>NC_135235.1:277211278-277819547 GCF_051348905.1 Ranitomeya variabilis | reverse complement strand
GGAGCCCAGGGACAGGTGGAGGAGGAGGAGGTTGGAGGAGGTTGGAGGAGGTAGGAGGGATTGCCACACACACAGCAGGGGAACAGCTGACGTTACTGAACCCCAATAACAGAGGAGGGACTGTTGACTGTGCGTACAGCACTTCTGGACGGCAACTGGCGGTGTTGGAGCCCAGGGACAGGTGGAGGAGGAGGAGGTTGGAGGAGGTTGGAGGAGGTAGGAGGGATTGCCACACACACAGCAGGGGAACAGCTGACGTTACTGAACCCCAATAACAGAGGAGGGACTGTTGACTGTGCGTACAGCACTTCTGGACGGCAACTGGCGGTGTTGGAGCCCAGGGACAGGTGGAGGAGGAGGAGGTTGGAGGAGGTTGGAGGAGGTAGGAGGGATTGCCACACACACAGCAGGGGAACAGCTGACGTTACTGAACCCCAATAACAGAGGAGGGACTGTTGACTGTGCGTACAGCACTTCTGGACGGCAACTGGCGGTGTTGGAGCCCAGGGACAGGTGGAGGAGGAGGAGGTTGGAGGAGGTTGGAGGAGGTAGGAGGGATTGCCACACACACAGCAGGGGAACAGCTGACGTTACTGAACCCCAATAACAGAGGAGGGACTGTTGACTGTGCGTACAGCACTTCTGGACGGCAACTGGCGGTGTTGGAGCCCAGGGACAGGTGGAGGAGGAGGAGGTTGGAGGAGGTTGGAGGAGGTAGGAGGGATTGCCACACACACAGCAGGGGAACAGCTGACGTTACTGAACCCCAATAACAGAGGAGGGACTGTTGACTGTGCGTACAGCACTTCTGGACGGCAGCTGGCGGTGTTGGAGCCCAGGAGCAGGTGGAAAAGCAGAGGAACACAATGTAGGCCGAAGCCTGAGAAAGTCGAAAGGGAACCTTTAACCCCCCCCCCCCAAGGCGTTTGTAGCTGAAAGAGCCAGCTTGTGCAGCACAAAAGATGCAAAAGGAAAAGGTGGCTCTTTTCATCATGCTCCTTGCAAACACAGAACTAAACACTTATAAAATGTGTCCCCTGAAGCCGTGAAACCGTCCCGGAGGTGGGACTTTCCTTCGTAATATGACGCAGCACAGCCATCATTACTACCCCCACGCCGCCGTGCCCCGGCTCCTCAGCGTTGTTTGATTCCGTCCCGGAGCCTGCGCTGTTATGTTATCCCGTGGCCAGGCACACTTAGCGCTGCCCATCTTCTGACATCATTTGGTGTCAGGCTGGCTGCGCCTGTGCGGCCGCGCTGTCCGAGAGCCCGCCTCGCAGTGTCTTCTGATGTAATCCCACTGGGGGCCTGGGATCCATGGCCATGCGCAGTGCATATCCTCGCCTCTCACTCCCCTCCCTACGGCTTCTTTTCCAGACTGTGCGGTGTCACGGCCGTGGCATGCTATTAGGGACCAGCTAACACCGAACAGTCTGAAGAAGCCATAGGGAGATGAGTGAGAGTTGGAGGTTCAGATATGCACTGCGCATGTCCATAGATCCCAGGCCCCCAGTGGGATTAAATCAGAAGACACTGCGAGGCGGGCTCTCGGCCAGCGTGGCCGCACAGGCGCAGCCAGCCTGACACCAAATGATGCCAGAAGACGGGCAGCGCTAAGTGTGCCTGGCCACGGGATAACATAACAGCGCAGGCTCCGGGACGGAATCAAACAACGCTGAGGAGCCGGGGCGCGGCGCCGGGGGGGTAGGAATGACGGCTGTGCTGCGTCATATTACGAAGGAAAGTCCCACCTCCGGGACGGTTTTACGGTATCAGTGGACACATTTTATAAGTGTTAAGTTTTGCGTGTGCAAGGAGCAAAACCAAAATAGCTACCTTTTTCCTTGTGCAGCATTACTGCTGCACAAGGTGGCTCTTTCAGTAACAAACGCCTTGGGGGGGGGGGGGACAGATTCCCTTACATTTCAGTTGTTGTGTCAGCGTGGCGGTCGCATGACACATTGCCGGCTACACAGCTGGGGATCAGCTGACGTTACTGAAACCCAATAACACTGGGTCGTATGTTTTGACTGTGCAGACGGCACGTCTGAGCCTCAACTGGCGGTGTTGGAGCCCAGGAATTTAAGTTCAGGTGGTAGAAAGATGAACACAACAGGAGACCTGGATAACGTATACAGTGACCTAATTATTTAATCAGGAGGAGGAGTGGCAAATTCCTGCGAGATCCAGGCCTTGTTCATTTTCAGGAAAGTAAGCCGGTCAACGTTATCGGAGGATAGTCGCATGCGACGGTCAGTTAGTACACCACCTGCAGCACTAAAGACACGTTCCGATAATACACTGGCCGCAGGGCAAGACAGCACCTCCAATGCATACTGGCTTAGCTCTGGCCATGTATCCAGCTTTGAGACCCAAAACTTGAAAGGGGAAGAGCCGTCTGGGAGTACAGCAAGAGGGCAAGACATGTAGTCTGTCACCATCTGACGGAACCGTTGCCTCCTGCTGACTGGAGCCGTCTGTGATGGTGTAGACTTTTGTGGCGGGCACACAAAACTGTGCCACAGTTGGGCCATACTGGTCTTGCCTTGGGCAGAGGCACTGCTTCTGCTCCCTCTTTGTGCAGAGCCTCCACCACTGCCTGGACGCACTGAGCTGCTTTGGAATGCAGTAGCAGCACTTCTCTCAGTTGGAATGGAGAAGATGATGGAACTGACCAGTGTGTCTTGGTACTCCCGCATTTTTCGCTCCCGGTTCAACGGTGTGATGAGGCTTTCTACGTTGTCCCGGTAGCGAGGATCGAGGAGGGTGAACACCCAATAATCAGACATGTTGAGAATGTGGTCGATGCGGCGGTCGTTTCTCAGGCACTGCAGCATGTAATCCACCATGTGCTGCAGACTGCCAACTGCCCAAGAAACGCTGTCCCCAGCTGGAGGCGTGATCTCTGCCCGCTCGTCATCACCCCACCCTCGCTGTACACACTGAGTACTGGACAATTCGGGAACTCCCTCCTCTGGACGGATGTCTTCCTCCTCCATTGACTCCTCCTCATCCTCCTCACAAACTGTCCCCTGCCTACGCGTTTGTGAGGAACCACGTGGCGCTGACTGTCCAGAAGATGATGGAAGTGGTGAATCCTCATCCTCCACCTCTTCCACAACATCATCCCTTAGCGCTTGCAGTGATTTTTCAAGCAGGCAGATAAGGGGGACAGTCATGCTGACTAGTGCATCATCTGCACTCGCCATCCGCGTGGAATAATCAAAGGGACGCAAAACCTGGCAGACATCCTTCATAGTGGCCCACTCTGTGGTTGTGAAGTCTGTACGGCGCTGACTGCGACTTTTTTGCGCCTGATACAGCTGGTACTCCATTACAGCTTGCTGCTGCTCACACAACCGCTCCAACATATGTAACGTGGAATTCCACCTGGTAGGTAGGTCACATATGATGCGATGTTCCGGCAGGCGGTGTCGGCGCTGCAGAGCCGCAATGCGCGCTTTTGCCGTGCTGGAACGCCGCAAGTGAGCACACTCTAGGCGGACCTTGTGCAGCAGTGCATCAAGATCCGGATAGTCCCTCAAAAAACTCTGCACGACCAAATTGAGCACATGTGCCAGACATGGGATGTGAGTGAGGTTGCCGAGGCCCAGGGCTGCCACCAGATTTCGGCCATTATCACACACTACCATGCCTGGCTGGAGATTCGCTGGCTCAAACCACACATCGCTCTCCTGCTTGATGGCATTCCACAGCTCCTGCGCTGTGTGGCTACGATTCCCCAAAAAAATTAATTTCAAGACGGCCTGTTGACGTTTGGCCACGGCTGTGCTCATGTCGGTCGTAACAGGTACACGTTCATCACGGGTCCATGTGGAGGTGGACTGTGACGGCTCCTGCAGCGATGATTCTGAGGAACTGGTGTAAGAGGAGGAGTCAATGCGTACAGAATGGATTCCTGCAATCCTTGGAGTGGGCAGGACACGTCCTGCGCCACTCGCACGGTCTGTACCCGGCTCAACTACATTAACCCAATGGGCAGTGAGGGAAAGGTATCGCCCCTGTCCATGTTGACTGGTCCACGCATCGGTGGTGAGGTGGACCTTGCTACTGACGGCGTTCAGTAGCGCGTGTTTTATGTGTCCCTCAACATGCTTGTGCAGGGCAGGGATGGCTTGCCTGCTGAAGTAAAAGCGGCTGGGCACACTGTACTGTGGGACTGCCAATGACATCAAGTCACGGAAGCTGTCAGTCTCCACCAGCCTGAATGACAGCATTTCCAGTGACAGAAGTTTGGCAATGCCTGCAGTCAGAGCCTGTGCTCGTGGGTGGTTTGACGAGAAAGGCCGCCTTTTCTCCCATGCCTGTACTACCGATGGCTGTAGACTGGGCTGGGAGTGTGTGGTTGACTGGGAAAGTGGTGCTGCGGGTGGAATGACAGCGGGTCTCTGGACAACAGGGCCAGAGGTTCTTCCACGGCGATCCTGGGAGGAAGCCGAACCAGCTGCGTGTGAGCTAGAGGAAGAGGCAACACGAGCTGAAGAGGTGGTAGCTGCCGCTGTTGGTTGGCCTAGCTCTTCAGTGTGTTTGTCTAACTCCGCCGGGTGCCTGTTGCGCACATGTTTCCACATGTTGGAGGTATTGAGGTTGGCGACTTTTTGACCTCTTTTGATTTTTTGATGACACACCTTGCATCTGACATAGCAAATGTCATCTGCAACTGTGTCAAAAAAGGACCAGGCACTGCAAGTCTTGGGAGCCCCCCTTTTGACTTTTGGAAGAGACATGCTCCTTATGGGTGCCAAAGCGGAGGCTGCAGGATCCGCAGTCTTCCCCCTCCCTCTCCCTCTTTGGGCCGTACGGGGAATCTCTTCCTCAGAGCTGCTCCCACCACCTTCCTGTCCCTGACGCCAAGATGGGTCAAGGACCTCATCATCTACACTACCCTCTGCCCCCAACTGCTCCTCCTGGGTAGTCTCAGCAGCAGAGCACGCACCAGTAAGTGGCACCTGAGTGTCATCATCAGCTGATGCGGCCTGCGAGGTGGTGACCGGAGCCACTGGCCCACCCGCCTCTTCAGAGGAAGACAGAAAAAGCGGTTGGGCATCACTGCACCCTGCCTCTTCTTCCATTTCTCCAATGCTGCTTGGCTGGCCCCCTGTTTCCAAGCCAAGAGATGATTCAGAGAACAGAAGTAGAGACTGCTCCTGTCCTGGGATCTCTGTCTGCCTGGGCAATTTTGCAGGTGGTGAAGAGACAGATGGCTGCTCTCCAGTGCTCTGTGTCTGAGAGGATGTGGCACTAATGGAAGTTGATGCATTAGCTGCCATCCATCCCACAACGGCTTCAATTTGGTCTTGACGCAGCAGCGGTGTACGGCGCTCGGCGACAAAGCTGCGCATGAACGACTGTTCCCTTGTGAAAGTGGGTGCTGATGACTCACCGGTGCACAGAATCCCCACGTCCCCTCCCTGCTCCGCGCCCACGCCCACGCCCACGTGCCTTACTCACTGCCTTCTTCATCTTGGTTGACTGATAAAGATAAGCAGAAAAGTACTAACGGCTTTGTGTGCTTATTCCTGAGCAACTCCTCCTAACAGGTATAAGACACACTAATTTTCTAAAGTGTGGACTAGACTTGAATATGAGCTAATGTGGCCTACACAAATGTAAAGTGGTGTAACTGGTGTGTTTGGTGAACTTTATTATTTATTTATTTTTTTGGGGCTGAACTGACAACGGATAGAGCTGCAGTCACACGGAGACCGTGCAGACAGACGTAAACGGCGCTGCAAGGCCCAAAAACCCTCCTCTACTTTATCCTATGTAGTGTTTTTCCACAAATTAGCTGGAGACGGGTGGAAAGACACTAATAGGAATTTTTGGAAAAAATGTGCAGCAGCCTGCACTACTTCAAAAAAAAAAAAAAAAAGGACAGTATGAGGCAATGAACCACCCTCCCTGAACTGAATACAACCAGCTATGGATGGCCTATGTGGCTGCACTCAGACTAGAGAGTGGGCTGCACTCACACACACACACAGAGAGACCTTGCAGATCGCTGTGAAAACAGCGCTACAAGGCAAAAGGAAGGTGATTAGTAGGTGAACACAGCGGTTGCTAAATTAGCCTTTGGAAAGCACAAAGAAGCAAATCGCTATCTCTAAACTGTCCCTCAGTCAGCAAACAGCGTCCTGTCACTAACTGAATTCACAGCAGAGTGATCGCAAAATGGCGCCAGCGACTTTTAAACTGCATCATGACATCATTTAAGCAGCCAATCACAGCCTTGCCAGTAGTTTCATGCCCTCCATGCTAAACAGGATGTGCCCACACTTGGAATCTTTCTCATTGGCTGAATTTCTGAATTTTGAATCATGGAACTTCCGATTCCGGTATCCGATACGCGCCAAGTATCGGAATCCCGGTATCGGAATTCCGATACCGCAAGTATCGGCCGATACCCGATACTTGCGGTATCGGAATGCTCAACACTAATCATGAATCAATCCAGATACTTTCGGAAGATGTCATGCATAAAGGACTGAAACACAGATGGAGCATTTGAAAGCCCGAATGGCATTACCAGGTACTCAAAATGGCCCTCGGGCGTATTAAATGCTGTTTTGCATTCATCGCCCTGTTTAATACGTACAAGGTTATACGCCCCTCGAAGATCTATCTTGGTGAACCAACTAGCCCCCTTAATCCGAGCAAACAAATCAGACAGCAGAGGCAAAGGGTAGTGAAATTTGACCGTGATTTTATTGAGAAGGCGGTAATCTAAACAGGGTCTCAGAGAACCATCCTTCTTGGCCACAAAAAAGAACCCTGCTCCCAACGGTGATGAAGACGGGCGAATATGCCCTTTCTCCAAGGACTTCTTCACATAAGTCCGCATAGCGGCGTGCTCTGGCACAGATAAATTGAAAAGTCGGCCCTTAGGAAACTTACTACCAGGAATCAAATTAATAGCACTATCACAATCCCTATGAGGGGGTATGACACTGGATTTGGGCTCATCAAATACATCCTGGTAATCCGACAGAAACTCAGGGACTTCAGAAGGAGTGGAAGCAGAAATTGACACCAATGGAACATTGCCATGTACCCCTTGACAACCCCAACTAGACACAGACATTGATTTCCAATCCAATACTGGATTATGAACCTGTAGCCATGGCAAACCCAACACGACCACATCATGCAAATTATGCAACACCAAAAAGCGAACATCTTCCTGATGTGCAGGAGCCATGCACATGGTCAACTGAGTCCAGTACTGAGGTTTATTCTTGGCCAACGGCGTGGCATCAATTCCCCTAATGGAATAGGATACTGCAAAGGCTCCAAGAAAAAACCACAGCGCCTGGCAAACTCCAAGTCCATCAAATTCAGGGCAGCGCCTGAATCCACAAATGCCATAACCGAGTAGGATGACAAAGAGCAAATCAGAGTAACAGACAAAAGAAATTTAGGCTATACAGTACCAATGGTGACAGACCTAGCGAACCGCTTAGTGCGCTTAGGACAATCAGAGATAGCATGAGTGGGGTCACCACAGTAAAAACACAGCCTATTCTGACGTCTGTGTTCTTGCCGTTCAGTTCTGGTCAAAGTTCTATCAAATTGCATAAGCTCAGGCCTCTGCTCAGAGGGCACCGCCAAACTGTGCACAATTTTGCGCTCGCGCAAACGCCGATCAATTTGGATGGCCAAGGACATTGACTCATTCAGACCAGCATGCGTGGGGAATCCCACCATAATATCCTTAAGGGCCTCAGAAAGACCCTTTCTAAAAAATTGCTGCCAGGGCACACTCATTCCATTGAGTAAGCACAGACCATTTTCTAAACTTCTGACAATATATCTCCACTTCATCCTGACCCTGACACAAAGCTAGCAAAATTTTCTCTGCCTGATCCACTGAATTCGGTTCATCATAAAGCAATCCAAGCACCAGAAAAAACGCATCTACATTAAGCAATGCAGGATCTCCTGGCGCAAGGGAGAATGCCTAGTCTTGAGGGTCGCCACGCAACAAAGAAATAATAATTTTTACTTGCTGAATGGGGTCACCAGAGGAGCGGGGTTTCAAAGCAAGAAACAGTTTACAATTATTTTTGAAATTCAGAAACTTAGATCTATCCCCAGAAAACAACTCAGGAATTGGATTTCTAGGCTCTAACATCGGATTCTGAACTACATAATCTTGAATGCTTTGTACCCTTGCAGTGAGATGATCCACACAAGAGGACAGACCTTGAATATCCATATCTACACCTGTGTCCTGAACCACCCAGGGGTTAAGGGGAAAAGAGAGACAAAACACACTGCAAAGAAAAAAAAATTGGTTCAGAACTTCTTTTATCCCTCTTTTGAGATGCATTACACTTTATTGGCCAGCTGTACTGTTATGGACCTGGTGGTTAGGAGTACTTGGAATGACCTGATGAGTAAACTCAAAAAAACGGAACTAGCTCTGGGAAGTGGGAACTCTGCTGACCGCAAACTCTACTCCTATCGCACACACTAGAAATAGCCGTGGAGCGTACCTAACTCTCCCTAGATGCCTCTTCACAGCCTAAGAGCTAACTACCCCTAAAGATAGAAATAGAAGCCTAACCTTGCCTCAGAGAAATTCCCCAAAGATAAAGGCAGCCCCCCACATATATTGACTGTGAGTTAAGAGGAAAGTCACAAACACAGGAATGAAACAGGTTTTAGCATAGGAGGCCAGACTTACTAAATAGTCAGAGGATAGAAAAGAATACTATGCGGTCAGCATAAAAAAACTACAAAACCACACAGAGTATGCAAAAAGACCCCAGCACCGACTCACGGTGTGGAGGTGCAACACTGCACCCCAGAGCTTCCAGCTAGCAAGGAAACATCATGATAGCAAGCTGGACTAGAATTTAGCAGAGCTAAGAAATATATTCAGGTAGCAGTAACAACTAGGGTTGAGCGACTTTCATTTTTTTAAGATCGAGTAGGGTTTTGGGAAACCCGATTTTGTCCAGAGTCGAGTCGAGTGCAGTCGGCCGATTATCGCTAAAAGTCGGGGATCGACCGAAACACGAAACCCAATGCAAGTCAATGGGGAAGCATAGTCGGCAGTGAGTGGAGGCCAGGAAAACACCTACAGTGCCCATTTTAATGCCAAAAACATCCATTCTTGTTTCTGAAGCTTGCCAATCTTAATTAACTGTATAATAATAGTTGGGCATAGGGAATTGGGGGAAAGTTGTGGGGGGAGTAGGGCTGGCTCAAGTTTTTCGTGGGCCCAGGAAATGCGGACTACGTCACGGCGGTGTTGCAGGGAAAGGTAAGTATTTAAAAGTTGCAAGTGCTGTGATCCTGAGCAAGCAGGGGGGGGGGGGGCCCACTCGTTCGCATTGCCACTGGCACAGGGCCCCTCAAAGTACGGCGGTGTGTTTGCATGGCGGGGGCGCCTCCCACCAGCAGCGACACTTTTGCGTACTCTGAGGGGCCCTGTGCCAGTGACGTCGCCAACGAGTATGCCCCCCCACCTGATGAAGGAACCTGCACTTTCATCTGCACCTTCCTCTTTGTCCCTGTGTAAGGTGGTATAACATGCGGGAAGGGGAACCTTACTTTCAGCAGGGACAGATTCTGGCTGTGTAGAGTACAAGGGGAATGTAGTGGTCTAGGTCAATGTACCAGCAGACTCATTTAGCAGTGGCTGGGCAATGGGCAGGATGAGGAGGAAACAGATATAGGGCCAAAGAATAAAGTAGGCTACATGCAGTTCAAAATTGGTAACAGGACTAAACAGGCGGCATTGCTTTGTTCAGTGGAGTAGCAAACCCAAGAGCAGCAGACACTGTTTCAAGGGCCTAACCACACTAGTAGGCCAAATGCAGTTTAATATCTGATAGTATAGGGCGAAAGCCAGAATGTGGAAGCTCAGCTTTGTTCAGTTGAGGACAACACCAGGGAGGGGCAGACACCTTTAGTAGGCCGGAAAAGCCTATTGCATTTTTTAAAATGGTAATTTGGAGCAGAAGGTTGAAGCTCAGCTTTATTTAGTTGAGGGCAACACCAGGCAGGGGCACACAGACAGACACCTTTAGTAGGCCGGAAAAGCCTATTGCATTTTTCAAAATGGTAATTTGGAGCAGAAGGTTGAAGCTCAGCTTTATTTAGTTGAGGGCAACACCAGGGAGGGGCAGAAGCCGTTAGTAGGCCCTAACCACCATTTTTGTTTTTTAAAACCACTTAATGAGAGCCGGAAGGTTGAAGCTCAGCTTTATTTAGTTGAGGACAACACCAGGGAGGGGCAGAAGCCGTTAGTAGGCCCTAACCACCATTTTTTTTTTTAAAACCACTTAATGAGAGCCGGAAGGTTGAAGCTCAGCTTTATTTAGTTGAGGACAACACCAGGGAGGGGCAGAAGCCGTTAGTAGGCCCTAACCACCATTTTTTTTTTTAAAACCACTTAATGAGAGCCGGAAGGTTGAAGCTCAGCTTTATTTAGTTGAGGACAACACCAGGGAGGGGCAGAAGCCGTTAGTAGGCCCTAACCACCATTTTTTTTTTTTAAAAACCACTTAATGAGAGCCGGAAGGTTGAAGCTCAGCTTTATTTAGTTGAGGACAACACCAGGGAGGGGCACACAGACAGACACCTTTAGTAGGCCGGAAAAGCCTATTGCATTTTTCAAAATGGTAATTTGGAGCAGAAGGTTGAAGCTCAGCTTTATTTAGTTGAGGGCAACACCAGGGAGGGGCAGAAGCCGTTAGTAGGCCCTAACCACCATTTTTTTTTTTTAAAACCACTTAATGAGAGCCGGAAGGTTGAAGCTCAGCTTTATTTAGTTGAGGACAACACCAGGCAGGGGCACACAGACAGACACCTTTAGTAGGCCTGAAAAGCCTATTGCATTTTTCAAAATGGTAATTTGGAGCAGAAGGTTGAAGCTCAGCTTTATTTAGTTGAGGGCAACACCAGGGAGGGGCAGAAGCCGTTAGTAGGCCCTAACCACCATTTTTTTTTTTAAAACCACATAATGAGAGCCGGAAGGTTGAAGCTCAGCTTTATTTAGTTGAGGACAACACCAGGGAGGGGCAGAAGCCGTTAGTAGGCCCTAACCACCATTTTTTTTTTTTAAAACCACTTAATGAGAGCCGGAAGGTTGAAGCTCAGCTTTATTTAGTTGAGGACAACACCAGGGAGGGGCAGAAGCCGTTAGTAGGCCCTAACCACCATTTTTTTTTTTTAAAACCACATAATGAGAGCCGGAAGGTTGAAGCTCAGCTTTATTTAGTTGAGGACAACACCAGGGAGGGGCACACAGACAGACACCTTTAGTAGGCCGGAAAAGCCTATTGCATTTTTCAAAATGGTAATTTGGAGCAGAAGGTTGAAGCTCAGCTTTATTTAGTTGAGGGCAACACCAGGGAGGGGCAGAAGCCGTTAGTAGGCCCTAACCACCATTTTTTTTTTTAAAACCACTTAATGAGAGCCGGAAGGTTGAAGCTCAGCTTTATTTAGTTGAGGACAACACCAGGGAGGGGCAGAAGCCGTTAGTAGGCCCTAACCACCATTTTTTTTTTTAAAACCACTTAATGAGAGCCGGAAGGTTGAAGCTCAGCTTTATTTAGTTGAGGACAACACCAGGGAGGGGCAGAAGCCGTTAGTAGGCCCTAACCACCATTTTTTTTTTTTTAAACCACTTAATGAGAGCCGGAAGGTTGAAGCTCAGCTTTATTTAGTTGAGGACAACACCAGGGAGGGGCAGAAGCCGTTAGTAGGCCCTAACCACCATTTTTTTTTTAAAAACCACATAATGAGAGCCGGAAGGTTGAAGCTCAGCTTTATTTAGTTGAGGACAACACCAGGGAGGGGCACACAGACAGACACCTTTAGTAGGCCGGAAAAGCCTATTGCATTTTTCAAAATGGTAATTTGGAGCAGAAGGTTGAAGCTCAGCTTTATTTAGTTGAGGGCAACACCAGGGAGGGGCAGAAGCCGTTAGTAGGCCCTAACCACCATTTTTTTTTTTAAAACCACTTAATGAGAGCCGGAAGGTTGAAGCTCAGCTTTATTTAGTTGAGGACAACACCAGGGAGGGGCAGAAGCCGTTAGTAGGCCCTAACCACCATTTTTTTTTTTAAAACCACTTAATGAGAGCCGGAAGGTTGAAGCTCAGCTTTATTTAGTTGAGGACAACACCAGGGAGGGGCAGAAGCCGTTAGTAGGCCCTAACCACCATTTTTTTTTTTTAAAACCACTTAATGAGAGCCGGAAGGTTGAAGCTCAGCTTTATTTAGTTGAGGACAACACCAGGCAGGGGCACACAGACAGACACCTTTAGTAGGCCGGAAAAGCCTATTGCATTTTTCAAAATGGTAATTTGGAGCAGAAGGTTGAAGCTCAGCTTTATTTAGTTGAGGGCAACACCAGGGAGGGGCAGAAGCCGTTAGTAGGCCCTAACCAAAGTTGAAGGCCAAATGCAGTTTAATTTCTGATACTATAGGCCGAAAGCCAGAAGGTGGAAGTTCCAATTTAGACAGTGGAGGACAATTTGAATTAGGGACTGCAGACAGACTTAGTAGGCTGTCCCCTGTGGACCATGCATCCACCACATTAACCCATTGCGCCGTAATGGACACGTAATCTTCCGTGGCCATGCCTACAGGTCCATGCGTCTGTTGTCAGGTGCACCTTTGTACTCACAGATTGCCAGAGTGCATGGACAATGCGGTCTTCTACATGCTGGTGGAGGGTTGGGATGGCTTTTCTCGCAAAAGAAGTGTCGACTGGTTAGCTTGTAGCGTGGTACAGCGTAGTCCATCATGGCCTTATTAATAGTAAATAAAATATATAACTAGGCTCTATGAACTTTTAAATAGGTTCCAGGGGTACACGGGCAGCATTGGTGTGGTCAGTGGAGGAGTATTGCAAGTAGGGGCTGCAGACAGGCTATTAAAGGCCTAAAATAACAAACAGTAGGCAGTCATGGCAGTTTTACATCGGTTACATGGATACACAGGCAGGCACTCCAGGCAGCATTGTGGTCAGTGGAGGAGTATTGCAAGTAGGGGCCGCAGACAGGCTATCAAAGGCCTAAAATAACAAACAATAGGCTCATGGCAGTTTTACAGCGGTTACATGGATACATGGGCAGGCAACTTGGTGGTGGTGAGTGGAGGAGTATTTAAAGTAGGGACCGCAGACAGGCTATCAAAGGCCTAAAATAACAAACAATAGGCTTATGGCAGTTTTACAGCGGTTACATGGATACACGGGCAGGCAGCTTGGTGGTCAGTGGAGGAGTATTTAAAGTAGGGACCGCAGACAGGCTATCAAAGGCCTAACATAACAAACAATAGGCTCATGGCAGTTTCACAGCGGTTACATGGATACACGGGCAGGCAGCTTGGTGGTGGTGAGTGGAGGAGTATTTAAAGTAGGGACCGCAGACAGGCTATCAAAGGCCTAAAATAACAAACAATAGGCTCATGGCAGTTTTACAGCGGTTACATGGATACACGGGCAGGCAGCTTGGTGGTCAGTGGAGGAGTATTTAAAGTAGGGACCGCAGACAGGCTTCAAAGGCCTAACATAAGAAAATGGGCTGGCTGTAGGCACTTTATAATTGGTTCCAGGGGTACACGGGCAGCAGTGGTCTGGTCAGTGGAGGAGTATTTAAAGTAGGGACCGCAGACAGGCTATCAAAGGCCTAACATAACAAACAATAGGCTCATGGCAGTTTCACAGCGGTTACATGGATACACGGGCAGGCAGCTTGGTGGTGGTGAGTGGAGGAGTATTTAAAGTAGGGACCGCAGACAGGCTTCAAAGGCCTAACATAAGAAAATGGGCTGGCTGTAGGCACTTTATAATTGGTTCCAGGGGTACACGGGCAGCAGTGGTCTGGTCAGTGGAGGAGTATTTAAAGTAGGGACCGCAGACAGGCTATCAAAGGCCTAAAATAACAAACAATAGGCTCATGGCAGCTTTACAGCGGTTACATGGATACACAGGCAGCTTGGTGGTCAGTGGAGGAGTATTTAAAGTAGGGACCGCAGACAGGCTTCAAAGGCCTAACATAAGAAAATGGGCTGGCTGTAGGCACTTTATAATTGGTTCCAGGGGTACACGGGCAGCAGTGGTCTGGTCAGTGGAGGAGTATTTAAAGTAGGGACCGCAGACAGGCTATCAAAGGCCTAACATAACAAACAATAGGCTCATGGCAGTTTCACAGCGGTTACATGGATACACGGGCAGGCAGCTTGGTGGTGGTGAGTGGAGGAGTATTTAAAGTAGGGACCGCAGACAGGCTTCAAAGGCCTAACATAAGAAAATGGTCTGGCTGTAGGCACTTTATAATTGGTTCCAGGGGTACACGGGCAGCAGTGGTCTGGTCAGTGGAGGAGTATTTAAAGTAGGGACCGCAGACAGGCTATCAAAGGCCTAAAATAACAAACAATAGGCTCATGGCAGCTTTACAGCGGTTACATGGATACACAGGCAGCTTGGTGGTGAGTGGAGGAGTATTTAAAGTAGGGACCGCAGACAGGCTTCAAAGGCCTAACATAAGAAAATGGGCTGGCTGTAGGCACTTTATAATTGGTTCCAGGGGTACACGGGTAGCAGTGGTCTGGTCAGTGGAGGAGTATTTAAAGTAGGGACCGCAGACAGGCTATCAAAGGCCTAACATAACAAACAATAGGCTCATGGCAGTTTCACAGCGGTTACATGGATACACGGGCAGGCAGCTTGGTGGTGGTGAGTGGAGGAGTATTTAAAGTAGGGACCGCAGACAGGCTATCAAAGGCCTAAAATAACAAACAATAGGCTCATGGCAGTTTTACAGCGGTTACATGGATACACGGGCAGGCAGCTTGGTGGTCAGTGGAGGAGTATTTAAAGTAGGGACCGCAGACAGGCTTCAAAGGCCTAACATAAGAAAATGGTCTGGCTGTAGGCACTTTATAATTGGTTCCAGGGGTACACGGGCAGCAGTGGTCTGGTCAGTGGAGGAGTATTTAAAGTAGGGACCGCAGACAGGCTATCAAAGGCCTAAAATAACAAACAATAGGCTCATGGCAGCTTTACAGCGGTTACATGGATACACAGGCAGCTTGGTGGTGAGTGGAGGAGTATTTAAAGTAGGGACCGCAGACAGGCTTCAAAGGCCTAACATAAGAAAATGGGCTGGCTGTAGGCACTTTATAATTGGTTCCAGGGGTACACGGGCAGCAGTGGTCTGGTCAGTGGAGGAGTATTTAAAGTAGGGACCGCAGACAGGCTATCAAAGGCCTAAAATAACAAACAATAGGCTCATGGCAGCTTTACAGTGGTTACATGGATACACAGGCAGCTTGGTGGTGAGTGGAGGAGTATTTAAAGTAGGGACCGCAGACAGGCTATCAAAGGCCTAAAATAACAAACAATAGGCTCATGGCAGCTTTACAGCGGTTACATGGATACACAGGCAGCTTGGTGGTGAGTGGAGGAGTATTTAAAGTAGGGACCGCAGACAGGCTATCAAAGGCCTAAAATAACAAACAATAGGCTCATGGCAGCTTTACAGCGGTTACATGGATACACAGGCAGCTTGGTGGTGAGTGGAGGAGTAGTGCAAGGAGTGTCTGTCCCAGTACTCCCAAAATATAAATAGATGTTAATGTCTCGCAAAACAACCAAAACAAAAAAAAAGGTGGCATACTTAGGTACAGGGGTGGGCTCATCTACTGAGTTTCTGACATAGTAATTTGGCAGTAACTATTTAATGGTGCCAATATAGGACACAGACACAGACTACTTTAAGTTGCATCATAGATGTCTACAAATTTGTATTGTCAGTGCCAGACATTGAATGATGTCAGCGAATAGACTAAAGATTGGTGGAGCTGTGCGACATAATTTTGCACGTGGTAGAGCACATTTTGAGCTGGGGTAGGGGGGAACTCTCTTGAGGCCGGCGGGACCGCCCCAGGGCCCCTCATGTTACAACGGTGTGTCTGACGTTGGGTGCGCACCACCACCGCCAGAGACACTACATTGTACTATGAGGGACCCAGTAGCAATGCCGTCAACCAAAAGCGAGCACACCCACCTCTTCAGACAAACAGCAGTCTCACGGGTGCTTGCGCCAAGTCGCGATACCACGGCCCCGTGTGGGGAGTTTTGCCATTTAGGGAGGTGTAAACATGTCGTATGCTGTACAATCAGCTGCAGCAAATTAGACATTAGAAAAGTAATTCACAGGCAAGAGCTTTTCATAGGAAAGCTAGGTGTCGGCCGGGCAAGGTGGGGCAAAAGATTTCGAAATCCAGTTGTGGTTCATTTTAATGAATGTTAGATCGTCAACATTTTGGGTAGCCAGACGAGTCCTTTTTTCGGTTAATATTGAACCTGCAGCACTGAATACTCTTTCTGATAGGACACTTGCTGCCGGGCAAGCAAGCTCCTGCAATGCATATTCTGCCAATTCTGGCCAGGTGTCTAATTTGGAGGCCCAGTAATCAAATGGGAATGACGGTTGAGGGAGAACATCGATAAGGGATGAAAAATAGTTAGTAACCATACTGGACAAATGTTGTCTCCTGTCACTTTCAATTGATGCAGCAGTACCTGTCCTGTCTGCGGTCATAGCAAAATCACTCCACAACCTGGTCAGAAAACCCCTCTGTCCAACGCCACTTCTGATGTGTGCACCCCTAACACTCCTAGTCTGCTGCCCCCTGGAGCTCGTGTGAGAACGATCACGTGCGCTGTGTGCTGGGAATGCCTGAAGCAAACGGTCAACAAGAGTTGATTGTTTGGTTGCTAATATTAGTTCCAAGTTCTCATGTGGCATAATATTTTGCAATTTGCCTTTATAGCGTGGATCAAGGAGGCAGGCCAACCAGTAATCGTCATCGTTCATCATTTTCGTAATGCGTGTGTCCCTTTTTAGGATACGTAAGGCATAATCCGCCATGTGGGCCAAAGTTCCAGTTGTCAAATCTCCGGTTGTGATTGGTTGAGGGGCAGTTGCAGGCAAATCTACGTCACTTGTGTCCCTCAAAAAACCAGAACCCGGCCGTGACACGCAACCAAATTCCTGTGCCCCCGGGAAAGGTTCGGCATTAAAAATATACTCATCCCCATCATCCTCCTCGTCCTCCACCTCCTCTTCGCCCGCTACCTCGTCCTGTACACTGCCCTGACCAGACAATGGCTGACTGTCATCAAGGCTTTCCTCTTCCTCTGGTGCAGACGCCTGCTCCTTTATGTGCGTCAAACTTTGCATCAGCAGACGCATTAGGGGGATGCTCATGCTTATTACGGCGTTGTCTGCACTAACCAGCCGTGTGCATTCCTCAAAACACTGAAGGACTTGACACATGTCTTGTATCTTAGACCACTGCACACCTGACAACTCCATGTCTGCCATCCTACTGCCTGCCCGTGTATCCTCCCACAAATAAATAACAGCACGCCTCTGTTCGCACAGTCTCTGAAGCATGTGCAGTGTTGAGTTCCACCTTGTTGCAACGTCTATGATTAGGCGATGCTGGGGAAGGTTCAAAGACCGCTGATAGGTCTGCATACGGCTGGCGTGTACAGGCGAACGTCGGATATGTGAGCAAAGTGCACGCACTTTGAGGAGCAGGTCGGAGAACCCAGGATAAGTTTTCAATAAGCACTGCACCACCAGGTTTAAGGTGTGAGCCAGGCAAGGAATGTGTTTCAGTTGGGAAAGGGAGATGGCAGCCATGAAATTCCTTCCGTTATCACTCACTACCTTGCCTGCCTCAAGATCTACTGTGCCCAGCCACGACTGCGTTTCTTGTTGCAAGAACTCGGACAGAACTTCCGCGGTGTGTCTGTTGTCGCCCAAGCACTTCATAGCCAATACAGCCTGCTGACGCTTGGCAGTAGCTGGCCCATAATGGGACAACTGGTGTGCAACAGTGTCATCTGCCGATGGAGTGGTTGGCAGACTGCGTTCTGTGGAAGAGCTGTAGCTTCTGCAGGAGGACGAGGAGGAGGAGGAGGAGGGGGTGCGAACGCCTACAGCCAACTGTTTCCTAGACCGTGGGCTAGGCACAACTGTCCCTAAATTGATGTCGCCTGTGGACCCTGCATCCACCACATTCACCCAGTGTGCCGTGATGGACACATAACGTCCCTGGCCATGCCTACTGGTCCATGCATCTGTAGTCAGGTGCACCTTTGTACTCACAGATTGCCTGAGTGCATGGACGATGCGCTGTTTAACATGCTGGTGCAGGGCTGGGATGGCTTTTCTGGAAAAAAAGTGTCGACTGGGTAGCTCGTATCGTGGTTCAGCGTACTCCATCAGGGCTTTGAAAGCTTCGCTTTCAACTAACCGGTAGGGCATCATCTCTAACGAGATTAGTCTAGCTATGTGGGCGTTAAAACCCTGTGTACGCGGATGCGAGGATAAGTACTTCCTTTTTCTAACCAGAGTCTCATGTAGGGTGAGCTGGACTGGAGAGCTGGAGATCGTGGAACTTTCGGGTGTGCCGGTGTACATGGCAGACTGAGAGACGGTTGGAGACGGTATTGTTTCCGCCGGTGCCCTAGATGCAATATTTCCTCCTACAAAACTGGTGATTCCCTGACCCTGACTGCTTTTGGCTGGCAAAGAAACCTGCACAGATACTGCCGGTGGTGCGGAAAATGGTGGCCTTACAGTGACGGAAGGGATGTTCCGTTGCTGACTAGCTTCATTGGCCGAGGGTGCTACAACCTTGAGGGACGTTTGGTAGTTAGTCCAGGCTTGAAAATGCATGGTGGTTAAGTGTCTATGCATGCAACTAGTATTTAGACTTTTCAGATTCTGACCTCTGCTTAAGCTAGTTGAACATTTTTGACAGATGACTTTGCGCTGATCAGTTGGATGTTGTTTAAAAAAATGCCAGACTGCACTCTTCCTAGACTCGGATCCCTTTTCAGGGATTGCAGACTGAGCTTTAACCGGATGGCAACGCTGTGCTCCAACAGGTTTTGGCTTTGACACGCGTTTTGGGCCAGATACGGGCCCGGCAGATGGAACCTGTTGCGATGTTGATGCCTGCTGCGGCCCCTCCTCCACCTCCGCTTCTGAACTACTGCCGCCTGCACCCTGTTCCCCCAATGGCTGCCAATCGGGGTCAATAACTGGGTCATCTATTACCTCCTCTTCGAGCTCGTGTGCAACTTCGTCTGTGTCACTGTGTCGGTCGGTGGTATAGCGTTCGTGGCGGGGCAACATAGTCTCATCAGGGTCTGATTGTGGATCTGTACCCTGAGAGGGCAATGTGGTGGTCTGAGTCAAAGGAGCAGCATAGTACTCTGGCTGTGGCTGTGCATCAGTGCACTCCATGTCAGAATCTACTTGTAATGGGCATGGCCTGTTAAATGTTTCACTTTCTAAGCCAGGGACGGTATGTGTAAAGAGCTCCATGGAGTGACCCGTTGTGTCGCCTGCTGCATCCTTCTCTCTTGTTGTAGTTTTTGCTGAGGAGGACAAGGAAGCGACTTGTCCCTGACCGTGAACATCCACAAGCGACGCGCTGCTTTTACATTTACCAGTTTCGGAAGAGGAGGCAAAAGAGCTAGAGGCTGAGTCTGCAATGTAAGCCAAAACTTGCTGTTGCTGCTCCGCCTTTAAAAGCGGTTTTCCTACTCCCAGAAAAGAGAGCGTTCGAGGCCTTGTGTAGCCTGACGACGAAACTGGCTCCACAGCTCCAGACTTAGGTGGAATATTTTTATCCCCACGACCACCTGATGCTCCACTACCACTACCATCATTACCAGCTGACAATGAACGCCCACGACGACCTCTTGCACCAGACTTCCTCATTGTTTTAAAATCTTAACCAAAGTAACTTTATTTGTTGCTGTCAAACAACTTACACGGTGAGCTATAACTTCAGTATGATTTCAATATCCCTTAACAGGTTGGTGAGACCACAAGGAAAATCAGGCACAATGTTACACACTCTGTTTTCTGTGGCACAAAATCACAGAGATGACACACACGCAGGACTGTCACTCAAGCACTAATGTCAATATTAATCTCCCACCTAATTTATGTTTTTTTTTTTTTCAGGGAGACTTTAGAAACCAAATAATATTAAAAAAAAAAAAAAAAAAAAAGGCTTTCTATGGCCCACAATTAGAGAGAGAGAGGTGGCACACCCAGGAGTCAAGACTGGCACACAAGCTGAAAGGGCAATATTACTCTCCCACTGTTTTTTTTATGTATTTTTTGTTTTTTAAGGGAGACTTTAGAAACCCAATAATATTTAAAAAAATAAATAAATAGGCTTTCTATGGCCCACTGAATGAGAGGGAGAGAGGTGGCACACCCAGGAGTCAAGACTGGCACACAAGCTGAAAGGGCAATATTACTCTCCCACTGTTTTTTTAGGTTTTTTTTTTTTTTTCAGGGAGACTTTAGAAACCAAATAATATTAAAAAAAAAAAAAAAAAAAAATAGGCTTGCTATAGCCCACTGAATGAGAGATAGCACACACAGCAGTGGCACACAAGCCCTGACTGAGGCCAATATTTTTCTCCCACTGATTGATGTAGTGTTTTTGTGTTGAGGTAGAATTTAGAACACAAATCACGGAAAAAATAAATAGGCTTTCTATGGCCCACTGAATGAAAGGGAGAGAGGTGGCACACCCAGGAGTCAAGACTGGCACACAAGCTGAAAGGGCAATATTACTCTCCCACTGTTTTTTTATGTATTTTTTGTTTTTTCAGGGAGACTTTAGAAACCCAATAATATTTAAAAAAAAAAATAAATAGGCTTTCTATGGCCCACTGAATGAGAGGGAGAGAGGTGGCACACCCAGGAGTCAAGACTGGCACACAAGCTGAAAGGGCAATATTACTCTCCCACTGTATTTTTAGGTTTTTTTTTTTTTTTCAGGGAGACTTTAGAAACCAAATAATATTAAAAAAAAAAAAAAAAAATAGGCTTGCTATAGCCCACTGAATGAGAGATAGCACACACAGCAGTGGCACACAAGCCCTGACTGAGGCCAATATTTTTCTCCCACTGATTGATGTAGTGTTTTTGTGTTGAGGTAGATTTTAGAACACAAATCACGGAAAAAATAAATAGGCTTTCTATGGCCCACTCAGTGAGAGATGGCACACACAGGGATGGCACTGTAGCAGAAATGCCAATCTTAATCTCCCACAAAAAAAAACAAACAAAAAAAAAAAACTGTCCTACAATTACTATCTCCCTGCAGTAATGTAAGCCAGGTATGGCAGGCAGCAATAGGAGTGGACTGATGCACAAATTAAATAAAAAGTGTGGACAAACAAAAAAGATAGCTGTGCAGAAAGGAAGGAACAAGAGGATATGTGCTTTGAAAAAAGCAGTTGGTTTCCACAGTGGCGTACACACAGCAATACAGCTATCACGGAGCCTTCTAGGGCAGCCCAATGAGCTACAGCGCTGAGGGGAAAAAAAAAAAAATAGCTTCCACAGTCCCTGCACACCGAAGGTGGTGTTGGACAGTGGAAATCGCTGCAGCACAAGCGGTTTGGTGGTTAGTGGACCCTGCCTAACGCTCTCCCTGCTTCTGACGAAGCGGCAGCAACCTGTCCCTAAGCTCAGATCAGCAGCAGTAAGATGGCGGTCGGCGGGAACGCCCCTTTATAGCCCCTGTGACGCCGCAGACAGCAAGCCAATCACTGCAATGCCCTTCTCTAAGATGGTGGGGACCAGGATCTATGTCATCACGCTGCCCACACTCTGCGTTCACCTTCATTGGCTGAGAAATGGCGCTTTTCGCATCATTGAAACGCGACTTTGGCGCGAAAGTCGCGTACCGCATGGCCGACAAGCACAGGGGTCGGATCGGGTTTCATGAGACGCCGACTTAGCCAAAAGTCGGTGACTTTTGAAAATGATCGACCCGTTTCGCTCAACCCTAGTAACAACAAATGAACTAGCAGGGACTTAGCTTCTGCTGGAGTAGACAGGTCCTCAGAGAAGTCCAAGAGAGATCTGAACCAATTCTGATACATTGACAGCTGGCATCAGGTAACGATCTGAGTGGAGTTAAATAGGGATGCAGCACAGCAACATAACGAGAGCAGCTGATAAAGTCAACCTAGTGACCAGCAGTTCCGCTCGAAGCCACCAGAGGGAGCCCAAGAGCAGAACTAACCAAAGTACCATTCATGACCACAGGAGGGAGTCCGAGAACGGAATTCACAACACTCAACCTGCCCTGAAGAAAAACGAGGATGAAAACCAAAATTACAAAAAAAGGCGAAACCAAGGTAGCCGAACTAGCCCGATTATTAAGGGCAAACTCGGCCAATGGCAAGAAAGCCACCCAATCATCCTGATCAGCAGACACGAAGCATCTCAAATAAGTTTCCAAAGTCTGGTTGGTTCGCTCAGTTTGGCCATTTGTCTGAGGATGAAATGTGGAAGAAAAAGACAAATCAATGCCCAGCCTAGCACAAAAGGCTCGCCAAAACCTAGAAACAAACTGGGAACATCTGTCGGACACAATATTCTCCGGAATACCATGCAAACGAACCACATGCTGAAAAAACAATGGAACCAAATCAGAAGAGGAAGGCAACTTAGGCAAAGGCACCAAATGAACCATCTTAGAAAACAGGTCACAAACCACCCAGATAACTGACATCCTCTGGGAAACCGGAAGGTCTGAAATAAAATCCATAGAAATATGCGTCCAAGGCCTCTCAGGGACTGGCAAAGGCAAAAGCAACCCACTAGCGCGGGAACAACAAGACTTAGCCCGCGCACAAGTCCCACAGGACTGCACAAAAGAACGCACATCCCGCGACAAAGAAGGCCACCAAAAAGACCTACCAACCAAATCTCTGGTACCAAAAATACCAGGATGACCAGCCAACACAGAACAATGAACCTCCGAAATCACCCTACTAGTCCATTTATCAGGAACGAACAGTTTCCCCACTGGACAGCGGTCAGGTTTGTCAGCCTGAAATTCCTGAAGGACCCGTCGTAGATCAGGGGAGATGGCAGAAAGAAGCACCCCTTCCTTTAGAATGCCGACCGGTTCAAGGATCTCCAGAGAATCAGGCAAAAAGCTCCTAGAGAGGGCATCAGCTTTAATATTCTTAGAACCCGGAAGATATGAGACCACGAAATCAAAACGGGAGAAAAACAAAGACCATCGAGCCTGTCTAGGATTCAGCCGCTTGGCAGACTCGAGGTAAATCAGATTTTTATGATCGGTCAAAACCACAATGCGATGCTTGGCTCCCTCAAGCCAATGTCGCCATTCCTCGAACACCCACTTCATAGCCAACAATTCCCGATTGCCGACATCATAATTACGTTCAGCAGGCGAAAACTTTCGGGAAAAGAAGGCACATGGTTTCATCAAGGAACCATCAGAATTCCTCTGAGACAAAACGGCCCCTGCCCCAATCTCAGAAGCGTCAACCTCAACCTGAAATGGAAGAGAAACATCTGGCTGACGCAACACCGGAGCAGAAGTAAATCGGCGTTTAAGCTCCTGAAAGGCAGAGACAGCCGCAGAGGACCAATTCGTCACATCAGCGCCCTTTTTCGTCAAATCGGTCAGGGGTTTAACCACACTGGAGAAGTTAGCAATGAAACGGCGATAAAAATTAGCAAAGCCCAAAAATTTCTGAAGACTCTTCACGGACGTGGGCTGAATCCAATCATGAATGGCCTAAACCTTAACCGGATCCATCTCTATAGATGAGGGAGAAAAAATAAAGCCCAAAAAAGAAAACTTCTGCACTCCAAAAAGACACTTAGACCCCTTCACAAACAAAGCATTGTCACGAAGGATCTGAAAAACCATCCTGACCTGTTTCACATGAGACTCCCAATCATCGGAAAAAAATCAAAATGTCATCCAAATATACAATCATGAATTTATCAAGATAATTCCGGAAGATATCATGCATGAAGGACTGAAAAACAGATGGAGCATTAGAGAGCCCGAAGGGCATCACAAGGTATTCAAAATGGCCCTCGGGCGTAATAAACGCAGTTTTCCATTCGTCACCCTGCTTAATACGAACAAGATTATATGCCCCTCGAAGGTCAATCTTAGTAAACCAACTAGCCCCCTTAATCCTAGCAAACAAATCAGAAAGCAAAGGCAAAGGGTATTGAAATTTGACCGTGATCTTATTCAAGAGGCGATAATCAATACAAGGCCTCAAGGAGCCATCCTTCTTGGCAACAAAAAAAAATCCCGCTCCCAATGGTGAAGAAGATGGCCGAATATGCCCTTTCTCCAAAGACTCCTTAATATAACTCCGCATAGCGGTATGTTCAGGCACCGACAGGTTGAAAAGTCGGCCCTTAGGAAACTTACAACCTGAAATCAAGTCAATAGCACAATCACAGTCCCTATGCAGTGGAAGGGAACTGGACTTGGGCTCATTGAACACATCCTGAAAATCAGACAAGAACTCTGGAATTTCAGAAGGGGGGAAGAGGAGATTGACATCAAAGGAACGTCACCATGAACTCCCTGACAACCCCAACTAGTCACAGACATAGATTTCCAATCCAACACCGGATTATGTACCTGCAACCATGGAAAACCCAGCACAATAGCATCATGCAAATTATGCAACACCAAAAAGCGACAATCCTCCCGATGGGCTGGCGCCATGCTCATGGTCACCTGTGTCCAAAACTGGGGTTTATTTTTAGCCAAAAGTGTAGCATCAATGCCCCTTAAAGGAATAGGGTTCTCCAAAGACTGCATGGGGAAACCATAACGTCTAGCAAATTCAAAGTCCATTAAACTCAA
The DNA here is from genome assembly GCF_051348905.1 of Ranitomeya variabilis. NCBI lineage: Eukaryota > Metazoa > Chordata > Amphibia > Anura > Dendrobatidae > Ranitomeya > Ranitomeya variabilis. The sequence goes on along the minus strand of NC_135235.1, from coordinate 277,794,786 downwards.
AGCGGCGCCAGAATCTACAAACGCCATGACAGAAAATGACGACAATGAGCATATCAATGTCACAGATAACAGAAATTTAGGTTGTACGGTACCAATGGTAACTGAACTAGCGATTCTCTTAATACGCTTAGGGCAGACCGAAATGACATGAGAAGCATCGCCACAGTAAAAACACAACCCATTCTGACGTCTGAATCCCCGTCGTTCAGCTCCAGACAGAATCCTATCGCACTTCCTAGGCTCAGGTATCTCCTCTGAGGACAACGCCACAGCGCGCACAACTCTGCGCTCATGCAGGCGCCGATCAATCTGAATGGCCAGAGACATAGAATCGCTCAGACCAATAGGCGTGGGAAACCCCACCATAACATCTTTAACAGATTCAGAAAGACCCTTTCTGAAAATTGCCGCCAAAGCATCCTCATTCCATTTAGTCAGCACAGACCATTTTCTAAATTTCTGACAATACAATTCTGCCGCTTCTTGACCCTGAAACAGGGTCAACAAGGTCTTCTCAGCATGATCCACAGAATTTGGTTCATCATATAATAACCCTAGAGCCTGAAAGAAGGCTTCTACATTAAGCAAGGCAGGATTCCCAGATTCCAGGGAAAATGCCCAATCCTGAGGATCGCCACGCAGCAGGGAGATGACTATTTTAACCTGCTGAATGGGATCACCAGAAGAACGAGGTTTCAGAGCAAAAAACAGTTTACAGTTATTTTTAAAACTCAAAAATGTAGACCTGTCCCCAAAAAATAACTCAGGAGTAGGAATCTTAGGCTCTAAAACTGGAGTCTGAACAATATAATCGGAAATACCCTGTACCCTAGCAGCTAGTTGGTCTACATGAGAAGCTAATCCCTGAACATCCATGCTAGCACACAGCTCCTCAGTCACCCAGAGGAAAAGAAGGAAGGAAAGACAAAACAGACTGCAGAAAAAAAAATGGCTCAGGACTTTTCTTCCCTTCTTCTGAGATGCATTTAACTCATTGTTGGCCAGTTGTACTGTTATGATCCGGTGACCCTGGAGTAGGTGGTACCTGTACTGACCGCAATCCTAATACTGACACCGCAACTAGGAGTAGCCGTGGGATGTACCTAACCAGGCCTAGACACCTCGACACAGACGGAGGACTGATATGATCCCAATGGCAGAGGATCTCTGATATTCCGGCAAGATAGCCAAAATATAAATACTGCTCTAGGGAGGTGGAAACTGGGCTAACCGCATACCTGATCCTGACACAAACAACTAAAAGTAGCCAGTGAACATGCCTACGTTGGTTCTAGATGTCTCGAGCCAGCCGGAGAACTGACTACCCCTAGAGGGAAAAAATAAGACCTCGCTTGCCTCCAGAGAAATTGAACCCCAAAGATATAGAAAGCCCCCAACAAATAATAACGGTGAGGCAAGAGGAAAACACAAACGTAGAGATGAACTAGATTCAGCAAAGTGAGGCCCAATAGTCTAGATAGCAGAAAATAGATAGTGGACTATGCGGTTAGCAGAAAACATTACAAAACATCCACGCTGAACATTCAAGAACCCCCACACCGACTGACGGTGTGGAGGGAGAATATCAGCCCCCTAGAGCTTCCAGCGAGTCAAAAATCAAATGTAAAGCAAGCTGGACAAAAACACTGAATAATGCAAACGATCCATATTGTACAAAACAGACTTAGCTTTTCTTGCATGAGGCAGACTGAAAGGAATCCGGAGGAGACCAAATAGGTCTGGATACAACGATGCCAGGCAAGAGACTGAGTCCAGAGGAGACTCAAATAGGAAACACCCGCTGCTTAACGACACAGCTGGAGCTCAGGCCTGCAACAAGACATACCTAACACAATACCGTTAGTGACCACCAGAGGGAGCCCAGAAACACAGTTCACAACAGTACCCCCCCTTGAGGAGGGGTCACCGAACCCTCACCAAGACCCCCAGGGCGATCAGGATGAGCAGCGTGAAAGGCATGAACCAAATCAGCCGCATGAACATCAGAGGCGACAACCCAGGAATTATCCTCCTGACCATAGCCTTTCCACTTAACTAAATACTGGAGTTTCCGTCTAGAGATACGAGAATCCAGAATCTTCTCCACCACGTACTCCAACTCGCCCTCAACCAAAACCGGGGCAGGAGGCTCAACAGCAGGAACCATAGGCACCACGTACCGCTGCAACAAGGACCTATGGAACACATTATGAATAGCAAAAGACGCTGGAAGGTCCAAGCGAAAAGACACCGGGTTAAGGATTTCCAAAATCTTATAAGGACCGATAAAGCGAGGCTTAAACTTAGGAGAGGAGACTTTCAAAGGAACATGCCGAGAAGACAACCAAACCAAATCCCCAACACGAAGTCGGGGACCCACACCGCGGCGGTGGTTGGCAAACCGCTGGGCCTTGTCTTGTGACAATTTCAAATTGTCCACCACATGGTTCCAAATCCGCTGCAACCTATCCACCACAGAATCAACCCCAGGACAGTCAGAAGGTTCAACCTGACCCGAGGAGAAACGAGGATGAAAACTAGAGTTGCAGAAAAAGGGTGAAACCAAGGTGGCAGAACTAGCCCGATTATTAAGGGCAAACTCGGCCAGTGGCAAAAAAGTAACCCAGTCGTCCTGATCAGCAGAAACAAAACATCTCAAATAAGTCTCTAACGTCTGATTAGTTCGCTCGGTCTGGCCATTAGTCTGAGGATGAAAAGCCGACGAAAAAGACAAATCAATACCCATCTTAGCACAAAAGGATCGCCAGAATCTGGACACAAACTGGGATCCTCTGTCAGATACAATATTCTCAGGGATGCCATGCAAACGAACCACATTCTGAAAGAACAAAGGAACCAAATCAGAGGAGGAAGGCAACTTAGGCAAGGGCACCAAATGGACCATTTTAGAAAAACGATCGCACACCACCCAGATGACAGACATCTTCCGAGACACCGGAAGATCCGAAATGAAATCCATGGAAATGTGCGTCCAAGGCCTCTTTGGGATAGGCAAGGGCAAAAGCAACCCGCTGGCACGAGAACAGCAAGGCTTAGCCCGAGCACAAATCCCACAGGACTGCACAAAAGAACGCACATCCCGCGACAAGGAAGGCCACCAAAAGGACCTGGCCACCAAATCTCTGGTACCGAAAATCCCAGGATGTCCCGCCAACACCGAAGAATGAACCTCAGAAATAACTCTGTTGGTCCATCCATCAGGGACAAACAATCTCTCTGGTGGACAACGATCAGGCCTATCAGCCTGAAATTTTTGCAGCCCTCGTCGCAAATCTGGGGAAATGGCAGACAAAATTACTCCCTCTCTGAGAATACCAGCTGGCTCAGAGACTCCTGGAGAATCAGGCACAAAACTCCTAGAAAGTGCATCAGCCTTCACGTTCTTCGAACCAGGCAGGTACGAGACCACAAAGTCAAAACGGGAGAAAAACAACGACCAACGGGCCTGTCTAGGATTCAGGCGCCTGGCAGACTCGAGGTAAATCAGATTTTTATGATCAGTCAAGACCACCACACGATGTCTAGCTCCCTCGAGCCAATGTCGCCACTCCTCAAATGCCCACTTCATGGCCAACAACTCCCGATTACCAACATCGTAGTTCCGCTCAGCAGGCGAAAATTTCCTTGAAAAGAAGGCGCATGTCTTCATCACGGAGCCATCAGAACTTTTTTGCGACAAAACAGCCCCTGCACCAATTTCAGAAGCATCAACTTCAACCTGGAAGGGAAGAGAGACATCCGGCTGGCACAAGACTGGCGCTGAAGTAAACCGACGCTTCAGCTCCCGAAAGGCCTCCACGGCCGCAGGAGACCAATTCGCAACATCAGAACCCTTCTTGGTCATATCCGTCAAAGGTATAACCACGCTGGAGAAATTAGCGATAAAATGACGGTAAAAATTAGCAAAGCCCAAGAACTTCTGCAGGCTCTTAACAGACGTGGGCTGAGTCCAGTCATGAATGGCACGGACCTTAACTGGGTCCATCTCCACAGTAGAAGGGGAAAAATTAAAACCCAAAAAAGAAACCTTCTGTACCCCAAAGATACATTTTGAGCCCTTCACAAATAGAGCATTCTCCCGCAAAACCTGAAACACCATCCTGACCTGGTTCACATGGGACTCCCAATCATCAGAAAAAAACAAAATATCATCCAGATAAATAATCATAAATTTATCCAGATATTTCCGGAAGATGTCATGCATGAAGGACTGAAACACAGAAGGAGCATTAGATAATCCGAAAGGCATCACCAGGTACTCAAAATGACCCTCAGGCGTATTAAATGCCGTTTTCCATTCATCTCCCTGCTTTATGCGCACAAGGTTATACGCACCACGAAGATCTATCTTGGTGAACCAACTGGATCCCTTAATCCGAGCAAACAAATCAGACAACAATGGCAAAGGATACTGAAATTTAACAGTGATCTTATTCAGAAGACGATAATCAATACAAGGTCTCAGAGACCCGTCTTTCTTGCCCACAAAAAAGAATCCTGCACCAAGAGGGGACGAGGATGGGCGAATATGTCCCTTCTCCAAAGACTCCTTTATATAACTCCGCATCGTGGCATGCTCTGGCACAGATAAATTAAAGTCGTCCCTTAGGAAACTTACTACCAGGAATCAAATCTATAGCACAATCACAGTCCCTATGAGGAGGAAGGGCACTGGACCTGGCCTCATTAAATACATCCTGAAAGTCTGACAAAAACTCAGGGATCTCAGAAGGAGTAGAAGAAGCAATAGACACCAATGGAGAATCGCCATGAATCCCCTGACACCCCCAACTAGACACAGTCATAGCTTTCCAATCTAAAACTGGATTATGGGCCTGTAACCATGGCAGACCCAAAACGACAACATCATGCATTTTATGCAGTACCAAAAAACGAATCACCTCCTGATGTACAGGAGTCATGCACATGGTCACCTGCGTCCAATACTGAGGTTTATTCTCTGCCAATGGAGTAGAATCATTTCCTCTAAGAGGAATAGGATTTTCCAAAGGCTCCAGGACAAAACCGCAGCGCTTGGCAAACGACAAATCCATCAGACTTAAAGCAGCACCAGAATCCACAAAAGCCATAACTGAGTAAGAAGATAATGAACAAATTAAACTCACAGACAAAATAAACTTAGGCTGAAAAGTACCAATGGCGACAGGATTAACTTTTTTCTTTAAACGTTTAGAGCATGCTGAGATAACATGTGTTGAATAACCACAGTAGAAACACAACCCATTTTGACGTCTATGATTTTGTCGCTCGGCTCTGGTCAGAATTCTGTCACATTGCATAGAATCAGGTGACCGTTCAGACAGCACCGCCAAAGGATTATCAGATTTGCGCTCCCGCAAACGTCGATCAATTTGAATGGCTAGAGCCATTGAATCATTTAGACCTGTAGGGATAGGAAACCCCACCATCACATCTTTAATGGCTTCAGAAAGACCATTTCTGAAATTTGCGGCCAGTGCACACTCATTCCATTGAGTAAGCACGGACCATTTCCGAAATTTTTGGCAATAAACCTCAGCTTCGTCCTGACCCTGAGAGATAACCAGCAACATTTTTTCAGCCTGATTTTCAAGATTAGGCTCCTCATAAAGCAAACCAAGTGCCAGAAAAAACGCATCAACATTCACCAATGCAGGATCTCCTGGCGCCAGAGAGAAGGCCCAATCCTGAGGGTCGCCGCGCAAGAAGGAAATAACAATCTTAACTTGCTGAGCGGAATCACCAGAGGAACGAGGTTTCAGAGACAGAAACAATTTACAATTATTCCTAAAATTCAGGAATTTAGATCTATCTCCAAAAAACGGCTCAGGAATAGGTATTTTTGGTTCAGACATAGGGCTATGGATAACAAAATCCTGAATGCTTTGCACCCTAGCAGCAAGCTGATCCACACTAGAAGTCAAAGTCTGGACATTCATATCTGCAGCAGAGTTTCAGCCACTCAGAGAAAAAGGGGATGGAAGAAGCTAGGCAAACTGCGGCAAAAAAACCCCAAAAAACTCAGAACTTCTTTTTAATCCCGCTTCTGCGATGCATTAAACATTTTCTTTTGGGCCTGGCATTCTGTTATGATCCCAATGGCAGAGGATCTCTGATATTCCGGCAAGATAGCCAAAATATAAATACTGCTCTAGGGAGGTGGAAACTGGGCTAACCGCATACCTGATCCTGACACAAACAACTAAAAGTAGCCGGTGAACGTGCCTACGTTGGTTCTAGACGTCTCGAGCCAGCCGGAGAACTGACTACCCCTAGAGGGAAAAAATAAGACCTCGCTTGCCTCCAGAGAAATTGAACCCCAAAGATATAGAAAGCCCCCAACAAATAATAACGGTGAGGCAAGAGGAAAACACAAACGTAGAGATTAACTAGATTCAGCAAAGTGAGGCCCAATAGTCTAGATAGCAGAAAATACATAGTGGACTATGCGGTTAGCAGAAAACATTACAAAACATCCACGCTGAACATTCAAGAACCCCCACACCGACTGACGGTGTGGAGGGAGAATATCAGCCCCCTAGACCTTCCAGCGAGTCAAAAATCAAATGTAAAGCAAGCTGGACAAAAACACTGAATAATGCAAACGATCCAAATTGTACAAAACAGACTTAGCTTTTCTTGCATGAGGCAGACTGAAAGGAATCCGGAGGAGACCATATAGGTCTGGATACAACGATGCCAGGCAAGAGACTGAGTCCAGAGGAGACTCAAATAGGAAACACCCGCTGCTTAACGACACAGCTGGAGCTCAGGCCTGCAACAAGACATACCTAACACAATACCGTTAGTGACCACCAGAGGGAGCCCAGAAACACAGTTCACAACAGAGGACTAAATACCCCTAAAGATGGAAATGGGAAATCCTATCTTGCCTCAGAGCAGAGCCCCAAAGGATAGGCAGCCCCCCACAAATATTGACTGTGAGTTTAAGAGGAAATACGTACACAGGCAGAAAAAACAGAGTTTAGCAAAAGAGGCCCTTCTAGCTGGATAGAAAGGATAGGACAGAGTTCTAAGCGGTCAGTATTAAAACACTAGAAAATTCCACAGCAGAAAATACTATATACTACATCTAACTAAAGACATAGGATGTATATCTGCATCTCCAGAGAAACCAGCATGACAGAAAAATCCAAACAAGTCAAGCTGGACAAAAACACAATAGATTGCACTGCACATAAAAGCACACTGCATGCGTGCTACAGAGAACAAAAAAAAAGGCACTTATCTTAGCTGAAACGACAGCAGGGCAGTGGAGCCAGACAGAGATGCAATCCCTCCAAGATACAATGGCCAACTGGCAGGGATTGATGGATCCTACAAACCTAAATACCTAATAGAGCTGCAATAAGCAGAAACACCTGCCCTGGCCTATAATCCAGAGACCACTGCACTACCACTAACAACCACCGGAGGGACCCCAAGAGCAGAATTCACAACAGGAAAACATCCAGAAGGAAAGGAGAATGAAGGAACAGGTTGGGACTTGTTCACACAGGAAGAGAACTGCAAGGCTGCGGATAGGAATGGTTGAGCAGCAAGAGATAGTGTAGCAACAAAAGCTAAGCAGAGCAGAACAGCAAGGAATACAGAGAGGAGCTGCAGCGAGAGGTTTCTGCAGCAAAGCAGAGCGGAGCAACAAGGAATGTGGAGAGGAGCTGCAGCAAGGGATAACTGCAGCAGCAGAAGATAAGCAGAGTAGAAAGGAGCAGAACCACAGAAGTGTGGAGCAGAGGTAAAGCCACAAAGGTACAGAGCAGGCAGAGCCACAAGAGTGCGGAGTGTAAGCAGACTGAGAACACGAGGAAAGACACAGCAGGGAAGGAAGCCACAGACAAGGAGACCTGAGATAAGACTAAGTTCAGACAAGGAAATGGAACAAGACAAGACACAAGGACAAAGACACAGGGACCAGGATATTCTGCCTCCTGGAGGGCGGACAACAAGATCAAGGCAAGAATACAAAGTGAAACCTCCAGAGAGGGAGTAACACAGAGCAAGGCCTGGCAAACTCAGAAGCTAAACACTAACTGAGCTAACACATTGCACAGGCCCAGTCCACTGGGTGGAACTGCACTAAATACTGGAGGCCTCCGATAGCCAGATGGAAACTGGAGGCATACATATAGGAAACATCTTCAGCCTGGTACCCTGAAAAAAATGGACCTCCTCTTCTAGATTAGAGGATGAGTAAGTCTCTGTCTTAGTATTATCAGCAAGTAGCCACTTGGAAGCAGAAGACATACATTTAGCAAGCCCCATCAGCCAGTTACTCTGACAAAACTGGACCATTTCTTCCTCCGGATTGGTGAAGAACAGAGATGCAAGAGCTTCAGCTTCAACTTCTTCATCCACCTGCCACATGGAATCCGAAGGTATCATTACAGGAAGCATCTTCTTCCCAAAGTTCAGAGAAAATGTTTTAAGTGACAGCGATGTTCCTGGGAACTGGTCACTGGTATTGTCACTGGAGGTGTGCGGAGAGGACTCCACTGCTTTCTTTACTTCAGTGAAATCAGCACACCGTGACTCAATAGCCAGCTGATTAGGTGGCGAAGATATCAACACTGTAGATTGACCTTGCAGTTTAGGAACAAGAAACTTCTGGAGACTTGATAGTTCCAAACGCAGAACCACGCTGGGTCTTCGGACCGGAACAGGCAGCAGAGTATCCAGTTCAGAACGACCAACGGGCAGACTGGTCAACAAGTGGAAAACAAATTTCTTCACATATAACGCTCCGATTTGGAGCTGTAGTTGTCCCTTTGACACTGGACTGTTCATAAGTAGGACTCGGCCATCACCAAACACCTTCACAGGATTCAGGGGCAGTGGAACAGGAACCACACTTAGACTCCGTCTGGTTTGCAGCTTGAACACATCTGCAGGACCGAAGCTCCCACAAGGCACCGGAACAGACACAGACTTTAGCGGAAGGGAGTTATTCTCACCAAGGGCAGTCTCTCCTACTGGCCCGGGGTTTTGGAGCTTTAGATCCCCTGGACAGAGTCTATCTAGGTGTTCCTCACAACAGCAGCGACATAGTAAGCCCTTCTTACGACTGGTCTTAGACTGGTGCTTTGCCAGTCCACTCATGCAATAAACACAAGAAGATATATTGGTATAGTACTAAAGCAGACTAACATATAACCTAATACCTAAAATACATTTTTATTGATATAACAATTAAAATAACATAGACAAAAACCCCTACAATACCCGCAACATCAATACTCAAAATACAGTATATGCATATACCCCTAATAAGCCCTACCAACCCCTGATATACCCTTCCTACCAGCGGAGGTTGGCACCCTGACTTGTACGCAAAAATGGCTCACCCTGGATACACACTGGTCCACCCTAGTTTAGCAATATGACAACCAGTAAATCAAACCAAAAACCACAAACCACAGGTGCCATAGAAAATAAGAAAGGAAGGAGTAGGGAATATGCTGTAGGTAAAATCACCTCAACAAAGTATGCTACTCATACCTGTGAATATATGGAGCCAAATGCAAATTAATGTATCAAAAACAAAAACATAACTGACTAGTATAACAAATTGGATACCCAGATATAAACGTATACCAGGACACAGGTAGGGAGAGGGAAAGCCTGGATTGCTGACCCTCTAATCTCCCTAAATATGTCCCTGCCTTGCTGCGGAGGTTGGCACCCTAGAATCAAATCGCAAGTGGCGCCCCCGCTCCCGTCGGCTCACCCTCGGTGACCCTTCACACTTACCCTCTCAACTCTAAGAATAGAATAGAGATAGTAGCCCACAAAAGAGTGAGGGAACCATGTGTGGAGGGATCCCTGAAAAAAGGGGGTGTATAAGATATTATAAGATAATAGATAGGCTCAGATCTTAAGACGCTGCAGATTCTACTTAAGGGTATTGACAGGGAGTAAACAATTGTCGGGACAAAGAACAGCGACCAATAGTCAATTGTGCACTATTCACTTATCAAGTGATAAATTGCTTGCCGTCAATCCATTATAAACAAGTGGCAACAACCCTTTGTTTTGTGTTACCCGACAGCGCCAAGTACCATATCATGGCACTATTGCAACTTCCCTTATTGCACAATCCCACAAGACACAGCATCAAAAAAATATAGAGAAAAATTCTTATCTGGGGTCCAGAAGATAAACATATGCCTCAACGCGTAGATTGTAAGCCCGCAAGGGCAGGGTCCTCTTCCCGCTGTACCAGTTTGTCATTGTTAGTTTTGTTTACTGTAAGTGATATTTGTATTTTGATGTAACCCCTTCTCATGTACAGCACCATGGAATTAATGGTGCTATATAAATAAACAATAATAATAATAATAATAAAAACGCGTTTCCCTGCCATGATGCCAGTTCATCAGGAGGCTAATGGAACAGCCGTTGCCAGTCTATATACAGCCCACGGCAGTCAGGACATCCTAGTTGCAGGTGTAGGGCATAATAGAAGCAATGGGGTTTATAAATCCCGCTGGAACCGCCCCTCCATTCTGTAAGAAAAATACAGGGATGTACCAGGCATTACATTACCTAGACTCCATGTCTCACTAACAGAGCTGCGCATGCCCGATTGTTTTCACAAGCGCTAGAGGCCGATAATTCCTTCCTCATCAGCGCTTTTACTTCCGGAGGTCTTACTTCAGCGACTGCGCTTGCGCAGTCAGTGAACCAGCGTTCCAGTCCAATCTTGACAGTCTTTTTGGGTTCTATTTGAGTAGCTGCTTTAATGGGTAGAGGAACTGGAGGGTCACAGATGGTCATGGCTTGAAGTGGAGGTTTCTTCACGGGTTTTGCCCCTCTGGAGCGCCTCTCGGATCTAGATGGGGAAGACTTCACAGGAGCATCAGGACGAGGCTTGTCAAAGACTTAACAGAAGGCCACCAGGAAGGCCCCAAGACTCATGACGATAGGATCCCCTGCTTCCCAGAGGAGACAAATCCATATTAAAGCATCTCCTGCTAGGTAGGACATGATGTAGCCCACCTTAATCCGGTCAGAGGGAAAACAAGCTCATTCTGCAGGATGTAGCGCAAGCACTGTTCCAGGAAGCTTTGGCATTCTTCTGGATTCCCATAGAACCTAGGCGGGTCTGCTGGGTTGTGCTCTTCCTCATAGGCCAGAAGTTGATTGTAGAGAGCGTTTGAAATTATGATTGGGCCCGAGGTCTCCTCAATTGGAATGACAAAGGGCGGAACAAATTCTTCAGCTTGCTCATGCGGGTAGAGAGAAAGTTCATCATGCTCTGCGAGCGGTAGGACATGGGATACAGCGGAGGCCATGGCCTGTGCAAACTGTCATGCTCATGCCCTGACTGGTAGGCGTGAGCTCGGGGGGTTTGTGGCCCCACTGAGCAACAAACCAGACTACCCTGAAAAGGGCATGACTATGGCAGCTGCCTGGGTTTTCACTGGAGCCTCTGATGGTGAGGTCAGGCTTGTGCAGCAGGCAGCTGCCAGATGCTACTCCAGGGTGGTGTCTGGCTGTGGCTGCTGATCCCACTTGGGAGACAGGAACACCAGGATTGGTGCGGGCATCAGGCAGGATTGGCAGAAGAGCACGGCTGAAACTCAGACGAGTAGGCTGGCACGGCTGAGACACAGGGCTGGCAGAGACACGGCAGAGAACACAGGGCTGGCAGAGACATGGCAGAGAACACAGTGCTGGCAGAGACACGGCAGAGAACACAGGGCTGGCAGGGACACGGGACTGGCAGGGACGGCAGGAAACACAGGACTGGCTAGGATGGCAGGAACACAGGACTGGAAGGCATGGCAGGAAAAGCAGGACTGGCAGGAACACTGGATTGGAAGGCACGGCAGAGAACACAGGACTGGTTGATGTGGTGTATGAAGGAACAGGTAGGGACCTGTTTACACAGGAGGTGCGGGAACGGATATGAAATATGAAGGAACAGGTAGGGACCTGTTCACACAGGAGGTGCAGGAAAGGAAACAAGCAGAAAGGAATGAGGTATGAAGGAAATGAATATGAAGGAACAGGTAGGGACCTGTTCACACAGGAGATGTAGGTACGGAAACAAGCCAGAAGGAAAGGAGAGTGAAGGAACAGGTTGGGACCTGTTCACACAGGAAGAGAACCGCAAGGCTGTGGATAGGAATGGTTGAGCAGCAAGAGATAGTGTAGCAACAAAAGCTAAGCAGAGCAGAACAGCAAGGAATACGGAGAGGAGCTGCAGTGAGAGGTTTCTGCAGCAAAGCAGAGCAGAGCCACAAGGAATGTGGAGAGGAGCTGCAGCAAGGAATAACTGCAGCAGCAGAAGATAAGCAGAGTAGAAAGGAGCAGAACCACAGAAGTGCGGAGCAGAGGTAAAGCCACAAAGGTACAGAGCAGGCAGAGCCACAAGAGTGCGGAGTGTAAGCAGACTGAGAACACGAGGAAAGACACAGCAGGGAAGGGAGCCACAGACAAGGAGTCCTGAGATAAGACTAAGTTTAGACAAGGAAATGGAACAAGACAAGAAACAAGGACAAAGACACAGGGACCAGGATATTCTGCCTCCTGGAGGGCGGACAACAAGATCAAGGCAAGAATACAAAGTAAAGCCTCCAGAGAGGGAGTAACACAGAGCAAGGCCTGGCAAACTCAGAAGCTAAACACTAACTGAGCTAACACATTGCACAGGCCCAGTCCACTGGGTGGAACTGCACTAAATACTGGAGGCCTCCTGACAATTGGTCAGGAACAGATTAGACAGATGCACCTGATTCCTATAAGATCCAGAGAGTTCAGGCGCCGGCTCCCTATGCACACAGCCAGGAAGCATGCAGAGAGCAGAGACACAGAATATGCAGCTGGCATGAAACAGAAACCACATCATGGCCTGGAGCAGTGGGTAAGATAGTGTGAGAGATGAGAGACCATGCTGTTATGCCAGCAGAGTCGTTACAATAACACTCTATGACTGTGTGAAGAGAATGATTTAGGCTGGTTTCACATTTGTGGATTAAGGTGCTGCAGAGGGCTGCGTACGTCCTCCTGTCAGCTCTGCCCACCACCGCACCTCCTCCTCCGCATGCATTGTTTTGATGGTGTGGTGACCTGCGTCGCATGCAACAAGTTGCATTTTAGTGCGGTCGCCGCACCATCAAAACGACGCATGCGGAGGCATCCACATACATCGGCATGGCCTGCGTACCTAATGGTAAAGATACGCATGCCGCATGCCGACGTAGGTGGAGCTGACCGGAGGAGGTGCGACGGTGGGTGGAGCTGACCGGAGGACGTACGCAGCCCTCCGCAGCACCTCCATCCGAAATTTTGAAACCAGCCTTAGACTACATTACCATAATGAGAATTTGGTGAGTTTTTGATGTTGCAGATTTTCTGCACGATTTCTGCACCTATTAGATAAATTAGGCTACTTACATTTCTTTAATCTTTTTTTACATTCATTTTTATCGTGTTTTTGATGCTGCTGTTTTTGTCGCTTTTTGATATGTCATGTTTTAAATTAAGCTGCTTTGCTTTTGATGTTCCTTGACTTTGGCAAAATTTTATTGATTCAGTCATGTGCAGATTATATGTATTTTTAGAGCTTTTCCGCAGCCAAAGGCACTAAAAATGAGTTTTTTACCTGTGGATTTTCTGCATGTAATGCAATTCTGTGAGGAAAATTGTGGCACCCCAGGAGTTTGGGTACCACAGTAGTGCTGTCTTCCTCATGGGGAGAATAGTGCTATGTCTGGAGACAAGTGAGATTTCCTTTGGTAGGTTTACACTCACACAACACATTCCACTTCCAGGCCAGGAGGGGGAGCTCCAAGCCCTGTTTTAGGGCAGCCTCCCTCAATAAAGATCCTGGTTTGGAGGCGAAGACAGCTCAGTTTGTAGTAGAAGTATGTGTGCGAGGACAGACAGGAGTGGAGCACAGAGGAAAGAGAGAGCTCCAGGAGGCCATGAGCAGGCCTCTGAAGAGTATCAGCGCAAGAATCCGGGTACTGGGAGCCCGAGGTATTTGTGGATTATAAAACACAGAGCAGAACCGGAGGGTATTGTTCTACAAGGACTTTTCCCATAATAACCTGTGGCACAGCAGCACCTAGGAGCCTGGAGTCACCGAGAACAGACCCCAGTTCACACGGCCTGAGATGCCTGCCATACAGGTACCTGTCCTAGGACAGCAGAACGATTAAAGATCTTGCTGAGACACTTAGTGGCAGCAGGCACTTAGAGACAGAAAGTGCGGAGTGGTAGGCTCCCACCTGACCTACCCAGGGGAACAAGCTTGTCTCTGGACTACCTGGACTTCTCTGCCTGCCCTGTGATCTGGTGCTCTGGACTGTTGGCGCTGAAGTCTTCAGTAAAGGTAAACAGACTGCAACCTTGTGTCCTCGTCCTTCTCTGCGCCATTCACCATCCACCATCTACACACCTGGAGCCCTGGGGATATACTTCACCTGTGGGAAGATATACCATCTAGCTGCCCTAACATCCCCCAGCGGACCCCCAAAAGCAGCATCGGTCTTCCTGACCGAATACCACAGGTGGCGTCATGAACATAAACTTTATCCCTTTAAAGACCTTTCCCTTTTACATGAGTGCCCTGGGCCACCGTGACATCCCCCATGTGAATCGCAGGGCCCGGTACAGAGTGACCCCTAGCCCTCGGGGCGACTCAAAATCTTCACATAAAATTCATCGTAACTGCAAGAGAAATGAACATGTTATGGATTTCAAAAACGCATCATGGGAGAGTTTACGCTGAGAGAAAAAATACATAATGGGCAAGAGATTTCTATAAATCTAATCCTCTTTGCAGAAACGCAAAAAATTCTGCTTTTTTATGCAGTGAAAACACGCAACGTCAAAAAATTATGGTGGGAACTAAACCTTTGAGTTCTGTTGGTGCAACATTTATAAACAAAAAATAATAATTTTAATAAAATCAGTTTAATTAAAAAAAATTGTGATGTAAGTTTAATTGGATAGTGATCAAGTTTGAATTAAAATGTAAAACAAAAAATGTATGACATTTATTGAGAATTGTATGCTTTACTGATGAAAGTACGAGCTGCTGCACACCTCTGATCCAATTAATCACAGAGTAATAGAACTCCCTTTACAGAATAATTTTGCTTTCTGAAAACTCTGTGCTGCACCCGCTGTGTCGGATAATAGTGTATTATTTCTTTCCGAAGGATTTGGTAACTTCCTATGGACAGGGCAAAATTGTAGACCAGTGTTAGTAGAAAATAAAGTAAGATCAATTTGATCTATCAACCCAGTGGTAACCCAGAAGGAAGCTTATAATAGCTGTTACAGTCAGCTCAGCAGTATATTTAACACAGGACCAAACAATAATCACCAGTCTCCAGTCCCAGACCTTAAATTGCAATGTCCTGCAATAAGACAATTTGCTGATACAAACAATGCATCATGTTGCTCTATAATTCTTTTGATCGGACTCTGTAAAATTAGATTGTCAGTTTATTATCATCGTTTCCAACCAGTAATGAAGTCCAGGGTATGAGATAATACCTTACAGGCTTTTACAATATATATTTTTGTGGGTATCCCATTGGTATATAAAATTAATAATAAGAATATGGAGGGTATTGTTTCCTATACCAGTTGGCATAGAAAGTTCAATGTTATGAAATATACTGGTTTTCTGGATGAGATACCTTTGACTTGGTTCCTTAGAGTGATACTGTTTCTTCTTGTGGAGAGTCAGACCAGATCTAGGCAATGTTAAGGATCAAATATTGTGACACATTGCTGGAATCTGGATCTCTGACTCTAAATTATGCTTCTCTCAGATTAAGTGGCAAATAAATGGGGACAGATTCATTTTAATAATATGAAGAAACTGGAATAACAATAAGTGCAATAGGGATTTACCTGAGTAACAAAGGGGAAACCAAAGGCAATGGTACTCATCTGGGGTGACTGAATAACAACTACCACTAAAAGGCTCAAGGCTGTTGGAGACCCACAGTTTGGAAAAAAAAACTAAATAGAATGAAAGGGTTAATTCTGCACTTCCGGTATGGAGGGATAAAGAGGAGGAAAATGTCCTGGAATGCGGCTTTTATAGACAACGCGTTTCGAAGTTTCAAACTTCTTCATCAGGATAAACCACAGTGATCTTGACCTGATTAAAGATGAGGGAACCCATGAATTTTCAGGTTTGGCGGGTTTGGCAAACAGTTCAAAAAAGATTTAGTTTGGGTTGAATGGGGGGCCAGAACATACAGTGTTTGCCACACTGTCATGGGCATGACAACGCAGCAAACACCGCCTCTGATCGGCAGTGTTTACCAAATTTTGTGGAAAATGAGCAGGAATCCGAACATGAATCCAAATGTGACACGTTCTTGCCGCCTCTGAGATTGGCGAACAATTTGCAAATGTCTAGTCCTCATCTCTAGTCCTGATGAAGAAGTTTGGAACTTCAAATTACGTTGACTATTAAAATAACATTCCTGGACATTTTTCTCCTCTGTATCCTTCCATACCGGCACCGCAGAATTAACCCTTTCATTCCATTTAGATTCCCTTCAATGAAGCTGGCCCAAATCTTACTTCAGTCAGGGAGTGAAGTAAAATGTCTGGCATGAGGAATGCCACAACTTATCATGAATTGGATAAGCTGTGGTGCAAGGCCTTGCTGTGCCCACCCCTGATGTTCCTCAGACTTGCCTTAGCTATGCCTATTTTGATAAAACTGGGAGAAATTGTTGTGGAAACTGCCAAATTTGCAAAATGTTTGTGCAACTTTGAGTTGCTCAAAAATGTAGCGACTTTTCAAAGCAATTTCTGACAAAATTGCCTTGATGAATAGGAGCATATAAGTTTACTTTCTGATAAGTAAGATGTTTCATTGAAGCCAAGGAATAAAACGAGGTGCATTTATCCCACAAAGTCTAATCATTTATGGGAAAATATAATTTAATATAATATCGAGTACACTTTTTGAAAGTCGTCTTGTTGGTTACAGTGATTCGTCGCCATGGCTACATTCTAAACTTTAAAGAGTTTTATTTGTTGAAGAAGTAAAGATAGCAGATGTCGATATAACCCAATTGCATCTCTGTAGATTTCCTGTAGTTAACATTTGAAATGAATACAAAATGCCAGAAGCTGATAATGCCTTTTGCTTGTTGTTTTCCACAGAACTGAGGACATTTAATAGAATGCACTTTGGGTTAAGTCCGCGTGGGTCACTAATGCATTGACTGATTGACTTTATCTATCCCCCGAGGATGAATGTATCAGTTCTGTTGGCAAAAAGCCTAGGCTGCAATTTTGTCCTTGAATTTTCAAGCACATCAATAGCCACTGACCAGACAGCATCAGTCAGCATCTTGTTCGAACCACTCTGACCTAGAATCCAATGCCTCATCACTTGTTGACAGAATGTTCAGTTACCTTCAAAGGATGCAGGAAAGCCGACACTGCCCTGAATAATGATGGATCATTGTCTGGTATTAGAATGGAAAAAATAAGAAGTAAAATATTATCTGCAAGGCAGGACATCAATGAATGAGATTGGCACCAAAAAAATCAAAATGTAAACACTGAGTAATATTTGTTCTGCAAAATGCACTAGTGATATGGACTTTGCAGAACCGAGATTGACATTTGGCACGAAGCATCAAAGCTATCAAGTCGTGCAATCCAAGGGCTCATTCAGCTGTCAGAATTTTTCACATATGTGAAAGATGGGCCAAGTGTGATTAGAGTGTGCTACGAATGTCATCCATTTTTCTTATACGTGGATTTAAGAAAAAAATTACATCCAAGTGCAGTCCAAATTTTTCACTGACTCATTGACTTACGTTGCATATTTTGAACCAATGCTCGGATCAAAATAAGACATGTCTTCGATATTTTCCGCAGACAACTCTGTTAAAGGGAACCTGTCACCCCCAAAATCGAAGGTGAGCTAAGCCCACCAGCATCAGGGGCTTATCTACAGCGTTCTGGAATACTGTAGATAAGCCCCCGATGTATCCTGAAAGATGAGAAAAAGAGGTTAGATTATACTCACTCAGGGGCGGTCCCACTGCTGTCCAGTCCGATAGGCATCGCGGTCCGTTCTGGGGCCTCCTATCTTCTTACAATGACATCCTCTTCTTGTAGTCACACTGCGGCTCCAGTGCAGGCGTACTTTGTCTGCCCTGTTGAAGGCAGAGCAAAGTACTGCAGTGTGCAGGCTTCGGGAAAGGTCAGAGAGGCCCGGTGCCTGTGCACTGCAATACGTTGCTCTGCCCTCAACAGGGCAGACAAAGTACGCCTGCTCTGGAGCTGCAGCAGAAAGACAAGAAGAGGATGTCATTGTATGAAGATAGGAGGCGCCAGACCTGACCGCGACGCCCATTGTACCAGGACCGCCCCTGGGTGAGTATAATCTAACCTCTTTTTCTCATCTTTCAGGATACATCGGGGGCTTATCTACAGCATTACAGAATGCTAGAGTTGGGCTGCTTCTAGGGAAAGGAAACTGATAATTTTTTTCTGCATTCATTCAATTCTCTTAACGTATATGAACATATTTTGGTATTTTTTTTAATAAATGCATGCATTTTTGGCTAAAATTTTTATAAATGGACTGTTAGGGGTCAAGATCTCACCTCTGCACAGGGGGAATCTCAGGCTATTTCCGCTGTGGTCTCCCATTCTTCTCCTGCCACAGTGGAGCCTGCTCAGCGGAGACGTCGGTCCCAGCGTCTCGCTCAGTCTGACTCTGTACAAAGAGTTACTGCTGCTTTTCCTGCTTCTGCCATTGAAGTCAGTGCTGGGCAGCGGCGAGCAGATGCTTCTGGGACTAAGTCCTGCTTTTCTCGTTCTGAGCATGCCCAGAGTAAGATATCTCAGTGGAGATCGAGGGTCACATGTTCAGATACTGCAGCTAAGGCCATTGGTCCTTCAGGAAGGTCCTGTAGGTGCTCACGCTCTGTGGCAGCCTCTCATTGGTCCTTCTAGGAAGGCCCTGTACGTGCTGCAACTATTTAAGGCTCGCATGGCCGCACGGCCATGCGCTAGTATTGTTCTTTGTTATGTGCTTTGCGCCAGTGTGGTCACGTGAGAGTGTTTTCAGGGACCCGGCTGAAATAAGCCCCTAGATTGCTGGCACCTCCGGTGAGGAGTTTGTGTTTGTATGTATTCAGGGACCTGGCTGAAATAAGCCCCTAGAATGCCATCACCTCCGGCGAGGAGTTTTGTGTGCATGCTTCACCACTGTAAGAGTTATGTCGGTCTGGTAGACGGGGGCAGGTATATCTCGCCCAGGTATTTGTCCTACGTGAATTAGGCCGCTCAGTATCTTCAGGATACCGAGGGGTTAATAAGTGCAGGAATAAAGGCTGACCAGCTGGAGGTTTCAGGTGTCAGCCTGGGGCACACAGAATGCCTGTCTGTGTGAGACAAACGTGAGTGTGAGCTGTGCTCATGATCTGTGTAATGTTAGCTGGGAGGGAGAAGCCCCCCCAGTTGTTAGATAGCAACGTATTTGTTTAGTTAGCGCCGGACAGGCAAGGATTTATTTTTATGTTTTGTTTTCTGTATTTGCTTTCACTTTAATAAACCTGACCTGAGGTCAGTCAACTTGGAAACCTGCTGTGGCCTCAGAGTTCAATGCACAAACCACGTGACCTTTGACCCCAGCAAAGGCGATCCCGGAGTGTTTTGTCACATTGTGGTGGAGAATTGCGGGCAACGCGTGGCACAGGCGACAGTATGGAAGACGTGGTGAAAGCCCTAGTAGAGGCCACTGCGGCACAGCAGGAAGCTAATCGCTTGATGGCCGCACAGCTGAAGGAGTTACTGGACATGACGGCTGCAGACTGCCAGCTTCTCCAACAGGTGGCGCAACGCTTGGTGAGTATGCCTCAGGTTGACCCGGAAGCAGAGTCCAGGAGGATCCATGTGAGTCGATAGTGGCAAAAGCTGACCACAGAAGATGACGTCGAGGCGTACCTGACAACGTTTGAGCGGACAGCGTTGAGAGAGAAGTGGCCGAAGGAACGATGGGCCGATCTAATTGCTCCGTTTCTCTCCGGTGAGGCCCAAAAAGCTTACCATGACTTGGACCCGGAAGTCGCTCAGGACTTTGAGAGGCTGAAAACTGAGGTCCTGGCCCGGCTGGGTGTGGCGACGGCTGTCCGTGCACAGAGGGTACATCAGTGGACCTATCAGCAAGATAAACCGCCGCGATCGCAGATGTTCGACCTGATCTACTTTATAAAGAAATGGCTGCAACCCGAGGTACTGACAACTCCGGAGATAATCCAGCGGGTCGTTCTGCACAAGTACCTGAGAGTACCACCGCTGAAAAAGTGGGTGAGCCAAGGAAATCCCGCGACAGCGGATCAACTGGTGGACTTGGTGGAGCGTTATTCCGTGGCGGAAGGACTTCCTGATGATACCGCTACTACCCGAACTGTACCTCCTCCTCGTGGAACCGGTAAGACTGTTCCAGGGACTGCGGGGGAAGGAAAATTGCCAAAAACTGTGGGGGAGGAACACGGGACTGCTCGCACCCCGAGATCAAGGGTGTCGGACTCTGGTTTCAATAGGGGGCTTGTTAGGTGTTTCCGTTGCCATGAGAAGGGCCATGTTTCTGCGAACTGTCCTGTTACCACTGATCCCATGCAGTGCGACGTTACGGACTCTAAGAAACGCATGTCTTTGGTTACACGGCTAGTAAGTGTGAATGCGGGTCAAAATGATACAGTAAAACATCTGTGTGAATTATCTGTAGATGGGAAAAATTTTGTGGCATTACTATACTCTGGAAGTGTGGTGACTCTAGTGAAAGCCAGTCTGATAGCACGTCCAACTAGTCCGTCTGACAAGTTTTCTGTAACGTGTGTGCATGGTGACACCTGCTCATATCCTACAGCGGTCATATGTATCTCCACTCCCTATGGGTCTGTGCAACACAAAGTGGGACTCGTTCCCGCATTGTTACAGGATATAATCTTGGGCAGGGATTTTCCTCTTTTCTGGCAGTTGTGGGAAAATCAGTTGCTCCTCACAGTAGCTGTGACTGTGAATCTTCTCCCATGCTACCTGGAGGTCCCGAGCTCCTGGAGGAGACCCCACAGGAAGATGCTGCTGGGGAGATTAGTGAGTCTAACCTTCAGTACCCCTTCTCAGTTATGGCGGGGGAAACTGAGGAAACTGAGGAAACTCAGCGAGAGGCGGACGCAGACAACCATCCCGCACCCTGCCTACCAGATTTGGGAGTCCAGTTGGATGACTTCCACAGCGAACAAATGAAAGATCCTACCCTGACTCAGGCTAGGAAAAATGTAAAAATGATAGATAGCGTACCCGTAGAACCTGACACTAGGCTAGCGTACCCGTACATGGTTCTTGAAAATGATTTACTCTACCAGGTAGAAAAAAAAAGGGAAGACACTGTGCAGCAGTTAGTGGTACCCAAACCTTATCGGCGGAAGGTACTGGACCTGGCCCACGGACATATAATGGGGGGACATCTGGGGGTACAAAAAACCACAGAAAGAATATTGCATTGTTTTGTGTGGCCTGGAATACACAATGATGTGCGTAACTATTGTGAGTCCTGTCCAGAGTGCCAAATCTCGGCACCTAAACCTCGGTACTGTAGCCCTTTGGTACCCCTCCCTATCATTGGGGTCCCTTTTGAGAGAATGGGGATGGATTAGGTTGGGCCCCTTCCCCGGTCCGCACGTGGGCACCAACATATCCTCGTCATCATGGACTATGCCACTCGCTACCCGGAAGCCATCCCTTTGCGTAACACTGCTACCAAAACGATCGCCAAAGAATTGGTGCAAGTGTTTAGTCGGGTAGGAATTCCAAAACAGATACTCACCGACCAGGGGACTCCCTTTATGTCGAGGGTAATGAAGGAGCTCTGCAGACTCTTACAAATAGATCCGTTGCGTACATCTGTCTATCACCCTCAAACAGATGGGTTGGTTGAGCGGTTCAATAAAACCTTAAAACAGATGCTCCGGAAGGCGATAGACAAAGATGGGAAGAACTGGGATTACTTGTTACCTTATTTGCTGTTTGCCATTAGGGAAGTTCCCCAGTCTTCCACAGGGTTCTCGCCTTTCGAGCTATTATACGCCCGTCGTCCCCGTGGACTGTTGGACGTCGCAAAAGAAACCTGGGAAGGTCAAGTCACTCCCTTTAAAACGGTGATAGACCATGTAACGCAAATGCAGGACCGTATTGCTGCTGTCATGCCCATTGTTAGGGAACATATGTTACAGGCCGAGGGAGCCCAGAGGCTAAGTTATGATAGAGGCGCCAAGGTCCGTACGTTTGCACCCGGGGATAGGGTGTTGATCCTAATCCCTACGGTGGATAGTACATTTTTGGCGAAATGGCAGGGCCCCTTTGAGGTCATGGAACGAGTTGGAGAAGTGAACTATAAAGTACACCAGCCTGGTAAGAGAAAACCAGAACAGATTTATCATGTGAATCTGATAAAACCCTGGAAAGCCCTAACAGCGGATCTGCCCCGTCCGGTTTGCTCACCTACCGTACTGGAGGTGCAGATTGCCGAGACTCTCTCTGAACGACAAAAATCTGAGGTTAAGCAGTTTTTGTTACAGAACCAACAGTTTTTCTCGGAAAAACCTGGCCAGACTAGGCTAGTGAAACATGAAATTGTCACAGAGCCTGGTGTCACAGTTCATGTGAAGCCGTACCGGATTCCGGAAGCACGCCGTGAAGCTGTCTCCCGGGAGGTGAAGGCAATGTTGGACTTAGGAGTCATTGAAGAGTCGCACAGCGCCTGGTCCAGTCCAATCGTGTTGATACCTAAGCCGGATGGCTCTATACGGTTTTGCAATGACTTTAGGAAACTGAATGCGGTTTCTAAATTTGATGCCTACCCTATGCCCCGGGTCGATGAGTTGATCGATCGACTGGGTAAAGCCTGATACATTACGACCCTGGATCTAACAAAGGGGTACTGGCAGATCCCTCTGGCCGAGGCGGCCAGAGAGAAGACGGCATTTGCTACACCGGAAGGGCTGTTCCAGTATATCTACATGCCGTTTGGACTTCACGGAGTCCCAGCAACGTTCCAGAGATTGATGGATCGAGTCTTAAGGCCCCACAGGCAGTACGCTTCTGCCTACCTAGACGACATCATAATTTACAGCGTGGACTGGGAAGCTCACCTCCGGAAGGTACAGGCGGTGATTGATGACCTGAGAGACGCAGGCTTAACGGCAAAACCCCAAGAAATGTCACATCGGCCTTGAAGAAGCCCGATACTTGGGCTACGTGATTGGCAGAGGAGTGGTTAAACCCCAGATCGACAAAATACAGGCAATTCAGGGCTGGCCGCAACCAGTGAACAAGAAACAAGTTCAAGCTTTCCTGGGCATTGCCGGCTATTATCGCCGGTTCATACCCAACTTTGCGGCCATGGCTACCCCCTTGACGGATCTTACCAAAGGGAGGGATTCCGTCATGGTAAAATGGACCTCAGCGGCTGAAGAGGCCTTCCACAGTCTGAAACGGGCTTTGTGCTCTCAGCCCGTACTAGTGACTCCTGATTTCAGCAGCGAGTTTGTGGTGCAAACTGATGCTTCTGATACTGGTGTCGGAGCTGTACTTTCCCAGGTAAGGGACGGAGTCGAACACCCTGTCCTCTACCTCAGTCGGAAACTGAATGTACATGAGCAGAGGTATGCCGTGATTGAAAAAGAGTGCCTAGCCATCAAATTGGCTCTCGACTCCCTCAAATATTACCTGGCAGGTAGGAAGTTTAGGCTGGTCACGGACCATGCCCCTCTCAAGTGGATGCATCTCCACAAGGACCGTAATAGTCGGGTAACCCGGTAGTTCCTTGCCCTGCAGGCTTACTCTTTCACGGTGGAGCACCGCCCCGGGGTGCAGATGGGGAATGCTGATGCCCTGTCCCGAGTACACTGTTTCGAGAGTATTCTTGCTCGACCTGAGTGGTCTGAGCAGGGGGGGAGGATATGTAAGAGTCATGTCGGTCTGGTAGACGGGGGCAGGTATATCTCGCCCAGGTATTTGTCCTATGTGAATTAGGCCGCTCAGTATCTTCAGGATACCGAGGGGTTAATAAGTGCAGGAATAAAGGCTGACCAGCTGGAGGTTTCAGGTGTCAGCCTGGGGCACACAGAATGCCTGTCTGTGTGAGACAAACGTGAGTGTGAGCTGTGCTCATGATCTGTGTAATGTTAGCTGGGAGGGAGAAGCCCCCCCAGTTGTTAGATAGCAACGTATTTGTTTAGTTAGCGCCGGACAGGCAAGGATTTATTTTTATGTTTTGTTTTCTGTATTTGCTTTCAATTTAATAAACCTGACCTGAGGTCAGTCAACTTGGAAACCTGCTGTCGCCTCAGAGTTCAATGCACAAACCACGTGACCTTTGACCCCAGCAAAGGCGATCCTGGAGTGTTTTGTCACACCACTGACTGCTCTCTGTTTGGGCAGTTAGCCTGTGCCTCTGTGAAGTCTAACAGGGCACAGTGCTTTGCTTTCACGGCAACTCAGTGAATTAACTGAGTTACTCCATACCACCATATAGTGCCGCCGTTTGCTAGCAGCAGGTACTCCTGCACGGTGGACCCTGGGCTGCGAACGCAGCAATATCAATAAAAACATCTCTATTTACTCGGTGCGTTCCGCTAGCCCTAACAGAATACTAGCGCCGGCTCTGGCTAGTAAATGGCAGACATTCAGCAATCCTTGTGGTATATCCAGCAGCTGGAGGGTAGGTTGGCAGCTCTCGAGAGCTCAACCTCAGCTGTGGATGTTACCGCAGTTGCTGTACAGGCTGCTAGTGTGGCTGCAGCAACCTTGTCCACTGCCACCCCTGTTCCGACATCATCTCGCCTCCCACTGCCAGAAAAATTTTCTGGAGATAGCAAATCTTGTAGGGGATTCGTGAGTCAGTACTCTATTCACCTCGAGCTCCTGGCTGCACGTTTTCCCACAGAGCGGGCTAAGGTGGGATTTATTGTGTCTCTCTTGTCGGACAGGGCGTTGGAATGGGCTACGCCGCTGTGGGAGCGTGGCGATCATGTGGTGCAGAGTGCTCCACTGTTCCTGAGCACTCTGAAACAGGTCTTTTTAGGACCTCAAGTCACCCATGACACGGCACTCCAACTGCTGGCATTAACTCAAGGTGAGTCCTTGGTCAACCATTTTGCCGTCCGCTTTCGTACTTTAGCTTCTGAGCTGGAGTGGTCGGATAAAGCCCTTATCCCCATATTTTGGAGGGGCCTGGCTGATCACGTTAAGGACACTCTGGCCACTGGGGAGATTCCTGCCACACTGGAGGAATTAATAACTGTCTCTATTCAAATTGACCTCCGTTTTAATGAGCGGAGGTTAGAGCGAGCCCAGTGTAGGCAGAGGTTTCGGTTGGCTCCCACCTTCGCCAAACCTCTGGAATCTCTGGTCCTGGTTCCTGAGTCACATGAGGCCATGGAAGTGTCATGAGCGGGATCTAAGTCCCGGACCGCTTGTGCACTCAAGGTCTGTCATGTTTGCCAGCAGTCAGGACATCTTGCCACCAGATGTCCCCAGCGGTCGAGTAAACGTCAGCGTCTAGTGGTAGTAGGTGGAGGTACACTAGACATGGCGACGTTTGCCTCCAAATTGTCCTTTAAGGGGACAATTATTATAGGCTCATCCTCCCACTCGGTAGAGCTCTATGTGGATTCTGGGGCGGAGGGCAATATTATATCGTCTGCCTTCGCCCAACATCACGCAATACCCCTGGTTATGCTAGCTCAACCAGTAACGGTACGAGTGGTGAATGGGTTGACACTGCCCTCACAGATAACACACCAGACCATCCCTCTTACTCTGTCCATGTCGCCATCCCATCAGGAGATTATATCTCTTCTCGTCATTCCTGAGGGAATTGATGAGGTCCTGTTGGGGATACCTTGGCTACGGTACCACTCTCCTCATATCGAGTGGTCCTCAGGCAGAATTCTGGGATGGGGTGAATCTTGTGGGGGTAGGTGTCAGAGGGGGTGCTTACAACCTGATTCGCATCCGTGAGGGGGACGAATGGAAGACGGCTTTTAACACCAGGGATGGGCACTATGAATATCTGGTGATGCCCTTCGGGCTCTGTAATGCCCCAGCCGTTTTCCAAGACTTTGTGAGCAACATCTTCCCGGATATGCTCACTACCTTGGTCGTAGTCTATCTGGATGATATTCTCATCTACTCTCCAGATATTGACTCCTACCGGAGAGATGTTTGCAAAGTCTTCGACCTCCTACGGGCAAACTCCCTCTATTCCAAGTTGGAGAAGTGTATGTTTGAGCAGGAGTCCTTTCCTTTCCTAGGCTATATCATCTCCACCCAGGGATTGGCTATGGATCCTGCCAAACTACAGGCTGTGATGGACTGGCAGGAACCCCATTCTCTTAAAGTGGTGCAGCGCTTCATGGGGTTCATTAATTATTATCGCCAGTTCATTCCGCACTTCTCAACTTTGGTAGCTCCCTTGGTTGCCCTCACCAAGAAGGGGGCATATCCCAAATTGTGGTCTGAGGAGGTCTCCAAGGCCTTTAACTCCATAAAGTCACACTTCGCTAGCGCTCCCATCCTACATCGCCCCGATGTAGATAAGCCATTTATCATGGAGGTGGATGCCTCATCTGTTGGTGCTGGAGAAGTCCTTTTCCAAAAGGATGCACAAGGTCATGCTTTTCTAAGACCTTCTCACCAGCAGAGAGGAATTATTCCATCGGGGACAGGGAGTTGCTAGCCATGAAGTTGGCTTTCTCGGAGTGGAGACATCTCTTGGAAGGAGCTCGTTTTCCCTTCCAAGTCTTCACAGATCATAAAAGTTTGGTGTACCTGCAGACAGCCCAGCGGTTAAATTCTCGCCAGGCCAGATGGTCCTTGTTCTTCTCCCGGTTTCATTTCACCCTCCATTTTCTTTCTGGGGAGAAGAACATTCGTGCCAACTCTCTCTCGCTCCATTGTGTCATCTGTGGAGGAGGAAGAGGAGCCTCGGCTTATTGTCCCCACTGAGAGCCTGAGAACTGTGGCCCCAGTTTCGCTAGAGTCTGTGCCTCTGGGCAAGACTTTTGTACCATCCAGTTTGCGACCGGAGGTTCTCTCTTGGGCACACTCGTCCAGGGTGGGTGGACATTTTGGTTCCAAAAAGACATCTGAGTTACTGGCGAGGACATACTGGTGGCCGCATATGGCTCGTGATGTCGCAGACTATGTTCGGGCGTGTGTCTCTTGTGCCAAGAACAAGTCCCCTCGGCAACGCCCAGCTGGGTTGCTTTACCCTCTGCCAGTGGCGGACAGGCCCTGGGAGATGGTCAGGATGGACTTTGTGGTGGGCTTACCCAAGTCTCGTAGTTGCACCATTATCTGGGTGATCACCGACCATTTTTCAAAATGGTTCATTTGGTGCCTCTTCCACAGCTACCTTCTGCACGGGCTCTGGCAGCCTTGTTCATCAAGCATATTTTTCGCTTACACGGTATGCCGGACAAGATTGTCAGTGACCGGGGTCCCCAGTTTGCGTCTCGATTCTGAAGGGAGCTTTGACGTCTATTCAGTATTGAGTTAAATCTCTCCTCGGCTGATCATCCCGAGATGAATGGGTTGGTTGAGAGGGCCAATCAGACTCTGGTCACTTATTTACGACATTTTATTTCTGCCAGGCAGGATGACTGGGCATCCTTGTTACCGTGGGCAGAGTTTGCCCTTAACAACGCTGTAGCCGACTCCACCGGTCAGACTCCTTTCCTTCTTAATTACGGCCAGCATCCGCGGGTTCCTGTGCCTATGCCCGTGTCCTCTGCTGACTCCAGGGTGGCAGACAGGGCAGTGGAGGCACGAGACATTTGGGACCACACTCAGGATGCCATCCGGGCCTCCAAGGAGAGAATGAGGTCCTCCGCCGATGCACATCAGCGCCCTGCCCCGACCTTTGCTCCTGGCGACTTATTGTGGCTCTCCGCTCGTAACATCATGCTGCGTGTTGAGTCCACTAAGTTTGCTCCTCGCTACTTGGGTCCCTTCAAGGTCCTCGAACAGGTTAATCCTGTGGTCTACCGTCTAGCCCTTCCTCCATGCCTAGGTATCACCGACACCTTTCATGTGTCCCTCCTTAAGCCCTTATACATGTCCCGGTTTTCTGAGTCATCTGCCGGGACATCGGGTTCGTCTACGGACGATTACGAGGTGAACGCTATTTTGGGGTGCAAGGTGGTTCGTGGCAAAAAATTTTATTTGGTGGACTGGAGGGGTTACAGTCCTGAGGATAGGTCCTGGGAGCCTGCTGAGCACATTCGGGCTCCGCAGCTCATTGCTGCCTTCGAACGTAGCAAGGCCCAAGGAGGGGGGCCCTAGCAGGGGGGGTAATGTTGGGGGTCGAGTTCCCGCCTCTGCACAGGGGGAATCTCGGGCCATCTCCGCTGCGGTCTCCCATTCTTCTCCTGCCGCAGTGGAGCCTGCTCAGCGGAGACGTCGGTCCCAGCGTCTCGCTCAGTCTGACTCTGTACAAAGAGTTACTGCTGCCTTTCCTGCTTCTGCCATTGAAGTCAGTGCTGGGCAGCAGCGAGCAGATGCTTCTGGGACTAAGTCCTGCTTTTCTCGTTCTGAGCATGCTGTTATGACCCCAATGGCAGAGGGTCTCAAAAGTACATACCAAGTCTGCAAACATAAAAAACCAGCTCATAGGGCAGTGGTAACTGGGCTAACCGTATATCTAATCCTAACACCACAAATAGCAGCAGCCGGGGAACGTGCCTACGTTGGTTATAGACGTCTCGCGCCAGCCGGAGAACTAACTAACCCTAGAAGGGAAAAGATAGACCTTTCTTGCCTCCAGAGAAAAGACCCCAAAAGTTGGATACAAGCCCCCCACAAATAATAACGGTGAGGTAAGGAGAAAAGACAAACGTAAGAATGAACTAGATATTTAGCAAAGAGAGGCCCACTGACTAATAGCAGAATATAGTAAGATGACTTATACGGTCAGCAAAAACCCTATCAAAATTTCCACGCTGGATATTCAAGAACCCCCGAACCGTCTAACGGCCCGGGGGGAGAATACCAGCCCCCCTAGAGCTTCCAGCAAAATCAGGAATTACATTTAGTACAAGCTGGACAGAAAATCAGAGCAATACAATTAACCAAAAAACAAGGAAGCAGTACTTAGCTTAATTTTGCAAGAACCAAGACCAGCAGACAGGAGCAAACAGAAAGGATCTGATTACAACGATGCCAGGCACTGGACTGAGAATCCAGGAAGCTTATATAGCAACACCCCTGGACTAACGACCCAGGTGGGTGCCAAACTGAGGAAAGACAATCCCAGAGTCATATCACTAGTGACCACAAGAGGGAGCAAAAAGGTCTAATTCACAACAGTACCCCCCTTTAAGGAGGGGTCACCGAACCCTCACCAAGACCACCAGGGCGATCAGGATGAGCAGCGTGAAAGGCACGAACTAAGTCGGCCGCATGCACATCAGAGGCAACCACCCAGGAATTATCCTCCTGACCATAGCCCTTCCACTTGACCAGATACTGAAGCCTCCGCCTGGAGAGACGAGAATCCAAGATCTTCTCCACCACGTACTCCAACTCGCCCTCAACCAACACCGGAGAAGGAGGCTCAACAGAAGGAACCACAGGTACAACGTACCGCCGCAACAAAGACCTATGGAACACGTTGTGAATGGCAAACGACACCAGAAGATCCAAGCGAAAGGACACAGGATTAAGGATTTCCAATATCTTGTAAGGACCGATGAAGCGAGGCTTAAATTTAGGAGAGGAGACCTTCATAGGAACAAATCGAGAAGACAGCCATACCAAATCCCCAACACGAAGTCGGGGACCCACACCGCGGCGGCGGTTGGCAAAACGCTGAGCCTTCTCCTGTGACAACTTCAAGTTGTCCACCACATGATTCCAGATCTGCTGCAACCTATCCACCACGGAATCTACCCCAGGACAGTCAGAAGGCTCCACATGTCCCGAGGAAAAACGGGGATGGAAACCAGAGTTGCAAAAAAATGGCGAAACCAAAGTAGCGGAACTAGCCCGATTATTAAGGGCAAACTCAGCCAACGGCAAGAAGGTCACCCAATCATCCTGATCTGCAGAAACAAAACACCTCAAATAAGCCTCCAGAGTCTGATTAGTTCGCTCCATTTGTCCATTAGTCTGAGGATGAAAGGCAGACGAAAACGACAAATCAATGCCCATCTTAGCACAAAAAGATCGCCAGAACCTGGAAACAAACTGGGATCCTCTGTCAGACACAATATTCTCAGGAATGCCGTGTAAACGAACCACATTCTGAAAGAACAAAGGAACCAGATCGGAAGAGGAAGGCAGCTTAGGCAAAGATACCAAATGGACCATCTTGGAAAAGCGATCACATACGACCCAGATGACAGACATGCCCTGAGACACCAGAAGATCTGAAATGAAATCCATGGAAATGTGTGTCCAAGGCCTCTTCGGGACAGGCAAGGGCAAGAGCAACCCGCTGGCACGAGAACAGCAAGGCTTAGCTCGAGCACAAGTCCCACAGGACTGCACAAATGACCGCACATCCCGTGACAAGGAAGGCCAACAAAAGGACCTAGCCACCAGATCTCTGGTGCCAAAAATTCCCGGATGCCCTGCCAACACCGAGGAATGAACCTCGGAAATGACTCTGCTGGTCCACTTATCAGGAACAAACAGTCTGTCAGGTGGACAAGAGTCAGGTCTACCAGCCTGAAATCTCTGCAACACACGTCGCAAATCCGGAGAAATGGCTGACAAGATAACTCCCTCTTTAAGAATACCAACTGGTTCTACGACTCCAGGAGAGTCAGGCACAAAGCTCCTTGAAAGAGCATCAGCCTTCACATTCTTTGAACCTGGTAAATACGAGACCACAAAGTCAAAACGGGAGAAAAACAATGACCAGCGGGCCTGTCTAGGATTCAGGCGTTTAGCAGACTCGAGATACATCAGATTTTTGTGATCAGTCAAGACCACCACACGATGCTTAGCACCCTCGAGCCAATGACGCCACTCCTCAAATGCCCACTTCATGACCAACAACTCCCGATTGCCAACATCATAAAGCCTTCTCCTTAGGAAATTTACTACCTGGAATCAAATCTATGGCGCAGTCACAATCCCTATGAGGAGGCAGAGCACTGGACCTGGACTCGCTGAATACATCCTGATAATCAGACAAATACTTCCGAAGGAGTAGAGGAAGCAATAGACACCGGCAGGGAATCACCATGAATTCCCTGACAGCCCCAACTTGACACAGACATTGCCTTCCAATCCAAGACTGGATTATGGGTCTGTAACCATGGCAGACCCAAAACGACCAAATCATGCATTTTATGCAGAACAAGAAAACGAATCACCTCCCGATGTTCAGAAGTCATGCACATGGTTACCTGTGTCCAAAACTGCGGTTTATTTTCCGCCAATGGCGCAGCATCAATACCTCTAAGAGGGATAGGATTTACCAAAGGCTCAAGAACAAAACCACAGCGCTTGGCAAATGACAGATCCATAAGACTCAGGGCAGCACCTGAATCCACAAACGCCATAACAGGGTAGGAAGACAATGAGCAAATTAAAGTCACAGACAAAATAAATTTAGGTTGCAAATTACCAATGGCGACAGGGCTAACAACCCTTGTTAGGCGTTTAGAGCATGCTGATATAACATGTGTAGAATCACCACAGTAAAAACACAACCCATTCTGACGTCTATGATTTTTCCGTTCATTTCTAGTCCGAATTCTATCACATTGCATTAAATCAGGTGTTTGTTCAGACAACACCACCAGAGGATTAGCAGTTTTGCGCTCCCGCAAACACCGGTCAATTTGAATAGCCAGCACCATGGAATCATTGAGACTTGTAGGAATGGAGAAACCCACCATCACATTCTTAATGGCTTCAGAGAGGCCATTTCTGAAATTTGCGGCCAGAGCACACTCATTCCAGTGAGTAAGCACGGACCATTTCCGAAATTTTTGGCAATACACTTCAGCTTCATCCTCGCCCTGAGAAATAGCCAGCAAGGCTTTTTCTGCCTGAATTTCAAGATTGGGTTCCTCGTAAAGCAATCCGAGCGCCAGAAAAAACGCATCAATATTTGCCAATGCCGGATCTCCTGACGCTAGCGAGAAGGCCCAATCCTGAGGGTCGCCCCGTAAGAGAGAGATAACAATTTTAACTTGCTGAACTGAGTCTCCAGATGAACGGGGTCTCAGAGATAGAAACAATTTACAATTATTCCTGAAATTCCTAAACTTGAATCGGTCTCCAGAGAACAGTTCAGGAATAGGTATTCTAGGTTCAGACATTGGACTACTGGTAACAAAATCTTGTATGCCCTGCACACGAGCAGCAAGCTGATCCACACTTGTAATCAAGGTCTGGACATTCATGTCTGCAGCAAGCACAAGCCACTCAGAGGTAAAGGGGAGGAACAAAGAGAGGAAAAAAAAAAAACCTCAGAATTTCCTTTCTTATTATCCCACTTCTGCAATGCATTAAACATTCAACTTAGGCCTGGCATACTGTTATGACCCCAATGGCAGAGGGTCTCAAAAGTACATACCAAGTCTGCAAACATAAAAAACCAGCTCATAGGGCAGTGGTAACTGGGCTAACCGTATATCTAATCCTAACACCACAAATAGCAGCAGCCGGGGAACGTGCCTACGTTGGTTCTAGACGTCTCGCGCCAGCCGGAGAACTAACTAACCCTAGAAGGGAAAAGATAGACCTTTCTTGCCTCCAGAGAAAAGACCCCAAAAGTTGGATACAAGCCCCCCACAAATAATAACGGTGAGGTAAGGAGAAAAGACAAACGTAAGAATGAACTAGATATTTAGCAAAGAGAGGCCCACTGACTAATAGCAGAATATAGTAAGATGACTTATACGGTCAGCAAAAACCCTATCAAAATTTCCACGCTGGATATTCAAGAACCCCCGAACCATCTAACGGCCCGGGGGGAGAATACCAGCCCCCCTAGAGCTTCCAGCAAAATCAGGAATTACATTTAGTACAAGCTGGACAGAAAATCAGAGCAATACAATTAACCAAAAAACAAGGAAGCAGTACTTAGCTTAATTTTGCAAGAACCAAGACCAGCAGACAGGAGCAAACAGAAAGGATCTGATTACAACGATGCCAGGCACTGGACTGAGAATCCAGGAAGCTTATATAGCAACACCCCTGGACTAACGACCCAGGTGGGTGCCAAACTGAGGAAAGACAATCCCAGAGTCATATCACTAGTGACCACAAGAGGGAGCAAAAAGGTCAAATTCACAACAGCATGCCCAGAGTAAGATCTCTCAGTGGAGATCGAGGGTCACATGATCAGATACTGCAGCTAAGGCCATTGGTCCTTCAGGAAGGTCCTGTAGGTGTTTACGCTCTGTGGCAGCCTCTCATTGGTCCTTCTAGGAAGGCCCTGTACGTGCTGCAACTATTTAAGGCTCGCATGGCCGCACAGCCATGGCCTAGTATTGTTCTTTGTTATGTGCTTTGCGCCAGTGTGGTCACGTGAGAGTGTGTTCAGGGACCTGGCTGAAATAAGCCCCTAGAATGCTGGCACCTCTGGCGAGGAGTTTGTGTTTGTATGTTTTCAGGGACCTGGCTGAAATAAGCCCCTAGAATGCTGGCATCTCCGGCGAGGAGTTTTGTGTGCATGCGTGACCACTGACTGCTCTCTGTTTGGGCAGTTAGCCTGTGCCTCTGTGAAGTCTAACAGGGCACAGTGCTTTGCTTTCACGGCTACTCGGTGAATTAACTGAGTTAGTCCATACCGCCATATAGTGCCGCCGTTTGCTAGCAGCAGGTACTCCTGCACGGTGGACCCGGGGCTGCGAACACACCAATATCAATAAAAACATCTCTATTTACTCGGTGCGTTCCGCTAGCCCTAACATGGACTAGCCTCTAGATATCATTGTACATAGCAGATTGGAGAATGAATTAACAGTAAATCTTTCAGTGATCCCATTGATTGCTGGCCTCCATTTGTTGGATTCTTTTTAAGGCCAAGAAGGGATGCAAAATAAAAATATTTTACTTACCTCATTCCTCAACTCCATCTCCATGCCTAGTCTTCTACTGGCTCCCTTCTTCTTGTTCAAGTCATGTTTTCCTTCATTCTTCGTTGCCTCTAACGTTGACTAGGCCTCAGACATCGTCATGACGTCAAGGGCGATGGATGTCATGATGTAGCATGTTGTATGTAGCATGATGTAGCATCATGTAGCATGATGTAGCATGTATGATGTTGTCAGTTCTAGAGGCAATGAAGAGTGAAGACTGAGCAGAAGAAGACCCCACTGGGTTAAGAAATCAGAGGAGGATTGGGTTGGGAACAGGTGAGATGAGTATAATTTTTCTTGTTTGTGTTTTTTATTCTTTTAAAGATCCTTTACCAGCAATAAAAGAAGCACATTTGATTCACAGTTAATACAATTAATGAAAATCACATTACTTGGCTGAATGTGATCTAATGTGACAAATTTTAATTTTGACATATTCAGTAGTGTCCACTCAGGTCTACAGTCCCTATATTTCTTCTTCTGAACCATGTTGTAAGCTGATTTACAGTGGTTCATTCAGGAGAAGAGAGATAAGTGTTACAGAACTGACCTTTGAGAACGAGCTGACAGACAAAATCACTGGTAACTCCTTCTGCAGTCTGTTATGTACAGTTATATATAGAGGCTGCAGAAGGCACAGAATCCAACATTTTTGTTAATAAAAATCAAATGCCAATAAAATGCATGCACTTTCTGAAACAAAAAGGCATCCAGAGTTTTCCATATCCTTTAAAGGAACCTGATATTCACCGATATGAGATATGGCCACCACCTTTCAAGCCTGATATACAGAATTCTAATATGCAAATTGCCTCTTCTGAGAAAAAGAGGACTTAACTCTATAACGCCACCTGTTGGAAGTAGCGATCCTACAAGTCACAATCAACCCTCTAACGAGTCGTGCAGTATGACTTAGGATAAAAGCCAAATCAGTATCTCAATTCACAGACACGGTGTTTCGGGCTGTTGGCCCTCGTCAGTGCGAAGCATGAGAACTGATTTGGCTAGGTGAGAGGCTCTGGACTGGGGTCTAAGGGGTATCGTTTCTCCTTATGGAGAGTGACATACCATCTCTGGCTTGTCAAGGTAAGGAGGCTTATTTGCCGTACAATGCTCCTCTGGGAATTTAAATATGCAAATTGCCTCTTCTGAGAATTCTACAGAATTCTATAATGCTGTATATAAGCCCCTAGCCCAGCCTGCAAGACAAAAAAGAAATAGCTTTATTATACTCACCTGCGGGGCGGTCCGGTCCAAGGGGTGTCACTCTTCGTAGTCCGGTGCCTTTCTTCTTCTTGAGGTGTCATCCTTCTTGCTTCGTGTGGATGAGGTGTCATCCACACAGTCTCCCCAATAAAGGTCAAAGAGCCCCGGCACATGCACACTGCAGTACTTTATTCTGCCCTAGTCAGGACAAAGAAGTACGCCTGCACAAGAATGCGATGCCGGCGAGACTGTGTGGATGACGCAGGGATGCGTCATCTACATGAAGCAAGAAGGAGGACAACATCGCAAGAAGGGCTAAGGGCTCATTCAGGCATCTGTTTTATACAAATGTCACCAAAGTTTAGTATTTTTTAGTATTAGAAAATAAATATTTCTACAGCTTCCTCTATTAGTCTCTGAAAAACAGACAGCACAAACATGGCATCCGAGTGCTGTCAGTTTTTTTTCCAGAACGATAGACTTGCACTGACGATTTTGATCTATCACACTGATCAATACTGGACATGTCTCCGTGATTATTTGTGGATCACTTCGTCTGACGAAAAAATTGGAGACGTGAACAGCCCCATAGACTGTTGTAGGTATGAGTGTTATCGGAGAAAACCACATAGAGTACTCAAAACTGAAAATCAGGCATGTGAATGAGCCATAACTGGCATTCCGGCAATGCAAAGAGAGTAGAGAAGAATAGAAGAAGGACGGCTTATTCTTCATCCTCTTGATCTCCCTCACCTGCCGGGATGCCAGTTATATAGCTGTGGACAAGCTCCAACCATGGAGTGGCATTGATTGACAGCAGTCCTGAGCTAGTCCGGTGACCACAGACTGGGGGAGCAGAGACAATTAAACTTAAGGTCTAATATAGGCCTCATTAAAAAAAAAGAGTTTTAGAAGGTTGATAAAGCGATCCTCTTACTTTCATGGTGGAAATCATCATGACTAGTTCCCTTTAAAATTAGCAAATTCAGAACTTCATATTGTACAATTATTTTGAGACATGGAAGCTGAAGGACAGCTTAATTGGAAGAAAGAAGGTTATAATAATCTAAAATTTGCAAAATTTGCCAGACAAACTGCAAACTATGTTTCTCATTAATAACTTTGTAGGACAAGATAACTCCGTATTGTCAGAGTTGGATATTTGCATGTGGTTTGTGCTACGTTTGATAATTAAGAAACACAATGCGGCTGTCTAGTAGGTGGAAAAATTTTGTAAGCACTTTAATTTAAAAGGAATCTGCATTGCACTTGTAACACGCTCCCTTAGAGTTCCCAAATCACTAATTTATTAAGGTTTTTCTTTTTTTTTCCTATACTACTATATTTCCAGGCAATATGTTGTTTTCTCCTGCAAAGTGAATAGTAAAATAATGTCTTGAGGTTAGAGTTGTGAACGATGGTCATCTAAAGTCTCTCTGTCTTTGTTATACTTGGATGAGAGCCCGGACTGCAATACCCACATAAGCTTCTTCAGGACACATTAGGGTCACAGTTATGAAACATTAATTAAGATTGAGATGTTTGCACTTTTCCAAACCATTTTGAGCTCTCCATTCGTTTACAGTGTAACTGTTGGTGTCATCCTATAGCGGCCACATGGGAACGCTGAAGGGTTATTGTCAGGAAAGTGAAAAGAATACATTTCATAGGCTGAGCTGAGGATTCACCGGTGTATTCACCATGTTACCAGGTTGCTTGTTGTCCTACATGACTTTCAAAATATTTGAAGAATCCTTCTAAAATCAAATCTACCCTGAGTATTGGCTTTTGAAAACTTTTTTCACATTCCAATTCAGCATTTTTTTATTTCCTGGTGTCAGACACAAGACATTTTCAAGACATACTTGAAGACGGTTTCCAAAGGTTTTACGTGGTGCTTGGGAGATTTGTCAACTCCTCTGGGATTTCGGTAAATCCGTCCTGTTTCTAGAAGCTTCCTGGATATTCCGGGCAAGGTGTTGAGTTTGCTGTAAGATCTTATATGTAAAGTGCACAGGAGTTATTAGATCTATCTATGTTGCCCTTAAGTCATATTAAAGAAGCAATTCCATCAAAGTAATGCACTCATCATATTATGTAGCACTGTGTACTTACAATTGCTCATTTTTCCTTTCTAGCCAGCTAATTCTTCTCTTTTCCATTCAGTCTATGTCATCACGTGATTTTAACTGACGTGCTGAATACTTCTAAGGTCTATGTAGAAACAGGAAGCCTCTTTTCCATGCATGAGCCATCATTAGATCTACAATTCTACATCACTGCAAAGACCCTGGAAAGAGGAGAGGAATAGCTGGGTCAGGAGCTGAAGAGGAGAATAATTAATGCAGGAAAAAGTGATTTCCTCTTTCTAAATAGAGCAGAGAAAAGAGAAGAATTAGCAGGGCAGAAAGGCAAAAAGAGCAATTGTAAGTACACTATGCTATATAATATGATGACTGCAATATATTAAGAGGATAAAAATTTTGATGAGAGGAGGAGTGCTTCTTTAAGATTATAGATATTGGACACAAACCTATGACTACATGTTTGGGTCTCCTGAGGAATACATTTCTACAGTCCATCTATGAGACTTGACAATGTGCAATTATCTTACTGTCAGGATTCCACTGTTTAGTCAACTTGAGCAATCATCATGTGATTGCAGGTAAGAACTTTGAAAATTAACACTCACGTGCCAACTAGTATCTCATTTTCTTCTATCAATAGAACATTTAGAGAAGCAGGAAAACGTGCTAGTCGCCATGTAACCACCAGTATGAAATAAGCATGTCTGCAATAATGTAACGTCCATTTAGACTCTGTTAGGATCTTCCAATCTGAAAAGAAAAGCGAAGCCACAGAAAAAAAATTAAAATCCCCCTTCACCCAAATATTAAAAATTATCAAAAAAGGCAACAATATTTACCAGACCAGGTCATAGAAACTAGTGCACTAAGACGATGAAACAGCCACCCTTTCCTAATTGTGGAGGTATCACAGGTGCAAAATACTAATTAAATAACCACTCGCAACCTACAAATTTATGGAGGGGTGATCACTTAGTATTAATATTGCACACAAAAAAAGTCTAGTATATGACATTGGTCACACACGTGTAGTGAACAGTATCTACCTTACAGCCTATTAGTGACGCCCATACTTTTTCATGGGTGGCCATGGGCTGCACCACTCTAGGTAGTTGTATCCTAAAGGGACAGGAACCCTCATTTACAATGCCAAAATTAATGGGCTGAATTTTAAAATTAATGGGAACCACCAATCAGCAGTCATATAAAATAATCAGATATTTATGTGGAGCCCAAAAAAAACCTTTATGGGAAAAAATACGTAATGCGTCCAGAAGAAAAATCAACACCATGGAGTGTTGATGAACAATGTATTAGTAGTCAGTGACATTATTCAAGCACCGTACCTCTGTGTTCATTAAATGACCAAGATAGATTGTTATCTATTGTTAAAGGATTTATCTTTACACCTGATTCCTTTCATACAGAAATGTGACGGCTGCAGCCAATCATTGACTGCAGTGCTAATGTGTTGTTCACTGCTGCAGCCATAAATTGTTTGCAGAAACCATGTAGTGTCCACACCAAAAGAAAATGGAAGACTTGGACATAGATGTGGATCCGGAGAGCAATTTGAAGGGTTTTGGCCATGCTGTGACATTTGGTGCAATAAAAGTACTGGAGGAACCATTAAAGGTTCCTATTACACGAAGGCAAGCAGAGGTTTTGAAAGCAGAGATGAGAAAATCGGCCAAAATTAGAATTCAAAAGCTCTGGAGAGAGACACAAAATAGGGCAATACCGCCAATATGGGCACAACAGGTAAAAAAAGCCAGGAAAGCTGGTGCTACTGCCCCGTGGCTGGAGGAAATGGTTCTTCCAGAAGTAAATGGGAAAAAATGGAAACTATCACGTTTTGGCGGGCTGCACTGTGGGAGCGAAGAGCCTTGAGATTCCAAATTGATTTTTATTAATATTAACGCATTTCTGCTCCAGACCGGCATCTTTCTCAAGGTATAAAATCCAAGGGTGTCTGCTGATATGGAGCAGAAACATGTTGGTATCAATAAAAAACAAATTGGAATTCCAAGGCTCTTCCTTCCCACAGTGGTGCCCGCCTAAATATAACAGTTTCCATTTTTGCCAAAATTAGAAATCAACAGATTCCCTTGAAATCAGCTAGAAATTTGATTAGTATCAAATGAATTCATTAGAAAACTAATATGCTGGAAAGGGGTTAATAAAATGTTTTATACTCACCTCTCCTTGTAAATCCCAATATCTGATCTGACTTTGACCTCTGTTTTACATCTCATATCTTCTTCTTTCTAGGCCTGTGGTGCTGCTGTTTTTGACTAGGTCTCACGCTATCACAAGGGGTGCAACATAACAACATAAGTCAATAACATTAACAATCTGTGTCACATCACACACTGTCACATGGGGAGTGACATGCAGATTAAAGTCATGCCGTATGCAATGGCATTGGACCTAACGCAGAATGGCAGTGTAAGGGGTACGTAAAGAGGACAACGCAAGAAGATTCAATATGGAAGACAAATGAGTTTATTGGAGAGCCATTAGCTAGGATGATGAAGAAGTGGAATGTGTAAAGGTCCAAGGAGAGTTCAGTATATGATTTTGTTCCTTGCTGGCTCTCAGAATCTAGCAAAATGGCGGAAGGCTGGAAATTGTGGGAAACAAATAGTGAAAAATACAGATTCTGCCAAATCTAAATGTTTTAGAAAATTCACAAGATTAGTTAAGAATCGATTATTCATCTCTGCTTGAAATTCATGAAGGATCCAGGCGTGGATATATCATTGGTGCAACGTGTGAAGGCATACAAGTGTCCAAGAGCTAAGGGGGTCATTATGACCTCCAAAGCAGGTGGAATTGTGCATTATGATGAACGATTGGACTACAAAGAGCCCCATATATTGTTCTTGCACAGGGGTCCTTTTCGGTCTACGTCCACCAGTGGATAAATGGTCGATACATAATATTTCACAATAAATAATTTTCCATCATACTGATTAAAACTACTCAAGTTATAGATAAAACTGCATGTGATACTTTGTGAATGCTGCTACTTGGCATGCAATCGATATAGTTATACCGCAACCTATGAGGAGATAAGAGTGCGTACTAATATGATATCTGTATTGCTTTGTACAACATACCATCCATCATGGATTGCTCTCTAGAATACAAGTGGGAACAAATATAAAATAGATTTTATTCGCAGACGCCATGGGAATAAATTCTTTGAGCTTTGGATCTGACATTGGCATTAAAGTCCCTGGAGGCAGCGTTTATCTCTAAGTGGCTTCTTCTTCAGACAACATGTATGAGAATATTTTATGCCGGCATTAGTATTTTAGAGTCAAATCTTGCAAATTACTTGTGCTTTTCTGACTCCATCACTATCAGGTTAAGTTTGGTACATAGAACTTTTTCCTGGCTTAAATTATTATGGCTGTCAAAGGCAAATCAACTATATTAAAGTATTGATTGTTTTTTTCTTTCCCAGCAGTGAAGATGTCAGTTTTATTATTATTATAATTATTGGACGGCATAAAAAAAGTAAATGCCTTCAATGTAACCGCACATTATAGCCATAAAATATTAAAAATGCACAACAGAACATTTATCAATGTGTCAACCATGTAAAAATACAATAATACTGTGCTGCAGAGTGTAAGCTTACATGTATCGTAGGCCGTAAGAGTAGGGTTAATACGTCACGCACACTCCATCATTGACAGTGCTGATACACAGAGGTTAGACCCCAGATGCCAGATATGTTGCCCCAAAACTATAATACCAGTTAAAAGATTTTTCCAGGCTTGAGATAAAAAAAAGTATGTAGTCACTGTGTATGACTATAGACTGACGAATTGTGGCACCTTGTGGTGCAAATGCTACACAGTTCTGCTGTATTCACGATGCATTTTGTATACTTGTGGTCACATGCCAGCTAGACTTATCTAGCTTCTCTCAACACACTTCTGAGGGAAGCTGGAAAAATCTAGATGTCATGTTGACCACAATTATGACATGTTAAACATGCAATCACGAGACCACCCATTCTCACCAACAATGTCAAAGAATCCTGATCATATTTGTACCCCTTGCTATCAAATCTTAGTAGTTGTGAGTCACAAAGAGAGACTGCAGAGTTTTGTCCCACCCCGACCAAATGTTTTAAGGAGGTGTGGTGCTCCTCTGACTATTGGGATTATAATGGAAAAAATGTAAGCAGAAGTGTGCATGCTTCTCTCATATGTTTGTGATCTTTGACCAGTGGTTGATGTGTACAAAATTAAGCGGGTTGTCCACTACTAGTTCAACCCTTTCTTAAACAAAATGTTTAGCCCCAATAAAATAATAAAGCCTATACTCACCTCCGGTGCTGGCGCCGCTCCCGTGATGTCAGCACT
Organism: Ranitomeya variabilis; assembly: GCF_051348905.1. Taxonomy (NCBI): domain Eukaryota; kingdom Metazoa; phylum Chordata; class Amphibia; order Anura; family Dendrobatidae; genus Ranitomeya; species Ranitomeya variabilis. The sequence continues at coordinate 277,752,951 of NC_135235.1, read as the reverse complement.
ACCTCTCGCCAGGCTGTGATGCAGTGTTGTGACACATGATGCCGGTGCCCAATCAGTGCTGATGTCACTGTCTCCGCCTTCAGACAAACTGAACATGAAGCTAGGGCCGCAGCTCATCCAGGACTTCCTCTTCATGTTCAGTTTGCTCAAAGGAGGAGACAGTGATGCCAGCATTGATTGGGCACCGGGCATCACGTGTCATTCAACCGCATCATAGCCCTAGGACCACAAGTGCTGACACTGCCGGAACAGAGACAGCATGGAGACAAGTATAGGCTTTATTATTTTATCGAGCATAGCATTTTAGTTGTCCTAGTAGTGGAGAACACCTTTAATACACAATATCCATCTCCTATGTATCTGACTACAACCACAAAGGGTGTCAGATCCTTTGTTATGAGGACTTAGGAGGAAGGTAAGGCTACTACAAGAAGTGTATGTGTGTGCAGAGATTGTGTGTGTGGAGATCGTGTGTTCAGCCCAGTCACCAACATAGTTGCCAACAGTGCCAATTTTGACTAAACTTTCCCAAGAACCAGATCATATAAAAAGCACACCCCACCTAAAAGTGGGTGTTACTTCACAATTTGGCATAGTAGAATGATGGTAAGAAATCACCAAAGCAATCATAGTGAAGAATCAGTCTGCCTATTTAAAGGGTGAAAAGTAGTCATTGTGCTGTTTAGTATCATGGTGTGTACAGGTAAGGACTGGGGCTGAAATTCAGCCCTGGCATTTGAAATCACACAGGCCCATGTTGTCCCCGTCCCCATGAACCAGATGGAATATATTACTAATATTACCCTGGATGGAGGAAAGGAAGATTTTTTACAAGACCGATATTTCTAATGATACTGCTGGGGTAAGTAACATAGTAACATAGTTATTAAGGTTGAAGGAAGACTTTAAGTCCATCTAGTTCAACCCATAGCCTAACCTAACATGCCCTAACATGTTGATCCAGAGGAAGGCAAAAAATCCCATGTGGCAAAGAGTAAGTTCCACACTGGGGAAAAAAATTCCTTCCCGACTCCACACACGGCAATCAGACTAGTTCCCTGGATCAACACCCTATCAAGGAATCTAGTATATATAACTTTTGCAACTTTGTGCTCAATCACAACTCTTAACAGTATGGATGTCTTGAGAACACCAATTCTGTTAACAATGTAGCAGACAAGGCAGCCCATGACCAGACAGGCTCTTCTGGCATTTGCCAGAAGGCCAGTCCTGCCCTGGGTGTGTACCACACCGAACATGAAAGCTATTTTAACCATTTATTATAATGGCAATAGGGCGTTAAAATAATGAAATGAAATCAATCCCTATATTGCAAAAGCAACATAAAAAAACATACGATAATCCTCAAAGAGCTAAAAGAATGTGATAAATGCAAAAATAATACACTAATATCACAGTAGCAAAAATACATAGCCAACATATATTGGGGCACATTGAGGGTGTAGTATTTCTTTGCAGCTGTTACTTTCAGGAAAGAGGGTCTCAAAATATGTAAAATACCTAAAATACCAAAATCAGCAGGTACTAATTCCTAAACTACTAAAATTACTAAAATCTGCCCCCACATTCTGTAGAAAGATAAATAATAGCCTGCACATGCTATAGTTAGTTAGTTACTAGCCATTGTTTACTGGGTAGGGACAAAGACATGCCCCACATACTGTAGGGAGATAAATGCCAGCCCCTGCATACTGTACAAGGATAAAGACCTGCCCCCACATGCCATAGAAAGACAGATAACAGCCCCCACATGCTGTAGATACATAAATACCAGCCCCCATGTACTGTAGAGAGATAAATATCAGCCCTTGCTTACTGTAGAGGGACAAAGATTTGCCTCCCCACCACTTCCTGCAATCTGTCTCTCTTGTTACACAGACAGATTGCACTTGACAGCTGGCAGTATATTAGACATAAGGGAGACACCTATTTAGAGTGATTTTTGTGGGGGTAATCTAAAATAATTTTACAATAAAGTGATTTGCAGAATGACTATCACATTATCAATCAAATAAGAAATAGTTGTCTGAAATTGCACTGACGATTCAAATGAAAATCCCTTGTGAGTAGTGTTGAGCATTCCGATACTGCAAGTATCGGGTATCGGCCGATACTTGCTGTATCGGAATTCCGATACCGAGATCCGATATTTTTGTGATATCGGGTATCGGTATCGAAACAACATTAATGTAAAAATGTGTAAAAGAGAGAATTAAAATAAAAAATATTGCTATACTCACCTCTCCGACGCAGCCTGCACCTTACCGAGGGAAGCGGCAGCGTTCTTTGTTTAAAATTCGCGCTTTTCTTTCCTTTACGTGAGTCCCGGCTTGTGATTGGTTGCGTGCCGCCCATGTGACCGGGACGCAACCAATCACAGCAAGCCGTGACGTAATTTCAGGTCCTTCAGGATTTTAAAATTACGTTCCGGCGTTGTGATTGGTTGCGTCGCAGTCACATGGGCGACGCAACCAATCACAAGCCGTGACGTCATGGGAGGCTGGACACGCGCGCATTTTAAAATGGGCGCGTGTCCAGCCTCCCGTGACGTCCCGGCTTGTGATTGGTTGCGCCGCGATCAACCAATCACAAGCCGGGAGGCTGGACACGCGCGCATTTTAAAATTTTAAAATGCGCGCGTGTCCAGCCTCCCGGCTTGTGATTGGTTGACCGCGGCGCAACCAATCACAAGCCGGGACGTCACGGGAGGCTGGACACGCGCCCATTTTAAAAAGCGCGCGTGTCCAGCCTCCCGTGACGTCACGGCTTGTGATTGGTTAATGGCGGCCATGTTGCCGGGACGCGGACCAATCACAGCAAGCCGTGACGTAATTTCGTCACGGCTTGCTGTGATTGGTCCGCGTCCCGGCAACATGGCGCCGTGACCAATCATAAGCCGGGACGTCACTGGAGGCTGGACACGCGCGCTTTTTAAAAAGCGCGCGTGTCCAGCCTCCCGTGACGTCACGGCTTGTGATTGGTTAATGGCGGCCATGTTGCCGGGACGCGGACCAATCACAGCAAGCCGTGACGTAATTTCGTCACGGCTTGCTGTGATTGGTCCGCGTCCCGGCAACATGGCCGCCCTGACCAATCACAAGCCGGGACTTCACGTAACCAAGTAAAAGCGCGAATTTTAAACAAACAACGCTGCCGGTTCCCTCGCTGAGGTCCAGGCTGCGTCGGACAGGTGAGTATAGCGATATTTTTTATTTTAATTCTTTCTTTTACACATTTATATGGATCCCAGGGCCTGAAGGAGAGTTTCCTCTCCTTCAGACCCTGGGAACCATCAGGAATACCGTCCGATACTTGAGTCCCATTGACTTGTATTGGTATCGGGTATCGGTATCGGATTGGATCCGATACTTTGCCGGTATCGGCCGATACTTTCCGATACCGATACTTTCAAGTATCGGACGGTATCGCTCAACACTACTTGTGAGTGTTCTTGAGCAAATTATTTTGCTGTGGACTTTTTCCATAAAATTCAGATATGAAAGAATGCAATTCTATTTCTTTTATGTTTTACTGCTTATAAAACTGGAGACAGAAAATACCTAAATAACTGACAAGCTGAACTGCTAGGATTATGCAGAAATGGGAAATTTAAACAGGGATTCAGTCAGGTTTTTATGTGAATGCCAATTGTCAACACTACTTTGCAAACTGCTGTGAAAGATAGAATGGCACGGTCACAAAACATTATTCCAGTCCACGCGTTCTCATAATACACAGTAGATCTGGAGTACCACAATCAATACACTTAAAGATCTAAGCATTTTTTGTAATGTATACTGGAAAATAAAGAGAAAAGCAAGAAAAGTGATCGCACTAGAAACATAAAATTGACAAATATCCTGAAAAAGTAATAATATAATTTAAATATATGTATCAAAATATAAGCTATTCTACAATTGTACATTAAAGAAAAAGAACAGAGACCTGTCCCTATTTCCAGGATATAGAGACAGAGACAGACACTCGCCTGCTTCCTGTAATCTCTTTTGGCTTCTCTGCTGCTAGGGATGGATTACACTTTTCAACAGGCGGGGATAACAAGCAAAACATAAGGGAAACACCTAGCTTCCAGCGCTGTGGAGCAATTTTTTTGACAGTAAGAAAACACAAAGTATAAATAAGGTCTTTTAGAGATTGTCTATTTATTACATTGCAGATAATAGGAAATCGAAATGTCTACAAAGGGACAATTTATGTAATTTTCACAAATAACGATGTAATATGAAGGGAAATTAGACGAAGTTGGAGATTTGGGATAAGGTCTCATGTACCAAAAATATACAAAGGTTCTTCGTAAGTTGCAAAAAAGTGAATAGCTGAAATAAAAAGTCCCCAACTTTACATGGAGGCATGCAGATATTTTCCCATATGAGCTAAAGACGAAAATAAAACATGTATTATTCCATTGCATGCCTTAAATTTTCCCTAAAGTAAGGTGCCATGCAACGGCGTTATACTGTGGAACATAAAGTGCTCTTTGCAACATGGAGCATTTGACACCCAGTGCCTTGTGGCTCAGCGGTTAGCACTGTTGCTTTGCAGTACTGGTGTCCTGGGTTCATATCTCATCTGCAAAGAGTTTTGTATGTTTTCTGTAAAGTGCTGTGAAACATGATGGCGCTGTATAAATAATCATAATAATAATTTCTATACCTACAGATGTAATCAGCACCAATCAAATTTCCACTGCATCAAACAATTGTTTGTTGCAGTCCCAGCTAAGCAAAAAAATGGTGTGATTATTCTTTAGCATGCAAAACATTCAATAAGTACTTTCTACTTTGTAGCCTGGTCTTCTGCAAAGAAGTCAGAGAAAGTAAGGGGTCCTCTTTGACCACAGGAGGTTTTGAAACAAGTTTCCTTCTTTTCTTGCCCCCCTGATCTCATGCTCAACCTTACTACTGTTATGTACCTTTCGTGCCTTGCTTCCCTCTCCCAGATCCTCTAGACTCTGATGTGCTCAACATCAGGCTTTGGAGATGGCCCAGCTTGACCCCATGTGAGCATCAGCCAGGGCCTAAATAGGGGTTAGTGAGACACACACTTGTGTTTTGGTATTTCATTAAGTGTTCTGTGTTACTTGACCTTGGTTTACTCCACATGCCTGCCTGCGGTTACCTGGTATCTCAAACCTGCCTTTGGTTTGCTGAACTTCGCCTTCCTGCCTGTGGTTTCCTGACATCCTCTGAGTGCCTGCGGTTTCCTAAATCCTACCTACCTGTCAGTTCTCTCTTGTCCCTTAGCTATCCATGTGCTGAAAGCCCAAATTGGCTGTACCCACCTGAATCTTGAGCTTGGTTTATCCACCTCACCTAATGAACATAACACTCACTGGACTTGAATTTCTTCATCTTAATCATCCAAACAATGTCACTTTAACACTGTTCAAACTGATCTGTGAATGCCTGATAGCTGATGATGGATCATCTATCTGCACGATCTACTGCAAGATAACATGAATAAGAAGTAGGGGTATCGTCAGTGCAAATAGGTAAATTCTTAATAGGTTGAAACCCCTTCACTGTCCTAGACCACCAGCTGTAATATAATATTAATCATTTCTCTTTTCATTAATTTCCTGACTGTCCTAGCCCACCAGTGACATATTAATAACCCCTTCACCGCCCTAGACTACCAAAAATGTTATCATTAACCCTCTTAGCTCACCAGCTCTTTAAGTGAACAAGTATGAAACATGCAAAAAAAAACAGGTTTAACCATAGATTTAATCATTGCATTAAAGGGAACCTGTCACCACGTTTTTGGAAGATGGGATAAAAATAGCGTTAAATAGGGGCAGAGGTGGGCGTTACATTAGTGTGTGTGTTATGCGTTTATTACCCACCTAAGTTGCCGAAATAACTTTGCAAAGTCTCCGTTTTCGCCTGTCAATCAGGCTGGTCAGGTCGCATGGGCGTGGTGTCTTCACCCAGATTTGGCGTAGTTTTCCGTTGGTGGCGTAGTGGTGTGCGCATGCCCAAGGTCCCGAATCCTCTTCCAGGGGATTTAAAATAGCGCGGTGTTCGTTATTGCATTGGTGATCGGTGGGCGCGGCCATCTTCCTTTGGCCGCGCGTGCGCAGAAGCGGCGCTCTGCTGGCCGCGGCTTCAGGAAAATGGCCGCCGCGATGCCGCGCGTGCGCAGATGGATATCGCGGCGGCCATTTTCCTGAAGCCGCGGCCAGCAGAGCGCCGCTTCTGCGCACGCGCGGCCAAAGGAAGATGGCCGCGCCCACCGATCACCAATGCAATAACGAACACCGCGCTATTTTAAATCCCCTGGAAGAGGATTCGGGACCTTGGGCATGCGCACACCACTACGCCACCAACGGAAAACTACGCCAAATCTGGGTGAAGACAACGCCCTTTTGACCTGACCAGCCTGATTGACAGGCGAAAACGGAGACTTTGCAAAGTTATTTCGGCAACTTAGGTGGGTACTAAACGCATAACACACACACTAATGTAACGCCCACCTCTGCCCCTATTTAACGCTATTTTTATCCCATCTTCCAAAAACGTGGTGACAGGTTCCCTTTAAATGTATTGTTGTTGCAAGGTATCTTTTCCCGCGACAGACCAATGTGTTTACTGAGGCTATGGAGACTTGTCAGTTCATCCACTTCATCATAATGAATATTGACCTTGTTTTTCTGAATATATCATATGCCAAGAGTTAAAGCAAAGTAGCACAAAGGATTTATGCAGACAAGTATTACTTTTTTAATGTGTTAATGCAAGTTATAAAAATTTAGCTAAAAGCTCTTCATTCAAAGTACTTGTCTCAGTGTGAACAATAAAGCAGCTACATGTATTAAATATTTATGCATTCATTAGTTTAAAAAGAAAAGATTTCACATACTGTATCCCATTTAACAATGATGACCTGGAATATTTACCGCTGTGTAATCTAACTTTTTCTTCAAATGGTTTATGTTCGGCACTTACGGCATTAGTATGGTGCTCAATAGTAAGACGTCAACCCATAGAATAAAAATTAGGAAACAAAATCAATCAGTTTTACAAATCAAAGAAAACAAGAAATCTAGTTGTACTAGTTGTGACACAGGGGTACGTGGCTTACTCCTGCACAGTGGCGTACCTGGGGATATACCTGTTCTTCTGTGGGCCAATCAAAGCCTACCTATGAGTTTTGTTTTATGATGGCCTGTCTACACATGACTTGGGCTTGCTAAGTTACCTCAATGAGTTCTTCCTGTCAACTAATTAGTTATCTCTATTAGTTCTGAAGATTATGCATAGCACTGACATAAGATCTGAAATTTAGTTAGTCTATGGCATTATTGTCACAGACAAAGAAGAGATCTAAGATAAAATTCAAATTTTATTTAGAAATCATTTAAAACCTTGTAATCATGTAAAAACAGGGATATCTCCAAAAAGTACAGAATTGATATAATGTGAATAAATTATATAGTTAATATATGCTAGTGCAATCAATTATTCATATCAGTTTATCATTTGACTACCATTAATAAAATACTTCCAATACAGCTCTGTTGAAATACACCACCTATAGAATCATAATCTCTGCACCTCACGGGATGTTACTCAGATCATTTCATATAGTATTGATACAATAAACTGATTTCTATGAACAGTGTCAAAACTAAATATAGATTTTTTACCTGGGTGTATAAGAAATGGTGCGAGGTGTGAAGCTACGCTAATGTGGTCTGGTCTGTCACTTCATTACCCCGGCGCGCGTTTCATTGCTCTGGCTTCTTCCAGGGGTCTTGTTGCTTTTTTATTGGAGGCATCCCCATTTTTACATGATTACAAGTTTTTAAATAATTTGTAAATAAAATTTTAATTTTTATGATAGATCTCTTCTTTGTCTCTCAACTAATCAGCATGACTCATAACCATGGATTTGATGTAGTGATATGTACAGATAGAATGCCCTTGATTGGGATGCAGTGACTTTGAACTAACGATTATTAAGCAACTTCTGAATATTTAGACCAAAAATGCAAATTCTACTGATGTAGTATCATGAGTAAGGATGAATCACCACTGGTTCAAGGATTTTTCCATTTCAAAAACTTGTCCCCGATTTTTGGATCTTTGGAATACTGTTTTAGTATTTCCACGCTTTGTAGCTTATTTCTTAAAGTTCTATTGACATAAAGCAGATACGACCTGTCCATTTTAACCACAATCCAACTATTCCCTAAGAGTCAGAACAACAGGCTCGTATATAGCATCAGACTTCCAAAATGAAATCTAGTGTCTTTATTCAGCGGGAGATGTAAAATGTCAGACTAGACTTAGATTTATTACAGACAACACTAAGCATCTGTTCCCTATAATTGACAGAGACAAAGATTGCAACTAGCTCGAACAAGCGACTGACAAATGGAATCATGTATCTGAGAAGTTGATAATGAATTGAACAGCGGAGAAAGATCAAAAAGGGCGATAAAGAATTTTAGATAAATCAAAGACTATAGGAGGTTATAATGTACCTCCGAAAGTGAACACTAACAAGAACTCACAGAAAATCTTGCTGGTTTTACAATCAATCACCAACCTGCTAAGAATTGCAATGTGTTAGTATTTTTTTAAATTTCTTTAAACTTTAACTAAAAAGAAAAAAAGTATTAACTGGAAATAGAAAAAAAAAGTCTGTAACTAAAAAGTAACAAAAAAGTAACATTAGATCGAAATATTCAAAAATTCAGGTTGGTAAAACATACATTTTCTGCTATTTTCTAATACGCATTTGACAAAAAAAATCTTTATAAATTACAGAGTAGTGCACCATTTATGAAAAACATTTAATTTCATGATGGAACCATTGACATTTGTTTGACATCATTTATTTATATAGTTCCTTGGTATAAATACATTAATGTGCGCTTATTGTCACCATGGTTCACAGTAGTTCATGTGACTATACATTACATTTTTAAAAATATAAACCCATTGGTAGCAAGAAAACTAAAGAAATGAGACGGACTATAAGCTGCTACATGTCCAAAGTATAAGAATACGTTCACACTGTGGTCATTTCAAAGACAAAACCCAACAAAAAAACAAACAAAAAAAAGTAAAGAAAACAAAAAACAAAATGAGCAAATACCCTATAGCAAGTAAACAAGTAAATAGCACATGTAAATAGCATAGGGTACTTAGTTGATGCTATTTTAAATATAAATTAAATAAAGGAAAGCACAATGGCTCAGTGGTTAGCACTGTTGCTTTGCAGCCTGGGGTCCAGGGCTCAAATCCCACCGAGGACAACATCTGCAAAGAGTTTGGTATTTTCTCCCCATGTTTGTGTGAGTTTCCTCTGGGTTCTTCGGTTTCCTCCCACATTCCAAAGACATACTGATAGGGAATGTAGATTATGAGCTCCAATGGGGACAGTGATGATAATGTCTGTAAAGCGCTGTGGGAATATCATGGTGCTATATAGGCAATACGTAATAAATAAATAATCCCATCATGACATGGTTTTCTTTTCTTTCATATGTAGTAAGGAAAAGTGGGATCTTACTGCACCCTCCACATCCGGTCAACAGACTTTCTGTAATTGTTCAGAACTTTCTCAGTTCCCTAAAATCAGGAAGCAAAATTCAATCATTGGAAAAAATATAGAGGGATAGCAGAGGTTGTAGCCATACAGGGGCTTCTCACAAAATTAGAATATCATCAAAAAGTTAATTTATTTCAGTTCTTTAATACAAAAAGTGAAACTCCTATATTATATAGAGTCATTACAAGCAGAGTGATCTATTTCCAGTGTTTATTTCTGTTTATCTTGATGATTATGGCTTACAGCCAATGAAAACCCAAAAGCCATTATCTCAGTAAATTAGAATAATTACCATATATACTCGAGTATAAGCCGACCCGAGTATAAGCCGAGACCCCTAATTTTACCACAAAAAACTGGGAAAACTTAATGACTCGAGTATAAACCTAGGGTGTGAAATGCAGCAGCTACCGGTAAATTTAAAAAATAAAAATAGATACCAATAAAAGAAAAAATTAATTTAGACATCAGTACGTTAAGTGTTTTTGAATATCCATATTGAATCAGGAGCCCCATATAATGCTCCATACAGTTCATGATGGGCCCCATAAGATGCTCCATATTAAAATATGCCCCATATAATGCTGCACAAAGGTTAATGGCCCCATAAGATGCTCCATAGATTATGCCCCATACAATGCTGTATAAAGGTGGATGGCCCCATAAGATGCTCCATAGATTATGCCCATAAGATGCTCCATAGATTATGCCCCTTAGATTATGCCCCATAAGTGTTCCATAGATTATACCCCATAAGATGCTCCATAGATTATGCCCCATAAAATGCTCCAGGGATTATGCCCCATATGCTGCGATTAAAATAAAAAAATTACATACTCACCTCTCATCGCTCAGGCCCCCAGCACTTGCGATACTCACCTTCCTCATTCCACCGCTGCGCGCTGCTCTGTCTTCCAGCTCTCTGACTGTTCAGGCAGAGGGCGCACAGTAAACACATCATCGCGCTCTCTGACCTGAAGAGGCAGTGGACGCGTTAGATGGAGCAGTGCCCGGTGGTGGAACAGGGTCAGGTGAATATCGGAATGCTCACCCTCCCCCGTTATACTCACCTGCTCCTGGTGCGGTCCCTGGCAGCATCTCACTGTCAGATGGTCTCCAGGAGCCGGCAGCTTCTTCCTATGTTCAGCGGTCACGTACCGCTCATTAAAGTAATGAATATGCATCCATATTCATTACTTTAATGAGTGGTACCACGTGACTGCTGAACACAGGAAGAGCTGCCCAGAGACAATCGGAGATGCAGAGACCACGCTAGGAGCAGGTGAGTATGTGACAACCACCACTCCCCTCCCCCGCCGACCCCCCTGCCGACAATGACTCGAGTATAAGCCAAGAGGGGCACTTTCAGCCTAAAAATATGGGCTGAAAATCTCGGCTTACACTCGAGTATATACGGTAACAAAAAACATCTGCAAAGGCTTCCTAAGCATTTTAAAAGGTCCCTTTGTCTGTTTCGGTAGGCTCCACAATCATGGGGAAGACTGCTGACTTGACCGATGTCCAGAAGGCAGTCATTGACACACTCCACAAAGAGGGTGAGCCACAAAAGGTCATTGCTAAAGAAGCTGTCTGTTCACAGAGTGCTGTATCCAAGCATATTAATGGAAAGTGGTGTGTAAGGAAGAAGTGTGGTAGAAAAAGGTGCACATGCAACCGGCATAACCGCAGCCTTAAAAGGATTGTTAAGAAAAGGCCATTCAAAAATTTGGGGAAGATTGACAAGGAGTGGACTTCTGCTGGAGTCATTGCTTCAAGAGCCACCACACACAGACGTATCCAGGACATGGGCTGCAAGTGTCGCATTCCTTGTGTAAAGCCACTCATAACCAATAGACAACACCAGAAGTGTCTTACCTGGGCCAAGTAGAAAAAGTACTGGATTGTTGCTCAGTGGTCCAATGTGTTGTTTTCAGATTAAAGTAAATTTTGCATTTCATTTGGAAATCAAGGTCCCAGAGTCTGGAGGAAGAATGGAGAGGCCACAATCTAAGCTGCTTGAGGTCCAGTGTGAAGTTTCCACAGTCAGTGATGGTTTGGGGAGCCATTTCTTCTGCTGGTATAGGTCCACTGTGTTTTATCAAGGCCAAAGACAGCCCAGCCTTCTACCAGAACATTTTACAGCACTTTGTGCTTCCTTCTGCAGACAAGCTTTTAGGAGATGGAAATTTCATTCTCCAGCAGGACTTGGCACCTCTCAACACTGCCAAAAGTACTAATACTTAGTTTAAAAACAGCAGTATCACTGTGCTTGATTGGCCAGCAAACTTGCCTAACCTTAACTCCATAAAGTATCTGTGAGGTATTGTCAAGAGGAAGATAATAGACACCAGACCCAATAATGTAGACGAGGTGAAGGCTGCTAATCAAAGCAACCTGGGCTTCCATAACACCTCAGCAGTCCCACAGGCTGATTGCCTCAATGCCTTGCTGCATTGATGCAGTAATTGATGCAAAAGGAGCCCCGACAAAGTTTCGAGTGCATTTATGAACATACATTTCAGTAGGCCAACATTTCAGATTTTAAAATAATTTCTTTCAAGCTGGTGTTATAAAGTATTCTAATTTACTGAGATAATGACTTTTATGTTTTCATTGGCTTTAAGCCATAATCATCAACATTAACAGAAATAAACATGTGAAATAGATCACTCTGTTTGTATTGATACTATATAATATATGAGTTTCACTTTTTGAATTGAAGAACTGAAATAAATTCACTTTTTGATGATATTCTAATTTTGCGAGAAGCACCTGTAGTTTCTATTTCTTTCTTTTTTTATATGAGCATCATGGGAATTTATTTGTATTAAGTTCCCAAATAAACTGTTTAATAATAGTTATAGCATACAGGTTATCCAGGAACATATTAAAAAACAATTCCCTTAGAGTAATAATTATAATTAACTGTAGGTGTCTCTTTTATTTTCTGATTTTGTGTTGTTTTTGAGAGTATAACATTATAAATTCCCATTAGCTATAAACTCCTTACAATTCCACCGAGGTCTCCCGATCTGACCCCCTTAGACTTTTATCTTTGGGGTTCTCTGAAGGCGATTGTTTATGCTGTGAAGATACGAGATGTGCAGCATCTGAAACAAGGGATACTGGAAACCTGTGCTAACATTTTTTCTGTGGTGTTGCTATCAGTGTGTCAAGGGTGGGAGAAGAGGGCTACATTGACAATCCAACACAATGGGCAGCACTTTGAACACATTTTATAAGTGGTCATAAACTTGTAAATGACTCATGAAAGAATAAAGTTATGTTAAAAGCAAGCACACCATTGTTTTTCTTGTGAAATTCTCAATAAGTCTGATGTGTCATATGACCCTCTTCCCATTGGAAAAAATAAAGTTGGATCCAAAATGGCCTACTTCAACATGGCAACCATGGTTACCACCCATCTTTAAAAGCTTTCCCCCTCCTATGTACTAATGTGCCACAAACAGGAAGTTGATATCACCAACCATTCCCATTTTATTTAGGTGTATCCATAAAAATGGCCCACCCTGTATATCATTGCAAAGAGATACACATATGTTCAAAAAATCTCTGTATCCCCAAAACTATTTAGTTATATAAGTGTTCAATGTTAATGAAGACTAGGTGCCCTGTGGTGTGTGAGCACATTATCCTTATGGCAATAGAAGCATATGCTGTACTGACAGTACCTTTCCATCTGGTCCCCTGATGAAGCCTGATAATACCAGGGGTGAAACACGTCAGGACATGGATTCATATACTACAGGGCTTAGAGTTTATATAAGATAAGTATGATTCTTTACAATATTATTTATTGTGCTTTTTCTTTAAGTATATGGGTATTGCTCTCCTTGTACATATTCCTTGATTAACATTGAACACTTATATAACTAAACTAGATGGTGGCCCGATTCTAACGCATCGGGTATTCTAGAGTATGCATGTCCACGTAGTATATTGCCCATTTACGTAGTATATTGACCAGTCACGTAGTATATTGCCCAGCGACGTAGTATATTGCCCAGCTACATAGTATACAGCACAGCGACGTAGGATATTGCGCAGCTACGTAGTATATTGCACAGAGCCACATAGTATATTGCACAGCTTTGTAGTATATTGCCCAGCCACGTATTATATTGCCCAGCCACGTATTATATTGCCCAGCCACGTAGTATATTGCCCAGCCTTGTAGTATACAGCAGAGCCACGTAGGATATTGCCCAGTGACGTAGTATATTACCGAGGCACGTATAGGGCCAAAAAATAAAAAATAAACATACTCACCTAACGATCCAAGGGCCCCTTGTAGTGTATCATACTCACCATTCTTGTCGCTGCTCCTCTGCATCCTGCCTCTTCTCTTCCTGGGATCCTGTGCAGATGGTAGTGGTCGGCTTCAGGAAAATGGCCGCTGGATGCTGCGCGTGCGCAGATCGAGATCGCGGCGGCCATTTTCCTGAAGCCGAGTTCCATTGCAAGTGCCAGGGCTGGTGGGAGCAGGACCTATGAAGACGTCGCGGTCACATGACCGTGACGTCACGGCAGGTCCTTGCCGCACACCAGCCCTGGGACGGGACCGCACCGCAAGCTGACGCTTGTAATGGAGCGGTCCGGGGAGCATGGCGAGGAGCGAGAAAGGCGGTGGAGGGTGAGTATAGCAGGTTTTTTTTTTTTATTTATTATTTTTAACATTACATTTTGTACTATTGATGCCGCATAGGCAGCGTCAATAGTACAAAGTTGGGGACACACAGGGTTAATAGCAGCGGTAACGGAGTGCGTTACCCGCGGCATAACGCGGTCCGTTACCGCCGGCATTAACCCTGTGTGAGCGGTGTATGCGGGCGCCGGCAGTGAGTGCGGGGAGTAAGCGGCCATTTTTTTCTGGACTGTGCGCGTCGCTGATTGGTCGCGGCAGCCATGACAGGCAGCTGCCGAGACCAATCAGCGAACGAATAACGGTGACAGACAGAAGGACAGACGGAAGTACCCTTAGACAATTATATAGTAGATGGTTTTAGGAATAGAAAGATTTTTTTGAACATATAGTATACATGTATATCTATTTGCAGTGATGTAAAATTGTAGTTCTAATGATGACCCATGCAGGGAAAATAGACTTCTTGTTCTTACATAGAGCCTAGAAGGGTTCAGGTAGTCTAAATAGACCTAATGTAAAAGAGAAGAATTAGCTGGGCAGAAAGGAAAAATGAGCAATTGTAAGTACATAGTGCTATATAATATGATGATTGCAACATATTAAGAGAATAAAAACTTTGACGGGAGCGCTCCTTTAAGCATAGTTTTCTAATTTATAGTAAAGTGGAGCTTTCTGTATGTCTTAATGCAATGAAAGCTTACAGCTTCAATCATTTTTGCACAATACTACAGCGCCAAAGAGAACAAAGAATGTTGTTAGTATGGAAGTCGAAAGATATCCGCACGCTTGGAAGATAAAAGACCACCCTACGTTTCAATTTTTTAAGGTTGTATACAGCGTAAAGAAAGCAGAAGTATAATGAAAAGAAAGTAACTGGAAATTGCTATTAAAAAATAGGCATCGCGAAGAAGCAAATAAAACAGACAAAAGCAAAGAAAAGGATACCTCTGTAGATATAATGTTATGTTTGTTGTATCGGCTATTCCAATTTGTTACTGGGATTTAATTGTTCAACATTTATGAGGTTCCAGGGAGACTGAGTTTAAAGGGAAGTTGGCCATAATACAAATCCCTACATGTATTTACTCATTAGAAAAAGGTTTGACTTCCATCTTGGGGTGTCTAGATAAGGGCTCGTTAGAAGAAGCTTTTGGTTGACAGCTATTCAAAGGGTATCGGAAGCTTTTAAGATTTCTATTGTACATAAAGTTTTTAAAAAGCTGCAGTCTCATTTGATTCTGGTGTCAAACACAGAAAAACATTCAGACATATTTTATTTTACAATGTGTTTTTTGTTGTGGACTTTTGATGTCATTTTTAGGGATGGTGATATATATATATATATTTAAATACAGCCATGCAGTACTTGAAACTTTAAAGTTTCTCTTATAGTCTCACTTTGTGAGCTGGATCCTCGAAGCCCAAGGTCCAGGTGGGCACACGGGCCATAAGTGTCAATGGAAAAAATATATATTTTATTTCGGAATGCATAACAAATTCAGGATACAGGGGGAGAAAAAAAAACAGATTTCCCAGATGAAGTATAATATTCACATGTACTGTAAAAGGGGTTGTCATCCTTAGAGTATGACTGCAGTCACATTAATCCTCGTAGTGCTAGTATTGTGCACTGTGAGGATCATCCGGTGTCGGCACCAGCAGCGGGCAGAAATGTGACCACGAGAATAAAATTTGAATACATTTGGCCACATTTCAAATAGACTTGTCAAGCTTTCATCAATGCATTTACATTGAGTGTGCCCATGCAAGTCTAGTCAGCATGTGACCATACGTATGCAAATCGCAAACTTGAAGTCTACCGACACTGGCACCAGAGAATCCTCATAGCTGTGAGGATTCACAAGTCACATAGAGTGACTGCAGACTTATACCCCAAAGTTGGGCCACTCCTTTAATCTATACAAAGTCTGATGAAAGTATAGTTCCCTTTTAACCCTTTCGTGACCACAGCTTATTTCAGGTTTGCGTTTTCGTTATTCGCTCCCCTCCTTCCCAGCACCATAACTTTTTTATTTATCTGTCAATATGGCCCTGTGAGGGCTTATTATTTGCAGGACAAGTTGTACTTTTGAATAACATCATTAGTTTTACCATGTCATGTACTAGAAAATGGGAAAAAAATTCCAAGTGCGGTGAAATTGCAAAAAAAGTGCAATCCCACACTTTGTTTTTGTTTGGCTTTTTTGCTAAATTTACTAAATGCTAAAATTGATCAACCATTATGATTCTCCACGTCATTATGAGTTCATAGACACCAAACATGTCTAGGTTATTTTTCATCTAAGTGGTAAAAAAAATTCCAGACTTTGCTAAAAAAAAAAAAAAATTGCGCAATTTTCCGATACCTGTAGCGTCAACATTTTTCGTGATCTGGGGTCAGGTGAGGGCTTATTTTTTGCATTTTTAATGATACCATTTTGGTGCATAAACTTTTTTTGATCGCCCAATATTGCATTTTAATGCAACGTCGCGGCGACTAAAAAACATAATTCTGGCGTTTTGAGTTTTTTTCTCGCTATGCCGTTTAGCGATCAGGTTCATGCTTTTTTTTATTGATAGATCCGCGGTGATACCAAATAAGTGTAGGTTTGATTTTTTTTTTATTGTTTTATTTTGAATGGGGCGAAAGGGGGGTGATTTAAACTTTTATATTTTTTATTTTTTTTTCATATTTTTTAAAACATTTTTTTTTACCTTTGCCATGCTTCAATAGCCTCCATTGGAGGCTAGCAGCTGGCATAGCCTGATTGGCTCTGCTACATAGAGGCGATGATCAGATCGCTCCTATGTAGTAGAATTGCTGCATTGCTATGAGCACCCACCACAGGGTGGCGCTCACAAATCCGGTACCAACAACCATAGAGGTCTCCAGGAGACCTCTGATTTTCATGCTGGTGCACCGCTGACCCCAGTTCAAGTGACGGGGGTCAGCGATGCGCTAATTTCCAGCCCAATGGCCGGTAGCGCTAGTTAAATGCCGCTGTCAGCGTTTGACAGCGGCATTTAACTAGTTAATAGCGGTGAATGGATCGCGATTCCACCTGCCGCTATTGCGGGCACATGTCAGCTGTTCAAAACAGCTGACATGTCCCGGCTTTGATGTGGGCTTACCGCCGGAGCCCACATCAAAGCAGGGGATCTGACCTCAGGTGGGATAAGCCTTGTTGCAGACAATGCACACTAATTTAGCGTCAAACAACCGACTGGCACAATCATCTCTAGTACATCTATACTTTTGACGATTAGTATAGAAATCTACATTTAGGTAGGTGCTCATCATAAAAATTAATTTCACGTATGAAAGGATCCCAGAATATGACAAGTCTAAGGCAATTTGCTATTGACTCCATCCCTCTAAAATGAGCTTCAAATACATAATTCAGTTTCTTAAGATGCATTCTCTCCTTCTAGTAGAGCCGCCTTGTCTTCCTGCAGTGCAGCCGTCAATGTTACCTTCAATTCAGGTTATATTCAGTCTGTAATTCAGAATTGTTGACAGGGGGGTGGCAACGCTGTAAAAATCCGATATTGGTAGAGTAGGAAATGAGAGACACTGGTCACCTACAATGTGCAAAAAAATATATATTCAGTATTCATGTGGCATGTGAGGCTGTAATGTTATTCCATGATAGACCCTCAAAGGATGTGTGTGAGCTCGTTATATCCTACCTTCCCGCTGGCTTTTTATTAGGTGCCTGCTTTGTGTACTGCTAAGAATTCGGCACATTGTGAATTCCTCATGTGTCCACTTAGAAATTCAGATGGAGGTGAACTCTTCTCTTACTCCTGTCGCATCTTAAGTATGTCTATTGTACAATGTTAATTCTATTGTTGTAGAAAAATTATACAATGTCCTTGCAGTAACAGCTCTACATATGAGATATGCATTAATAGGGAAAGTTACAATACCGGGTTTATTGGTAGTTATGTTATATTTTGTATTAACATGTTAATTGGCCTCATTAACAAATCTGAGACATTTATTATGGTATGTTTCAAACCCAATTTACCTATTCCAAGAGTCCATACTAAGAATGAGGGCATCAACTCCAAACTGATCAATTTTGCTTAGAATTTTGAAAAACACACAGATTTTAGCAAATATAAATTTTGAGGAAACTGATTACGCGAATCCAGCAAAATGGAGTCCGGCTGACCAACATGCTGTAGAGATTCATATGTGTCAGAAACGAGTAAAATATAACAAAATTCCATAATTACCTAGCCCAGTAGATGACACAGAAAGGAGAAGGAGCCAGTGCAAGAACAATATGTGGGCCTGTTGGGGTCAAATAACTCATCATAATGCACTATTACAATAACTCCGGAGGTCCATTGGTAGCTGCATCCACCAATGGTATGTCTGCCCATTCGCCCCTGACCTAGCCTTTTACTTATCCTTGCTGACAGATGTTCTCAGTCATTGACTTGCTGGTTTCCTAACTAACCCTTTTCAGCACCATCTCCAATCTCCTTTTCACTCTTTGCTGGAGCTTCTAGAACCAGATAGACCTCAACACATCTTCTAATGTCATAATATCATAACGTGTTTTCATTTGTGGCGGCCTTTGTCATGGCATTATAAAGGATGACGAGGCCTAGACAGCTGTTGTGAATTCTATTTTTGGGCTCCCTCTAGTGGTCACAAGCGGTACTGTGTAGTGTTGTCTTTCTGCAGGTTGGCTGCATCAGCTGGTTCATTATCCTTGGTTGGTTTCCTATTTAGCTCACCTGGAGACTCAGTTCCTTGCCTGCTATCAATGTATTCAGTGCTCTTCAGATTCCTTGTGTCTACCTTGCTCCCAGTCTCTCCAAGACAAGCTAAGTTTTTGTTTGATCATTTTTTGATTATCAGTGTTCATTATGTTTTTAGTCCAGCTCGCTAAAATGTGATTTCCTCGCTTGCTGGTTGCTCTAGGGGACTGAGTTTCTCCCCCCACACCGTGAGTTGGTGTGGGGGTTCTTGAAATCTCAGTGTGGATATTTTGTAAGGGTTTTTTACTGACCGCATAGATTCCCTTTTCTATTTTCTGCTATCTAGTATTAGTGGGCCTCATTTGCTGAATCTGCTTTCACCCCTGTGTATGTGCCTTCCTCTTACCTCACCGTTATTATCTGTTGGGGGCTTCTATATCTTTGGGGATTATTTCTCTGGAGGCAAGAGAGGTCTTTCTTTCTCTCTAGGGGTAGTTAGTTCCTCAGGCTGGCTCGAGACGTCTAGGATTTTTAGGCACGTTCACCGGCTACTTCTAGTGTGTTTGGATAGGTTCAGATTTGCGGTCAGTCCAGTTTGCCACCTCCCTAGAGCTTGTCCTATGTTTGTTACTTAGCTGGAGTAATTTGTGATCCTCAACCACTAAGGATCATAACAGACAGCATTGAAAGAGTCGGTGAAGCGTAAAGAGGAAATCTGGGCCAGAGTTATAGCAAGTGCTTTAGGAAGCCTTACCCTTTCAATCTCTTGAAAGCCTTTGTAATGTTGAAGTGAATTCAACATAGAAATGTATGGAAACCTAAAAGAAGAACCTGAAGACCCACCTCTTCCGATAAGCCTACAACCTGCAGTAACCAATAATCTACCAAACCGCTGGATGACCAGCTCTATCCTCACCTACTGTATCCTCACCCATCCCTTGTAGATTGTGAGCCCTCGTGGGCAGGGTCCTCTCTCCTCCTGTACCAGTTGTGACTTGTAGGGTTGAGCGAAACGGATCGTTCATTTTCATAAGTCGCCGACTTTTGGCAAAGTCGGCGTCTCATGAAACCGAGCCGATCCCTGTGTGGGGTCTGCCATGCGGTATGCGACTTTCGTGCCAAAGTCGCGTTTCAATGATGCTAAAAGCGCCATTTCTCAGCCAATGAAGGTGGACGCAGAGTGTGGGCAGCGTGATGACATAGATCTCAGTCCCCACCATCTTAGAGAAGGGCATTGCAGTGATTGGCTTGCTTTCTGCGGCGTCACAGGGGCTATAAAGGGGCGTTCCCGCCGACCGCCATCTTACTGCTGCTGATCTGAGCGTAGGGATAGGTTGCTGCAGCTTCTTCGGAAGCAGGGATAGTGATAGGCAGGGTACATAAAGCCACAAACCGCTTGTGCTGTAGCGATTTCCACTGTCCAATACCACCTTTTGTTTGCAGGACAGTGGAAGCTACATTTTTTTTCCCTCAGCGCTGTAGCTCATTGGGCTGCCCTAGAAGGCTCCCTGATAGCTGCGTTGCTTTGTGTGTACGCCGCTGTGTAAACCAACTGCTTTTTTCAAAGCACAAATCCTGTTTTTCCTTCCTTTCTGCACAGCTATCTTGTGTTTGTCCACACTTTTGTGTGCAGCAGTCCTTTTCAGCTGCCTGCCATACTTTTCTGAGATAACTGCAGGGAGATAAATATTGTCAAGTCTGACTCCGTGCCATTGCTGTGTGTGGCATCTCTCCCTCATTGTGTGGCACCGAAAAGACTGTTAAATACTTTTTTTTTTTTTTCCTAAATTCTCCCTCTTCCCAAAAAAAAATTAGTGGGAGATAAATATTGTCAAGTCTGCCTCCGTGCCATTGCTGTGTGTGGCGTCTCTCTCTCATTGTGTGGCACCGAAAACACTGTGTAATACTTGTCCTTTTTTTTTTTTTTCCTAAATTCTCCCTTTTCCAAAAAAAAAATTAGTGGGAGATAAATATTGTCAAGTCTGCCTCCGTGCCATTGCTGTGTGTGGCATCTCTCTCTCATTGTGTGGCACTGAAAACACTGTGTAATACTTGTCCTTTTTTTTTTTCCCTAAATTCTCCCTTTTCCAAAAAAAAAATTAGTGGGAGATAAATATTGTCAAGTCTGCCTACGTGCCATTGCTGTGTGTGGCATCTCTCTCTCATTGTGTGGCACTGAAAACACTGTGTAATACTTGTCCTTTTTTTTTTTTCCTAAATTCTCCCTTTTCCAAAAAAAAAATTAGTGGGAGATAAATATTGTCAAGTCTGACTCCGTGCCATTGCTGTGTGTGGCATCTCTCTCTCATTGTGTGGCACTGAAAACACTGTGTAATACTTGTCCTTTTTTTTTTTTTTTCCTAAATTCTCCCTTTTCCAAAAAAAAAATTAGTGGGAGATAAATATTGTCAAGTCTGACTCCATGCCATTGCTGTGTGTGGCATCTCTCTCTCATTGTGTGGCACCGAAAACACTGTGTAATACTTGTCCTTTTTTTTTTTTTCCCTAAATTCTCCTTTTTCCCCAAAAAAAATTAGTGGGAGATAAATATTGTCAAGTCTGACTCCGTGCCATTGCTGTGTGTGGCATCTCTATCTCATTGTGTGGCACTGAAAACACTGTGTAATACTTGTCCTTTTTTTTTTTTTTCCTAAATTCTCCCTTTTCCCCAAAAAAAATTAGTGGGAGATAAATATTGTCAAGTCTGACTCTGTGCCATTGCTGTGTGTGGCATCTCTCTCTCATTGTGTGGCACTGAAAACACTGTGTAATACTTGTCCTTTTTTTTTTTTTTTCCTAAATTCTCCCTTTTCCAAAAAAAAAATTAGTGGGAGATAAATATTGTCAAGACTGCCTCCATGCCATTGCTGTGTGCGGCATCTCTCTCTCATTGTGTGGCACCGAAAACACTGTGTAATACTTGTCCTTTTTTTTTTTCCCCTAAATTCTCCCTTTTCCCAAAAAAAAATTAGTGGGAGATAAATATTGTCAAGTCTGACTCCGTGCCATTGCTGTGTGTGACATCTCTCTCTCATTGTGTGGCACTGAAAACACTGTGTAATACTTGTCCTTTTTTTTTTTTTTTCCTAAATTCTCCCTTTTCCCAAAAAAAAATTAGTGGGAGATAAATATTGTCAAGTCTGACTCTGTGCCATTGCTGTGTGTGGCATCTCTCTCTCATTGTGTGGCACCGAAAACACTGTGTAATACTGGGCCTTTTTTTTTGGGGGGGGGGGGTAAATTCTCCCAGAAAAAAAAAAAATAGTGGGAGATTAAGATTGGCATTTCTGCTTGAGTGCTGGGCCTGTGTGTGCCATGTGTCTCAAATTATTGGGCCACAGAAAACCTAGTGTGTAACATTGGGCCTGATTTTCCTTTGAGTGTCAGGCACCTATAAAGGTATATATAAATCCTACAGAAGTTTGAGTTCACCTTATAAGTTGTTTTACAGTAACAAATAGTGTTACTTTGGTTACGTTTTGCAAGCAATGAGGAAGTCTAGTGGAAGAGGTCGTGGCCGTGGGCGGTCATTGTCAGCTGGTAATGATGGTAGAGGTGGTGAAGCATCAGGTGGTCGTGGTAAAAGCAGTACAGCACCTAAGTCTCGAGTTGTTGAGCCAGGTTCCTTGTCTGGCTACACAAGGCCTCGAACGCTCTCTTTTCTGGGAGTAGGAAAACCACTTTTGAAGCCGGAGCAGCAGGAACAAGTATTGGCTTTCATTGCTGACTCTGCCTCTAGCTCTTTCGCCTCCTCCTCGGAAAGTGCCAAATGTCAGAGCAGTGCATCGTCAGTGGATGCTCCCGGTCAGGGACAAGTCGCTTCCTTGTCTTCTTCACCCAGAACAAGAGAGAAGGATGCGTCAGGAGACACAACGGGTTACTCCATGGAGCTCTTTACACATACCGTTCCTGGGTTAGACAGTGAAACAGTTAACAGGCCATGTCCATTAGAAGTTGAATCGGACATGGAGTGCACAGATGCACAGCCACAGCCAGATTACTATGCTGTTCCTTTGACTCAGACCAGAACATTGCCCTCGCAGTGTACTGAGGCAGAATCAAACCCAGCGGAGACTATGGTGCCCCGTCACAGACGCTATACCACCGGCTTACACGGTGACACAGACGAAATCGCACACGACATAGAAGAGGAGGTCATAGATGACCCAGTTGTGGACCCCGATTGGCAGCCATTGGGGGAACAGGGTGCAGGCGGCAGTAGTTCTGAAGCGGAGGAGGAGGAGCCGCAGCAGGCATCAACATCACAACAGGTTCCATCTACCGGGCCCGTATCTGGCCAAAAACGCGTGGCAAAACCAAAACCAGTTGGAGGACAGCGTGGCCATGCGGTTAAAGAAGCTCAGTATGCAATGCCTGAAAAGGTATCCGATAGTAGAAAGAGTGCAGTCTGGCATTTTTTTAAACAACATCCAAATGATCAGCGCAAAGTCATCTGTCAAAAATGTTCAACAACCTTAAGCAGAGGTCAGAATCTTAAAAGTCTAAATACAAGTTGCATGCATAGACATTTATCCACCATGCATTTGCAAGCCTGGACTAACTACCAAACGTCCCTAAAGGTTGCAGCACCCTCGCCCAATGAAGCTAGTCAGCAACGCTACATCCCTTCCCTCCCTGTAAGCCGACCATTTCCCACACCACCTGCAGTATCTGTGCAGCTTTCGTCGCCAAACCAAAGCAGTCAGGGAATCACCAGGTTAGTAGTAGGAAACACTGCATGTAGGGCACCGGCAAGAATACCATCTCCAACCCTCTCTCAGTCACCCATGTCCACCGGCACCACCGCTAGTTCCACGATCTCCAGCTCTCCAGTCCAGCTCACCCTACATGAGACTCTTGTTAGGAAAAGGAAGTACTCATCCTCGCATCCGCGTACACAGGGTTTGAACGCCCACATTGCTAGACTAATCTCATTAGAGATGATGCCCTACCGGTTAGTTGAAAGCAAAGCTTTCAAAGCGCTGATGGACTACGCTGTACCACGCTACGAGCTACCCAGTCGGCACTTCTTTTCTAGAAAAGCCATCCCAGCCCTTCAACAGCATGTTAAAGACCGCATCGTCCATGCACTCAGGCAGTCTGTGACTACAAAGGTGCACCTGACAACAGATGCATGGACCAGTAGGCATGGCCAGGGACGTTACGTGTCCATCACGGCACACTGGGTGAATGTGGTGGATGCAGGGTCCACAGGGGACAGCGATATTGGGACAGTTTTGCCTAGTCCATGGGCAAGGAAAGAGTTGGCTGTAGGTGTTCGCCCCCCCTCCTCCTCTTCCTCCTCCTCATGCAGAAGCGAGAGCTCGTCCACACACCCCAGTAGCACATCCACTCCATCCGCAGCTGCCACTGTTGCACACCAGGTGTGCCATTATGGGACAGCTAGTGGCAAGCGTCAGCAGGCTGTATTGGCAATGAAGTGTTTGGGCGACAACAGACACACCGCGGAAGTTCTGTCCGAGTTCTTGCAGAATGAAACTCAGTCATGGCTGGGCACTGTACATCTTGAGGCAGGCAAGGTTGTGAGTGATAACGGAAGGAATTTCATGGCTGCCATAGCCCTTTCCCACATTCCTTGCCTGGCTCACACCTTAAACCTGGTGGTGCAGTGCTTCCTGAAAAGTTATCCGGGGTTACCCGACCTGCTCCTCAAAGTGCGCAGACTTTGCTCGCATATCCGCCGTTCGCCCGTACACTCCAGCCGTATGCAGAATTATCAGCGGTCTTTGAACCTTCCCCAGCATCGCCTAATCATCGACATTTCAACAAGGTGGAACTCCACACTGCACATGCTTCAGAGACTGTGCGAACAGAGGCGTGCTGTTATGTTTTTGTGGGAGGATACACATACACGGGCAGGCAGTTGGATGGCAGACATGGAGTTGTCAGGTGTGCAGTGGTCGAAGCTACAAGACCTGTGTCAAGTCCTTCAGTGTTTTGAGGAATGCACATGGCTGGTTAGTGCAGACAACGCCATAATAAGCATGAGCATCCCCCTAATGCGTCTGCTGATGCAAAGTTTGACGCACATAAAGGAGCAGGCGTCTGCAGCCTTGGAAGAGGAAAGCCTTGATGACAGTCAGCCATTGTCTGGTCAGGGCCGTGTAGAGGACGTGGTAGCGGGCGAAGAGGAGGAGGAGGACGAGGAGGATGATGGGGATGAGTACTTTTTTAATGAGGAAGCTTCTCCTGGGCCAACAGAAATTAGTGGCGTTGCAAGGCCGGGTTCTGTTTTTTTAAGGGAGACAAGTGACGTAGATTTGCCTGTAACTGCCCCTCAAACCAGCACAACCGCAGATTTGCCAACAGGAACTTTGGCCCACATGGCGGATTATGCCTTACGTATCCACAAAAAGGACCCACGCATTACTAAAATGATGAGCGATGACGATTACTGGTTGGCCTGCATCCTTGACCCTCGCTATAAAGGCAAATTGCAAAATATTATGCCACATGAGAACCTCGAACAAATCTTAGCAACCAAACAAGCTACTCTTGTAGACCGTTTGATTCAGGTATTCCCAGAACACAGCGCCGGTGATGGTTCTCACACAAGCTGCAGGGGGCTACATGGCAGAGGTGTTAGGGGTGCACAGATCAGAAGTGGCATTGGACAGAGGGGTTTTCTGACCAGGTTGTGGAGTGATTTCACAATGACCGCAGACAGGACAGGTACTGCAGCATCTATTCAAAGTGACAGGAGACAACATTTGTCCAGTATGGTTACTAACTATTTTTCTTCCCTTATCGATGTTCTCCCTCAACCATCATTCCCATTTGATTACTGGGCATCAAAATTAGACACCTGGCCTGAATTGGCAGAATATGCGTTGCAGGAGCTTGCTTGCCCAGCAGCTAGTGTGCTATCAGAAAGAGTATTCAGCGCTGCTGGTTCAATATTAACCGAAAAAAGGACTCGTCTGGCTACCCAAAATGTGGATGATCTCACCTTCATTAAAATGAACCACTCCTGGATTTCAAATTATTTTGCCCCACCTTTCCCGGCTGACACCTAGCTTTCCTATAAAAAGGTCTTGCTTGTGGACTGGTCTTACTGAGTGTTCCAATCTGTTAATTTGCAGCAGCTGTTTGTCCAGCATACGACATGTTTACACCTCCCCCAATGGGAAAAATCCCCCCACGGGGCCGTTGTCTCGCCACTTGGCGCAAGCACCCGTTACAGTGCTGATTGTCTGAAGAGGCGGGTGTCATGGTTCCCAATGGCAAGGGAACGTCAGAGAACATAAATAATAGAACAGCTCTTGGGTGATGGAATATCGAGCTGACCGTGAGCTAAACCTACCACACAACTAACAGTGGCCGGGTGGCGTACCTACGTTTTATCCCTAGACGCCTAGCGCCAGCCGGAGGACTAACTAACCCTAATAGAGGAAAAGACAGACCTGGCTTACCTCTAGGGAAATTCCCCCAAAAAGGAGACAGAAGCCCCCCACATATATTGACGGTGAGTTCAGAGGAAAAGACATACGCAGTATGAAGGTAGGTTCAGCAAAGCGAGGTCCGCTTACTAGATAGCCAGAAGATACAATAGGGAACTTCACGGTCAGCTGAAAACCCTATTAAAATACCATCCCGAAATTACTTTAAGACTCATGTGTCAACTCATGACACCGGAGTGGCAATTTCGGCCCACAAGAGCTTCCAGCTACAGAAAAATAACACAACTGTGAACTGGAACAAAAATGCAAAACAAACTTAGGACTAAGAGTCCAACTTAGCTGATAGTAGTCTAGAAGCAGGAACATGCAACAGAAAGGCTCTGGTTACATTGATGGCCGGCACTAGAATAACTGAGCAGCAAGGTCAAACAGGACACTCCCATATCCTGATGGAATCAGGTGAACAGAGAAAGCGAAGCACACAAGTCCAGTACCACCAGTGACCACCGGGGGAGCCCAAAAACCAAACTCACAACAGTACCCCCCCCTCAAGGAGGGGGCACCGAACCCTCACAAGAACCACCAGGGCAATCAGGATGAGCCCTATGAAAGGCACGGACCAAATCAGAGGCATGAACATCAGAGGCTGTCACCCAAGAATTATCCTCCTGACCGTAGCCCTTCCACTTGACCAGATACTGAAGTTTCCGTCTGGAAACACGGGAGTCCAAGATCTTCTCCACAACGTACTCCAATTCACCCTCAACCAACACCGGAGCGGGAGGCTCAACGGAAGGCACAACCGGTACCTCATACCTGCGCAATAATGACCGATGGAAGACATTATGGATAGAAAAAGATGCTGGGAGGTCCAATCGAAAGGACACGGGGTTAAGAATCTCCAAAATCTTATACGGGCCGATGAACCGAGGCTTAAACTTAGGAGAAGAAACCCTCATAGGGACAAAACGAGAAGACAACCACACCAAATCCCCAACACGAAGACGAGGACCAACACGACGACGGCGGTTAGCAAAATGCCGAGTCTTCTCCTGGGACAACTCCAAATTGTCCACCACCTGTCCCCAAATCCGATGCAACCTATCCACCACAGTATCCACTCCAGGACAATCCGAAGACTCCACCTGACCGGAAGAAAAACGAGGATGAAACCCCGAATTGCAAAAGAAAGGAGAAACCAAAGTGGCAGAACTAGCCCGATTATTGAGGGCAAACTCCGCCAACGGCAAAAAGGCAACCCAGTCATCCTGATCCGCAGACACAAAACACCTCAAATAAGTCTCCAAGGTCTGATTAGTTCGCTCAGTCTGGCCATTAGTCTGAGGATGGAACGCAGACGAAAAAGACAAATCAATGCCCATCCTAGCACAGAACGCCCGCCAAAATCTAGACACGAACTGGGTCCCCCTGTCAGAAACGATATTCTCCGGAATACCATGCAAGCGAACCACATTTTGAAAAAACAGAGGAACCAACTCGGATGAGGAAGGCAACTTAGGCAAGGGCACCAAATGAACCATCTTTGAAAAACGGTCACACACCACCCAGATGACAGACATTTTCTGAGAAACAGGGAGATCAGAAATAAAATCCATAGAGATGTGAGTCCAAGGCCTCTTCGGAATAGGCAAAGATAACAACAATCCGCTAGCCCGAGAACAACAAGGTTTGGCCCGAGCACAAACATCACAAGACTGCACAAAAACTCGTACATCTCGAGACAGGGAAGGCCACCAGAAGGACCTAGCCACCAAATCCCTGGTACCAAAGATCCCGGGATGACCTGCCAACACAGAAGAATGAACCTCCGAGATGACTCTACTGGTCCAATCATCAGGAACAAACAGTCTACCAGGCGGGCAACGATCAGGTCTATCCGCCTGAAACTCCTGCAAAGCCCGTCGCAGGTCTGGGGAAACAGCAGATAATATCACCCCATCCTTAAGGATACCTGTAGGTTCAGAATCACCAGGGGAATCAGGCTCAAAACTCCTAGAAAGGGCATCCGCCTTCACATTTTTAGAACCTGGTAAGTATGAGACCACAAAATTAAACCGAGAGAAAAACAACGACCAGCGCGCCTGTCTAGGATTCAGGCGCCTGGCAGACTCAAGATAAATCAAATTCTTGTGATCGGTCAATACCACCACCTGATGTCTAGCCCCCTCAAGCCAATGACGCCACTCCTCAAAAGCCCACTTCATAGCCAAAAGCTCCCGATTACCAATATCATAATTTCACTCGGCGGGCGAAAATTTTCGAGAAAAGAACGCACAAGGTCTCATCACGGAGCAGTCGGAACTTTTCTGCGACAAGACCGCCCCAGCTCCGATCTCGGAAGCATCGACCTCAACCTGAAAAGGAAGAGTAACATCAGGCTGACGCAACACAGGGGCGGAAGAAAAGCGGCTCTTAAGCTCCCGAAAGGCCTCCACAGCAGCAGGGGACCAATCAGCAACATCAGCACCCTTTTTGGTCAAATAAGTCAAAGGTTTAGCAACATCAGAAAAACCAGTTATAAATCGACGATAAAAATTAGCAAAGCCCAAAAATTTCTGAAGGCTCTTAAGAGAAGAAGGTTGCGTCCAATCACAAATAGCCCGAACCTTGACAGGATCCATCTCAATGGAAGAGGGGGAAAAAATGTACCCCAAAAAAAGAAATCTTTTGAACCCCAAAAATACACTTAGAACCCTTCACACACAAGGAATTAGCCCGCAAAACCTGAAAAACCCTCCTGACCTGTTGGACATGAGAATCCCAGTCATCCGAAAAAATCAAAATATCATCCAGATACACGATCATAAATTTATCCAAATATTCACGGAAAATGTCATGCATAAAGGACTGAAAGACTGAAGGGGCATTTGAAAGACCAAAAGGCATTACTAAATACTCAAAATGGCCCTCGGGCGTATTAAATGCGGTTTTCCACTCATCCCCCTGCTTAATTCGCACCAAATTATACGCCCCACGGAGATCAATCTTAGAGAACCACTTAGCCCCTTTTATTCGAGCAAACAAATCAGTCAGCAGTGGCAGAGGATACTGATATTTGACCGTAATTTTATTCAAGAGTCGATAATCAATACACGGCCTCAAAGAGCCATCTTTTTTAGATACAAAGAAAAAACCGGCTCCTAAGGGAGATGAAGAAGGACGAATATGTCCCTTTTCCAGGGACTCCTTAATATATTCTCGCATAGCAGCATGTTCAGGTACAGATAGATTAAATAAACGACCCTTTGGAAATTTACTGCCTGGAATCAGATCTATGGTACAATCGCAATCTCTGTGAGGAGGTAGTGAACCAAGCTTAGGCTCCTCAAAAACATCAATATAATCAGATAAAAATTCCGGAATCTCAGAGGGAATAGATGACGAAATGGAAACCAAAGGTACGTCCCCATGAGCCCCCTGACATCCCCAGCTTAACACAGACATTGCTTTCCAGTCAAGGACTGGGTTATGAGATTGTAACCATGGTAATCCGAGCACCAAAACGTCATGTAGATTGTACAACACAAGGAAGCGAATCATCTCCTGATGGTCTGGATTCATACGCATAGTCACTTGTGTCCAGTATTGTGGTTTATTACTAGCCAATGGTGTAGAGTCAATACCCTTCAGAGGTATAGGAACTTCCAGAGGCTCTAGATCAAACCCACAGTGCCTGGCAAAGGACCAATCCATTAGACTCAAAGCGGCGCCAGAGTCGACATAGGCATCCGCGGTAATTGACGATAATGAACAAATCAAGGTCACAGACAGAATAAACTTAGACTGTAAAGTGCCAATTGAAATAGACATATCAACCTTTTTTGTACGTTTAGAGCATGCTGATATAACATGAGTTGAATCACCACAATAGAAGCACAACCCATTTTTTCGCCTAAAATTCTGCCGTTCGCTTCTGGACAGAATTCTATCACATTGCATATTTTCTGGAGCCTTCTCAGAAGACACCGCCAAATGGTGCACAGGTTTGCGCTCCCGCAAACGCCGATCAATCTGAATAGCCATTGTCATGGACTCATTCAGACCTGTAGGTGCAGGGAACCCCACCATAACATCTTTAATGGCATCAGAGAGACCCTCTCTGAAATTCGCCGCCAGGGCGCACTCATTCCACTGAGTAAGCACAGACCATTTACGAAATTTTTGGCAGTATATTTCAGCTTCATCCTGCCCTTGAGATAGGGCCATCAAGGCTTTTTCAGCCTGAATCTCTAAGTTAGGTTCCTCATAAAGCAACTCCAAAGCCAGAAAAAACGCATCCACATTGAGCAACGCAGGATCCCCGGGTGCCAATGCAAATGCCCAGTCTTGAGGGTCACCCCGCAGCAAGGAAATTACTATCCTAACCTGCTGTGCGGGATCTCCAGCGGAGCGAGATCTCAGGGAAAGAAATAATTTACAATTATTTTTGAAATTCAGGAAACGAGATCTATCCCCGGAGAAAAATTCTGGTATAGGAATTCTAGGTTCAGATATAGGAGCATGAATAACAAAATCCTGTAAATTTTGAACCTTCGTAGCAAGATTATTCAAACCTGTAGCCAAACTCTGAGGATCCATTTTAATCAGGTGAGATCAGAGCCATTCAAGGATTAGAAGGAGAGAGAGAGACAAAGGCTGCAATTAGAGCAGAAATGCAACTAAGTCATCTATAGAGCAAGCTCAGAGGAAAAAAAAAAAATAAAAATCTGCAGACTTCTTTTTCTCTCGTTTCTTCTGCCAACAGTTTTAACACTGGGCCGGCCATACTGTCATGGTTCCCAATGGCAAGGGAACGTCAGAGAACATAAATAATAGAACAGCTCTTGGGTGATGGAATCTCGAGCTGACCGTGAGCTAAACCTACCACACAACTAACAGTGGCCGGGTGGCGTACCTACGTTTTATCCCTAGACGCCTAGCGCCAGCCGGAGGACTAACTAACCCTAATAGAGGAAATGACAGACCTGGCTTACCTCTAGGGAAATCCCCCCAAAAAGGAGACAGAAGCCCCCCACATATATTGACGGTGAGTTCAGAGGAAAAGACATACGCAGTATGAAGGTAGGTTCAGCAAAGCGAGGTCCGCTTACTAGATAGCCAGAAGATACAATAGGGAACTTCACGGTCAGCTGAAAACCCTATTAAAATACCATCCCGAAATTACTTTAAGACTCATGTGTCAACTCATGACACCGGAGTGGCAATTTCGGCCCACAAGAGCTTCCAGCTACAGAAAAATAACACAACTGTGAACTGGAACAAAAATGCAAAACAAACTTAGGACTAAGAGTCCAACTTAGCTGATAGTAGTCTAGAAGCAGGAACATGCAACAGAAAGGCTCTGGTTACATTGATGGCCGGCACTAGAATAACTGAGCAGCAAGGTCAAACAGGACACTCCCATATCCTGATGGAAACAGGTGAACAGAGAAAGCGAAGCACACAAGTCCAGTACCACCAGTGACCACCGGGGGAGCCCAGAAACCAAACTCACAACAGGCGGGTGTGCCCGCTTTTGGTCGACGGCATTGCCACTGGGTCCCTCATAGTACAATGTAGTGTCTCTGGCGGTGGTGGTGCGCACCCAACGTCAGACACGCCGTTGTAACATGAGGGGCCCTGGGGCGGTACCGCCGGCCACAAGAGAGTTCCCCCCCCCCAGCTCAAACTGTGCTGTACCACGTGCAAAATTATCTCGCACAGCTCCACCAATGTGTAGTCTATGCACTGACATCATTCAATGCCTGGCACTGACAAACAATACCAATTTGTTTGCATCTATGATGCTAGTTAAAGTAGTCTGGGTCAGTGTCCTATATTGACACTAGTAAATACTAATTTACTGCCAAATTACTTTGTCATAAACTCTGCAGATGAGCCCACCCCTGTACCTAAGCATGCCACCCTTTTTTTACTTATAGTTGTTTTGCGAGACATTAACATCTATTTGTTTTTTTGGAGTACTAACTGTGTCAGACACTCCTTGCAATACTCCTCCACTGACCACAATGCTGCCTGCCCGTGTATCCATGTAACCGATATAAAACTGCCATGAGCCTATTGTTTGTTATTTTAGGCCTTTGTGAGCCTGTCTGCGGCCCCTACTTGCAATACTCCTCCACTGACCACATTGCTGCCTGGAGTGCCTTCCTGTGTATCCATGTAACCAATGTAAAACTGCCATGACTGTCTACTGTTTGTTATTTTAGGCCTTTGTGAGCCTGTCTGCGGCCCCTACTTGCAATACTCCTCCACTGACCACAATGCTGCCTGCCCGTGTATCCATGTAACTGATATAAAACTGCCATGAACCTATTGTTTGTTATTTTAGGCCTTTGTGAGCCTGTCTGCGGCCCCTACTTGCAATACTCCTCCACTGACCACAATGCTGCCTGGAGTGCCTGCCTGTGTATCCATGTAACCGATGTAAAACTGCCATGACTGCCTACTGTTTGTTATTTTAGGCCTTTGTGAGCCTGTCTGCGGCCCCTACTTGCAATACTCCTCCACTGACCACAATGCTGCCTGCCCGTGTATCCATGTAACCGATATAAAACTGCCATGAGCCTATTGTTTGTTATTTTAGGCCTTTGTGAGCCTGTCTGCGGCCCCTACTTGCAATACTCCTCCACTGACCACAATGCTGCCTGGAGTGCCTGCCTGTGTATCCATGTAACCGATGTAAAACTGCCATGACTGCCTACTGTTTGTTATTTTAGGCCTTTGTGAGCCTGTCTGCGGTCCCTACTTGCAATACTCCTCCACTGACCACAATGCTGCCTGCCCGTGTATCCATGTAACCGATATAAAACTGCCATGAGCCTATTGTTTGTTATTTTAGGCCTTTGTGAGCCTGTCTGCGGCCCCTACTTGCAATACTCCTCCACTGACCACACCAATGCTGCCCGTGTACCCCTGGAACCTATTTAAAAGTTCATAGAGCCTAGTTATATATTTTATTTACTATTAATAAGGCCATGATGGACTACGCTGCACCACGCTACAAGCTAACCAGTCGACACTTCTTTTGCGAGAAAAGCCATCCCAACCCTCCACCAGCATGTAAAAGACCGCATTGTCCATGCACTCTGGCAATCTGTGAGTACAAAGGTGCACCTGACAACAGACGCATGGACCTGTAGGCATGGCCACGGAAGATTACGTGTCCATTACGGCGCAATAGGTTAATGTGTTGGATGCATGGTCCACAGGGGACAGCCTACTAAGTCTGTCTGCAGTCCCTAATTCAAATTGTCCTCCACTGTCTAAATCGGAGCTTCCACCTTCTGGCTTTCGGCCTATAATATCAGATATGAAACTGCATTTGGCCTTCAACTTTGGTTACGGCCTACTAACGGTGTCTGCCCCTGCCTGGTGTTTGCCCTCAACAGAATAAAGCTGAGCTTCAACCTTCTGGCTCTCATTAAGTGCTGTTATTTTAAAAATTGGTGGTTAGGGCCTACTAACGGTGTCTGCCCCTCCCTGGTGTTTTTCCTCAACTGAATAAAGCTGAGCTTCAACCTTCTGGCTCTCATTAAGTGCTGTTATTTTAATAATTGGTGGTTAGGGCCTACTAACGGTGTCTGCCCCTCCCTGGTGTTTTTCCTCAACTGAATAAAGCTGAGCTTCAACCTTCTGGCTCTCATTAAGTGCTGTTATTTTAAAAATTGGTGGTTAGGGCCTACTAACGGTGTCTGCCCCTCCCTGGTGTTTTTCCTCAACTGAATAAAGCTGAGCTTCAACCTTCTGGCTCTCATTAAGTGCTGTTATTTTAATAATTGGTGGTTAGGGCCTACTAACGGTGTCTGCCCCTCCCTGGTGTTTTTCCTCAACTGAATAAAGCTGAGCTTCAACCTTCTAGCTCTCATTAAGTGCTGTTATTTTAAAAATTGGTGGTTAGGGCCTACTAACAGTGTCTGCCCCTCCCTGGTGTTTTTCCTCAACTGAATAAAGCTGAGCTTCAACCTTCTGGCTTTCGGCCTATAGTATCAGATATTAAACTGCATTTGGCCTACTAGTGTGGTTGGGCCCTTAAAACAGTGTCTGCTGCTCCTGGGTTTGCTACTCCACTGAACAAAGCAATGCCGCCTGTTTAGTCCTGTCCTGTTACCAATTTTGAACTGCATTTAGCCTACTTTATTCTTTGGCCCTATATCTGTTTCCTCCTCATCCTGCCCATTGCCCAGCCACTGCTAGATGAGTCTGCTGGTACATTGACCTAGACCACTACATTCCCCTTGCACTCTACACAGCCAGAATCTGACCCTGCTGAAAGTAAGGTTCCCCTTCCCGCATGTTATACCACCTTACACAGGGACAAAGAGGAAGGTGCAGATGAAAGTGCAGGTTCCTTCATCAGGTGGGGGGGGCATACTCGTTGGCGACGTCACTGGCACAGGGCCCCTCAGAGTACGCAAAAGTGTCGCTGCTGGTGGGAGGCGCCCCCGCCGTGCAAACACACCGCTGTACTTTGAGGGGCCCTGTGCCATTGCCAATGCGAACAAGTGTGCCCCCCTGCTTGCTCAGGATCACAGCACTTGCAACGTTGAAATACTTTCCTCTCCCTGCTCCACCGCCGTGACATAGTCCACGATTCCTGGGCCCACTAAAACCTTGAACCAGCCCTACCCCCCACAAATTTGCCAAATGACCCCCAAGTTCCATTGAACAACTATTATTATAAAGTTAATTAAGATTGACAAGCTTCAGAAACAAGAATGGATGTTTTTGGCATTAAAATAGGCACTGTAGGTGTTTTCCTGGCCTCCACTCACTGCCGACTATGCTTCCCCATTGACTTGCATTGGGTTTCGTGTTTCGGTCGATCCCCGACTTTTAGCGATAATCGGTCGACTGCACTCGACTCGACTCTGGACAAAGTCGGGTTTCACAAAACCCGACTCGATCTTAAAAAAATGAAAGTCGCTCAACCCTAGTGACTTGTATTGATTAAGATTATTGTACTTGTTTTTTATTATGTATACCCCTCCTCACATGTAAAGTGTCATGGAATAAATGGCGCCATAATAATAATAAATAATAATAATAACCTTGTAATATCCAACAACCCATTTAATAGCATAGTGACAGTGACAGTCTTAATGTTACTCATTTGTTACCATTCAGTCCACTCTGTACAAAACACTGACTCTATCTGATAATGTCACTAAGGCTGCTTTCACACATCAGTTTTTTGCCATCAGTCACAATCCGTCGAATGTTGAAAAAAACGGATCTGTCGCAGATTGTGAAAAACTGATGCGACAGATCAGTTATTTTGACGGATCTGACTAGCTGATCCAGCTAATTGGATCCTAACAAAACGGAGCATGCTCAGTTAAAAAAATGGAATCCGTCGCCGGATTCCATCATTTGATGGATCCGGCACCATAGGCTTCCATTCTAGCAAACGATGGACGGCAACGGATCCGTCGCTGTCTGTTTTTTAAACGGACACAAAAAACGTTACTATGTCCGTTTTCTCCGGCCGCCGGAAAAACAATTTTCGACGGATCCAGTGAAAAATGGATGAAACGTGAGGCCATCTGTCACAATCCATCGCTAATACAAGTCTATGAGAAAAAAAACGGATCATGCGGCAACTTTTGCCGGATCCGTTTTTTTCAAAATTCGCCGGATTGTGACTGACAGAAAAAAAATTGATGTGTGAAAGCAGCCTAAGACATTAGTGATTTATTTATACTCTATATGTAAGATCTATAGCCCAAACACTACACTAGATTTGCGGTGTTAGCAGAAACCCCACAAATTGATGTTTCTTCTATTTATAGAGAGGTATTGATCATAAATTCCTGTGTGCAAATTTGAATTACCATGATTTTTGAAGGGGTTATCTGAGCATTACTTTATACATGCCATTCTGATTGATATATTTATCATTTATCATTGCCCATCCCCCCCCATATCCATACACTAGCTGTTTAGCCCGACAGTATTCAGTTTGTATTTGATCACCTTTCTCTACAGGTTTGCCACACAGGACCCATTTTTCTGTCAGGAGCTTTCAGCAGTACCTCTCTCCTTGGGCGCTAGTGTCTTTACTTGAGTTATACACAGTTAAATGCCTACTTAAAAAATCTAAATTTTCAACAAAATTCAACCACATCCCAAAAATATAGTGATAAAAATGCTAGATAAGTACATGGCCAAAAGGTCAACACCTACAATAAGACACTTTATATGTGCTTGCATTCATCCTTGTTGGGTTCCACTTTATCCATCCTAGGTGTCTAGATTTTGGTGAATTTTTATTTGGATTTGAAAAAAATCCCTTCCTTTGCAAAAATAGATTTTATAACAAATGTAAAAACTACGTACATTAGCACGTGACAAGCAAGCACACTGTCTGACACAGATTTCAGATTTTTTCTTTCTGGAAAAAATATTGCACTGTCTTGCTGCTGCTTTCTAAACCACTCTGAAAGAAACAATAAGTGTGTATAATTGAAATTCAAATGTAACAGAACAAATGCCAGCTACACCATATTACTAATCAATCACACTAAATCTGAACCTTCTGTTGGTACACCTGCTATCTCGCTCTCCCTCTTTCAATTGTATCTCTGCATTATTCTCAGAGTACTACACTCATCTTCTTCACTACTGCAGTTGTACAACACACACTAATGGCTGTAGTATCTGTCCAATGTTTTATGGATTACACTTTCTATCTCTATAGCAGAGCGAGAGAAGGGAGATTTAAAGTACTATTCCAAATCATAGTATAAAGTAAATGCACACTGGCGCTACACTAATTAAAAAAAGAAAAGGGGGAACAATCTAAAAACCTGAGCTGCTGGTGAAGGAACAGGGTCTGTGTAAAGCCCTGCTGGTAATAAAACACAAAGGTATAAAGTATATAAAAGCTATCACCTGCGCTGTAAAAGTGAAAGTGAAACTAAACACATGACAAATTGCTGCTCGCACTAAGGGTACCTTTACACAGTGCAATTTTGATCGCTACGACGGCACGATTCGTGACGTTGCAGCGTCGTATGATTATCGCTCCAGCGTCGTAGACTGCGGTCACACGTTGCAATACACAGCGCTGGAGCGATAATTTCATGACGTATTTGCGATGTAGAAGCCGTTGGTTACTGTGCGCACATCGTATACAACCTGTGTCACACGATGCAATCATGCCGCCACAGCGGGACACTAGACGACGAAAGAAAGTTTCAAACGATCTGCTACGACGTACGATTCTCAGCGGGGATCCGGATCGCAGTAGCGTGTCAGACACAACGATATCGTAAATGCATCGCTGGAACGTCACAAATCGTGCCGTCGTAGCGATCAAAATTGCACTGTGTAAAGGTACCCTACGGGAAAAAGAACAAAGGTATGCAAATACAAAAGTCCGAGAACAATACAGCAGTGCCAGTCACAGTGGGGACCTTCACTATAGTAGGTCTGTAGTGATGATTCAGCGTGACTACACTTGCTCCCAAGGACTGAATACTGAACACTCCTTGGGAGCAAGTGTAGCCACGCTGAATCATCACTACAGACCTACTCAGTAAGTGCGTGTGTGCTAAGTATCTCTCTGTTTGAGACATAGTGAAGGTCCCCACTGTGACTGGCACTGCTGTATTGTTCTCAGACTTTTGTATTTGCATACCTTTGTTCTTTTTCCCTTAGTGTGAGCAGCAATTTGTCATGTGTTTAGTTTCACTTTCACTTTTACAGCGCAGGTGATAGCTTTTATATACTTTATACTATTCCAAATCATCTTAAAATGGCTGCTGCATTCCCTAACTAGGCTTTTATTCAGGCTATGACAGTCCCTCCTGATTGACTGCACTATACCATTTAAGGAGGTATCTGCAAGGGATTATGAGATCAAGCCTGAGATTATTTCAGCCTTCTGTGGCTCATTGCAATCTTGCAATGTGTAAAATAACTAAAGGAATTTTTGGGGTGATTTGCGAGAATTGCATTGCTTCGCAGATTGATTTCCCAGAATAAGCAAATTTGGAAAAATTCTACTCAGTTTTTATTTGCATCAAATCAGTTTATGATCTCTAACTTCATTCTCTGTATAGAGTTTCAATATTTGT
The DNA here is from genome assembly GCF_051348905.1 of Ranitomeya variabilis. NCBI lineage: Eukaryota > Metazoa > Chordata > Amphibia > Anura > Dendrobatidae > Ranitomeya > Ranitomeya variabilis. Next base: position 277,714,444 of record NC_135235.1, on the reverse strand, counting down.
ATTAACTTTATTGTTCATTATGGAGTCATAAATACATCTTTATAGTGGATGGCGGTGTGTTTTTACCACAATAGTATGCATTTATTAAAGCTGGTGTTACATAAACCAGTGTAATAGTAAAAATTCTTAGGCGCAATTGTGCCAAAGTTAATGAAAGCTTCATACTCCCACATACCGTAATTATGGACCTTCCTAAAGTCATAAAATCTAAAAAAAAAATTGCAACAGTTTTTTCGCTTTAGTATTGATAAATTTGTTCTACTAAGCTGCAGATTTAAGTGTTTAACAAAAAATATCATGCCAACATCACAAATTAACTCCAGAGAAAAACAGAAAGAGAGAGGGGCAACTCTTAAATGCTGCAGGTTTCGCATTTCCTAAGGCTGCTTTCACACATCAGTTTTTTGCTGTCAGGCACAATCCGGCGAATTTTTGAAAAAAAAGATCCGTTGCAAATTGTGAAACACTGATGCAACGGATCCATTTTTTCGCCGGATCTGAGTATGTGGATCTGCCGGCTATTTTGGATTCTGGGGAAGAGAGAAAGAGAGACTCCAGAATGGAAAATGCATGATTTGTTTAAAAAAAACAAATCTGTCACCGGATTCCATCATTTGACCTCACGTTTCACCTGTTTTCACCAGATCTGTTTTTTCGATGTCCATTTTCTCCGGCTGCCGGAAAACGGATTTTAAATGGATCCGGCAAAAAATGGATGAAACGTGAGGCAATCCGGCGCTAATATAAGTCTATGAGTAAAAAAACTGATCCGGCAGCAACTTTTGCCAGATACGTTTTTTTCAAAATTCACCGGATTGTGCCTGATGGCAAAAAACTGATGTGTGAAAGCAGCAGCCTAACATGACACAGAAACCATAATGCCGCAAGTTATCTTGATGCAAAAACTTGACATCTAATCTTAAAGTTTGTCAAAGTGTACAAATGTAGAGTCACAGTTTTCTGTATTAGAATATATCATGGTATAAGTTAGACAGTTTGTGCTCATCTGTATGCCACTTTTCTCGACACTTTTTGAAACTGACAAGTGCTGAGAAAAGGAAGAAAAAAAGAGAAAAAAGTGTTTCCTGTGTCAATTGGCATGGTCAAAACTAAGTATAGCTCCCCTTCACTTGTTGTGCGGGACAGGCACAACACTGCTATAGGGCTCAAAATGGAGGGTTCTTCTGATCAGCTGCCACATCGACTATCTGCTTCCCACTATGACCAGGCAGGAGCTGCACCGCTGCACTGAATAAGCACACTCTTGGAGGAGGAGTGAGATGGATGGCTTCCCCAATCAGCTGCCACACCAACCGCTGGCTCAACATCCTCCTGGGCAAGAGCTGAAGATACAATTCAGGAGGAAAAAGAAGAGGGCGGAAATGTTCCAAGTGCTGCGATGGAGACCAGCCTATTCACACCATGAGACCTTTAATGTTACTACTCATTTCAGGAATGGTCCATCCCCTTAATCCGCTACACCTGATGAAGGGGACGAACCATCTCTGAAATGCATTGTGCCTTTAAACTTCTAATTTTTTGAATAGTCTGGTCTCCTCCATCCTCCATCTGTTCCCTTCTTTTTCCTTCTGAAATGCTCATGAAAGTCCCACATTTTTTCCAACATTAAAGAGCACTATTATTTGTAGATTTTAATGGCTTATTTTATTTCAAGACTTTACTAAACTGTTTGCTAAATGCGGATTATGGAGTACAAATCTTTACAGACTTGTAAAATGCATAGTAAAACTTTAACTGCCTACAGCAACCACTAGGGGGAGCTCACTGTATACCAGTATGTTCTCGTACTTTTAAACTGAATGCTAGCTGTAAAATTCTGTATATGGTGAGTGTCAGCTGCAGGCCAACAGTATGAGTGTGTTTAGTATTTCAATGCTGGGTCCTCCTAGAAAAACATGAGATAATCTGCCAGATTTGTAAAACGAATTAAACATTTCTGTACAGCATTGACTAAATGATTGAGGCGGACTTCCCTTACCCCTTTAAGAATGCTTATGTACAGAATCTAAGAAGCAAGTGCTGTTTTGCAGAAGCTCAGCCACAATGATGTATAAGCCCACATTGCAGCTGCTGAAGAATCTCTTATTATTATAATAATAATTATTATAGCACCATTTATTCCATGGCGCTTTACAAATGAGGAGGGGTATACATAATAAAACCAAGTACAATAATCTTAAACAATACAAGTCATGACTGGTACAGGAGAAGATAGGACTCTGCCCGCGAGGGCTCACAATCTACAAGGGATGGGTGAGGATACAGTAGGTGAGGGTAGAGCTGGTCGTGCAGCAGTTTGGTCGATCGGTGGTTAATGCAGGTTGTAGGCTTGTCGGAAGAGGTGGGTCTTCAGGTTCTTTTTGAAGGTTTCGATGGTAGGCGAGAGTCTGATGTGTTGGGGTAGAGAGTTCCAGAGTAGGGGTGATACGCGAGAGAAATCTTGTATACGATTGTGGGAAGAGGAGATAAGAGGGGAGTAGAGGAGGAGATCTTGTGAGGATCGGAGGTTGCGTGTAGGAAAGTACCGGGAGATGAGGCCACAGATGCATGGAGGACACAGGTTGTGGATGGCTTTGTATGTCATGGTTAGGGTTTTGTACTGGAGTCTCTGGGCAATGGGGTGGCCAGTGAAGGGATTGACAGAGGCGAGAGGCCGGGGAATAGCGGGGGACAGGTGGATTAGTCGGGCAGCAGAGTTTAGAATAGATTGGAGGGGTGTGAGAGTGTTAGAGGGAAGGCCACAGAGCAGGAGGTTGCAGTAGTCAAGGCAGAAGATGATGAGGGCATTATTAAAAAGAGATTTACAACATATCAGTCAATCAATATAGTAGTAGTCTACTACATCTGGGTGTTCACCTCCAATAGTCATACATGGCCCAAAAGTATGCACGACAGAACACACGGGCAAAATTATAGCCACATCTGCCCATGCACCTGAAACCCATTTTGTGGAGTGTTTGGACGTAAGCCTTGATGGAGCCACTGAACCTGGGGAAGAATGCACTGGGAAAGGGCCCCCAACTGCTTCTGTTTCAGCAACCTCGTCATCCCTGCTGACCTTTTGTTCTTTGAATTTTGGGACCAATTTGAGACCTGCGATTGGCTTCATCCATTCACATGGTGAGGCAAAATATAATATCACTTACATTGCTTACCTATCCAAACTCCACGAGACTGCATGAGATCAATCATAAGCCTCAATGTCAGTATTGAACAACTGGAAAGGAGGATTGGAGATCTGTATCGGTGGTGGGAGGTAACATGGGAGGAGTAAGACATGTAAGATAAAGTTAAGAGAGATGAATATAAACATTTTTATTTTCTTTTTTAATTTCTTCCTTCCCCTTAAAACGATTGTAGCACTTTTGATTTAATCTGAATTTATTCAGACCAAATCTGACAGCTAAACACAAGCAAATCTCTCCCAATCGAATTTTGAAAGATTTGCTCATCTCCAACTACTTACGACTTACACAAATATTGTTACAGGACGGACATATTTGTTTTTGGCAATTATGTATCCATATGTAAATGTATTGACTTGGTTTTATTTGTTTATTGAGCCATTTCTATACCAATAATAAAAAAAAAGATTATAAATTCTGATACCTATTCTTAATAGGATCACCGTCCTGTGCAATCTTCTTCGACATAAGCAGGATAATTATCTGACAATGTTATTGACCAGCAGATGCAGCAGAACAACTTATTATTTCTTTAGCTGAAATCCCCTGAGAATTTCTGACAATAAACAATGCTCGGTGTTATCATGAAGAGGCAGGATATAACAAGCTAGATTGGAAGCGCACAGCCTACATTTGTTAACGCTCGGCTCCCATGGGGTTTTATGGCAGGAAGCTTTACAAATGTCCGCTAAGGGATTAAAAGCCTTCATAAATCCCTTACGTCAATTCATTTTTGTTATGATGCATTTCTAAGTAATTTCTTTGACTGCCACTATTTTATGTTACCTGTCCCTTGAGTATTAACTCTTTTCTGACCTAAAAAAAGGTAACGCAATGAGATGGGATTGCGTATAACTATGCACTACGTTTTTATGAAGATGATGACATTTCAATGTCTCCAATGATGATTGTGAGGTCGAGTTATTTGGATGTGTATATTGAGGAAAAAAGTCTATTTTCTGTGTTTATCATTACATTTTTAAAGAATTTCGGAAAGCTCATATTATAAGTCAAAAGTCATACGAGGCGGATTAACCTGGAAGATTGTTTATCTCCCGTTGCCTTCTCTAAGCCCGATGTAGCTTAATGTGAATGCTCACCTCTTGAAACTATCTCATTTTTATGTCCAACATTTTGTAATGAATATTTTGAAATATACCTTTAGATTTATCAGATGCCTGTTTATTCTGATAAAAGGCTCAAGTTTTCCTGCATTGCCTTGGATTTAATTATACAATAATAACAATAATAAATATAATAATAATAGTTGTTATTATTATTATTTATTATAGTGCCATTTATTCCATGGCGCTTTACATGTGAAAAGGGGTATACAGAATAAAAAACAAGTGCAATAATCATGAACAAAAAGAGTCACCAACTGGTACAGGAGGAGAGAGGACCCTGTCCGTGAGGGCTCACAGTCTACAAGGGATGGGTGAGGATACAGTAGGTGATCGGAGAGCACATCGTTCAGCGATATGGTGGATTGGTGGTTACTGCAGATTGTAGGCTTGTCAAAAGAGGTAGGTCTTCAGGTTCCTTTTGAAGGTTTCCATGGTAGGAGAGAAGCTGATATGTTGGGGTAGAAAGAGTAGGGCGGATGCACACAAGAAATCTTGAATGCGATTGTGGGAAAAGGAGATAAGAGGGGAGTGGAGAAGGAGATCTGGTGAGGATCGGAGGTTGCGTGCAGGTAAGTACCAGTGCTGTAGCGGTTGAGTGCAGGTAATTTGTTCTATCTGCATAGTCAATTTTCCACCATCACATTGATCAGCTGATTAAGCATATTACATAGATACAGTGTTACATACATTTCAATGTAGTTCTGAATGCCTCCATATCACTTAAATGGAATTTGTCATCATAAAATGTCCAATTGTTTAACCCATTCATGCCGCGGCCCTTTTTCATTTTTGTGTTTTCGTTTTTCGCTCCCCTCCTTCCCAGAGCCATAACTTTTTTATTTTTCCGTCAATATGGCCATGTGAGGGCTTGTTTTTTGCGGGATGAGTTGTACTTTTGAAAGTCATCATTGGTTTTACCATGTCTTGTACTACATAATGGGAAAAAAATTCCAAGTGTGGTGAAATTGCAAAAAAAGTGCAATCCCACACTTGTTTTTTGTTTGGCTTTTTTGCTAGGTTCACTAAATGCTAAATCTGACCTGATATTATGATTCTCCATGTCATTACGAGTTCATAGATACCAAACATGTTTAGGTTATTTTTTATCCAAGTGGTGAAAAAAAATTCAAAACTTTGCTAAAAAAAAAAAAAAAGCACCATTTTCTGATACCCATAGCGTCTCCACTTTTCGTAATCTGGGGTCGGGTGAGGTCTTATTTTTTGCATGCCGAACTGAAATTTTTAATGATACCACATTTGTACAGATATGTTCTTTTGATCGCCCGTTATTGTATTTTAATGCAATGTCACGGCGACCAAAAAAACGTAATTCTGGCTTTCAAATTTTTTTCTCGCTACGCTGTTTAGCGATCAGGTTAATGCTTTTTTATTGATAGATCGGGCGATTCTGAACGCAGAGATACCAAATATGTGTAGATTTGATTTTTTTTTTATTGTTTTATATTGGATGGGGCGGAAGGGGGGTGATTTAAACTTTCATATTTTTTTATTTTTTTCATATTTTTAAAAACATTTTTTTTTTACTTTTGCCATGCTTCAATAGCCTCCATGGGAGGCTAGAAGCTGGCACCACTCAATCGGCTCTGCTACATAGCAGCGATCTGATGTTCGCTGCTATGTAGCAGAAATGCAGGTGTGCTGTGAGCGCTGACCACAGGGGGGCGCTCACAGCAGGCCGGCATTAGTAACCATAGAGGTCTCAAAGACCTCTATGGTTACCATCCTGACGCATCGCCGACCCCCAATCATGTGACAGGGGTCGGCAATTACGTCATTTCCGGCCGCCCGGCCGGAAGCGCCGGTTAAATGCCGCTGTCTGCGTTTGACAGCGGCATTTAACAGGTTAATAGCGGCGGGTGAATAGCGATTTCACCCGCCGCTATTGCGCGCACATGTCATCTGTTCAAAACAGCTGACATGTCGCGACTTTGATGTGGGCTCACCGCCAGAGCCCACATCAAAGGGGGAGACACGACATGCGCTGTAATAGTACGGCACATGTCGTGAAAGGGTTAATTCAGGTTTTTTGTGTTAAATGTATTTTTTTTAAGTTTTGACAATTTTCTTTAACATGTCATAAACAATTTTTACTCTCACCACTTGGGCTCTTTTAGACTTTTGTGCTAGTGGGGATCTCACCAAGGTCACTGCAGTTCAACCCAGCTGGGAACGCAGCCTCAGTGACCAGAGGTAACCTCGATGACATCACCGCCGGTCACTGATGCTGCTTTCACAGCAGTTCAATCACCAGTGGTTCTCAGCCTGGACGGTCGCATCAAGGTTGAAAACTATTTATCCCCCAGACATGGATTACAAGGTATGACAGAGCGACGGAGAGGTGAGGGATGTTGTTGTTTTTTAATTTTTGTTTTATTACAGGAAAACGAGGGCTTTGGTGGAATTAGGCGTTTGGTGAGTATAACTGTGTATGTTATTTTTAAATAAAAAAGTAAAACTGTGTTTAGTTTTACCAATTTATATAATCATCTAAGGCAGAGGTCCCCAATGTTTCTGACCTTGACAGCCACATTCAATTCTGAGGGAGGGTCACGAGCCACATCCAGCCTTGAGAGAGGGTCGTGAGCCACATTCAGCTCCCGCCCCCCCTCACAATAGTGGCAACTAGGGTTGAGCGACTTTCACTTTTTTAGGATCGAGTCGGGTTTCACGAAACCCGACTTAGTCAAAAGTCGAGTCGAGTGTAATCGTCCGATTATCGCCAAAAGTCGGGGATCGACCGAAACACGAAACCCAATGCAAGTGAATGGGGAAGCATAGTCGGCAGTGAGTGGAGGCCAGGAAAACACCTACAGTGCCCATTGTAATGGAAAACATCCATTCTTGTTACTGAAGCTTGTCAATCTTAATTTACCTTATAATAATAGTTAGGCATTGGAAATTGGGGGTCATTTGGCTAAAGTTGTGGGGGGTAGGGCTGGTTCAATTTTTTAGTGGGCCCAGGAAACGTGGACTACGTCACGGTGGTGGGGCAGTGAGAGGTAAGTATTTCAACTTTGCAAGTGCTGTGATCCTGAGCAAGCAGGGGGGGGCACTCGTTGGCATTGGCACTGGCACAGGGCCCCTGAAAGTACGGCGGTGTGTTTGCACTGCGGGGGTGCCTCCCACCGGCAGAGACACTTTTGCGTACTCTGAGGGGCCCTGTGCCAGTGACGTCGCCAACGAGTATGCCCCCCCACCTGATGAAGGAACCTGCACTTTCATCTGCACCTTCCTCTTTGTCCCCGTGTAAGGTGGTATATGATGCGGGAAGGGGAACCTGACTTTCAGCAGGGTCAGATTGTGGCTGTGTAGCGTACAAGGGGAATGTAGTGGTCTGGGTCAATGTACCACAAGACTCATCTAGCACTGTCTGGGCAATGGGCAGGATGAGGAGGAAACACAGATATAGGCCCAAATAATAAAGTGGGCAGTTCAAAATTGGTAACAGGACTAACCAGGCAGCATTGCTTTGTTCAGTGGAGTAGAAAACCCAGGAGCGGCAGACACCGTTTTAAGGGCCCAACCACACTAGTAGGCCCAATGCAGTTTAATATTACAAATATAGGCCGAAAGCCTGAGCATTGAAGCTCTGGAAAATAACACAGGACAACACCAAGGCGCGGCAGACACCATTACTAGACCCAACCAAAGTAGTAGGCCAAATGCAGTTTAATATTTAAAATGTAGGCTGAAAGCCTGAACATTGAAGCTCGGGAAAACAAAACAGGAGAAAACCCAGGAGCGGCAGACACCGTTTTAAGGGCCCAACCACACTAGTAGGCCCAATGCAGTTTAATATTACAAATATAGGCCGAAAGCCTGAACATTGAAGCTCTGGAAAATAACACAGGACAACACCAAGGTGCGGCAGACACCGTTACTAGGCCCAACCAAAATAGTAGGCCAACTGCAGTATTATATAAACAACAACTTAATGAGAGCCTGAAGATTGAAGCTCAGGCAAGTAAACCTGGGGAACACCTTGGAGCGGCAGACACCGTTAGTAGGCCCCAACCACACTAGTAGGCCAACTGCAGTGTTATATTAACAACTACTTAATGAGAGCCTGAAGATTGAAGCTCAGGCAAGTAAACCTGGAGAACACCTTGTAGTGGCAGACACCGTTACTAGGCCCAACCAAAATAGTAGGCCAACTGCAGTGTTATATAAACAACAACTACTTAATGAGAGCCTGTAGATTGAAGCTCAAGAAAACCAAACAGGAGAAAACCCAGGAGCGGCAGACACACTGTTAGTAGGGCCCAACCAGACACGTAGGCCAAATGCAGTTTAATATCTGTTAACATAGGCCGAAAGCCTGAAGATTGAAGCTCAGCTTTATTCAGTGGAGGACAACTGTAATGGGAGACAGACACAATAAGTAGGCCTAAATAAGTAACTAGGCAAAATGCATTTTAAAATGCGCGCGTGTCCTGCCTCCCGTGACGTCCCGGCTTGTGATTGGTCGCGTCGCCCATGTGGCCGCGACGCGACCAATCACAGCAAGCCGTGACGTAATTTTAGGTCCTTCAGGATTTTAAAATTACGTTCTGGCTTGTGATTGGTCGCGTCGCGGTCACATGGGCGACGCGACCAATCACAAGCCGTGACGTCACGGGAGGCAGGACACGCGCGCATTTTAAAATGCGAAATCACTCCACAACCTGGTCATAAAACCCCTCTGTCCAATGCCACTTCGGATTTGTGCCCCTCTAACACCTCTGCCATGTTGCCCCCTGCAGCTCGTGTGAGAACCATCACCGCCACCGTGTGCTGGGAATGCCTGAACCAAACGGTCTACAAGAGTTGCTTGTTTGGTAGCCAATATTTGCTCAAGGTTCTCATGTGGCATGATATTTTGCAATTTCCCTTTATATTGTGGATCCAGGAGGCAGGCCAACCAGTAATCGTCATCGGTCATCATTTTGATAATGCGGGGGTCCCTTTTAAGGATACGCAAGGCATAATCAGCCATGTGGGCCAATGTTCCAGGTGTCAAATCAATGCTTGTGCTGGGTTGAGGACCACTTTCTGGCAAATCCACATCACTTGCCTCCTGCAAAAAAACTGTACCTGACCTTGCACCACCAACACTTTCTATTCCCCCCTGAGAAGCTTCCTCCCATAAATAATCATCCCCATCTTCCTCCTCCTCCTCTTGGTCCGCAACCTCGTCCCCGAGGCTTCCCTGAGCAGACAATGGCTGACTGTCATCAAGGCTTCCATCCTCCTCGGCTGCAGATGCCTGCTCCTTAATGTGCGCCAAACTTTGCATCAGCAAACGCATTAGTGGAATGCTCATGCTTATGATGGCATCGTCCGCACTGACCAGCCATGTGCATTCCTCAAAACACTGAAGGACTTGACAGAGGTCTTGGAGCTTCGACCACTGCACAGCAGACAACTACATGTTTGCCATCCAACTGCCTGCCCGTGTATGTGACACAAAATGTCTGACAGAGCAACCACAGACACGACTGGCACAGATGCACAGATTTGGCAATATTATTCTCCCTTTATTGTTATTTTTATTATATGGGAGACAAGTGAATAAATCAGGCCCAGTGTATGACAGTATAGTTTCTGTGGCACAAAATGACTGACAGAGCAACCACAGACACGACTGGCACAGATGCACAGATTTGGCAATATTATTCTCCCTTTATTTTAAGTAATTTTTGGGGGGAGACTAGTGAATAAATGAGGCCCACTATATTACAGTATAGTTTCTGTGGCACAAAATGACTGACAGAGATACCACAGACAGGACTGGCGCAGATGCACTGATTGGCAATATAAATCTCCCTTTTTAGGTGTGGGACAGTGCAGAAAAATACAGGCCCACTGTTTTACACTACACAGTTTCAGGGGCAGACAGTGGCTTGAAGATATATTTAAAAAAAAAAAAAATACAATTACTATCTCCAACAATAATCTCAGAAAAGTATGGCAGGCAGCAATTAAAGGGACAGCTGCACACAAAAAGTGTGGGCAAACAAACAAGATAGCTGTGCAGAAAGGAAGGAGCAGCAGGATTTGTGCTTTGAAAAAAGCAGTTGGTTTGCACAGCGGCGTACACACAGCAACGCAGCTATCAGGGAGCCTTCTAGGGCAGCCCTATAAGCTACAGAGCTGATTAAGAAAAATCTATTACCCAGATAATTAGACCAACAAAAATAATCATGTATACATTTATTTATTATTATTTTTGTCTTTTTAAATAAATGAACTAATAAAGTATTTCATATTTTATACGTTTGAGTAGTACTTCCCTTTTTTCGGTTATTTTATAAGAAAAATCTAGCCTCCACTGTCCCTGCAAAGAAAAGGTGGTGTTGGACAGTGGAAATCGCTACAGCACAAGCGGTTTTGGGGGTTAATTTACCCTGCCTAACGCTATCCCTGCTTCTGACGAAGCGGCAGCAACCTCTCCCTATGCTCAGATCGGCAGCAGCAAGATGGCGGTCGGCGGGAACGCCCCTTTATTGCCCCTGTGACGCCGCAGAAAGCAAGCCAATCACTGCCATGCCCTTCTCTAAGATGGTGGGGACCGAGACCTATGTCATCACGCTGCCCACACTCTGCGCCACCTTCATTGGCTGAGAAAAGGCGCTGAAAGTGTCATACGAAACGCGACTTTGGCGTGAAGGTCGCCGATCGCGTGGCTGATCCCACGCTAGGATCGGGTCGGGTTTCACGAAACCCGACTTTGCCAAAAGTCGGCGACTTTTGAAATTGTTCGATCCGTTTCGCTCAACCCTAGTGGCAACCAAAGCCCCCATTATAGGCATAATGGTAACCAAAGCTTTTCCACAAAAACCAATCACTCCAAAGCAGTATACAAAGATCCAGGGGTTCCTAAAATACCCACAATTCAGTATTCTCCTATCAAGCACTCCCAAGTCACTGTCACATCCAGCTTCAAACACCTCCTCTGACAGGTAGTGTCATCTTGTCTCCAGCGTACCATACTTAATTCATCTCAAAACCCCTAACACCAGTATATGTGCATCCAGATCTGCTCTTCTGTGCAGGGCTGCTCACAAAATTCACCATTTTCAGATGTGCTCTTCATACAGTGCCTACAAGTAGTATTCAACCCCCTGCAGATTTAGCAGGTTTACACATTTGGAATTAACTTGGCATTGTGACATTTGGACTGTAGATCAGCCTGGAAGTGTGAAATGCACTGCAGCAAAAAAGAATGTTATTTCTTTGTTTATTTTTTTTTTTAAATTGTGAAAAGTCTTTTCAGAGGGTCATTTATTATTCAACCCCTTAACCCACCAGAATTCTGTTTGGTTCCCCTAAAGTACTAAGAAGTAGTTCAGGCACAAAGAACAATGAGCTTCACATGTTTGGATTAATTATCTCTTTTTCCAGCCTTTTCTGACTATTTAAGACCCTCCCCAAACTTGTGAACAGCACTCATACATGGTCAACATGGGAAAGACAAAGGAGCATTCCAAGGCCATCAGAGACAAGATCGTGGAGGGTCACAAGGCTGGCAAGGGGTACAAAACCCTTTCCAAGGAGTTGGGCCTACCTGTCTCCACTGTTGGGAGTATCATCCGAAAGTGGAAGGCTTATGGAACTACTGTTAGCCTTCCACGGCCTGGACAGCCTTTGAAAGTTTCCTCCCGTGCCGAGGCCAGGCTTGTCCGAAGAGTCAAGGCTACCCCAAGGACAACAAGGAAGGAGCTCCGGGAAGATCTCATGGCAGTGGGGACATTGGTTTCAGTCAATACCATAAGTAATGTACTCCACCGCAATGGTCTCCGTTCCAGACGAGCCCGTAAGGTACCTTTTCTTTCAAAGCGTCATGTCAAGGCTCGTCTACAGTTTGCTCATGATCACTTGGAGGACTCTGAGACTGACTGGTTCAAGGTTCTCTGGTCTGATGAGACCAAGATCGAGATCTTTGGTGCCAACCACACACGTGACGTTTGGAGACTGGATGGCACTACATACGACCCCAAGAATACCATCCCTACAGTCAAGCATGGTGGTGGCAGCATCATGTTGTGGGGCTGTTTCTCAGCCAAGGGGCCTGGCCAACTGGTCCACATCCATGGGAAGATGGATAGCACAGCCTAAATGGAGATTTTGGCCAAGAACCTCCGCTCCTCCATCAAGGATCTTAACCCTAGAACGCGTACCTGGGGCCTCGCAGGCCTGCTAGGTTACTTGTTTTCTATTATCTGTAAAACTACATTAGCTAGAATTTTGAAACTCAAGGTAATCCTCACGTATATAGTTGTTAGTAATATCCAGTTGTTCATATATTTTTATGTTATAGGCATCTCGTATAGCAACGCTTTTTTTGTGACTACCCCAGATTCACGTACCTGGGGCCTTTGAGGCCTGCTTTGGTTTACATGTACTCCTCAGTCTTTTTGTCTGTACTGTTGTTGGGGAAGAACTTATGACTCAGTCTTTATGACTATTGGTCGATGGCTGTTGCTGGGAAGAGTGTGGATTCTGCCTGACATGGTAATGTGATCCTGGAAGGGAGTTTCCCCTCACAAAGTAATGTGATTATGATGTCAGTACAGGTCCTTTAGTCCTAAATCCTAGTTGCTGGAGAGACTTTGGAGGAAGAAGTCAGCTTTCTTTGGTCTGTAACAAAGAACCTTTCTGAGCTCCAAAACCAGAGGCTTCTACTGCACTTACAAGAAAGTGATCTGTTGAAGGTAAGAGTAGGGGGGCTGTACTTTACCCTAAGCACACAAACACTAACAAAGTCTTAGCACACACAGTGTATAGTGCACAAGCCTGATTGTAATCTTTATTTTTTACTTTTCATTTTAGTTTACTCACATCTAAGATTACAATGGCACAGTCAAGGGGATTGACTGTCCAAGAAATTGAGGCGATTATTTTCAATAGTGATGAAGACAGTGACATTTCTTTGTCGGATGAAGAGTATATTCCACCAGCTAATGTATGAACTTCATGAACTTCATCGTCCAGCGATTCCTCAGATGATGAAGAAGTAATGGATCCAGAAGAATGTGCAAGTAGAACATCTAAAACAAATGTTTTTTGGAACAGTACTGCTGTGGCTCATGCACGCACCCCATCACATAACATTATTAGAGTTCCTCAAGGAGCTTCCCAATTCATGTCCAAAAAAGATGTTTTCAGTAAATTTGTTTCAGATGATATTGCAGATGAGGTAGTTTTGTGTACGAATGTGGAAGGTAAACGTATTGCTTCGGAAAAAAAAAAACTTGGAAAAATTTAACTAAAGAGGAACTATATGCCTATATTGGCCTTACTCTTCTGGCAGGGTCGACTAAATCATATGATGTGCCAATCAGAGAGTTATTTCTGAACCCATTTGCAGATCCACATTACAAAGCCACTATGTCCGTAGATAGATTTGAGGCTATTCGGAGATGCATTCGTTTTGATGAAAAGAGAACTCGGCCTGTGAGGTTGGCAACCGATAAATTAGCGCCTATTAGCTATATATGGAATCTTTTTATCAAGAACTGTTACAAACTTTACAATTCTAGCGAATATGTGACAGTGGGCGAACAACTTCTTGCCTTTAGGGGACGTTGCAAATTTATCCAATATATGCCCAGTAAGCCAGCTAAATACGGCATAAAAATTTTCTGGATGTGCGATTCAGCAACTTATTATGGGATGAATGGCATGATTTACTGTGGAAAAGAAGCTGACGCTCCAGTCCAGAAAGATCTATGTTCCAACATAGTGAAAACACTAGCTTTACCAATTTTCCATTCTGGAAAAAATATCACTATGGATAATTATTTTACTAATTTAGAACTGGCCAATTTTTTGCTTCAGAAACAACTAACACTTGTTGGTACAATGAGACCAAACCGCCGCGAAATTCCACCAATAGTGAAGCACAATGCACAGCGACCAATCTACGAGAGTGTATTCGGTTTCTGCAATGAGGCAACAGTGGTGTCCTATAAAGCCAAGAAAGAAAAATCTGTGATATTACTGAGCACAATGCATCACGATGAAAGTATTGACACCAATGACAGGAAACAAAAACCTGAAATTATACTTCATTATAATAAGACAAAAGGAGGTGTCGACAAGATGGACGAAATGATTACTGAATATTCGTGTAAAAGGCAGACTAAACGTTGGCCTGTTGCCCTTTTTTCCAATATCCTTGATGTGTCATCCCTCAATAGCTATATTGTTTATTGTCAAACTAATCCAGAATTCCATGCCAACAGGAAGGACAATAGACGTATATTTTTGACAGAACTTTGTTATGAACTTTTGATGCCTACTATGCTAGAGAGAAGCAGCACAAAATGCTTATCAAGGCAAATTACAGAGGCAATGATCCGATGTGGAATATGCTTTCAGGAACAGCCAGAGCAAAGAGAAAAAAAAAGAAAGCGCTGCTATATTTGTCCAGCAAAGAAAGAAAGAAAATCGGAGCGTTTCTGTTCTACTTGCGGACAAAATGTATGCAGGGAACATTCTGAAGAAAAAATAATATGCAAGAATTGTCGAGGGAATATGTAAAGTGGAAAATAAATATTCCTGCACCAAGTTTGCTACAGACTTTATGTAAAAACTTTTTATAAGAAAAAATGTATCCATCATAAAAAATTGTACTGAGTGAATATATTGGGCGTGCCCGTTTAGTTACATTTTTGTTGTTTTATGTACATAATTTTTTTTTGGAATTATACACTCACCGGCCACTTTATTAGGTACACCATGCTAGTAACGGGTTGGACCCCCTTTTGCCTTCAGAACTGCCTCAATTCTTCGTGGCATAGATTCAACAAGGTGCTGGAAGCATTCCTCAGAGATTTTGGTCCATATTGACATGATGGCATCACACAGTTGCCGCAGATTTGTCGGCTGCACATCCCAAAGATGTTCCATACAAGGCAGGATGGATCCATGCTTTCATGTTGTTTACGCCAAATTCTGACCCTACCATCCGAATGTTGCAGCAGAAATTGAGACTCATCAGACCAAGCAACGTTTTTCCAATCTTCTACTGTCCAATTTCGATGAGCTTGTACAAATTGTAGCCTCAGTTTCCTGTTCTTAGCTGAAAGGAGTGGTACCCGGTGTGGTCTTCTGCTGCTGTAGCCCATCTGCCTCAAAGTTCGACGCACTGTGCGTTCAGAGATGCTCTTAGGCCTACCTTGGTTGTAACGGGTGGCGATTTGAGTCACTGTTGCCTTTCTATCAGCTCGAACCAGTCTGCCCATTCTCCTCTGACCTCTGGCATCAACAAGGCATTTCCGCCCACAGAACTGCCGCTCACTGGATTTTTTTTCTTTTTCGGACCATTCTCTGTAAA
The DNA here is from genome assembly GCF_051348905.1 of Ranitomeya variabilis. Taxonomy (NCBI): domain Eukaryota; kingdom Metazoa; phylum Chordata; class Amphibia; order Anura; family Dendrobatidae; genus Ranitomeya; species Ranitomeya variabilis. Next base: position 277,698,770 of record NC_135235.1, on the reverse strand, counting down.
CCCTAGAGATGGTTGTGCGTGAAAATCCCAGTAGATCAGCAGTTTCTGAAATACTCAGACCAGCCCTTCTGGCACCAACAACCATGCCACGTTCAAAGGCACTCAAATCACCTTTCTTCCCCATACTGATGCTCGGTTTGAACTGCAGGAGATTGTCTTGACCATGTCTACATGCCTAAATGCACTGAGTTGCCGCCATGTGATTGGCTGATTAGAAATTAAGTGTTAACAAGAAGTTGGACAGGTGTACCTAATAAAGTGGCCAGTGAGTGTACACATCTTAGGCTATGTTCCAAGTAGCGCTGGGGTTCACCAGAATGGGATCCATAATGGATCTGACCTCCTGGTAACTCCAGCTAAGGCTGATGGAATGCCGGGATTCCACCAGCCTTAGCTGAGGTCACCAGGAGGTCAGATCCATTACGGATCCCCTCCTGGTGGACCCCAGCGCTAGTGGGAATGCATCCTTACTTTGCAAATTTAAAATAAACTTTGAAAAGTATTTTTATTTCAGTTATTCCATGTTATTTGCACACAGGCCTAAAAGGCCCCAGGTACGTGAATATGGGGTAGTCACAAAAAAAGCGTTGCTATACGAAATGCCTATAACATAAAAATATACGAACAACTGGAAATTACTAACAACTATATAGCTGAGGAATATCTAGAGTTTCAAAATTGTAACTAAAGTAGTTTTACAGAAAATAATAAAAAAGTAACCTGACAGGCCTGCGAGGCCCCAGGTACGCGTTCTACCAGCCTTAGCCGGGGTCACCAGGAGGTCAGATCCATTACGAAATCCCGTCCAGGCGGACCCCAGAGCTAGTGGGAATGCATGCTTACTTTCAAATAACTTTGAAAAAAAAATTTTTTTGAGTTATTCCATGTTATTTGAAAACAGGCCTCAAAGGCCCCAAGTACGTAATAGTGTAGATTTCTATGGTCACGCATTCTAGGGTTAAGATGGGTCGTCATTTCATCTTCCATCAAGACAACGACCCAAAGCACACAGCCAAGAAAACCAAGGCCTGGTTCAAGAGGCAAAAAATCAAGGTGTTGCAGTGGCCTAGTCAGTCTTCTGACCTTAACCCAATTGAAAACTTGTGGAAGGAGCTCAAGATTAAAGTCCACATGAGACACCCAAAGAACCTAGATAACTTGGAGAAGATGAGAAGATCTGCATGGAGGAGTGGGCCAAAATAACTCCAGAGACCTGTGCCGGCCTGATCAGGTCTTATAAAAGATGATTATTAGCTGTAATTGCAAACAAAGGTTATTCCACAAAATATTAAACCTAGGGGTTGAATAATAATTGACCCACACTTTTATGTTTAAAATTTATAAAAATTTAACTGAGCAACAAAACTTTTTGGTTTGTAAGATTTATGCATCTGTTAATAAATCCTGCTCTTGTTTGAAGTTTGAAGGCTCTAACTTATTTGCATCTTATTAAACCTGCTAAATCTGCAGGGGGTTGAATACTACTTGTAGGCATTGTACCTGTTTGCAAGAACTGGAGCTAATGCACCAAGCTGACAGACAGCCGCGAGCCACAATTCATAGGACCGCGAGCCACATGTGGCTCCCGAGCTACAGGTTGGGGACCCCTGATCTAAGGGGTACTTCCGTCTATTTGTCTGTCTTTCTGTCTGTCTGTAATGGAAATCCCACATTGCTGATTGCCTGGCTGCTATATACTATGTGGGCTGTGTTATATACTACGTGGGCTGTGTTATATACTATGTGGGCTGTGCTATATATTACGTGGGCTGTATTATATACTGCCTGGATGCTATATACTATGTGGTCACTGTTATATACTGTGTGGGCTGTGTTATATACTGTGTGGCCTGTGTTACATACTACGTCGCTGTGTTATATGCTATGCAGCCTGTGCTATATATTATGTGGGCTGGGTTATATACTGCCTGGCTACTATATACTACGTGGGCCTGTGTTATATACTATGTGTCCTGTGTTGTATACTGCGTGGGCTGTGCTACATATTATGTGGGCTGTGTTATATACTGCGTGGGCTGTGTTATATACTACATGGCCTGTGTTATATTCTGCATGGGCTGTGCTATATATTACGTGGGCTGTGCTATATATTACGTGGGCTGTGTTAAATACTGCGTGGGCTGTATTATATACTGCATGGGCTGTGCTATATATTATGTGGGCTGTGTTATATACTGCCTGGCTGCTATATACTATGTGGGCAGTGTTATATACTACGTCTTAGTGCTATATACTACTTGCCTGTGTTACATACTGCATGGGCTGTGCTATATATTACGTGGGCTGTGCTATATACTACATGGCTGCTATATACTATGTGGCTGCTATATATTATGTGGCTGTGCTATATACTATGCAGCTGCCTGTGTTACGTGGGCTGTGCTATATAGTATGTGGCTGCTATATACTATGTGGCTGCTATATACTATGAGGCTGCTATATACTATGTGGCTGCTATATACTATGTGGCTGTGCTATATACTACGTGGCTGTCTGTTATATACTACATGGCTGTGTTATATACTACGTGGCTGTGCTAAGCGCGACGTACATACATACATACATACGTATTCTAGAATACCCGATGCGTTAGAGCACATAATCCTAAATAGGAAATAATCCTAAATAGGATTATTTAGTCTAGAAAAAAGACTACTGAGGGGCGATCTAATAACCATGTATCTATCTATATAGTCGTCTAAAGGTCACTTCTGTCTGTTTGTCTGTCACGGAAATCCCACGTCGCTGATTGGTTCCGGCCGGCCGCAACCAATCAGCGACGGGCACAGTCCAGCCGTGAAGTCGCCCTTCCCTACTCCCCAGTCAGCGCCCCCATAGCGGTTTAGCAGTCCGTTAAACATAACGTGGTGTAACGTAGTCTGTTAACGCTGTTATTAGCCCTGTGCGACCAACTTTTTACTATTGATGCTGCCTATGCAACATCAATAGTAAAAACATATAATGTTAAAAACAAATAAATAATAAATAAAAACATCATTATATTCTCACCTTCCAGCACCTTTCCTGCTCCTCACGACGCTCCGGTCCCAAGAATGCATTGCAGCAATGACTCGAGATCACGTAGCAGTCTCGCAAGATGATGATGTAGCGGTCTCGCGAGACCGCTACATCATCACGTGTTATTGCCGCGATGCATTCTTGGGACCGGAGCGTCTCGAGGAGCATTGCTAAACATCTGGGCTGGATTCAGGGGCCGCCGGAAGGTGAGTATATAACTATTTTTTATTTTAATTTTTTTTTAACAGGGATATGGTGCCCACATTGCTATATACTACATGGGCTGTGTTAGATACTACGTGGGCTGTGTTATATACTGCATGGGCTGTCTTATATACTGCGTGGCCTGTGTTATATACTACGTCTCTGTGCTATATACTACATGGGCTGTGTTATATACTACGCGACTGTGCAATATACTACATGGCTGGGCAATATACTACGTGGCTGTGCTATATACTACATGGCTGTGTTATATACTACATGGCTGTGCAATATAGTACGTGGCTGTGTTATATACTGCATGAGCTGAGTGCTCATGTTGTCTTTTGACAGCGTGGGAACCGCAGCTCTCTGAAGAGCTGGGATGATTTCACAGCCAATCAGAGGCGGTATTTGCCGCGCTGTCATGCACATGACAGCGTGACAAACACCCAGTGTTTGGGCAGCAGAACCCACGGACTTCCTGATGAAGCAAGTGTTCAGTGTCCGTGCCTGAACAGTAGGTGTTCGGTACGGACGCTGAACTTTACTCTTCCGGTTCGCCCACCTCTAATCTTCAGAAATTTGGAGCAATTTTTAACACTGTTAACAATGACCATATTTTTACATTATCTTAGGATAATTAGAGAGCTAGTCAATGTGTTACTGTTAGATCTACAAAACTGAGATCTTACCAGGTCACGTAAGCTGTATGCATGTTTCAGAGTCACACTAGAAGTTTCCTCCACCATATTGCAGATCACATCACACAAAGTTTAATGTGCCCATTAAATATGCATTAATATGCCATTTAACAGATGTATCCACCCTTACCTTAAATCAGGTTTGTTGTCTTGAAAAAAATTGTGATATGCTGGCAAAACTCTCAACAGCCTACAATCTACATCACAACCACTGGCTGGTCATATATGAACACATTTAACATAAACATCTCCAGGTAAAGTATCTGTAAATTTTAACAGATATTGTCACCGGCGCTCTACACTAATGACTATGGCGTCTAAATGGATGCCTATCGTAATAACCCAGCTGCTGGTAACCTCAGAACATGTGCCAATTCTGTGAGAGACAAATATATACTAATAACTGGTACCGCACTTAGGTTATACAGGTGGCCTATGCCTGATCATCGGAGTACAATAAACCTGAATATGTTGGTGAGTGTACCTCCCCCTATAAACAACAGTGCACTATAGGTGCTACTAGAGGCCACCAATGCGACCTAGAAGTACTGTATCACACACCCTACACCTGCCAACCCCGTGTGTGCGGGTGGATTCAACACAGGTACATGCGACGACCAAAAAACACAAGTGGACCGAAATCCCTTACCATGTGCTGTAACTGTTTGCGCTCTCCGCTGTTCCTGGTAAGTATCCCTGGGGATGTGTGATGTTCCGCAAGTGCTGCGGTGGGTACGACCAGGAAGTATTCTTGGGAGCGGTGGCCAAGAAGTGGGGTCCACAGGCGTACGGGCAAACGGGGCTAGGATTGGATGCCGCTACTGAGTGCAGAGCCAGGTAACGTCCCGGCCGGAGGCGCTCCTGGTTGCACTAGGAAGTAAAGATGGCCGACGCTGACAAGCAGCATGTGACGTCACAGGCCTATGGAGCCTCACTGGGATCAAAAAGACAAACCTACGCGTTTCGAAGGGTTAACTCCCTTCTTCATCAGGGTTACAGTTCCTGTTGAGAGCTCCTATGCTATATATACCTTTACCAGCCCTATAAGTCCGCCCCCTGCAATGAACTGACCACTTCAGTTAAAATAATGATCGGTAGCACAAAATGACACCACATTAGTGTATCCTACCACCCATATATTTATAGTTCTGGGCTGTCAGATATTAATCCTTATTGGAGATGTTTTCTTGCATGCAATTACGTATGCCCCAAGAGAATATACTATGTGCAAAAGAAAAAACTTTTTATATAAATACACACATATGTAAAAATGTGTACATATACACATACGCACAACCATAAATAAAAAATGTTTAAAAAATATAACTTTATTATTAAAACCTATTAAAATATGCTACAATACCCTAGCACAACTACAAAAATTTAAAAAAAGCTTAAAAAATGTAAATATCACGCCCTGTCCTCATAATACTAAAAATACTACACGATTTATGAGTATAGAACATATATAAGCCTGTATGCGTGGTTACAATCTTGCACACCCCTATCTCCATTATACGTGCGTTTAACTGCACAGAGATTGTGTATAGCATTTAGCAGTATGTACTATATTACCCTCCCTAAGAGGGGATACCATCCATCGTTATATTTGAAACCTCAAAAGGCATTTTATAGCTATATGATACATATAATGTTCCACCTATCCCATTAAAATGCATATAATTCAAAATCGTGGTTCAGGCCCCTAGGGGTAAGGCAGTCTAGTCTGAATATCCATTCCGACTCTACTTTAGACATTTGTTTCAGGAAGTTTCCCCCCCTCAGATTTTGCCGTACTTTTTGTATTCCACAAAATTGTACATCCTTTATATTCCCATTATGTACCTCTTTAAAATGCCGGGATAGGGGATGACCCAGGAATCCCTTATGAATGTTCCTTAGGTGCTCCTTGATACGTACCATTAATTTTCTCTTTGTTCTGCCCACATACAGTTTCCTGCAAGGACATCGAATCAAATAAATGATTCCCGTGGAATGACATGTAATTTTATCTCGAATATTGAATGTCTCCATGCCGGCGGAATCTCTAAATGTGGTTTGACAACTACTTTTAGTGCCTGTGTGGATACAACAGTAGCACCTCCCACATGGCATGAAACCCCCGTCAGATTTAGATTTCTGATTGCCCAGCGGGCCCTGATCATTATGGGCCAATTTGGCTGTGGGGGCCAGCAGATTGTTCAACGTCTGAGCTTTTTTATACACAAACCTCGGGTATAGAGGTAGATGTTCCCCTATGATCCTGTCCCTCTGCAAGGTTGCCCAATGTTTGCGGACAATCCCCTGGAACTGCTTGTATCCTGTATGAAACTGCGTTATGATGGGCAGTTGTTTGATCTGTTCAGGAATAGATGCCGTTCCTTGGGGATCGGAACTAGATTTCTTTACCAATGCACTCCTGGGTATGGACCTTACTTCATTAGCTGCCTGTTCGACCAGTGGCAGAGGGTAACCTTTCTCCAGGAATTGTTGTGTAAGGTGCTCAGATTCTTGATCATAATCCTTCATAATAGTACAATTGCGCCGAATCCTGGTAAATTGTCCCTTCGGAATGTTTGTAAGCCACACCGGGAGGTGGCAACTGCTGGTATGGATGAAACTATTCGAGTCCACCTCCTTCCGGTAACATTTTGTGTGGAGGTGGCCCTCTTCAATGAAAATAGTCAAATCCAAGAAATTGATGGTACTGCTACTTACAGTGGGTGTGAACTCCAGGCCAAAGTTGTTGGTATTCAGGCTACAAATGAATGAGTCCAGGTCCACCCTGGACCCCTCCCAAATAAGTATGACGTCATCTATAAATCGGCGCCATAACACCACCCCTGTACGAAGCTGACCTTTGTCATAGATGGCTGACTCCTCCCACTTGGCTACATATAGATTGGCAAATGCAGGGGCAAAACGCGTCCCCATAGCCGTGCCCCATTGTTGTAGGAAGAAACGGCCCTCATACATAAAATAATTATGTTCAGCGATGAACATAATGCACTCCTGTATAAATTCAATTTGGGTTGTAGAATATGTGCCCAACTTATGGAGGAAATGTCCAGACGCCTGGCAGCCCAATTTTTGATTGATGACAGTGTATAAAGATTTAATGTCCAAAGTTACTAGAAGGTAACTAGAGTTCCACTTTAGCGTTTCCAAAATCTCCAGAGTATGCCCCGTATCCTTCAGATATGCCGGAATAAGGGGCATACATTTTTGTAAGTGGGTATCCACATATTTTGATAAATTCGCTGTGAGGCTGCCAATGCCTGAGATAATAGGCCTCCCTGGAGGATCCACAGGGTTTTTGTGCAGCTTGGGTATATGGTAGAAGAAGGCCACATTAGGGTTTGAATTGATAATGAACATCCACTCTTTTTTATTGAGAATGCCCGATGATTTCCCCTTCTGACCTAGGAGGTTCAATTTCCTCACATACTGCGGTGTTGGATCCCCTCGTAATTTTCTATAGGTGATTGTGTCACCCAGAAGTCGTTCTGCTTCCTCCTGATATTTTTTCTTTTCCAAGATAACAATCCCCCCACCCTTGTCCGCCGGGCGGACAATGATGTCATTATTAGTTTGCAGATTTTTCAAGGCAATTCTTTCCCGAAAACTCAAATTACTACGTGTGTACATCCTCTTGCCTCTCTGCAATTTTCTAATATCTGCAGTAACCAATGTGTCGAATGTGTGGAAAGCATTGGAGTATTCCTGTATGGGATTGAAGGAGGACGGGTTAGATAATGTAGTGTGAATGAATTCAGATGTTCCTAGGGAACTCACTGTTGTGCCTGATCGTTCTTTTTTTAGAAAGAATTTTTTTAGGGCCAGATTACGTAGGAACTTTTTCATTCCAATATATAAATTGAATGGTTTGGCAGAGGTGGATGGAGCAAATTTCAGACCTTTCTGTAGGAGGGAAATATCACTTACTGTTAGCTGGTATAGACTTAAATTATAAATCTTTTGGGAGTTAACCACATTACCCCCTACTTTCTTTTTGGTGAATTTCCCTCCCCTCCTGCCTCTTTTGGTTTTGAATGTCTTACCCGGAAAAAATCCTTGCTAGACGCTGAATATCCACCTGCTCCTTTCAATCCTTTATGTGTTGGAGCAGGGCCCTTCCCCTTAACATTGGGCTTCGGGCCTTTGTGTTATGGTTCTCAATGGCAAGAGAACATAGCCCAGCAAACATAAGTACTAGCTCTTGGAAGGATGGAAACTAAACTGACCATGAACTAAACCTGCCGCACAACTAACAGTAGCCGGGTAGCGTTGCCTACGTTTTTTATCCCTAGACGCCCAGCGCCGGCCGGAGGACTAACTAATCCTGGCAGAGGAAAATATAGTCCTGGCTCACCTCTAGAGAAATTTCCCCGATAGGCAGACAGAGGCCCCCACATATATTGGCGGTGATTTTAGATGAAATGACAAACGTAGTATGAAAATAGGTTTAGCAAAATTGAGGTCCGCTTACTAGATAGCAGGAAGACAGAAAGGGCACTTTCATGGTCAGCTGAAAACCCTATCAAAATACCATCCTGAAATTACTTTAAGACTCTAGTATTAACTCATAACATCAGAGTGGCAATTTCAGATCACAAGAGCTTTCCAGACACAGAAACGAAACTACAGCTGTGAACTGGAACAAAATGCAAAAACAAACGAGGACTAAAGTCCAACTTAGCTGGGAGTTGTCTAGCAGCAGGAACATGCACAGAAAGGCTTCTGATTACAATGTTGACCGGCATGGAAGTGACAGAGGAGCAAGGTTAAATAGCGACTCCCACATCCTGATGGAAACAGGTGAACAGAGGGGATGATGCACACCAGTTCAATTCCACCAGTGGCCACCGGGGGAGCCCAAAATCCAATTTCACAACAGTACCCCCCCTCAAGGAGGGGGCACCGAACCCACACCAGAACCACCAGGGCGATCAGGATGAGCCCTATGAAAGGCACGGACCAGATCGGAGGCATGAACATCAGAGGCAGTCACCCAAGAATTATCCTCCTGACCGTATCCCTTCCATTTGACCAGATACTGGAGTTTCCGTCTGGAAACACGGGAGTCCAAGATTTTTTCCACAACGTACTCCAACTCGCCCTCAACCAACACCGGAGCAGGAGGCTCAACGGAAGGCACAACCGGTACCTCATACCTGCGCAACAATGACCGATGAAAAACATTATGAATAGAAAAAGATGCAGGGAGGTCCAAACGGAAGGACACAGGGTTAAGAATCTCCAATATCTTGTACGGGCCGATGAACCGAGGCTTAAACTTAGGAGAAGAAACCCTCATAGGGACAAAACGAGAAGACAACCACACCAAGTCCCCAACACAAAGCCGAGGACCAACCCGACGCCGGCGGTTGGCAAAAAGCTGAGTCTTCTCCTGGGACAACTTCAAATTGTCCACTACCTGCCCCCAAATCTGATGCAACCTCTCCACCACAGCATCCACTCCAGGACAATCCGAAGATTCCACCTGACCAGAAGAAAATCGAGGATGAAACCCCGAATTACAGAAAAAAGGAGACACCAAGGTGGCAGAGCTGGCCCGATTATTGAGGGCAAACTCCGCTAAAGGCAAAAAAGCAACCCAATCATCCTGATCTGCAGACACAAAACACCTCAAATATGTCTCCAAGGTCTGATTCGTCCGCTCGGTCTGGCCATTAGTCTGAGGATGGAAAGCAGACGAGAAAGACAAATCTATGCCCATCCTAGCACAGAATGCTCGCCAAAATCTAGACACGAACTGGGTTCCTCTGTCAGAAACGATATTCTCCGGAATACCATGCAAACGGACCACATTTTGAAAAAACAGAGGAACCAACTCGGAAGAAGAAGGCAACTTAGGCAGGGGAACCAAATGGACCATCTTAGAGAAACGGTCACACACCACCCAGATGACAGACATCTTCTGAGAAACAGGAAGATCCGAAATAAAATCCATCGAGATGTGCGTCCAGGGCCTCTTCGGGATAGGCAAGGGCAACAACAATCCACTAGCCCGAGAACAACAAGGCTTGGCCCGAGCACAAACGTCACAAGACTGCACAAAGCCTCGCACATCTCGAGACAGGGAAGGCCACCAGAAGGACCTTGCCACCAAATCCCTGGTACCAAAGATTCCAGGATGACCTGTCAACGCAGAAGAATGACCCTCAGAAATGACTTTACTGGTCCAATCATCAGGAACAAACAGTCTACCAGGTGGGCAACGATCAGGTCTATCCGCCTGAAACTCCTGCAAGGCCCGCCGCAGGTCTGGAGAAACGGCAGACAATATCACTCCATCCTTAAGGATACCTGTAGGTTCAGAGTTACCAGGGGAGTCAGGCTCAAAACTCCTAGAAAGGGCATCCGCCTTAACATTCTTAGAACCCGGCAGGTAGGACACCACAAAATTAAACCGAGAGAAAAACAACGACCAGCGCGCCTGTCTAGGATTCAGGCGTCTGGCGGACTCAAGATAAATTAGATTTTTGTGGTCAGTCAATACCACCACCTGATGTCTAGCCCCCTCAAGCCAATGACGCCACTCCTCAAAAGCCCACTTCATGGCCAAAAGCTCCCGATTCCCAACATCATAATTCCGCTCGGCGGGCGAAAATTTACGCGAGAAAAAGGCACAAGGTCTCATCACGGAACAATCGGAACTTCTCTGTGACAAAACTGCCCCAGCTCCGATTTCAGAAGCGTCGACCTCAACCTGAAAAGGAAGAGCAACATCAGGCTGACGCAACACAGGGGCGGAAGAAAAGCGGCGCTTAAGCTCCCGAAAGGCCTCCACAGCAGCAGGGGACCAATCAGCAACATCAGCACCCTTCTTAGTCAAATCAGTCAATGGTTTAACAACATCAGAAAAACCAGCAATAAATCGACGATAAAAGTTAGCAAAGCCCAAAAATTTCTGAAGACTCTTAAGAGAAGAGGGTTGCGTCCAATCACAAATAGCCTGAACCTTGACAGGATCCATCTCGATGGAAGAGGGGGAAAAAATATATCCCAAAAAGGAAATCTTTTGAACCCCAAAAACGCACTTAGAACCCTTCACACACAAGGAATTAGACCGCAAAACCTGAAAAACCCTCCTGACCTGCTGGACATGAGAGTCCCAGTCATCCGAAAAAATCAAAATATCATCCAGATACACAATCATAAATTTATCCAAATAATCACGGAAAATGTCATGCATAAAGGACTGAAAGACTGAAGGGGCATTAGAAAGACCAAAAGGCATCACCAAATACTCAAAGTGGCCCTCGGGCGTATTAAATGCGGTCTTCCACTCATCCCCCTGCTTAATTCGCACCAAATTATACGCCCCACGGAGATCTATCTTAGAGAACCACTTGGCCCCCTTTATGCGAGCAAACAAATCAGTCAGCAGTGGCAACGGATATTGATATTTAACTGTGATTTTATTCAAAAGCCGATAATCAATACACGGTCTCAAAGAGCCATCTTTCTTAGCCACAAAGAAAAAACCGGCTCCTAAGGGAGATGACGAAGGACGAATATGTCCCTTTTCCAAGGACTCCTTTATATATTCTCGCATAGCAGCATGTTCAGGCACAGACAGATTAAATAAACGACCCTTAGGGTATTTACTACCCGGAATCAAATCTATGGCACAATCGCACTCCCGGTGCGGAGGTAATGAACCAAGCTTAGGTTCTTCAAAAACGTCACGAAATTCAGTCAAGAATTCAGGAATCTCAGAGGGAATAGATGATGAAATGGAAACCACAGGTACGTCCCCATGCGTCCCCTTACATCCCCAGCTTAACACAGACATAGCTTTCCAGTCAAGGACTGGGTTATGAGATTGCAGCCATGGCAATCCAAGCACCAACACATCATGTAGGTTATACAGCACAAGAAAGCGAATAATCTCCTGATGATCCGGATTAATCCGCATAGTTACTTGTGTCCAGTATTGTGGTTTATTACTAGCCAATGGGGTGGAGTCAATCCCCTTCAGGGGTATAGGAGTTTCAAGAGGCTCCAAATCATACCCACAGCGTTTGGCAAAGGACCAATCCATAAGACTCAAAGCGGCGCCAGAGTCGACATAGGCATCCGCGGTAATAGATGATAAAGAACAAATCAGGGTCACAGATAGAATAAACTTAGACTGTAAAGTGCCAATTGAAACAGACTTATCAAGCTTCTTAGTACGCTTAGAGCATGCTGATATAACATGAGTTGAATCACCGCAATAGAAGCACAACCCATTTTTTCGTCTTAAATTCTGCCGTTCACTTCTGGACAGAATTCTATCACATTGCATATTCTCTGGCGTCTTCTCAGTAGACACCGCCAAATGGTGCACAGGTTTGCGCTCCCGCAGACGCCTATCGATCTGGATAGCCATTGTCATGGACTCATTCAGACCCGCAGGCACAGGGAACCCCACCATAACATCCTTAATGGCATCAGAGAGACCCTCTCTGAAATTCGCCGCCAGGGCGCACTCATTCCACTGAGTAAGCACAGCCCATTTACGGAATTTCTGGCAGTATATTTCAGCTTCGTCTTGCCCCTGAGATAGGGACATCAAGGCCTTTTCCGCCTGAAGCTCTAACTGAGGTTCCTCATAAAGCAACCCCAAGGCCAGAAAAAACGCATCCACATTGAGCAACGCAGGATCCCCTGGAGCCAATGCAAAAGCCCAATCCTGAGGGTCGCCCCGGAGCAAGGAAATCACAATCCTGACCTGCTGAGCAGGATCTCCAGCAGAGCGAGATTTCAGGGACAAAAACAACTTGCAATTATTTTTAAAATTTTGAAAGCAAGATCTATTCCCCGAGAAAAATTCAGGCAAAGGAATTCTAGGTTCAGATATAGGAACATGAACAACAAAATCTTGTAAATTTTGAACTTTCGTGGTGAGATTATTCAAACCTGCAGCTAAACTCTGAATATCCATTTTAAACAGGTGAACACAGAGCCATTCCAGGATTAGAAGGAGAGAGAGAGAGAGAAAGGCTACAATATAGGCAGACTTGCAAGAGATTCAATTACAAGCACACTCAGAACTGAAGGGAAGGGGAAAAAAAAAAAAAAAAAAATCTTCAGCAGACTTCTCTTTTCTCTCCTTTCTCTGTCAATTAATTTAACCCTTTTTGGCCGGTCAAACTGTTATGGTTCTCAATGGCAAGAGAACATAGCCCAGCAAACATAAGTACTAGCTCTTGGAAGGATGGAAACTAAACTGACCATGAACTAAACCTGCCGCACAACTAACAGTAGCCGGGTAGCGTTGCCTACGTTTTTTATCCCTAGACGCCCAGCGCCGGCCGGAGGACTAACTAATCCTGGCAGAGGAAAATATAGTCCTGGCTCACCTCTAGAGAAATTTCCCCGATAGGCAGACAGAGGCCCCCACATATATTGGCGGTGATTTTAGATGAAATGACAAACGTAGTATGAAAATAGGTTTAGCAAAATTGAGGTCCGCTTACTAGATAGCAGGAAGACAGAAAGGGCACTTTCATGGTCAGCTGAAAACCCTATCAAAATACCATCCTGAAATTACTTTAAGACTCTAGTATTAACTCATAACATCAGAGTGGCAATTTCAGATCACAAGAGCTTTCCAGACACAGAAACGAAACTACAGCTGTGAACTGGAACAAAATGCAAAAACAAACGAGGACTAAAGTCCAACTTAGCTGGGAGTTGTCTAGCAGCAGGAACATGCACAGAAAGGCTTCTGATTACAATGTTGACCGGCATGGAAGTGACAGAGGAGCAAGGTTAAATAGCGACTCCCACATCCTGATGGAAACAGGTGAACAGAGGGGATGATGCACACCAGTTCAATTCCACCAGTGGCCACCGGGGGAGCCCAAAATCCAATTTCACAACACCTTTGTTGGCTGTATTGCTTAATGCAAGTGTCCTTAATTTGGTAGACGTAGTTTTTTTGGTGAAGTTGGATACTCTCCCTAATCCCTGGCCCTCCCCTGTGTTACTTGCTGCCTCCGAGCGAACAGTGCTAGAGCAGCCCTCCCCCACAGGGGACACGGTAGCCTGGTGCTCCTCTCTAAATGTTGTCAGAGGAGTAAACCGATTGGAAATTTGAACAGGGGCGATGCTTTGATCATTATGGACCAATAAAGGACTAGTTCCCCTAACTGATGGTGTATCGGGGTATATAGAAATTTCCAAGGTTTTATCGGGATCAATAGGGTCAAGGGGAAATCTAGTAGGGTGATCCACCCAACTCAGAGGGCTAAGTCCCGGAACGTGTCCTCTACTACGGACTGGCATATACTGTGTTGAGTTTGAGTCAGCGTATACCGATACATTGGTTATGCTTTCTGTCCCAAAATCTTGTTGCTCTGAGACATACTCATCAAGAACCATCAGCTGACTAGAATTTAGTTGGTTATCCTTAATAGACTCATTATCACCAGTATATTCCGAACGATAAATATTATGTACTTGCTCGGGTATGCTATCCCTTTTAAATTTCCTGATTTTTTTGTCAATAATCTCCTTCTCTTTATTTTTTAATCTATGCAAAATATTGGCTGCTAGTTCTTCTACGCTTTCAGTGGTGGTATACGTTTGCAATTTCTCAAATATCTCCGCAATCTGAAGGCTGGTTTGTTTCAGATTGGCCAAGCGTTTGTCTATAATAAATCGTAACGCTGTTGAGGAGAAATGTCTAAACATATCATCCCATTCCTCTTTAATGCTGGGGTCACCAAAATCTCCTGCCAGCGTTTTGTAAATTATCAGACCTTTAGGTGTTATGCCGGATTGTGAGTACCTTTCCAGGGATGCTACCTCCCACATGTCCCTCATTTCTATGAATAGTAATTTCTCCAAAACTTTAAGGAGTCTGGTAATAGTACCAGACTCTGGTGGCGCCGGAGATCTGAACGAAAATCTATCCTTCATGGCTGCAAACCGGTATTCCCTATCCTCACGCAGTGCGTGGATAGCCATAGTGTGGCTGCCAGATGAAACAACGGCACAAAAAGAAAAAAAGAAAAAAATATAAACAGATATTGTCACCGGCGCTCTACACTAATGACTATGGCGTCTAAATGGATGCCTATCGTAATAACCCAGCTGCTGGTAACCTCAGAACATGTGCCAATTCTGTGAGAGACAAATATATACTAATAACTGGTACCGCGCTTAGGTTATACAGGTGGCCTATGCCTGATCATCGGAGTACAATAAACCTGAATATGTTGGTGAGTGTACCTCCCCCTATAAACAACAGTGCACTATAGGTGCTACTAGAGGCCACCAATGCGACCTAGAAGTACTGTATCACACACCCTACACCTGCCAACCCCGTGTGTGCGGGTGGATTCAACACAGGTACATGCGACGACCAAAAAACACAAGTGGACCGAAATCCCTTACCATGTGCTGTAACTGTTTGCGCTCTCCGCTGTTCCTGGTAAGTATCCCTGGGGATGTGTGATGTTCCGCAAGTGCTGCGGTGGGTACGACCAGGAAGTATTCTTGGGAGCGGTGGCCAAGAAGTGGGGTCCACAGGCGTACGGGCAAACGGGGCTAGGATTGGATGCCGCCACTGAGTGCAGAGCCAGGTAACGTCCCGGCCGGAGGCGCTCCTGGTTGCACTAGGAAGTAAAGATGGCCGACGCTGACAAGCAGCGTGTGACGTCACAGGCCTATGGAGCCTCACTAGGATCAAAAAGACAAACCTACGCGTTTGCTCAGATTCTTGATCATAATCCTTCATAATAGTACAATTGCGCCGAATCCTGGTAAATTGTCCCTTCGGAATGTTTGTAAGCCACATAGTATATTCTCTTGGGGCATACGTAATTGCATGCAAGAAAACATCTCCAATAAGGATTAATATCTGACAGCCCAGAACTATAAATATATGGGTGGTAGGATACACTAATGTGGTGTCATTTTGTGCTACCGATCATTATTTTAACTGAAGTGGTCAGTTCATTGCAGGGGGCGGACTTATAGGGCTGGTAAAGGTATATATAGCATAGGAGCTCTCAACAGGAACTGTAACCCTGATGAAGAAGGGCGTTAACCCTTCGAAACGCGTAGGTTTGTCTTTTTGATCCTAGTGAGGCTCCATAGGCCTGTGACGTCACACGCTGCTTGTCAGCGTCGGCCATCTTTACTTCCTAGTGCAACCAGGAGCGCCTCCGGCCGGGACGTTACCTGGCTCTGCACTCAGTAGCGGCATCCAATCCTAGCCCCGTTTGCCCGTACGCCTGTGGACCCCACTTCTTGGCCACCGCTCCCAAGAATACTTCCTGGTCGTACCCACCGCAGCACTTGCGGAACATCACACATCCCCAGGGATACTTACCAGGAACAGCGGAGAGCGCAAACAGTTACAGCACATGGTAAGGGATTTCGGTCCACTTGTGTTTTTTGGTCGTCGCATGTACCTGTGTTGAATCCACCCGCACACACGGGGTTGGCAGGTGTAGGGTGTGTGATACAGTACTTCTAGGTCGCATTGGTGGCCTCTAGTAGCACCTATAGTGCACTGTTGTTTATAGGGGGAGGTACACTCACCAACATATTCAGGTTTATTGTACTCCGTTGATCAGGTATAGGCCACATGTATAACCTAAGCGCGGTACCAGTTATTAGTATATATCTGTAAATTTTGTTTTCTTCAAAACTGATCATTTTGCAGTACTCATCTCCACATAAGTTGGGCTAAGAGAAAAAGTAAAGAAGGGCACTAAGGCTAGGGTCACACCACCGTATTTTCTCTCATCCGAGAAAATCGGGCCGATTATGCTAATCACACTCTGATCAGAGTTTGATCACAGTATGATTCGATTTTCCTGGTTGTGGAGTATAAGTAAGAAAAAATATCCACCTTCTCCATTCTGTCAGTCAGTGAAAATCGTACCACATTTGAATATTATAGGATGTTTTCCACGGACTCATTGACTTACATGGCCGACTGTGAACCGGATATCGGAAGCAAATCGAGCATGCTTTGATTTTTTTCTTTGGGCAGACTCTGTCGGAGGAAAACATCGGACATGTGCACAGCCCTATAGAATAATATTAGTCCGAGTGCGATCTGATGTTTTGTTTAATTGCACTTAGACTGAAAATACAGACATCTGCGCAAACTCTAATGGTAACCAATTAAGACTCAATGCAATGATAAATGTCCATATTTTTCACAATTATTAGCAAGGGGCACCTTTCAATCCATGTGTAATACTTAAATGTATTCTCTTTCAATGAATTTTCCTCATTATCCTCTCTGTCTAAAACAACTAGCAAGTTCTACGCCTTTACATGAGATGTATTTTTCTGAGAACAATTTCTATGTAATTGCAAACATTTTTGAAAATTAATACTGTGAATCAGAAAATATTGAACAATGGAAAGCCTCCGAAGGGGAAATCAAGCAGGATGTGGCTTCCACTGAGATCAAGGATGTGTCTTCAAGGGACCTCTTCAATCAACCTCTACAGTCTGGTTAATAGAGAAGTATTTCCAGTAGCGGAGCCTCTTCCACTACATTCATATGTCCTTTAATGGAGAGTATGTTACACATATACAACCCCTATAGTACAAGCATGCATCATAGACCCTACTTTTTGAGTAAAAAAAGGTTTTCATTGAGGATATTTTTATATTTGTCGAATAGCGAGAAGAACATGATGGAGCACGTTGTGCTTTGAAGAGAAGTCTCTATTTACGGATAACTGCTGTTTTCAATCAGTGCATTTCTATTGAAGTCTTGGCACATGCTGGTAGTGACTCTGCGTTACAAAATTACAAAAGATAAGAGAGTATTGGCATGGCGGTACATATTCACTTTCTTTAATTCCCCAGCTATATTTCAAAATCGTGAATATTACATGTGCATCTCGTTTCTTTTTTTATGTATAGGCATTAATCCTGCAATACTGTTCTTTAGATCCGGTATAAAACGATGTTCAAAATTTCTCCATGCCATAAAGTAGAAAGATAATGTACTGCATATAATTCTTTTTACAATTTTTCAAGAAGAACGCTGAATGCTGAATACATTTCTTCTTAGACTATTTTATCTATTATAAAACTTAACTATTTCAAAGGGACGTTTTCATCCTTTAATTTTACCCTAATTTAAATCTTCAAAGGCTTTTTAGAGAATGCCGTATTGAAGACTTACTTAGAGCAGAGTTTGACAATGTCTTATTCAAACGAAGTTAAAATATAAAAGATATATTTTGTATGAGCCGAAAATTGGTTTTGAAACTCTAAGATGCAAGAAAAAGAAACAAACATCCAACAATTGTAGAAAGGAGGGGGAGAAAATTCGGTATTTTTACTATCAGAGAACGCTCACACTGGTGTCGATTTTCTTATTCGAGAGAATCAGGACAATTATGCTAATGAGTAATGACACTCGGCTCAAACTGTCGGTGTTTGATCTGAGTGTCATCTGAGTATGATTTTCTTGTATTACAGGTGTGGAAAAGACAGAGAACTTAATTTCTCCATCTTCTATATTGTCTCTGTGAGCGTACATCGGACTGCACTGGGATGAAACCACACGCATCCATAAACTTGCATGAGTGTGCATGATTTGATCATCAGAGTCACACGCAGCATGCTGTGATTCTTTTCTCATGCAGAAGCGACATGAGAAAATAATCTCATATCTGCACTCTCCCATAGTATAACATTGGATACACTTTTAGGCAGGGACCTGTCAATCTATAGCAGCAGGCGGGGAGAAGCCGCCAGTGACCCACCAATCAAAATAGTCTACAGCGCGGCTCGATCCGCTGTAGCATTTAAAGGGAACCTATGAAGTAATAAATTCTATTAATCTGCATTCTGCACATATGAGATCAATCTGCAGGTGAATAGAATTTTGAAATTGCCTAGTACCAACACCACGAGCCCGGCTGTCAGGAGGAAATTAATTGTATTCCTCCTATCAGCAGGACTCTAGCTGCTGGCACTTGGCAGCTTTGGAATGCTATAAACCTGCAGATTAGCCCCATATTTGCGGGTTCATAGCATTTTTTTTTACATTTCAGGTTTCCTTTAAGAGCCACTGCAAATTGAGCCACATTGTAGACCAGTAGGATATGGTGGTGTCTGGAGGCTTCCCCCCGCCTGCTGCCATAGACTGACAGATTCCTGCCTAAACGTGTGCCTGGGCCAGCCCCCAGCAGCCAGGGCGTAATGGCAGTCAATGGTCATGGTGATCTCACCAGCCGGAGGGCCGTCCTCAGCAGAATAAAAAGAGGAAAGTTGTGGAAGTAATGCAGGGTCAGCCTGTCTCAATTAGAAATGTCCAGACCTCAGGTGCAACAAGATAAAAAACTTTTTTATACTGGAGCAGTTGATGATGATGATTACAGCTCTCCACAGTTATTCATTACACTGAGCCAACAGGCCCTCGTGGTGTGATGAACCCAGTTCTTTTCCGGCAACATGTAGTTTCTCTCCTCGCTCTTGCTGCATATAGCATTCTACATGCACTAAAACTTCTCCTCTCAGCCTGGACCATGTCATCTATGGCACCTCAGGCTTACAGGAAAGTAACTCAGCTTTATTCCCACTGCTGGCAACTAAGGATCGTATCAAGACATCTCACTTCTGATCCCTAACTGGCATCGTCTGGCAGTTGGGCTTTTCTTCAACCGTGAAGGACACTAAGTCCCATGCGGCTGCACAGATTTTGCTGGAGTCCTGACAATGATCACAGCAAAGGCACTGACTGGCCTCCTTGATCTCCAACACCACCCAATCCCAGGCGTGCACGGTTGCTTTTCCTGGGTTTGGTAGTTTTCCTTTGCAGGCTGCTACCCACCAGACTTCACAATAGCCCTTACACTATTCCAGGCCAGCATGAGGGAAGAAGCGACCGGGGACCGAGCCACTCTGTAGACTAGTCGGACAAGCGGGTTCCCAGTGGCTTCTCCTAGCCCAGTGCCCTGAATTGACAGGTATTTGTCTACATGCAGAGACAATCCAGGGCAGCGAGTGGGGAACAGTGGGGAATCGATCTATTTTACTTTATGTCTATGACATCCCTATGGCTACTTGGCTGTGGAAAGTGTTTGCAGCAAATTACAACTGTTTCATCATGCCCTATGAGTCCACCTATTGAGTAAGAGAGTCCAAAAATATTCAGTCTCCATCCACTCAGCCAGACTGACAATTGCCGCTTGTACTGAACAATGTGAGATCTCAGCAGAGAGGAGGGACAATAAAAGAGCCTAGAAAAGCGAAGATTCTGTTAGGCTTTAAAACCAGATAATTCTGAAAATTATTTTCAAAGTGAGTACACAAGTCTCATCAACAGATCCACTGAGTAACATGACAGGGTGACTTTACAAGTGTTGCTCGTGATTAGAAAAAATAAACTTTCCTGCCTTATTCCAAAAACCTTGCCACCCCTGTCTACAAGTTCTTTTTTTGTAGCACTGGAATTCCAGGTTTAGCTTGTAATTAGGTAGTGGCACTATTTTTTCAAGAAGACAGCCCTGTTTTTTCTTTCTTATTCCCGACCACCTCTTTGTATAGTATGTTACCCATAAAATGATAAATACCAAGATACTCATCCGGGAAATAGATTTAGTAAATCGTTTTTATTGTTGAAAGAAGATCTGCACCATGCCAAACATCATCTGCCTTGACATTTTCCGCCCTTTGACCATTTAACTTGACAAGTCCACACGACTCCGTCATGGAGAGTGGTTTTTGCTATGAAAGGATAAACCTGACTGCTCTTTGGACACTTGTGTTTGTTCGAGTGTTATGCATTGCATTAAAGGTTAAAGCATCCTTCAATGATTTTTAATAGCCCCTGCTAAATTTTGATCCACATATTATCATTCGTCTTCCTTTGGGCTCTGCAACAACAAAAAATCCTGCCTGTGACATTTTGTAAATTGAAGCTTCTATCGCCATTTTTCACCAGCCATAAATCCAGCGATGAGAAATGAGGATTGTTTAAAAAGCCATGAAATTCCATAATGCAAACTGCTAGAAAGTGGCAGTAAAAAGCAACAGAGCAATAGTGGGTACTCAACACATTTGTACTACTTAAAGCTTGATAATCAGCAACTGAATGAACCCATAGAAATCAAAAAAGTTCTCTCGTTTAATGAAACGCTCATTAAACTGACTCTGATTGATCGTAGTTGTCAAAATAAATTGACCATTTTGCCTTTGCGGATTCTCTACCATTGTGCTCTTAACTCAAGATTCATTAAGCAACATGACCTGGATTGTTTTCCTTACCTAAGTATGCGGGGAAATGTGACCATGTCGCGTCTGTCTGGATGCTGGAAATCTGAACAATATATTCCGGATGGAAAAGAAATGAATAAATTACTCCTAATGTATTGTTTGTTACTATATGCATGGTACATCAATTTGATATTATTAGCTCATGGTGTCTTAAACTATTATATACCTTTTCTTGAATTGTTGCATCTCTATCCGTCGTTTTTACAATGTCTGATATTAGTCAAGGGAACCATTGTTTTGCTTGGCAGGGGACTTCTAAAATTAGAGGCTTCTTCTATTTCATCGTTTTATAATGTATCCAAACTTTTAAAGATGTTTTATAAAATAGCAAAAATCACCCTAAGGAAAAAAGTTGGAATAAAATATCTAAATAAAAAGTAGTCACCTTATAAACTCACTGCTACACCAGCATTGCCACTCTGAGGCTCCCTGCCTGCATTTGCTTACTTCCCTGCAGAGATTATGTACATACAAAGTGGATGGCTCGTTATTGGCAGATTGGCTTACACTGTTTGATCAAAATGTGGACAAATAATCATACTGTTACAAGTTTACTAAACAGAACAGTAATGCAATTCTAAATCATTCATACATTCCATATTTATGTAATAATACCTGTAGTTTGCGGTTGTATCTTAAAGGCAACCTGTCACCAGGTTTTTCCCCATGTGAGGTAAGGCCAGTACCGGTAACCCCTCATATACAGCATTCTAATATACTGTATATATGCCCCCAATCCATCTTGCAAGACAAGAAAAAGACATTTTATTATACTCATCTACGAGTTGGTCCAGTTTCAACATGTGTCTCTTATCTAGATCTGGTGCCTCCTCTCTTCTTGCGATACCGTCCTCCTGCACTGCTTCATGTGGATGATGATCATCCACTCAGTGCCCAGCATTACACTACTGCACAGGCGTACTTCTCTCTGCTCTGTCGAGGTGCTGAGCCCACATCTCTTCCGATTGATTTCATCATCTGACACGTGCTCCTAACAGCCATGGGTGGAATCGTGATCCACCCACGGCTGTTAACATGTTAAATCTCTGCCAGAAGCACATCACAAACCCCGTCCATCAGCGCCCATGTCATATGACTGCGGGTCGCCAATGGGTTGGCATGACAACCCGGGTCTGCAGGAGACCCCTGTGGTTGTCATAGTTGGATAGCTATATGCATCGCCCAGCGATCAGTGCTCATAGCAAGTGAGCATTTTAGCTACATGCATCAGGGCTGAACAGACCCTGAGTACATTATATTTGTGTGAAGAGCAAATGCGTACAGGCTACTTTGCATTGCAATTAATATTTATACTCTTATTTAAGAGCGTCTATTACCTTATTAATAAAGCATTGTTCTGTCGACTGTCGCTAAGCTTCTTCAACTTGTTTATGTGCAAACTCGAAGGGGACATTAAATATTCATTTGCCGTATCAGTATTTTATAGCGTTCCATTTCACTGCGCTGTTCACTTTTTTTATTTTATTTTTTATGCTTTGCCTCTAAGAATGTTCTTTGCATTCCTGTTCACATAAAAATCCATATATAGTTCTATATCTATTAAAAATGACCTTTGCTATACTCGCTACTACTCTGTATCCTCCAAATTAGTGGGATTTTAATATTAATAATGTTGTCACCTGTTTTGGGGCTTTTTTCTGTTCAGGATGATACTGATAAAGAAAAATATTCCTCATTTGTTGACTTTTTAAAGTCAATTTTCTTATTTGATTTGTGTTTTTTTCCTGACGCTTTTTGCTCCAAAATCATCAAAATGGCGCCTGTGATTCATTTTGCGCAAACCCCAAATTGTTTTTTTTTTCTGTCTTTATCTGTTTTTGCAGAGATGCACCCTGCTCCAAAATTACTGGAGTACATAAGGGTTACCAAGCCTGTGACTTGACATTTTTGGAGACCACTGATATAACAATTTACTGCAATACCATTGTATTGCAGTGTATTGTATGGTCGAACAAACAATCTCAGGTGAAAGTCACCTAAGGGTGACTAAATAAAAATGTAAAAAATATTAAAAAGTATACAAAAATAAAAGTTTTAATGAACAGTAAAATTAAAAAAATGTAAAAAAAAATTGAAGAAATGAACATGTTTAGTATTGTTGCATTCATACTCACCCGAACTAATGAAATATAAAAATATTAATCCCATAATAAGAATGTCGAACTGGAAACTAAATCTATGGGCAAAATTGGGGACATAAACCACATTTTTTTTTACAAACGCCTGAATTTTTTTAACCACTAAAATATATAAAAAATAACCTTATAAGTAGTGACCCAGAGAATCGTGTTACCAGTAGAGTTGAGCAAATTTTTCAAAATTTGGTTCCGATTCCGATCGGCGGCGAATATTGTATTTGCAATATTCGCCCAACACAGCCGAACGTCATTGGAGTCACTGGGAATAGAAATGACAGAATATGTTCGGAATCGATCGTCAAACATAAATTTGGCAAAAATAGGTACATACATTGTTAGGGCTAGCGGAACGCACTGAGAAAATATAGTTTTATATTGTTATTGATGTGTTCGCAGCCCGGGGTCCACCGTACAGGAGAACCTGCTGCTAGCAAATGGCAGCACTATATGGCGGTATTGGCTAGCTCTGTTAACTCACAGAGCAGCCAGGAAAGCAAAGCTCTGCACCCTGTTAGACATCACAGGAGCACAGGCTAACTGCCCAACAGAGAGCAGTCAGTGGTCATGCATGCACACAAAACTCCTCGCCGGAGGTGCCAGCATTAAAGGGGCTTATTTCAGACAAGTCCCTGAATACACACAAACACACAAACTCCTCGCCGGAGGTGCCAGCATTCTAGGGGCTTATTTCAGCCAGGTCCCTGAACACACTCTCACGTGACTACACTGGCGCAAAGCACATAACTTAGAAAGATACTAGCGCATGGCCGTGTGGCCAATGCGAGCCTTTTATAGCTGCAGCCAGAACAGGACCTTCCTAGAAGGACCAATGAGAAGCTGCCACAGAGCCTGAGCACCTTCAGGACCTTCCTGGAAGACCAATAGGCTTTGCTGCAGTATCCAAGCATGTGACCCTCGATCTCCAATGAGAGATCTCACCCTGGGCATGCTCAGAAGGAGAAAAGCAGGACTTAGTCCCAAAAGCGTCTGCTCGCCGCTACCCAGCACTGACTTCAATGGCAGAAGCTGGAAAGCAGCAGTAATCCTCCTCACAGAGTCAGATTGAGCGAGACGCTGGGACCGACGTCTCCACTGCGGCAGGAGAAGAATGGGAGACCGCAGCGGAGATTGCCCGAGATTCCCCCCGTGCAGAGGCGGGAACTCGACCCCTAACATACATGGCACGAATATGGCAAATTCAGATTTGGCTACCGATTTCGAACATATTCGCTCAACTGTAGTTACCATGTAATTTGTACTGTAAAATGGACTCTATTAAAAAAAAAACTATGGTAGAACTTTTTGGGTCACCATTTAACTGTACTTCAAATTATTTTTTTACTGTTTTCCAGTACATGATATTGTAAAACAAATGGAGCGAGCTAGAAAAGGATCAACTGGGGAATCTGATGAAGGGAATGAGCATAGGATTGGCTGGGAAGCTGTGGCAGCACGATAGATGGGTATAATATTATTGTTTTCAGCTTGAAATGCATGGGATTGTTGTTCTCACTTTTCATGATGTTTTCTGTGTTGAGATTTTAATGGCTGCTTCATAATAAAGAAGAAATTGGATTTATCCTATGTGGCTGGACTTTTTGATGCATGTGTAATTTTATACCGAAATTTGTAAATTGGTACCAACTTACCTAACCATTCATTATTTCTCATTTCTATTCCACAATGCAAGTCCTATAGTGATTCTGTCACCAGATTTCATAATTTATGCCACATAAATTATTAATAAGATCTCTTAGACATGTGCTTAAAAAGGGTTTCCCATGAGCAAAGAACATTTTATTTATTAGATCGTGAAATAGAAATAAGTTCTACAATTGGATGTGTCAAAAAAATGTTCTTGTGCTGAGATAATCTTATAAATGTGCCCCTGCTGTGTACTGTGTAATGGCTGTGTCTGAACGTACAGAAACATGGACTGATCATACCACATCTCCTGGGCAAGAGAAGAAGCAAAAGAGTCTACAGACAGGACAGCATGGAATCACAAATGTTTATATTTGGGAGGCAAAACATTTTACTGCCTGTTTTTAACCAATGCTTTACCTCAATGTAAGAATCATTTATGATCCCGTGCTGTAATGACTGTATACTATCTTGCTCCCCCCCGCTTAGGAGATGTGATATGATCAGATCATGTTCCTGTACGGTCAGACAGCCATTACACAGTACACAGCAGGGGCACATTTATAAGATTATCTCAGCACAGGAACAATTTTTTTAAAGAGAACCTGTCACCCCCCCCCCCAGGCGTTTGTAACTAAAAAAGCCAACTTGTGCAGCACTAATGCTGCATTCTGACAAGGTGGCTCTTTTAGTTCTTGTTCCTGCCACTGCTGAAAGAATTGCTTATCAAATTTGTCCCTAATACATTGAAATCGCCACGGGGGCAGGTCTTTCCCCCCTAATACAGACGCACCACAGCCGTCACTCATGGCCTCTGCACGCCAGGCACCGCCTCCTCAGCATTATTCAATTGTCCCTGGGCCTGTGCTGTCATATTAGGCCTTGGGCATGCGCAGTTAGCGCTGCCCATCCACTGACATCACTTGATGTCTTGCTAACTGCGCCAGCGTGCATGCGTGGCCCAAGAATCCCAGCCCCGCAGTGTGAAGAAATCATAAGAGACTGTGGGGCGGGATCTTGGGCCGCGCAAGTGCAGCGCCCCAGAGTCCTGGTCATTGCAGTACTGATGCTCCGCCGCTAAGGGGGGCTATGGTACGTCTGATGGCACTGAAGGAGGTCACCTGACCAGGTATCACAGACACCATTACACTTCACAGTCTGGCCTCCAGGGGGAGCTAAGGGTGCTATGTATTAGGCCACTCCTCACAATCTGGTAAAACTGGGGGTTAGATAGGAATTTAGTCAGAAGCTGACTGGGTTGGAACCAAGCAACATCCTGTGGCAGAGGGTGTTGCAGGGGAAGATTCAGGGGGGTCCCTGTCAGGGGTGGGATCCTGACAGAGGCCTAGCGAACCGAAAGAACGTTGCGGGACAGCACCTGCACTTCATTGCGGCGGTACCCCAAGAAAGGACAAGAAACGAGGTTTATTGTACTGAGTGAGAAATGAGATCAACGCAACAAGGAGAATCACCAGTAGGAGTCGTGCTGTAAGACGAGGCAACATCCTACTGAGGTGCGTAGCCGGTGGCCGGAACACCGAGGAAGTATTGAGCTCCAGGACTTACTTCAAACCTACGGCAGGACAGTCAGTTCTAGGCGGGCTGTCTCACCCAAAATCACCTAAGCAGACACAGGGGGCAACATCTGGAGAGGGGCGACTCTAGGGTCCCGGAAGACCTCCGAGCCTACCCGTCATACAGGTGCGTCCTAGCCATATCATCTGGGGGACGAAACAGAACATCATAATCGAGTTGTGAGGGAACTTCAGAAACAGACACAACAGTTGTGAGGACTATCCCGTAAGCACAGCAGGGAAGGACTACAACACACAAGCGCTAGAAGGTAGGCACAAATTTCCACCTGCAAAGGGAACTCTGGAGGTGCCATTGGACCGGCCGGACTCACGCAGCCCGGTTAACCGTATTCCAGACTGAGGATCCTGGAGCCTTCAGTAAAAAGGTAAAGAGTCTGCAACCTGGTGTCCTTGTTATTTACTGCGACCAGCACCACACCACAACAGCATCACTCTCCATCTTCATTGGACGCCCCTCAGCAGGGTCACGGGCCGGGTCCAGCCACCGTGACAACCCCAGAACTGAGACAGAGAGGCCCGGTACCAGGTACCCCTCGGCCCTGCGGCAGTGGGGGCGCTGTTGTGAATTCTGCTTTTGGGTTCCCTCCGGTGGTGGTAGGTGGTAATGCAGTTGTCCCTGAGTTGCAGTCCTGGTCAGGTGTTTCTGCTGATTGCAGTTCTGACTGGGGTATTAAGGTGTGCAGGATCCATTAGTCCTTGCCAGTTGTCAATTGTTGTTGGGAGGTGTTGGACCTCTGCCTGGTTCCTCCTGCCTTTCTGCCAAATCAGCAAAGATAAGTGTCTGGTTTTTTTTCTGTGGCACACATGCTGTGAGCTTCATGATTCAGTGCTATTCTTTTGTGTTTTCTTGTCCAGCTTAGATTGTGTCAGTATTTTCTCAGTCTTGTTGGATTCTCTGGAGTGGCAGATATACATTCCATGTCTTTAGTTAGATTGTGGAACTTTTTGTATTATCTGCTGTGGATATTTTTGGAAGGGTTTTAATACTGACCGCTTAGTATTCTGTCCTATCCTTTCCTATTTAGCTAGAGTGGCCTCTTTTGATAAATCTTGTTTTCTGCCTGCGTGTGTCTTTTCTTCTCCTACTCACAGTCAATATTCGTGGGGGCTGCCTATCCTTTGGGGTTCTGCTCTGAGGCAAGGTAGTATTCCTATTTCCATCTATAGGGGTATTTAGTCCTCCGGCTGTGTCGAGGTGTCTAGGGTTTGTTAGGCACACCCCACGGCTACTTCTAGTTGTGGTGTTAGTTCAGGATCTGCGGTCAGTATAGTTTCCACCTACTCCAGAGAAAGTTTCATGCGACTCCAAGGTAACCGGATCATAACAGTACAACTGGCCAATAATGAGCTAAATGCATCTCAGAAGAAGGGAAGAAAGGTGTTGAGCCATTTTTTTTTCTGCAGTCTGTTTTGTCTTTTTTTTCCTCTTTATCTATGGGTGGCTGAGGAGTCTTGTGCTAGCATGGATGTTCAGGAATTAGCTTCTCGTGTAGACCAGCTTGCTGCTAGGGTACAGGGTATTTCTGATTATATTGTTCAGACTCCTGTTTTAGAACCGAAGATTCCTACTCCTGATTTGTTTTTTGGTGACAGGTCCAAATTTTGGGGTTTTAAAAACAATTGTAAACTGTTTTTTGCTTTGAGACCTCGATCCTCCGGTGATTCCATTCAGCAGGTTAAAATCGTCATCTCCCTGCTGCGTGGTGATCCACAGGATTGGGCATTTTCCCTGGAATCTGGGAATCCTGCTTTGCTTAATGTAGACTCCTTTTTTCAGGCTTTAGGATTATTATATGATGAACCAAATTCTGTGGATCAAGCGGAGAAGACCTTGTTGGCCCTGTCTTAGGGTCAAGAGGTGGCAGAATTGTATTGTCAGAAATGTAGAAAATGGTCTGTGTTGACTAAATGGAATGATGATGCTTTGGCGGCAATTTTCAGAAAGGGTCTTTCTGAATCCGTTAAAGATGTTATGGTGGGGTTTCCCTCGCCTTCTGGTCTGAGTGATTCTATGTCTCTGGCCATTCAGATAGATCGGCGTTTGGGGGAGCGTAGAACTGTGCGCGCTGTGGCGTCGTCCTCAGAGCCAATTCCTGAGTAGTGTTGAGCATTCTGATACCGCAAGTATCGGGTATTGGCCGATACTTGAGGGTATCGGAATTCCGATACCGAGATCCGATACTTTTGTGGTATCGGGAATCGGTATCGGGATTAATATCAATGTGTAAAAGAAAGAATTAAAATAAAAAATAGGGATATACTCACCTCTCCGACGCAGCCTGGACTTTACCACCGTAACCGGGAGCCGTTGTACCTAAAAATGCGCGCTTGAAGGGCCTTAGATGACGTCATGGCGCTCTGATTGGTCCGTAGCGGTCGCGTGACCGCTACGCGACCAATCACAAACCAGTGACATCACCTAAGGTCTTTCAAGCGCTTGAAAGACCTTAGGTGACGTCACTGCTTTGTGATTGGTCGCGTAGCGGTCACGCGACCGCTACGCGACCAATCAGAAGCTGCGGACGTCTTCTAAGGTATTTCAAGCACTTGAAAGACCTTAGGTGACGTCACTGCTTTGTGATTAGTCGCGTAGCGGTCACGCGACCGCTACGGACCAATCAGAGCGCCGTGACGTCATCTAAGGCCCTTCAAGCGCGCATTCTTAGGTACAACGGCTCCCGGTTACGGCTGTAAAGTCCAGGCTGCGTCGGAGGGTGAGTATATCCCTATTTTTTATTTTAATTCTTTCTTTTACACATTGATATGGATCCCAGGGCCTGAAGGAGAGTTTCCTCTCCTTCAGACCCTGGGAACCATACAGGATACCGTCCGATACTTGGTGTCCCATTGACTTGTATTGGTATCGGGTATCGGTATCGAATCAGATCCGATACTTTGCCGGTATCGGCCAATACTTTCCGATACCGATACTTTCAAGTATCGGACGGTATCGCTCAACACTACTGCTCAGCCCTAAAACAAGCATCCCACAGAGATCTGCCTTTTTGCATGTATGAGTCAACCTTCAATTTTAACACTGCTTCTTCATGATTGCAGAATAGCTGCACAAACAACTACCAACAGCAGTGTACTCTACTTAAAGAGGCAGCTGTTGTGCAAATCAACGTTTGCCACATTACCCTTTCTGATGTGTACAGATTTGAGGTTCATTCTCACCCCTGTGTACAGAGGCCCATTTTCAACTGTTTGATATGCTCCTGGCGTCCTGACAAACTATTTCCCACTGTTAATTTAAAAAAAATATATTTTTATGGGGGTAACTTTGTGCATGTAATTGGAGAGGGGAAGAGGCTCATTGTGACAGAAAGCTTGGCCAAGGTGATGCAGATTCTAGATAGCCAGGAGCACAAACCCTCACTCTGTAATTCTTGTATCGGTAAGTTATATAAAATCATGTCATAAACATATTTGGTAAAAAGAAGAGAGGTCAACCCCTTAAAGTAATATGTGAGTCATAAATAGGATAATGCATATGGCTCTTAAAGGGGTTGAATATTTAAAAACATAATTTGCAGTGATGAGCGATACTTGTTGCTTGGGTTTTCCCGAGCACGCTCGGGTGGTCTCTGAGTGTTTGTTAGTGCTCGGAGATTTAGTTTTAGTCACAGCAGCTGCATGATTTGTGACTGTTAGACAGCTTGAATACATGTGGGGATTCCCTAGCAACCAGGCAACCCCCACATGTACTCAGGCCTGTCTAGCAGCTGTAAATCATGCAACATAAACTAAATCTCCGAGCACTGACAAATACTTGGAGATCACCCGAGAGTGCTCGAGAAAACCCGAGCAACGAGTATACTCGCTCACCACTAATAATTAGACTATAGCTGGTAATGCTCCCACAGCTCCGATGCCACCATCCCGCTGTTCCCTTTTGGTCCTTTGAGTACATGGCTGCAGTAATGATGTCCAGTTAATAACATTTTGACTGGTTCAGCCAATCATTGGGTTTAGCATCCTTGCGACATCCACTTAGGTATCACCACTGAGGCCAGTGATTGACTGCAGCGGTCATGCATTGTAGAATCAGCATTACTGCTGCAGTCTTATAAACAAGAATTGTCATAGAGCAGAGGACGGGCGGCGCTGGTGCTGCGCAACATTCAACAAGGACACAATGCTCGTTATGTTATTTTAGAACATTAAAAGGGTTGGCCAAAATTTTTTTTTTATAAAAAGGCAAAAATAAATCACCAGAAAGAGCAGAATAATAACTTTTAAACCACATAGCTCAGTGCGTATATTTTTGTGTTATGGATTTGCCTTCAGTGGAGACAGCAAACCAGTTTATCTTGGTCTGACAAATCTAAAATGAAATTTAATGGAAGAGTACAGCCTTTAGCGTGCTCCTTCAGCAACGCCGGCTGTCCAGCACCTGAAATGACTTTGTGAGTGGAAGAAGAATTTGCATTGTGTTAGTACTCGCTGTTAGTGCATGCAGGGAAACTATGTCAGAGAACTATAAATATGGATTAAATGAATCGTTTTGACATACTGCGTAAGCCATTGCAGCAGAAAGATATATTTTGCTCACATACCTTGAATTCTGTGTGAGATGGAATCCACATGCTTGTAATACATCACTTTTGACTAAATTAAATGCACAAAAAATGAAAGGATCACGGTGGAAGATTTTTTTTCCCTATTTTAATCCTATATACTTTATTCAAGTTTACATAACTTAATTTACACAACAATAATAATTAGAGAACAGTGAATGGATTGCGAGTATGTTGGAAATCAAATTTCTGTGGATCAAGCGGAGAAGACCTTGTTGGCCCTGTCTTAGGGTCAAGAGGTGGCAGAATTGTATTGTCAGAAATTTAGAAAATGGTCTGTGTTGACTAAATGGAATGATGATGCTTTGGCGGCAATTTTCAGAAAGGGTCTTTCTGAATCCGTTAAAGATGTTATAGTGGGGTTTCCCACGCCTTCCGGTCTGAGTGATTCTATGTCTCTGGCCATTCAGATAGATCGGCGTTTGCGGGAGCGTAGAACTGTGCGCGCTGTGGCGTCGTCCTCAGAGCCAACTCCTGAGTAGTGTTGAGCATTCTGATACCGCAAGTATCGGGTATTGGCCGATACTTGAGGGTATCGGAATTCCGATACCGAGATCCGATACTTTTGTGGTATCGGGAATCGGTATCGGGATTAATATCAATGTGTAAAAGAAAGAATTAAAATAAAAAATAGGGATATACTCACCTCTCCGACGCAGCCTGGACTTTACCGCCGTAACCGGGAGCCGTTGTACCTAAAAATGCACGCTTGAAGGGCCTTAGATGACGTCACGGCGCTCTGATTGGTCCGTAGCGGTCGCGTGACCACTACGCGACCAATCCCAAACCAGTGACGTCACCTAAGGTCTTTCAAGCGCTTGAAAGACTTTAGGTGACGTCACTGCTTTGTGATTGGTCGCGTAGCAGTCACGAGACCGCTACGCGACCAATCAGAAGCTGCGGACGTCTTCTAAGGTATTTCAAGCACTTGAAAGACCTTAGGTGACGTCACTGCTTTGTGATTGGTCGCGTAGCGGTCACGCGACCGCTACGGACCAATCAGAGCGCCGTGACGTCATCTAAGGCCCTTCAAGCGCGCATTCTTAGGTACAACGGCTCCCGGTTACGGCTGTAAAGTCCAGGCTGCGTCGGAGGGTGAGTATATCCCTATTTTTTATTTTAATTCTTTCTTTTACACATTGATATGGATCCCAGGGCCTGAAGGAGAGTTTCCTCTCCTTCAGACCCTGGGAACCATACAGGATACCGTCCGATACTTGGTGTCCCATTGACTTGTATTGGTATCGGGTATCGGTATCGGATTAGATCCGATAGTTTGCCGGTATCGGCCGATACTTTCCGATACCGATACTTTCAAGTATCGGACGGTATCGCTCAACACTATTACTGAGCCAATGCAGTGTGATAGGATTCTGTCTAGGACAGAACGACAAGGACTCAGATGTCAGAATAGGTTGTGTTATTATTGTGGCGACGCTTCTCATGTCATCTCAGTCTGCCCTAAGCGGACAAAAAGGATCGCTAGTTCATTTACCATCACTACTGTACAACCTAAATTTCTGTTATCGGTGTCCTTGATCTGCTCATTGTCATCATTTTCTGTCATGGCGTTTGTGGATTCAGGCGCCGCCTTGAACTTAATGGATTTTGAGTTTGCCAGGCATTGTGGTTTTCCCTTGCAGCCTTTGCAGAACCCTATTCCTTTAAGGGGGATTGATGCTACACCTTTGGCTAAAAATAAGCCTCAGTTTTGGACACAGGTGACCATGCACATGGCGCCAGCCCATCAGGAAGATTGTCGATTTCTGGTGTTGCATAATTTGCATGATATTATCGTGCTGGGTTTTCCGTGGTTGCAGGTACATAATCCTGTGTTGGATTGGAAGTCTATGTCTGTGACTAGTTGGGGTTGTCACGGGGTTCATAATGATGTCCCTTTGATGTCAATCTCCTCTTCTTCCTCTTCTGAAATTCCAGAGTTTTTTTCTGATTTTCAGGATGTATTCGATGAGCCCAAGTCCAGTTCCCTTCCACCGCACAGGGACTGTGATTGTGCGATTGACTTGATTCCAGGCAGTAAGTTTCCTATGGGCCGACTTTTCAACCTGTCTGTGCCTGAACATACCGCCATGCGGAGTTATGTTAAGGAGTCTTTGGAGAAAGGGCATATTCGGCCATCTTCCTCACCATTGGGAGCGGGATTTTTTTTTGTTGCTAAGAAGGATGGCTCCTTGAGACCTTGTATTGATTATCGCCTCTTGAATAAGATCACAGTCAAGTTTCAATACCCTTTACCTTTGCTTTTTGATTTGTTTGCTAGGATTAAGGGGGCTAGTTGGTTTACTAAGATTGACCTTCGGGGAGCATATAATCTTGTTCGTATTAAACAGGGTGATGAAAGGAAAACTGCATTTAATACGTCCGAAGGCCATTTTGAATACCTTGTGATGCCATTCGGGCTCACTAATGCTCTATCGGTTTTTCAATCCTTCATGCATGATATCTTCCGGACTTATATTGATAAATTCTTGATTGTATATTTGGACGATATTTTGAACAGGTCAGGATGGTATTTCAGATCCTTCGTGACAATGCTTTGTTTGTGAAGGGGTCTAAGTGCCTCTTTGGGGTGCAGAAGGTTTTTTTTTGGGCTTCATTTTTTCTCCCTCATCTATGGAGATGGATCCGGTTAAGGTTCAGGCCATTTATGATTGGATTCAACCCATATCCGTGAAGAGCCTTCAGAAATTTTTGGGTTTTGCTAATTTCTCCAGCGAGGTTAAACCCTTGACCGATTTGACGAAGAAAGGCGCTGATGTGGCGAATTGGTCCTCTGCGGCTGTCTCTGCCTTTCAGGAGCTTAAACGCCGATTTACTTCTGCTCCGGTGTTGCGCCAACCGGATGTTTCCCTTCCATTTCAGGTTGAGATTGACGCCTCTGAGATTGGGGCAGGGGCCGTTTTGTCTCAGAGGGATTCTGTGGGTTCCTTGATGAAACCGTGTGCCTTCTTCTCCCGCAAGTTTTCGCCTGCTGAACGCAATTATGATGTCGGCAATCGGGAGTTGTTGGCTATGAAGTGGGCGTTTGAGGAGTGGCGACATTGGCTTGAGGGAGCTAAGCATCGTATTGTGGTCCTGACTGATCATAAGAATCTGATTTACCTCGAGTCTGCCAAACGGCTGAGTCCTAGACAGGCTCGTTGGTCCTTGTTTTTTTCCCGTTTTGATTTTGCGGTTTCATATCTTCCGGGTTCTAAGTATATTAAGGCTGATGCCCTTTCTAGGAGTTTTTTGCCTGATTCTCCTGAGATCCTTGAACCGATCGGCATTCTGAAAGAAGGGGTGGTCCTTTCTGCCATTTCCCCTGATTTACAGCGGGTTCTTCAGGAATTTCAGGCTGACAGACCTGACCGCTGTCCTGTGGGGAAATTGTTTGTTCCTGACAGATGGACTAGTAGAGTGATTTCTGAGGTTCACTGTTCCATGTTGGCTGGTCATTCTGGTATTTTTGGTACCAGAGATTTGGTTGGTAGGTCCTTTTGGTGGCCTTCCTTGTCGCGTGATGTGCGTTCTTTTGTGCAGTCCTGTGGGACTTGTGCCAAGCCTTGTTGTTCCCGTGCTAGTGGGTTACTTTTGCCATTGCCGGTCCCTGAGAGGCCCTGGACGCATATTTCTATGGATTTTATTTCTGATCTTCCGGTTTCCCAGAGGATGTCTGGTTTGTTTGTGACCGGTTTTCTAAGATGGTTCATTTAGTGCCTTTGCCTAAATTGCCTTCCTCTTCAGAGTTGGTTCCGTTGTTTTTTCAGCATGTGGTTCGTTTGCATGGTATTCCGGAGAATATTGTGTCCGACAGAGGTTCCCAGTTTGTTTCTAGGTTTTGGCGGGCCTTTTGTGCTAGGCTGGGCATTGATTTGTCTTGTTCTTCTGCATTTCATCCTCAGACAAATGGCCAGACCGAGCGAACTAATCAGACCTTGGAGACATATTTGAGATGCTTTGTGTCTGCTGATCAGGATGATTGGGTGGCCTTTTTGCCATTGGCCGAGTTTGCCCTTAATAACCGGGCTAGTTCAGCTACTTTGGTTTCGCCTTTCTTTTGTAATTTTGGTTTTCATCCTCGTTTTTCTTCTGGGCAGGTTGAGCCTTCTGACTGTCCTGGTGTGGATTCTGTGGTTCACAGGTTGCAGCAGATTTGGGCTCATGTGGTGGACAAT
The DNA here is from genome assembly GCF_051348905.1 of Ranitomeya variabilis. Lineage (NCBI taxonomy): Eukaryota > Metazoa > Chordata > Amphibia > Anura > Dendrobatidae > Ranitomeya > Ranitomeya variabilis. The sequence continues at coordinate 277,663,390 of NC_135235.1, read as the reverse complement.
TTGGTGTTGTATCAGGAGGAGGCTCAACGTTTTGTTAACCGTCGTCGTTGTGTTGGTTCCTGGCTTCGGGCTGGGGATCTGGTTTGGTTGTCTTCCCGTCATGTTCCTATGAAGGTTTCTTCCCCTAAGTTTAAGCCTCGGTTTATTGGTCCTTATAGGATTTCTGGGATTATTAATCCGATGTCTTTTCGATTGGCGCTTCCGGCCTCTTTTGCTATCCATAATGTCTTCCATAGATCTTTATTGCGGAAATATGTGGTGCCCGTTGTTCCCTCTGTTGATCCTCCAGCCCCTGTGTTGGTTGATGGGGAGTTGGAGTATGTGGTTGAGAAGATTTTGGATTCTCGTTTTTCGAGGCGGAGGCTTCAGTACCTTGTCAAATGGAAGGGTTATGGCCAGGAGGATAATTCTTGGGTTTTTGCTTCTAATGTCCATGCTGCTGATTTGGTCCGTGCCTTTCATCTGGCTCATCCTGATCGGCCTGGGGGCGCTGGTGAGGGTTCGGTAACCCCTCCTCAAGGGGGGGTACTGTTGTGAATTCTGCTTTTGGGTTCCCTCCGGTGGTGGTAGGTGGTAATGCAGTTGTCCCTGAGTTGCAGTCCTGGTCAGGTGTTTCTGCTGATTGCAGTTCTGACTGGGGTATTTAGGTGTGCAGGATCCATTAGTCCTTGTCAGTTGTCAATTGTTGTTGGGAGGTGTTGGACCTCTGCCTGGTTCCTCCTGCCTTTCTGCCAAATCAGCAAAGATAAGTGTCTGGTTTTTTTTTCTGTGGCACACATGCTGTGTGCTTCATGATTCAGTGCTATTCTTTTGTGTTTTCTTGTCCAACTTAGATTGTGTCAGTATTTTCTCAGTCTTGTTAGATTCTCTGGAGTGGCAGATATACATTCCATGTCTTTACTTAGATTGTGGAACTTTTTGTATTATCTGCTGTGGATATTTTTGGAAGGGTTTTAATACTGACCGCTTAGTATTCTGTCCTATCCTTTCCTATTTAGCTAGAGTGGCCTCTTTTGATAAATCTTGTTTTCTGCCTGCGTGTGTCTTTTCTTCTCCTACTCACAGTCAATATTCGTGGGGGCTGCCTATCCTTTGGGGTTCTGCTCTGAGGCAAGGTAGTATTCCTATTTCCATCTATAGGAGTATTTAGTCCTCCGGCTGTGTCGAGGTGTCTAGGGTTTGTTAGGCACACCCCACGGCTACTTCTAGTTGTGGTGTTAGTTCAGGATCTGCGGTCAGTATAGTTTCCACCTACTCCAGAGAAAGTTTCATGCGGCTCCAAGGGCACCAGATCATAACAGGGTGTTCCAACTTGGCGTCACGAACAGGATCTACTTAAGCCTGAATAATCAGGTCATGTGTGCCTTGTAACTGTGATTTATTATACTTGGACTGTGACTTATTGCAAAGACTGTGCATTGCCACTTGCCGCCAAATGTTCCCGCCAAGAACCGCCGCCATTGCAGCGCTGGGGAGAGCGCAGGAGGAGAAGAGGGGCGTGGAGTAGGCTTGGAACAGCTGAAGAGCGCGAAAGACAATGGCCACCCAGTCTAAACATTTTTGCATCCTGAGGATGTGTCCGTCAGCAGCCGAGGTCCGCCTTCTCATCCTCTTTGGAGGGTGGAGACCATGGAGACGGGGTCGCCCATGAAAGAGACCGCGGGAAGAAGACACTGGGGAGGAAGCAAAGATGGCGACGCCGGGAGCACTGCATGGGGACGACCCGAACCAGCATGAGGCTGCAATACCCGGCACAGCCCCAGATGCGCCATCGTTGCAGGGACTGGCCCTTACGGAGCTACCGATGGGCAGACCTAACTGGCCACCGTCTGAGGAGTGTGTGGCCGCAGCCGAGGCCCGGCAGATAGAACGCCACCGGGAGGCCGACGCTCGTGTGACCGCTCGGCTGGGCCAGCTTACGGAGGCCCACCTAACTCCAGTGTCCCCTGCTTCCTCCATCCCGGCCGTGGCAGAGTGCGAGCTGCAGGCACAGGGCCTGAGGATCCTGCCGGAGGCAGAACATCTGCGGCACCTGATGACGGCGTGGAGGAATAGACCCCAACCTGCGGTTCAGATCGACCTGACGGATGCTGAGGAGGTTCCCCCGTCACACTGGGGTGTGGTGGTGTTCTTCAACTCCCGGGAAGGACGGGGAGTTATACAAGAAATTGGAGAGCCACTGCAGGTCCGTGTGGATCGGGAAGAGGTGGAACCCTGCGGGGGAAGGTACGGTCACGACCTGAAGCCCGGAGACACAGTGACTTACACCCAGTGGAGGAGGGAGGTTGACTGGATAGCTCGAGGCGTCCAGCGGTGCGTCGCACTCCAGGCCGCTGCCGGAACGTCGGAGGATGAGCCTCTTGCAAGGAAGGTGCCGGAACCTGCCCCCGCGGAACCCCAGGGAATCCAGGCCCACCGTGTAGCTACAGGTCATGCTCACCCACGAGTGAGGAGGGTGTCCCGACAAGGGATCCTGTCGTTGCTGTGGCCAGGACCAGTCCTTGTTACACCACCACGACCCGTTTGCCAGGTGAGGCCCGGGAGGAGGCCGCCTCCTGCTCAGCCAGAAACTGAGTAAGCAAGAAAGCTTCATCATTTGTATATAGTTAACTGTCCGTCTTTCTATGTGTCTTCTTGCTGCTATAACCAGATTAGGGTTATCTCTTAAAGGGATCCCTTAGTTTACCCAGGATCCCTACTTTTGCCTTTTTGCTTTTGTTTCTCGTTCATCATTGTTGAAAAGAACTGCTGGATCATGAACACTGCGTGATTACAAACTTATTGTAAATAGTTTGCACCTTCTTAAAGGTGCCCTCTACTGGTTTTACAAAGAAAAGGACTCTTTGCGAAGAAACTGTTCTTGGAAACAGCACCGGAGTCCTTGCTGTATACGAACTTGCAGCTTGAGGAGTTGCATTACCTCCAAGAGACTTGGTCCCCTCTTAAAGGGGACGTTCACCAATAGCACTTAAAGTCGAATAATGCTTACATGTCAAAGTTATATGTAGATAGCTAGTTAATTGTAAGAAATGCTTAACAATGTGTTAGAGAATGAGAACAGGAAGTGAACCCATATGGGGTTAGTCGGTGAGTCCTCCTAGGAGCCATACAGAGATGGCTCAGCGATCTTGAACTGAGAGAAGGATGATAAGTTTTATACTGTGTATAGTAGCAGAAAGGCAGTAGGCCCGGATGAGAGATGGGGCGGTCCTGCAACAGAGCGAGAGGCAGTAGGCCTGGGGCAGATAGACAGGCGGTCCTGCAGATGTAAAGGTGGAAAATGAAGAAAAGTTGATTAGCCTTATAGTGTTTTATAAGAAGGTCTTTAGTGGATTCAGCGTGTACGTCCTTAAAGGCAACGTTAAATTATTGTTCAGAAATTGCACCAAGTAGAATACCCGGTTGGGTAAGAGAAGTTATTTATAGTATGTTATTTAAAATATTTAACCATGTTTGTTACGTTCAAGTGTCCTCACCTCCCATAAAGGGAATCCTTGTTAAAGTTTACTTGTTATTGCATTTCAAAATTGTATGTCTTTTTGCTGACATGTATTGTTGTTTTCTTCCCAGTCCAGGAGTACTGGATTTAACCGGGGGGAAGTGCAGCACCCCAGAGTCCTGGTCGTTGCAATACTGATGCTCCGCCGCTAAGGGGGGCTATGGTACGTCTGATGGCACTGAAGGAGTTCACCTGACCAGGTATCACAGACACCATTACACTTCACAGTCTGGCCTCCAGGGGGAGCTAAGGGTGCTATGTATTAAGCCACTCCTCACAATCTGGTAAAACTGGGGGTTAGATAGGAAGTTAGTCAGAAGCTGACTGGGTTGGAACCAAGCAACATCCTGTGGCAGAGGGTGTTGCAGAGGAAGATTCATGGGGGTCCCTGTCAGGGGTGGGATCCTGACAGAGGCCTAGCGAACCGAAAGAACGTTACGGGACTGCGCCTGCACTTCATTGCGGCGGTACCCCAAGAAAGGACAAGAAGTGAGGTTTATTGTGCTGAGTGAAAAACGAGATCAACGCAACAAGGATAATCACCAGTAGGAGTCGTGCTGTAAGACGAGGCAACATCCTACTGAGGCGCGTAGCCGGTGGCCGGAACGCCGAGGAATTATTGAGCTCCAGGCGTTACTTCAAACCTACGGCAGGACAGTCAGTTCTAGGCGGGCTGTCTCACCCAAAATCACCTAAGCAGACACAGGGGGCAACATCTGGAGAGGGGTGACTCTAGGGTCCCGGAAGACCTCCGAGCCTACCCGTCATACGGGTGCGTCCTAGCCATATTATCTGGGGGACAAAACAGAACATCATAATCGAGTTGTGAGGGAACTTCAGAAACAGACACAACAGTTGTGAGGACTATCCCGTAAGCACAGCAGGGAAGGACTACAACACACAAGTGCTAGAAGGTAGGCACAGATTTCCACCTGCAAAGGGAACTCTGGAGGTGCCATCGGACCGGCTGGACTCACGCAGCCCGGTTAACCGTATTCCGGACTGAGGATCCTGGAGCCTTCAGTAAAGAGGTAAAGAGACTGCAACCTGGTGTCCTTGTTATTTACTGCGACCAGCACCACACCACAACAGCATCACTCTCCATCTTCATTGGACGCCCCTCAGCAGGGTCACGGGCCGGGTCCAGCCACCGTGACAACCCCAGAACTGAGACAGAGAGGCCCGGTACCGGGTACCCCTCGGCCCTGCGGCAGTGGGGGCGCTCCACATGCAAGCAGGCACAGTAAGCAGGACATCAAGTGATGTCAGTGGACGGGCAGTGCTAAGTGTGCATGCCCAAGGCCTAATATCACAGCGCAGGTGCCGGGACAATTGAATAATGCTGAGGAGGCGGCGCGCAGAGGCCATGAGTGATGGCTGTGGTGCTTCTGGATTAGGGGGTGAAAGACCAGCCCCCATGGCGATTTCAAGGTATGAGGGACAAATTTGATAAATGATTATTTCAGCAGTGGCAGGGACAAGAACTAAAAGAGCCACCTTGTCAGAATGCAGCATTACTGCTGCACAATGTGGCTCTTTAGTTACAAACGCCTGGGGGGGTGACAGGTTCCCTTTAAACTCATCCAATTGTGGAATTTATCATTATTCTAAGAACTATTCATTAAAATGTTGATTAAAATGAACTTTGTTCAAGGAAAAACTCCTTTAAGTTAATAGTCCAAATTAAAATTTCTATTTAACCCACATCTATTCAACCTCATTTACTGCTGCAGCTTTTACTAACAGAGTTAGAACTCACCAGGGAGGAAGGACACTGAGGAGCTATCAATCAGGCTAAGTGAGAGTTTATTCAGCAACAGCCAGGAGTAACGACACTGAGGAGCTATCAATCAGGCTAGGTGGGCATTTATTCAGCAGCAGCAGGGAAGAGGTACTAAGGAGTTCTCAAGCAGGCTAAGTGGGTATTTATTCAGGAGCGAAAGGAAGGATGCACACTGAGGAGCTATCAATCAGGCTAGGTGATGTTTCATCATCAGCAGCTGGGAGGAAGGACACTGAGGAGCTATCAATCAGGCTAGGTGGATGTTTTATCAGCAGCAGCAGGGAGGAGGGACACGGAGGAGCTATTAATCAGGCTAGGTGAATGTTTCATCAGCAGCAGCAGGGAGGAGGGACACTGAGGAGCTATTAATCAGGCTAGGTGAATGTTTCATCATCAGCAGCAGCAGCAGGGAGGAGGGACACTGAAGAACAAATAATCAGGGTAGGTGAATGTTTCATCAGCAGCAGGGAGGAGGGATACTGAGGAGCTATCAATCAGGCTAGGTGGATGTTTCATAATCAGCAGCAGGGAGGAGGGACACTGAGGAGCTAGATGGGTGGAGATTAGCTGTCAACTTGCATAGAGGATTATACAGCCAATTTGACATGGATTTTCAATGTAAGTACATCAGCCTCAAAAGGCTTAATTGATCTACTCTAATTCCAAATATTCAGTGCATTCATACATAACAGAGCATAAATTATATATAAACATTGGTAAATGTAACACTTTCCAGGCAATACTTTTCTGACCCGGCAATATAAGTCAGAAATAAGTTACCTGGAAAGTGTTACTTGCTGCTAAAGTTTACATGATTTATGTGCTGTTTTGAATGGAACCACTGAAAATGGGATTTCAAGAAAGCTTGCGTGATTTTAATCAAAGAATGCAGTACGAGAAATAACTTTTGACAAACATTTGTCAGAAGAATAGAAATGCTGGGCACCGACCAGGTGAACTGATTGACTTTTGCTTTCTTCTGTCTTGTTTTCCAAGCATCATCCTTATGTCTTGCGCGTAAGAAATGTGATGGATACTTTAATGGGATCCAAGTTCTAAAGGTTATCAAGCACTGTCACTGTAGCCACTTAAGTACATACTGTGAACAAAATGACATCTTATTGACCCGGCCGCAATGCTCCATTGTTGAAATGGTTGTCTCAAACTGTTAAAATAGAACTGGGCTGGCCAGTATACTTCAGAATCACAAAGAAAAAAGGAAACCTTAAGTTTATTGCCCAATTTTCCTCATTGATGGTCCAGCAGCCTCCTCGAATAAAAAGCAATTATAGAGAAGTGCACTTGGTAAGTGTTTACAGTGAAGCACAGCTAGAAATCAATATTCTGATATATAGATCAGCCTACCAAAGGCAGCAAGTCCATTATGCTCACTAAAAAGGATATCCTTTTCAGTACTATACAAGTTTTTACTACTGGAACAGTGAGTCAGATGTCAGTTCTTGGCTCTTTTGAAAATATTGATGTTAATGTTGAGGATCCTAGTGAGCTTTAAAGAGGTTGTCCGCTACTATAAAATATCCCACTGTAGTCAGAACATAAACAAAATCCCCACATAACTAGCAGATGTCCTGCACCCTCTTTACTGTTGAAGGTATCACCATTTCATCAGCTACGTTCCATATTTCATAAAAATGTAACAAATGAAAAGTTTGTGGTCTGTATCTGCGCTGCCGGGTGATGAAAAACCATCAAGTGCTGGAGATAATGAAAAAAAAAGAGTTTTTTATTTTTCTTCATGTTTCGAAGTGTAGCCTACTTCTTCTCCAGGAAACAAAAATGCCAATCAGAGACCACCTTAAATCTCCGACCTATGAGGAAGTCGGGAGACTGGACAGCATTATTGATGAGTGGATTGGGTCCGGTAAGTGAGTATGTGTTTCTTCTTGGGCTAAGACCACCATAAGCCCATTTTTACATTAGTGAACAAATGGTGGACAACCTCTTTAACTATTTGTATTAAGATAGGAAACAAACACACATTGAAGGGCTGTGTAAAAGTGTATTTGAGAAAGATTCATAGTCCATCCATGCTCAATAAACTGTTTATAAAGTGTTGTACTGTAACCTATAGAGGTACATACAATACATAGGGGACTTAGTATTATAGATGACAGGACCACACTGGGTTACTGCCCTTGTAAGAGTGGGAGCAACTACACGGGCACGACAGGAGATATAGCTTATTTTTCTCCACCCCTGTCTCTCACTGATCTCATTGGATGGTGTGCTATCAATACATGGATTGGGTAAGATCAAACCATTTTTTACATGCTCACTGACACAGTTGGACACTCTCTTACTTATATACAAGTTACTATTTTTTCTTGGCACTGTATTACTCATGCATCGCTTTGTGTTATGGTGCATATAGGCTTAGCTCCCTTTTATTTCTTTTCTAATAAAAGTTAAGTTTTTTATTCCTATGAATTATTATCTCCTGGCTTACTGTTCAGAGATGATTCTTAGCAAATCAATCCTCTCGTCTATACCTACCAGGAATTGAGTGGACCTACTGAATCACTAATGGGTTTGACCTCAACCAAAGTGAAGAGGTTTACATATTTTCACAAATACCCCTATCCAAGGCGTTTTTGACAATCCCACATGGAATCCCCAGCTTGCTACGAAGCAAAGTGGTCTTCATTAGCAATATCTGGTGTGTAAAGGAGAAGATACCAATATAGCAAGGCAGGAAACAAAAATCGTAGGTATACGGTCACAGATCTAGCCAGACAGATTCCAATCCTTCTCAATAGACAGGCAGTAGAACGGACAGGGTGGGCCGTAGACAATAGGACATGATCAGAAGCAAGAGGATACACAGAGAGTAACACCTTCTCAAAGCAGAAGTCTAGCTTGACTGATGGAAGAGTCCTTAAAAGTTAATGCCAACTGGAAATATGCAAGCAACGAAGTGTCTAGGAGTATTCTGGCCCTTTAGAAAGCCAAGAGTCAGTGATTACGTTCTTGTCCTACACCGGCATGTTGGCCACAGTGTCGATTGGGAGACCAGAGTAGGAGAAGACCCAGACTAAATGGCAAACAGGTCATCAAGCTTAAAAAAAACTAGATCAGAGTGTGCCAGATTGGGACAGTAAAAGCAGAACAGGCGGACATGCCTCTTCAACAGTATCTGCAAATGTAAAAAACTTGAATATAAAAGTTAATTAAAGTTACTTTGTTTCCTAATTTTTATTCTTCTTTTCCCCTGCAGTAAACACTTATAACAACACATTTTCACAATAGCCTTATACCTTAAAATTTACATTTTTTTGAATTGGTTGACCTTCTATTCCACAGTGCTTTCCAGATCTATCTGCAGCAAATTAGACTTGAGCGTTGTTGCATTATTAAAGCCCAGTCTAACTCAGTTTATCATAAGAGCTATCAAGTTTGCTGACATTGTAGTTGGAAGCCCTTTATTAATCAAGGTCAATTTAGGACATCTACAATGACTGTGGAATTAGACAGACATTAATTCTGAACTGTATTTTTTTTTTCACCGTGGCATTAATCCTTTTATTTTCCAGACAACACAAATCAAGGAATACTTCATTCTGACTTGAATAAATGACTTGAACAGATGGGTTTTAGTATAGCATTATAAAAGCAATTAATCATTTTTATAAGGATTGTGTTAGAATAACTTCCACAGAACAGAGCATTCTGGCCTCATCAAAAGTCATTAAACATGTTGCTGATAAACGACTTGCCCTTGTTTTTGCTGAGTTGATGCTCTGAAGAGTTGACTGGCTGATGGTTGCTTACACCTTCTTTCTAATAAGCAATATTATATCAATCATTCTGCACCTGTTAACAAATGTTTAAACCTGAAAACATAGTGGTCTCTCTGGCTGGAGTCTGATCTGGAATACCTATTAACCTGACATTGCTTATTAGTCATTGCATAACTTTTATTGTCAAGAAAGTTTCCTGAATTAGATTGAATGAGCCTGTATACAGTGATGAGCAAAATGGTAACAATGTTTTGAACTTTGGACTTTCAGGCTCCGTATCTCACCATCCACTATTCCTTCGAACGTGACTACCATCATTTTATAGACAATCATCTTGGATATCTCACATTTAAAATTGACTTGTAACTATTTAGCATATGATTAGTTATGCAGATTCTTCTCATGTCACTGCCTTGTTACTGTTTTGCTCCTAAAAACCTAATCTTTAATTTTTATTATTTTGTTAGTATTTTGAAAAACACACCTTAGGCTTTCAACACTGCCTAAATTTTTCTGGGCATTCTCGCAAACAGATTCAAACATGTCTCAAACGAAATTTGATTCCAGGTCTCTTCTACATGTTCCCAAAGTTGGTACATACAGGCTGACTCACTTGGCTATGTATGTAGTTTTTTCTTCAACTCTACCAACAAGTGTTTTATTGGGTTGAGGTCTCGGGACAGTGGGGGACAATTTAGCACCTCTGCTTCATTGTCATTAAACAACTACTTCTACAATCTTGATGTCTTCTTCAGGTCAATGTCCTGCTGGAACGCTATGTCGTCCTTTTCATACCCATAGTACTGGAGTGTATGAAGTAACTCATCTTGTAGGATACTCAGCCTTGAGACCAACATCGATCCTAGTCAACTATTCAATGCCTTTGGCTGTGAAACAATCTCATACCATCCTTCCTCCATCAAACTTGACAGTTCCTTCAATTTCTTGATCTGTTAGTCCCTTTTTCTATTGTTCCTTCCAGAAGCTTTTGCACCCACCTATTGATTTTCATGTCATCGCTCCTAATCACCCTTCTCCAATCTTCTACTGTCCACTTTTTCGTACTTCTTTGCAAACTTGAGCCAACGCGTCTTATGAACTCAAGGCTTCTTCACTAGGGTTGAGCGAAATGGATCGGACAAATTGAAAAATCACAGACTTTCAGCAAAGTCGGGTTTCATGAAGCCCGACCCAATCCCAGTGTGGGATCGGCCATGCTGTTGGCAATCTTTGTACCAAAGTCGCGTTTCATATGACGCTTTCAGCGCCATTTCTCAGCCAATGAAGGAGGACGCAGAGTGTGGGCAGCATGATGACATAGGTCTTGGTACCCACCATCTTAGAGAAGGGCATGACAGTGATTGGCTTGCTTTCTGTGGCGTCACAGGGGCTATAAAGGGGCATGCACGCCAACCGCCATCTTACTTCTGCCGATCTGAGCATAGGGAGAGGTTGCTGCAGCTTCATCAGAAGCAGGGATATACTTAGGGAGGGAAGATTAACCCCCAAACCGCTTGTGCTGTTGCGATTTCCACTGTCCAACACCACCTTTTCTTTGCAGGGACAGTGGAGGGTATATTTTTGTGCATCAGCTCTGTAGCTTATTAGGCTGCCTCATAAGGCTCCCTGATGGCTGCATTGCTGTTTGTACGCCGCTGTGCAAACCAACTGCTTTTTTAAAAGCAAAAATCCTGTTGCTCCATTCTGCACAGTTCTATTGTTTATTTGTCCACATTTTTGTGTGCAGCAGTCCTTTTTATTGCTGGGCTGGCTGCCATACTTGTCCTGAGATCATTGTAGGCAGATTGTTATCGTAGTACAGTCCCTTTTTTTTATATATCTTCCAGCCGCGTTCTGCCACTTACATTGTGTAGTGTAATACACTGGGCATGATTGTTGCAGCAGTCTCCCACCCAAAAAAGGGAGATTTAAATTGCCACTAAGTGGATCTACGTCAGTTCTGTTTGTCGTATATCTGCCAGTCACGTTCTGCCACTTACATTGTGTAGTGTAATACAGTGGGCCTGAGTTTTGCAGCAGTCTCCCACACAAAAAAAGGAGATTTAAATTGCCACTAAGTGGATCTGTGTCAGTTCTGTTTGTCGTATATTTGCCAGCCACTTTCTGCCACTTACATTGTGTAGTGTAATACAGTGGGCCTGAGTTTGGGTGCAGTTTCACCCCCAAAAAAGGGAGATTTAAATTGCCACTAAGTGGATCTGTGTCAGTTCTGTTTGTCGTATATCTGCCAGCCACTTTCTGCCACTTACATTGTGTAGTGTAATACAGTGGGCCTGAGTTTGGGTGCAGTGTCAACCCCAAAAAAGGGGGATTTAAATTGCCACTAAGTGGATCTGCGTCAGTTCTGTTTGTCGTATATCTGCCAGCCACGTTCTGCCACTTACATTGTGTAGTGTAATACACAGGGCCTGAGTTTGGGTGCAGTCTCCCCCCCAAAAAAAAAGGGATATTTAAATTCTCAACAAGTTTATATACACCTTCTACCTTGTTTTACAGTACCATATAATGGTTGTTAGTTTGGTTACATTTTCAAAAATGAGGAAGTCTGGTGGAAGAGGCCGTGGGCGGTCATTGCCAGCTGGTAATGATGGTGGTGGTGGTGGTGGAGCATCTGGTGGTAGTGGGAAAAGCAAAATAGCACCTAAGGCTTGAGTTGTTCAGACAGCGTCATCGTCTGGCTACACAAGGCCTCGAAGGCTCCCTCATCTGGGAGTAGGAAAACCGCTTTAAAAGCCGGAGCAGCAGGAACAAGTTTTGGCTTTCATTGCTGACTCAGCCTCTAGCTCTTTCGCCTCCTCTTCAGAAAGTTCGAAATATAAAAGCAGCGAGTCGTCAGTGGATGCTGTTATGATCTGGTGGCCTAAGAGCAGCATGAGACGTACTCTGGAGAATGTGATACCTGTACTGACCGCAGACCCTGAACTTAACACCGCAACTAGAAGTAGCCGTGGAATGTACCTAGCGCTCCCTAGACATCTCGACACAGCCGGAGGACTAATTACCCCTAGAGATAGAAAAGGGAAAACTATCTTGCCTCAGAGAAAATCCCCAAAGGATAGACAGCTGTTATGGAACTGGTGGTTAGGAGCACCTGGAATGACCTGATGGTCAAACTAGACAACAGGACAAGCTCTGGGAAGTGGGATCTCTGCTGACCGCAAACCCTAATCCTATAACACACAAACTAGAAATAGCCGTGGAGCGTACCTAACTCTCCCTAGACGCCTCTTCACAGCCTTAGAGCTAACTACCCTTAAAGATAGGAAATAAAGCCTTACCTTGCCTCAGAGAAATTCCCAAAGGAAAAGGCAGCCCCCCACATATATTGACTGTGAGTTAAGAGGAAAGTCACAAACACAGGAATGAAACAGGTTTCAGCAAAGGAGGCCAGACTTACTAAATAGACTGAGGATAGGAAAGGGATCTATGCGGTCAGCACAAAAAGCTACAAAAAGCCACGCAGAGTGTGCAGAAAGACCCCCGCACCGACTCACGGTGCGGAGGTGCCACTCTGCACCCCAGAGCTTCCAGCTAGCAAGGCAATATCATGTTAGCAAGCTGGACTAGAACTTAGCAAATACTAAGAAATATATTCAGTACAAAATGAACAACAAATGAACTAGCAGGGACTTAGCTTCTGCTGGAGTAGACAGGTCATCAGAAAGATCTGAGAGAGATCTGAACCAGTACTGATACACTGACAGCTGGCATGAAGTAACGATCTGAGTGGAGTTAAATAGAGAAGCCAGCCTAGCCGCAAACGAGGGCAGCCGAGGAAGCAACCTCAGAACCAGCAGTTCCACTCACAGCCACCAGAGGGAGTCCACGGACAGAACTCGCCGAAGTACCATTCATGATCACAGGAGGGAGTTCGAGAACGGAATTCACAACAGTACCCCCCCCTTGAGGAGGGGTCACCGAACGCTCACTATAGCCCCCAGGCCGATCAGGACGAGCCAAATGAAAGGCACGAACCAAATCGGCCGCATGGACATCGGAGGCAACAACCCAGGAATTATCCTCCTGACCATAGCCCTTCCATTTGACCAGGTACTGAAGTTTCCGTCTCGAAATACGATAATCTAAAATCTTCTCCACCACATACTCCAACTCCCCCTCGACCAACACCGGAGCAGGAGGGTCAACGGAGGGAACCATAGGCGCCACATATCTCCACAACAACGACCTATGGAACACATTATGGATGGCAAAAGAAGCTGGAAGGGCCAAACAAAACGACACAGGATTGAGAATTTCAGAAATCTTATAATGACCAATGAAACGAGGCTTAAACTTAGGAGAAGATACCTTCATAGGGACATGACGAGACGACAACCAAACCAAATCCCCAACACGAAGTCGGGGACCAACACAGCGACGACGGTTGGCGAAACATTGAGCCTTCTCCTGGGACAATGTCAAATTGTCCACTACATGAGTCCAAATTTGCTGCAACCTGTCCACCACAGAATCTACACCAGGACAGTCCGAAGGCTCAACCTGCCCTGAAGAAAAACGAGGATGAAAACCAGAATTACAAAAACAAGGCGAAACCAAAGTAGCCGAACTGGCCCGATTATTAAGGGCGAACTCAGCCAATGGCAAGAAGGTCACCCAATCATCCTGATCAGCAGAAATAAAGCATCTCAGATAGGTCTCCAAAGTCTGATTAGTTCGTTCGGTTTGGCCATTTGTCTGAGGATGGAAAGCCGAAGAAAAAGACAAATCAATGCCCATCTTAGCACAAAAGGACCGCCAAAACCTTGAAACAAACTGAGAACCTCTGTCCGACACGATGTTTTCCGGAATGCCATGTAAACAAACCACATGCTGGAAAAATAATGGAACCAAATCAGAGGAGGAAGGTAATTTAGGCAAGGGTACCAAATGGACCATCTTAGAGAAGCGATCACAAACCACCCAGATGACCGACATCCTTTGAGAGACAGGGAGATCTGAAATGAAATCCATGGAAACATGTGTCTAAGGCCCTTTCGGGACTGGCAAGGGCAAAAGTAACCCACTGGCACGAGAACAGCAGGGCTTGGCCCGAGCATAAGTCCCACAGGACTGCACAAAAGAACGAACATCCCGTGACAAGGAAGGCCACCAAAAGGACCTAGCCACCAAATCTCTGGTACCAAAAATCCCAGGATGACCAGCCAACACCGAACAATGAACCTCAGAGATAACTCTACTAGTCCATCTATCAGGGACAATCAGTTTCTCCGCTGGACAACGGTCAGGTCTATCAGCCTGAAACTCCTGCAGCACCCGCCGCAAATCAGGTGAAATGGCAGACAGAATTACCCCCTCTTTGAGAATACCAGCCGGCTCAGGAACTCCCGGAGAATCAGGCACAAAACTCCTTGAAAGGGCATCGGCCTTCACATTCTTAGAACCCGGAAGGTATGAAACCACAAAATTGAAACGGGAGAAAAACAGCGACCATCGAGCCTGTCTAGGATTCAACCGCTTGGCAGACTCGAGATAAGTCAGATTCTTGTGATCCGTTAAGACCACCACGCGATGCTTGGCTCCCTCAAGCCAATGTCACCACTCCTCGAACGCCCACTTCATAGCCAACAACTCCCGATTGCCAACATCATAATTACGCTCAGCAGGCGAAAACTTTCTAGAAAAGAAAGCACATGGCTTCATCACAGAGCCATCAGATCTTCTTTGAGACAAAACAGCCCCTGCTCCAATCTCAGAAGCATCAACCTCAACCTGAAAAGGGAGCAAAACATCTGGCTGACACAACACAGGAGCCAAAGAGAAACGACGTTTCAACTCCCGAAAAGCCTCAACGGCCACAGAGGACCAATTCACCACATCAGCACCTTTCTTGGTCAAATCAGTCAACCGATTAACAACACTAGAAAAATTAGCAATGATGCGACGATAAAAATTAGCAAAGCCCAGGAATTTCTGAAGGCTCTTCACAGATGTAGGCTGAGTCCAATCATAAATGGCCTGAACTTTAACAGGATCCATCTCGATAGTAGAAGGGGAAAAAATGAAGCCCAAAAAGGAAACCTTCTGAACTCCGAAGAGAAATTTAGACCCCTTCACAAACAAAGAATTAGCGCGAAGGACCTGGAACACCATTCTGATCTGCTTCACATGAGACTCCCAATCATCCGAAAAGACCAAAATATCATCCAAATATACAATCATGAATCTATCCAAATACTTTCGGAAGATGTCATGCATAAAGGATTGAAACACAGATGGAGCATTAGAAAGCCCGAATGGCATCACCAGGTACTCAAAATGGCCCTCGGGCGTATTAAATGCTGTTTTCCATTCATCGCCCTGTTTAATACGCACAAGATTATACGCCCCTCGAAGAACTATCTTGGTGAACCAACTAGCCCCCTTAATCCGAGCAAGCAAATCAGACAGTAGAGGCAAAGGGTACTGAAATTTGACCATGATTTTATTGAGAAGGCGGTAATCTATACAAGGTCTCAGAGAACCATCCTTCTTGGCCACAAAAAAGAACCCTGCTCCCAACGGTGACGACGACGGGCGAATATGCCCTTTCTCCAAGGACTCCTTTATATAACTCCACATAGCGGCGTGTTCCGGCACAGATAAATTGAAAAGTCGTCCCTTAGGAAATTTACTACCAGGAATCAAATTAATAGCACATTCACAATCCCTATGAGGAGGCAGGGCACTGGATTTGGGCTCATCAAATACATCTCGATAATCCGACAAAAACTCAGGGACTTCAGAAGGAGTAGAAGGATAAATTGACAACAACGGAACGTCACCATGTACCCCTTGACAACCCCAACTGGACACAGACATTGATTTCCAATCCAATACTGGATTATGGACCTGTAGCCATGGCAAACCCAACACGACCACATCATGCAAATTATGCAACACCAAAAGCGAATATCTTCCTGATGTGCAGGAGCCATGCACATGGTCAACTGAGTCCAGTACTGAGGTTTATTCTTGGCCAAAGGCGTAGCATCAATTCCCCTTAATGGAATAGGATACTGCAAGGGCTCCAAGAAAAAACCACAGCGCCTGGCAAACTCCAAGTCCATCAAATTCAAGGCAGCGCCTGAGTCCACAAATGCCATAACAGAGTAGGACGACAAAGAGCAAATCAGAGTAACGGACAAAAGAAATTTAGGCTGTACAGTACCAATGGTGACAGACCTAGCGAACCGCTTAGTGCGCTTAGGACAATCAGAGATAGCATGAGTGGAGTCACCTCAGTAAAAACACAGCCCATTCTGACGTCTGTGTTCTTGCTGTTCAGCTCTGGTCAAGTCCTATCACATTGCATAGGCTCAGGCCTCTGCTCAGAGGATACCGCCAAATGGTGCACAAGCTTGCGCTCACGCAAGCGCCGATCGATCTGAATGGCCAAGGACATTGATTCATTCAGACCAGCAGGCGTGGGGAACCCCACCATAACATCTTTAAGGGCTTCAGAAAGACCTTTTCTGAAAATTGCTGCAAGGGCACACTCATTCCATTGAGTAAGCACAGACCACTTTCTAAACTTCTGGCAATATACCTCCGCTTCATCCTGACCCTGACACAAAGCCAGCAAGATTTTCTCTGCCTGATCCACAGAGTTAGGTTCGTCATAAAGCAATCCAAGCGCTAGAAAAAACGCATCTACATTAAGCAATGCAGGATCTCCTGGCGCAAGGGAGAATGCCCAGTCTTGAGGGTCGCCACGTAACTAAGAAATAATTATTTTTACTTGCTGAATGGGGTCACCAGAGGAGCGGGTTTTCAAAGCAAGAAACAGTCTACAATTATTTTTGAAATTCAGAAATTTAGATCTATCCCCAGAAAAAATATAAGGAATTGGAATTCTAGGCTCTAACATAGGATTCTGAACTACATAATCTTGAATGCTTTGTACCCTTGCAGTGAGTTGATCAACACAAGAGGACAGAACTTGAATGTCCATATCTACACCTGAGTCCTGAACCACCCAGAGGTTAAGGGGAAAAGAAAGACAAAACACACTGCAGAGAAAAAAAATGGTCTCAGAACTTCTCTTATCCCTCTATTGAGATGCATTAACACTTTGTTGGCCAGCTGTACTGTTATGGAACTGGTGGTTAGGAGCACCTGGAATGACCTGATGGTTAAACTAGACAACAGGACAAGCTCTGGGAAGTGGGATCTCTGCTGACCGCAAACCTTAATCCTATAACACACACACTAAAAATAGCCGTGGAGCGTACCTAACTCTCCCTAGACGCCTCTTCACATCCTAAGAGCTAACTACCCCTAAAGATAGGAAAGAAAGCCTTACCTTGCCTCAGAGAAATTCCCAAAGGAAAAGGCAGCCCCCACATATATTGACTGTGAGTTAAGAGGAAAGTCACAAACACAGGAATGAAACAGGTTTCAGCAAAGGAGGCCAGACTTACTAAATAGACTGAGGATAGGAAAGGGATCTATGCGGTCAGCACAAAAAGCTACAAAAAGCCACGCAGAGTGTGCAAAAAGAAATATATTCAGTACAAAATGAACAACAAATGAACTAGCAGGGACTTAGCTTCTGCTGGAGTAGACAGGTCATCAGAAAGATCCGAGAGAGATCTGAACCAGTACTGATACATTGACAGCTGGCATGAAGTAACGATCTGAGTGGAGTTAAATAGAGAAGCCAGCCTAGCCGCAAACGAGGGCAGCTGAGGAAGCAACCTCAGAACCAGCAGTTTCACTCACAGCCACCAGAGGGAGTCCACGGACAGAACTCGCCGAAGTACCATTCATGACCACAGGAGGGAGTTCGAGAACGGAATTCACAACAGGTGACACAGAGGAAGGTGCACATGACATTGAAGAGGAGGTGATAGATGACCCAGTTGTTGACCCAGATTGGCAGCCATTGGGGGAACCGGGTGCCGCTGGCAGTAGCTCTGAAGCGGAGGAGGATGATCCGCAACCAGCATCTACATCGCAACAGCTTTCATCTGGCAGGCCCGTATCTGGCCAAAAACGTTTGACAAAACCAAAAACACTTTTAGGACAGTGTGGCCATCCAGTTAAAGTAGCACAGCGTGCAATGCCTGAAAAGGTATTCGATAGTAGGAAGAGTGCAGTGTGGGAGTTTTTTAACCAAGATCCGAATGATCAGTGCAAAGTTATCGGTAAGAAATGCTCAAAGACCTTTAGCAGAGGGAAGAATGTCCAAAATTTAAATACAACGTGCATGCGTAGACATTTAACCAGCATGCACTTGCAAGCCTGGACTAACTTCCAAATGTCCCGTACCGTTGGTGCACCCACTCAGAATGAAGGTAGTCAGCAACGCTACATTGCTTCTCTCACTGTAAGCCCACCAGTCAGGACACCACCAGCAGCAAATGTGGAGGTATCGTCGCAAGGCCAAAGCAGTCAGGGAATCACAAGGTTATTGGTAGGAAACACTGTGTGTAGGCTAACATCGAGAATACCATCACCAACCCTCTCTCAATCCGCCATGTCCACCACTGCCACCACCGCTAGTTCCACCATATGCAGCTCTCCAGTCCAGCTCACCCTACAAGAGACTCTTGTTAGGAAAAGGAAGTACTCATCCTTTCATCCACGTACACAGGGTTTGAACGCCCATATTGCTAGACTAATCTCATTAGAGATGATGCCCTACCGGTTGGTTGAAAGCGAAGCTTTCAAAGCCCTGATGGCCTATGCAGTACCACGCTATGACCTACCCAGTCGACACTTCTTTGTGAGAAAAGCCATCCCAGCCCTCCAAAAGCATGTCAAAGACCGCATTGTTTATGCACCCAGGCAATCAGTCAGTAGAAAGGTGCACCTCACAGCAGATGCATGGACCAGTAGGCATGGCCAGGGACATTACATGTCCATCAAGGCGCACTGGGTTAATGTGGTGGATGCAGGGTCCACAGGGGACAGCCATAGTGGGACAGTTCTGCCTAGCCCACGGTCTAGGAAACAGTTTGCAGTAGGCGTTCGACACCCCTCCTCTTCCTCCTCCTCCTCCAGAAGCAAAAGCTCGTCCACAGAGCGCAGTCGCCCTACCACTCCATCCGCAGCTGCCAGTGTTGCACATGAGGTGTCACATTATGGAACAGCTAGTGGTAAGCGTCAGGAGGCTGTGTTGGAAATGAAGTGTTTGGGCGACAACAGACACACCACGGAAGTACTGGCCGAGTCCTTGCAGCAAGAAACTCAGTCATGGCTGGGCAGTGTACATCTTGAGGCAAGCAATGTAGTCAGTGATAACGGAAGGAATTTTATGGCTGCCATAGCCCTTTCAGAACTGAAACACATTCCTTGCCTGGTGGTGCAGTGCTTCCTGAAAAGTTATCCGGAGTTAACAGCCCTGCTCCTGAAGGTGTGAAGACTTTGCTCGCACATCCACTGATCGCCCGTACACTCCAGCTGTATGCAGAACCATCAGCGATCGCTGAAGCTTCGCCAGCACCGCCTAATAATCGACGTTCCAACAAGGTGGAACTCCACACTGCACATGCTTCAGAGGCTGTGCGAACAGAGGCGTACTGCAATGTATTTGTGGGAGGATACACATACATGGGCAGGCAGTTGGATGGCAGACATGGAGTTGTCAGGTGTGCAGTGGTTGAAGCTACAAGACCTCTGTCAAGTCCTTCAGCATTTTGAGGAATACACATGGCTGGTAAGTGCAGACGATGCCATCATAAGCATGAGCATCCCACTAATGCGTCTGCTGATGCAAAGTTTGACGCACATTAAGGAGCAGGCATCTGCAGCCGAGGATGAGGGAAGCCTTGATGACAGTCAGCCATTGTCTGCTCAGGGAACTCTCCTGGATGAGGTGGCGGATGAAGAGGAGGAGGAGGAGTATGATGGGGATGAATACTTATGGGAGGAGGATGCTTCTCGGGGGCAATAGAAACTGGTAGCGTTGCAAGGTCAGGTACAGGGTTTTTGCGGGAGACAAGTGATGTTGATTTGCAAGAAAGTGCTCCTCAACCCAGCACAAGCAGTGAATTGACACCTGGAACATTGGCCCACATGGATGATTATGCCTTGCGTATCCTAAAAAGGGACCCCCGCATTATCAAAATGATGACCGATGATGATTACTGGTTGGCCTGCCTCCTGGATCCACGCTATAAAGGGAAATTACAAAATATCATGCCACATGAGAACCTTGAGCAAATATTGGCTAACAAACAAGCAACTCTTGTAGACCGTTTGGTTCAGGCATTCCCAGCACACAGCGGCGGTGATGGTTCTCACACGAGCTGCAGGGGTCAACATGGCAGAGGTGTTAGAGGTGCACAAATCAAAAGTGGCGTTGGACAGAGGGGTTTTATGACCAGGTTGTCGAGTGATTTTGCAATGACCGCAGACACGACAGGTACTGCTCCATCAATTCAAAGTGACAGGAGACAACATTTGTCCAGTATGGTTACGAACTATTTTTCCTCCCTTATCGATGTTCTCCCTCACACGTCATTCCCCTTTGATTACTGGGAATCTAAAATAGACACCTGGCCTGAATTGGCAGAATATGCATTACAGGAGCTCGCTTGCCCAGCTACTAGTGTGCTATCAGAAAGAGTCTTCAGTGCTGCTGGTTCAATACTGACTGAAAAAAGGACTCGTCTGACTACCCAAAATGTTGATGATCTAACCTTCATTAAAATGAACCAATCATGGATTTCTAATTATTTTGCCCCACCTTCCCCTGCTGACACGTAGCTTGCCTGAAAAATGTCTTGCTTTTGGACTCCTCTTACTGACTGCTCCAATTCCTCCATTTGTAACTGCTGAATGTCCACCATAGGCAATTTTTTACCTCCCTAAATGGGCTGACTCCCCCCTCAGGGCCGTGGTCACCACCTAGCGCAAGCACCCGTGCGAGTGCCATTTGCCTGGACAGGTGGGTGTGCCCACTCTTGGGTGACGGCACTGGCACAGGGTCCCTCATAGTACAATGAAGTGTCTCTGACGGTGGTGGTGCACAACCAATGTCAGACACACCGTCGTAATATGAGGGGCCCTGTGCCAGTACCGCCGCCCATGAGAGAGTGTTCCCCCCTGGTCGAACAGTGCTCTACCACTTGCAATACTTACCTCTCCCTGCTCCACCACAGTGTAGTCTGTGCTGATAAATCCTTCAATGGCACTGCCAAAACAAATTTGTTGAAATGATAGATGATAGCTAAAATATACAGGGGCCCTGGCCTCCATTTAGACCATTTAATACTTTGCGCTAACTACCACTGTCTGCTACTCAGCAGAGGAGCCCACCCCTGTATGTAGCTATGCCACCTGTTTATTTTTGAAAAAAATGTTGGCAGACATTTACCTCACTTTATTATTTTGGCCTACTAACTGTGTCAGCCACTCCTTACAGTTGTCCTCCACTGAACAAACCTATGCCGCCAGTTTACTACTGTTACCAATTTTGAACTGCATTTAGCCTACTTACTTTTTTGGGCCTACTAACTGGGTCTGACACTCCTTACAATTGTCCTCCGCTGAACAACGCTATGCCACCAGTTCACTCCTGTAACCCATGTTGAACTGCATTGAGCCTACTTTTTTATTTTAGGCCTACTACGTGTGTCTGTCTGCACCACTCCTTACAATTGTCCTCCGCTGAACAACGCTATGCCGTCAGTTCACTCCTGCAACACGTTTTGAACTGCATTGAGCCTACTTTTTTATTTTAGGTCTACTAAGTCTTTCTGCGCCACTAATTACAATCGTCCTCCGCTGAACAACGCTATACCGCCTGTGTACCCCGTAACCAATTTTAAACTGCATTGAGCCTACTTTTTTATTTTAGGCCTACTACCTTTGTCTGCGCCACTCCTTACAAACGTCCTCCGCTGAACAAACCAATGCCGCCTATGTACCCCTGTAACCAATTTTAAACTGCATTGAGCCTACTTTTTTATTTTAGGCCTACTAAGTCTGTCTGTGCCACTCCTTACAATTGTCCTCCGCTGATCAAAGCTATTCCGCCAGTGTACTCCTGTTACCAATTTTGAACTGCATTTAGCCTACTTACTTTTTTGGGCCTACTAACTGTGTCTGCCACTCCTTACAATTGTCTTCCGCTGAACAACGCTATGCCACCAGTTCACTCCTGTAACCCGTTTTGAACTGCATTGAGCCTACTTTTTTATTTTAGGCCTACTACCTGTGTCTGTCTGCGCCACTCCTTACAATTGTCCTCCGCTGAACAACGCTATGCCGCCAGTTCACTCCTGTAACCCGTTTTGAACTGCATTGAGCCTACTTTTTTATTTTAGGCCTACTACATGCCTACTACCTGTGTCTGTCTGCGCCACTCAATACAGCTGTCCTCCATTGAACAAAGCTATGCCGCCTGTTTACTCCTGTTACCATTTTTGAACTGCTTGGAGCCTACTTTTTAAATGTGGGCCTACAACCTGTGTTTGCGCCACTCATTACAGCTGTCCTCCATTGAACAAAGCTATGCCGCCTGTTTACTCCTGTTTCGAATATTAAATTGCATTTGGCCTACTTGTTTGGTTGGGCCTACTAACGGTGTCTGCCGCTGCTTGTTGTTCTCCTCCACTGAACAAAGCTGAGCTTCAATTTTCAGCCTATATCAAATATTAAACTGCATTTGGCCTACTTGTTTGGTTGGGCCTACTAACGGTGTCTGCCGCTCCTTGCTTTTCTCCTCCACTGAACAAAGCTGAGCTTCAATTTCCAGCCTATATCAAATATTAAACTGCATTTGGTCTACTTGTTTGGTTGGGCCTACTAACGGTGTCTGCCGCTGCTTGTTGTTCTCCTCCACTAAACAATGCTGAACTTCAATTTTCAGCCTATATCAAATATTAAACTGCATTTGGCTTACTTGTTTGGTTGGGCCTACTAACGGTGTCTGCCGCTGCTTGTTGTTCTCCTCCACTGAACAAAGCTGAGCTTCAATTTTCAGCCTATATCAAATATTAAACTGCATTTGGCCTACTTTTTTGGTTGGGCCTACTAACGGTG
The DNA here is from genome assembly GCF_051348905.1 of Ranitomeya variabilis. Taxonomy (NCBI): domain Eukaryota; kingdom Metazoa; phylum Chordata; class Amphibia; order Anura; family Dendrobatidae; genus Ranitomeya; species Ranitomeya variabilis. The sequence goes on along the minus strand of NC_135235.1, from coordinate 277,640,337 downwards.
TCTGCCGCTCCTTGCTTTTCTCCTCCACTGAACAAAGCTGAGCTTCAATTTTCAGCCTATATCAAATATTAAACTGCATTTGGCCTACTTGTTTGGTTGGGCCTACTAACGGTGTCTGCCGCTGATTGTTGTTCTCCTCCACTGAACAAAGCTGAGCTTCAATTTTCAGCCTATATCAAATATTAAACTGCATTTGGCCTACTTGTTTGGTTGGGCCTACTAACGGTGTCTGCCGCTGCTTGTTGTTCTCCTCCACTGAACAAAGCTGAGCTTCAATTTTCAGCCTATATCAAATATTAAACTGCATTTGGCCTACTTGTTTGGTTGGGCCTACTAACGGTGTCTGCCGCTGCTTGTTGTGCTCCTCCACTGAACAAAGCTGAGCTTCAATTTTCAGCCTATATCAAATATTAAACTGCATTTGGCCTACTTGTTTGGTTGGGCCTACTAACGGTGTCTGCCGCTGCTTGTTGTTCTCCTCCACTGAACAAAGCTGAGCTTCAATTTTCAGCCTATATCAAATATTAAACTGCATTTGGCCTACTTGTTTGGTTGGGCCTACTAACGGTGTCTGCCGCTGCTTGTTGTTCTCCTCCACTGAACAAAGCAGAGCTTCAATTTTCAGCCTATATCAAATATTAAACTGCATTTGGCCTACTTGTTTGGTTGGGCCTACTAACGGTGTCTGCCGCTGCTTGTTGTTCTCCACTGAACAAAGCTGAGCTTCAATTTTCAGCCTATATCAAATATTAAACTGCATTTGGCCTACTTGTTTGGTTGGGCCTACTAACGGTGTCTGCCACTGCTTGTTGTTCTCCACTGAACAAAGCTGAGCCGCCTGTTTACTCCTGTTACCTATTTTGAACTGCATTTGGCCCACTTTATTACTTGGCCCTACTAACTGTCTGCCACTCCTTACAGTGGTCCTCCCCTGAACAAAGCAATGCCGTCTGGTTAGTCCTGTTACCAATTTTGAACTGCATTTAGCCTACTTACCTTTTTGGGCCTACTAACTGTTTCTGCTACTCCTTACAATTTCCCTCCGCTGAACAAAGCTATGCCGCCAGTGTACTCCTGTTACCAATTTTGAACTGCATTTAGCCCACTTTATTATTTGGGCCTATATCTGTGTTTCCTCCTCATCCAGCCCATTGCCCAGCCACTGCTAGATGAGTCTGCTGGTACATTGACCCAGACCACTACATTCCCCTTGCACTCTACACAGCCAGAATCTGACCCTGCTGAAGGTTCCCCTTCCCGCATACTATACCACCTTACACGGGGACAAACAGGAAGGTGCAGATGAAAGTGCAGGTTCTTCATCAGGTGGGGGAGCATACCCGTTGGCAACGTCAGTTGCACAGGGCCCCTCATAGTACACAAAAGTGTCTCCGCCGGTGGGAGGTGCCCCACCGTAAAACACACCGCCGTACTTTGAGGGGCCATGTGCCAGTGCCAATGCGAACGAGTGGGCCCCCCTGCTTGCTCAGGATCACAGCACTTGCAAAGTTGAAATACTTACCTCTCCCTGCTCCACCGCCTTGACGTAGTCCGCGTTTCCTGGGCCCACGAAAAACTTGAACCAGCCCTACACCCACAACTTTAGCCAAATGACCCCCAATTTTCAATGCCTAACAATTATTATGAAGTAAATTAAGATTGATAAGCTTCTGTAATAAGAATTGATGTTTTGGCATTAAAGTAGGCACTGTAGGTGTTTTCCTGTCCTCCACACTCTGCCGACTTTGATTCCCCATTGACTTGCATTGGGTTTCGTGTTTCAGTCGGCCCCCGACTTTTGACAATAATCGGCCGATTTCACCTGACCCGACTTTTGACAAATCGATCCTAAAAAATAAAAGTCGCTCAACTCTATTCTTCACCTTTTTTTGAGCCTCCCTTTCAGACTTGTGCAACGTGCATCACACAATGCTTTCATGGACGTCTGTGATCTCACTATTACAACACATGTGCAGAACCATCCCAGGCCTTATCAAAAGTCCCAGCTCAGTGTGAGAGGCCTGGAGATTTCAGCATTCATGGCAGGAATAAGAAGACTGGAGGAGGATCAAATGGGTGATAATGAGGAGCTGGAAAGATGACTGACAAGATGACAATAACAGTCCCTGGACTTATTTTCATAGAAATAAAGAAGTAATTTAAACCCTAGCTAATTTAATTAACTTGTTATTTACAATTGTTTATCTTTGGTATTTCTAGCTGAATACCTAGTTCTTAGTTTCAAAATATGTGATACTAAATGCCACAAAAGTCTTAGAAAGTGATAAAAATTTCAGGGCGTTGTAAACCTGATGATGAGATCTTTGTGAACATTTGCTTTAAGGCATTTGACAAGTGTTAAACATTCCCTCCAGGTGTACACAGGGTGAATGTTAATTCAGGCAAGACTTGACAGATTCATTATATATTTTAGTCCTACTAACAATTGCCACTTTAGTCTATGTCACTTTTAGGCAAGTTGATAAAATATAGAAGCAGGGAAAAGTCAATTTATTTTGAATCCATATATTGGTACTAGTCATCCAATATATAGGTATGGTCTGGGTGGACATAACTTTGTATAGTTTTGCCTATTTCACAAATAATGCTATGTAGTTTCATCTAGTCCATGCACCTGCTCAGCCAATGTCACCTTTTCAGGGTTACAATTTACAAATGCTTCTGCTGGAACTGATAAATATAAGTATAAAATAATGAAATCTGGTCTTTAATGGGTTTCCGTTTTTTGTGTTGTGTATTTATAGTATAATGTCCCCTTTTCATTACAGTATGATGAATAAGTTGCTTTAAATTCTGTAAGCCATCCAAATTAGAGCTGAAATATACAGTTGGTCAAAGTTACCAAACCCAACAGCTGGCCATACCAGTGAAACCGCCTGCTTATTTTTGTCTATTACGTGACCAACTATAAAGACCCAGACATAGCAAGCTGTGGTGTACTGTGTGGTCTGACACTTTCTATCACAGCCAACACTGACTTTTTTAGTAACCTTAACTCCCGTGACTCTTCTTTGCTTACCCACCTGTTGTCCTTCCTTGGTAAATGCTGGTATATGCTATCTACAGTAAAATGGAAACATCCCAAAAGCAATCCTCACATTTTGGAGGTGCTCTGAACCAACTAGCCATCACTGCTTAGATTGGGAATTGATGCCATCTCGGATGAGGAATGACAGAACTTAATATGCAGGATGGTGCCATGGATATGAAAATATAGAACTGAGTATGCAAAGTGGCACCTTGAAACAGCAGAGATATGTATACATAAAGGTACCTTGGAGCCGAGTATGGAGATACGCTTGAGGTTAGATGTAAAAGAGGCATGTTGGCTAACCCAACTGCATCTCACCACTAGGGTTGAGCGAAACGGATCGGTCATTTTCAGAAATCGCCGACTTTTAGGCAAAGTCAGGTTTCATGAAACCCGAACTGATCCTAGTGTGGGATCGGCCATGCGGTACACGATCAGAGCGCCAAAGTCGCGTTTCGCATGACGCTGTTACCGCCATTTTTCATCCAATGAAGGAGGACGCAGCGTGTGGGCAGCGTGATGACATAGGTCTCTGTCCCCACCATCTTAGACAAGGGCATGGCAGTGATTGGCTTGCTGTCTGCGGCGTCACAGGGGCTATAAAGGGGCGTGCACACCGACCTCCATCTCACTTCTGCCAATCTGAGCAAAGAGAGAGTTTGCTGCAGTTAGTCAGAAGCAGGGACAGAGTTAGGGAGGAAATATAAACACCCAAACCGCTTGTGCTGGAGCGATTTTCACTGTCCCACACCACCTTTTTGTGCAGGGACAGTGGAGGTCGTATTTTAGTGCAGCAGCTGCATAGCTGTGTGCACGGTGCTGTGCAAACCAACTGCTTTTTTCAAAGCAAAAATCCTGTTGCTCCTTTCTGCACAGTTACCTGTCTTGTTTATTTGTCCACACTTTTTTGTTCTGAAGTCCTTTTTATTGCTGCCATACTTGTCCTGAGATCATTGTAGGGACTAGGGAGCGTGTTATTGCAGTATTTTTTTTTTATTTTTATAATAATTACAGCCACGTTCTGCCACATTCATAGTGTTGTGTTATACCACTGGGCCAGAGTTGTGGTTCAGTTTCTCCCCCCAAAAGTGAGATAGTAATTCTCACACAGTTTATATTCTGCTGTACTGCTAGTGTGTCATATATCAGGCAGCCACTTTCTGCCACGTTCATAGTGTTGTGTTATACCACTGGGCATGAGTTGTGGTTCAGTGTCTCCCCCCAAAAGTGAGATAGTAATTCTCACACAGTTTATATTCTGCTGTACTGCTAGTGTGTCGTATATCAGGCAGCCACTTTCTGTCACGTTCATAGTGTTGTGTTATACCACTGGGCCAGAGTTGTGGTTCAGTTTCTCCCCCAAAAGTGAGATAGTAATTCTCACACAGTTTATATTCTGCAGTACTGCTAGTGTGTCATATATCAGGCAGCCACTTTCTGCCACGTTCATAGTGTTGTGTTATACCACTGTGCCAGAGTTGTGGTTCAGTGTCTCCCCCCAAAAGTGAGATAGTATTTCTCACACAGTTTATATTCTGCTGTACTGCTAGTGTGTCGTATATCAGGCAGCCACTTTCTGTCACGTTCATAGTGTTGTGTTATACCACTGGGCCAGAGTTGTGGTTCAGTGTCTCCCCCCAAAAGTGAGATAGTATTTCTCACACAGTTTATATTCTGCTGTACTGCTAGTGTGTCGTATATCAGGCAGCCACTTTCTGCCACGTTCATAGTGTTGTGTTATACCACTGTGCCAGAGTTGTGGTTCAGTGTCTCCCCCCAAAAGTGAGATAGTATTTCTCACACAGTTTATATTCTGCTGTACTGCTAGTGTGTCGTATATCAGGCAGCCACTTTCTGCCACGTTCATAGTGTTGTGTTATACCACTGTGCCAGAGTTGTGGTTCAGTGTCTCCCCCCAAAAGTGAGATAGTATTTCTCACACAGTTTATATTCTGCTGTACTGCTAGTGTGTCGTATATCAGGCAGCCACTTTCTGCCACGTTCATAGTGTTGTGTTATACCACTGGGCCAGAGTTGTGGTTCAGTTTCTCCCCCCAAAAGTGAGATAGTAATTCTCACACAGTTTATATTCTGCTGTACTGCTAGTGTGTCGTATATCAGGCAGCCACTTTCTGTCACGTTCATAGTGTTGTGTTATACCACTGGGCCAGAGTTGTGGTTCAGTGTCTCCCCCCAAAAGTGAGATAGTATTTCTCACACAGTTTATATTCTGCTGTACTGCTAGTGTGTCGTATATCAGGCAGCCACTTTCTGCCACGTTCATAGTGTTGTGTTATACCACTGTGCCAGAGTTGTGGTTCAGTGTCTCCCCCCAAAAGTGAGATAGTATTTCTCACACAGTTTATATTCTGCTGTACTGCTAGTGTGTCGTATATCAGGCAGCCACTTTCTGCCACGTTCATAGTGTTGTGTTATACCACTGTGCCAGAGTTGTGGTTCAGTGTCTCCCCCCAAAAGTGAGATAGTATTTCTCACACAGTTTATATTCTGCTGTACTGCTAGTGTGTCGTATATCAGGCAGCCACTTTCTGCCACGTTCATAGTGTTGTGTTATACCACTGGGCCAGAGTTGTGGTTCAGTTTCTCCCCCCAAAAGTGAGATAGTAATTCTCACACAGTTTATATTCTGCTGTACTGCTAGTGTGTCGTATATCAGGCAGCCACTTTCTGCCACGTTCATAGTGTTGTGTTATGCCACTGGGCCAGAGTTGTGGTTCAGTTTCTCCCCCCAAAAGTGAGATAGTAATTCTCACACAGTTTATATTCTGCTGTACTGGTAGTGTGTCGTATATCAGGCAGCCACTTTCTGCCACGTTCATAGTGTTGTGTTATACCACTGGGCCAGAGTTGTGGTTCAGTGTCTCCCCCCAAAAAATGAGGACGTCTGGTGGAAGAGGCCATGGACGGGGGTTGCCAGCTAGTACTGATGGTGGTGGTGGTGCTGCATCTGGTTTTAGTGGCCAAAGCACAGTAGCACCTAAGGCTGGAGGTGTTGAGCCTGTGTCATCGTCTGGCTACACAAGGCCTCGAAGGCTCCCTTACCTGGGAGTAGGAAAACAGCTTTTAAAGCCGGAGAAGCAGGAAAAAGTTTTGTCTTTCCTTGCTGACTCAGCCTCTAGCTCTTCCGCCTCCTCTTCCCAAAGTTCAAAATCTAAGAGCAGCCAGTCGTCAGTGGATGCTTCCGGTCCGGAAAAAGATGTTTCCTTGTGTCCTTCTCCCAAACCAAGAGTGAAGGATGCATCAGGCGACACTACAGGTTACTCCATGGAGCTCTTTACCCATACCGTGCCAGGGTTAGAAAGGGAAATTGTACACTGCCCATTACAAGAAGAATCAGACATGGAGGGCACTGATGCACAGCCACAGCTAGATTATGATGCTGTTCCATTGACTCAGATCACTACATTGACCTCGCAGTTTCCTGAGCCAGAATCTGACCCTGATGAGACTATGGTGCCCTGTCCCGAACGCTATAGCACTGGCTTACACGGTGACACTGAGGAAGGTGCACATGACATTGTGGAGGAGGAGCTGATAGATGACCCAGTTCTTGACCCAGATTGGCAGCCATTGGGGGAAGAGGGTGCCGCTGGCACTAGCTCACAAGCGGAGGAGGGTTATCCGCAGCAACATCAATCTACTTCGCAACAGCTGGCATCAGCCAGGCCCGTATCAGGCCCAAAACGTGTGACAAAAACAGTTTTAGGACAGCGTGGCCAACCGCTGAAAGTTGCACAGCGTGCAATGCCTGAAAAAGAATTCCATAGTAGGAAGAGTGCAGTGTGGCATTTTTTTGACCAAGATCCCAATGATCAGTCTAAAGTGATCTGTAAGAAATACTCAAAGACCTTTAGCAGAGGGAAGATTCTTCAAAATTTAAATACAACGTGCATGCGTAGACATTTAACCAGTATGCACTTGCAAGCCTGGACTAATTACCAAATGTCCTGTACCGTTGGTGCACCTGTTCAGAATGAAGGTAGTCAGCAACACTACATTGCTTCCCTCACTGTAAGCCCACCAGTTCGGACACCACCAGCAGCAAATGTGGAGGGATTGTCGCAAGGCCAATGCAGGCAGGGAATCATAAGGTTATTGGTAGGAAGCACTGTATGTAGGCCAACATCACCAACTGTCTCTCAATCCGCCATGTCCACCACCACCACCACCGCTAGTTTCACCATCTGCATGTCTCCTGTCCAGCTCACCCTAGAAGAGACTCTCGTGAGGAAAAGAAAGTACTCATTGTTGTGAATTTGGATTCTGGGCTCCCCCGGTGGCTACTGGTGGAATTGAACTGGTGTCTTCATCTTCTCTGTTCACCTGTTCCCATCAGGATGTGGGAGTCGCTATATAGCCTTGCTGCTCTGTTAGTTGCTTGCCGGTCAACAATGTTATCAGAAGCCTCTCTGTGCTTGTTCCTGCTCCTAGACAACTACTAGATAAGTTGGACTCTTGTCCATGTTTGTTTTTGCATTTTTGTTCCAGTTCACAGCTGTAGTTTCGTTACTGTGTCTGGAAAGCTCTTGTGAACAGGAATTGCCACTCTGGTGTTATGAGTTAATGCCAGAGTTTTAAAGTAATTTCTGGATGGTGTTTTGATAGGGTTTTCAGCTGACCATGAAAGTGTCCTTTCTGTCTTCTGCTATGTAGTAAGTGGACCTCAAATTTGCTAAACCTATTTTCATACTACGTTTGTTATTTCATCTTAATTCACCGCCAATACATGTAGGGGGCCTCTGTCTCCTTTCGGGGTATTTCTCTAGAGGTGAGCTAGGACTAATATTTTCCTCTGCTAGCATTATTTAGTCCTCCGGCTGGTGCTGGGCATCTAGAATCAACGTAGGCATGCTACCCGGCCACTGCTAGTTGTGCGTTAGGTTTAGTTCATGGTCAGCTCAGTTCCCATCTTCCAAGAGCTAGTTCCTATATATGCTGATGCTATGTTCTCTTGCCATTGAGAACATGACAGTTTGACCGGCCCACTAAAGGGTTAAAATCCTTGGCTGAGAAAGGAGAGAAATAAGAAGTCTGCTGAGATTTTTTTTTTTTTTTTCTCTCCTTCTAATCTTTGAATGGCTCTGTGTCCACCTGTTTGTAATGGATCTTCAGAGTGTAACTGCGGGTTTGAATAATCTCGCCACGAAGGTACAAAATTTGCAAGACTTTGTTTGTCATGCACCTGTATCTGAGCCGAGAATTCCTTTGCCGGAATTTTTCTCGGGGAATAGATCTGGGTTTCAGAATTTTCGAAATAATTGCAAATTATTTTTGTCCCTGAAGTCTCGCTCTGCCGGAGATCCTGCACAGCAGGTCAGGATTGTGATTTCCTTGCTCCGGGGCGACCCTCAAGACTGGGCTTTTTCATTGACACCAGGGGATCCTGCGTTGCTCAATGTGGATGCGTTTTTTCTGGCCTTGGGGTTGCTTTATGACGAACCTCATTTGGAGCTTCAGGCAGAAAAAACTTTGATGTCCCTATCTCAGGGGCAAGATGAAGCGGAAATTTACTGCCAAAGATTCCGTAAATGGTCTGTGCTTACTCAGTGGAATGAGTGCGCCCTGGCGGCGACTTTCAGAGAGGGTCTCTCTGATGCCATTAAGGATGTTATGGTGGGGTTCCCTGTGCCTGCGGGTCTGAATGAGTCCATGACAATGGCTATTCAGATCGATAGGCGTTTGCGGGAGCGCAAACCAGTGCACCATCTGGCGGTGTCCACTGAGAAGTCGCCAGAGAGTATGCAGTGTGATAGAATTCTGTCCCGAAGCGAGCGGCAGAATTTTAGATGGAAAAATGGGTTGTGTTTCTATTGTGGTGATTCTACTCATGTTATATCAGCATGCTCTAAGCGCACTAAAAAGCTTGATAAATCTGTTTCCATTTGCACCTTACCGTCTAAGTTTATTCTATCTGTGACCCTGATTTGCTCTTTGTCATCTATTACCACGGACGCCTATGTCGACTCTGGCGCCGCTTTGAGTCTTATGGATTGGTCCTTTGCCAAACGCTGTGGGTATGATTTAGACCCTTTGGAGACTCCTATTCCTCTGAAGGGGATTGACTCCACCCCATTGGCTAATAATAAACCACAATACTGGACACAAGTAACTATGCGTATTAATCCGGATCACCAGGAGATTATTCGCTTTCTGGTGCTGTATAATCTACATGATGATTTGGTGCTAGGATTGCCTTGGCTGCAATCTCACAACCCAGTCCTCGACTGGAGAGCTATGTCTGTGTTGAGCTGGGGATGTAAGGGGGCTCATGGGGATGTACCTGTGGTTTCCATTTCATCATCTATTCCCTCTGAAATTCCTGAGTTCCTGTCTGACTATCGTGACGTCTTTGAAGAATCCAAGCTTGGTTCGTTACCTCCGCACCGAGAGTGCGATTGTGCCATAGATTTAATCCCGGGTAGTAAATACCCAAAGGGTCGTTTGTTTAATCTGTCTGTGCCTGAACATGCTGCTATGCGAGAATATATAAAGGAGTCCTTGGAAAAGGGACATATTCGTCCATCGTCATCTCCCTTAGGAGCCGGTTTTTTCTTTGTGTCAAAAAAAGACGGCTCTTTGAGACCATGTATCGATTATCGGCTTTTGAACAAAATCACTGTTAAATATCAATACCCATTGCCGTTGCTGACTGATTTGTTTGCTCGCATAAAGGGGGCCAAGTGGTTCTCTAAGATTGACCTTCGTGGGGCGTATAATTTGGTGCGAATCAGGCAGGGGGATGAGTGGAAAACCGCATTTAATACGCCCGAGGGCCACTTTGAGTATTTAGTGATGCCTTTTGGTCTTTCAAATGCTCCGTCAGTTTTCCAGTCCTTTATGCATGATATTTTTCGCGATTATTTGGATAAATTTATGATTGTGTATCTGGATGATATTCTGATTTTTTCGGATGACTGGGACTCTCATGTCCAGCAAGTCAGGAGGGTTTTCCAGGTTTTGCGGTCTAATTCTTTGTGTGTGAAGGGTTCTAAGTGTGTTTTTGGGGTACAGAAGATTTCCTTTTTGGGATATATTTTTTCTCCCTCTTCCATTGAAATGGATCCTGTCAAGGTGCAAGCTATTTGTGATTGGACGCAGCCCTCTTCTCTTAAGAGTCTTCAGAAATTTTTGGGCTTTGCTAACTTTTATCGTCGATTTATTGCTGGTTTTTCGGATATTGCTAAGCCATTGACCGATTTGACTAAGAAGGGTGCTGATGTTGCTGATTGGTCCCCTGACGCTGTGGAGGCCTTTCAGGAGCTTAAGCGCCGTTTTTCCTCTGCCCCTGTGTTGCGTCAGCCTGATGTTGCTCTACCTTTTCAGGTTGAGGTCGACGCTTCTGAGATCGGGGCTGGGGCAGTGTTGTCGCAGAAAAGTTCTGACTGCTCCGTGATGAGGCCTTGTGCCTTCTTTTCCCGTAAATTTTCGCCCGCTGAGCGGAATTATGATGTTGGGAATCGGGAGCTTTTGGCCATGAAGTGGGCTTTTGAGGAGTGGCGCCATTGGCTTGAGGGGGCCAGACATCAGGTGGTGGTATTGACTGACCACAAAAATTTGATTTATCTTGAGACCGCCAGGCGCCTGAATCCTAGACAGGCGCGCTGGTCATTATTTTTCTCTCGGTTTAATTTTGTGGTGTCATACCTACCGGGTTCTAAGAATGTTAAGGCGGATGCCCTTTCTAGGAGTTTTGAGCCTGACTCGCCTGGTAACTCTGAGCCCACAGGTATCCTTAAGGATGGAGTGGTATTGTCAGCCATTTCTCCAGACCTGCGGCGGGCCTTGCAGGAGTTTCAGGCGGATAGACCGGATCGTTGCCCACCTGATAAACTGTTTGTTCCTGATGATTGGACCAGTAGAGTCATCTCTGAGGTTCATTCTTCTGCGTTGGCAGGTCATCCTGGCATTTTTGGTACCAGGGATTTGGTGGCAAGGTCCTTCTGGTGGCCTTCCCTGTCACGAGATGTGCGAGGCTTTGTGCAGTCTTGTGACGTTGGTGCTCGGGCCAAGCCTTGTTGTTCTCGGGCTAGTGGATTATTGTTGCCCTTGCCTATTCCTAAGAGGCCTTGGACGCACATCTCGATGGATTTTATTTCAGATCTGCCTGTTTCTCAGAAGATGTCTGTCATCTGGGTGGTGTGTGACCGTTTCTCTAAGATGGTCCATTTGGTTCCTCTGCCCAAGTTGCCTTCTTCTTCCGAGTTGGTTCCTCTGTTTTTTCAAAATGTTGTTCGTTTGCATGGTATTCCTGAGAATATCATTTCTGACAGAGGGACCCAATTCGTGTCTAGATTTTGGCGGGCATTCTGTGCTAGGATGGGCATAGATTTATCTTTTTCGTCCGCTTTCCATCCTCAGACGAATGGCCAGACCGAGCGGACTAATCAGACCCTGGAGACATATCTGAGGTGTTTTGTGTCTGCTGACCAGGATGATTGGGTTGCTTTTTTGCCATTGGCAGAGTTCGCTCTCAATAATCGGGCCAGCTCTGCCACTTTGGTGTCCCCGTTTTTCTGTAATTCGGGGTTTCATCCTCGATTTTCCTCTGGTCAGGTGGAATCTTCGGATTGTCCTGGAGTGGATGCTGTGGTGGAGAGATTGCATCAGATCTGGGGGCAGGTGGTGGACAATTTGAGGTTGTCCCAGGAGAAGACTCAGCTTTTTGCCAACCGCCACCGTCGTGTTGGTCCTCGGCTTTGTGTTGGGGATTTGGTGTGGTTGTCTTCTCGTTTTGTCCCTATGAGGGTCTCTTCTCCTAAGTTTAAGCCTCGGTTCATCGGCCCGTATAAGATATTGGAGATTCTTAACCCTGTTTCCTTCCGTTTGGACCTCCCTGCATCCTTTTCTATTCATAACGTTTTTCATCGGTCATTATTGCGCAGGTATGAGGTACCGGTTGTGCCTTCCGTTGAGCCTCCTGCTCTGGTGTTGGTTGAGGGTGAGTTGGAGTACGTTGTGGAGAAAATCTTGGACTCTCGTGTTTCCAGACGGAGACTCCAGTATCTGGTCAAGTGGAAGGGATACGGCCAGGAGGATAATTCTTGGGTGAATGCATCTGATGTTCATGCCTCTGATTTGGTTCGTGCCTTTCATAGGGCCCATCCTGATCGCCCTGGTGGTTCTGGTGAGGGTTCGGTGCCCCCTCCTTGAGGGGGGGGTACTGTTGTGAATTTGGATTCTGGGCTCCCCCGGTGGCTACTGGTGGAATTGAACTGGTGTCTTCATCTTCTCTGTTCACCTGTTCCCATCAGGATGTGGGAGTCGCTATATAGCCTTGCTGCTCTGTTAGTTGCTTGCCGGTCAACAATGTTATCAGAAGCCTCTCTGTGCTTGTTCCTGCTCCTAGACAACTACTAGATAAGTTGGACTCTTGTCCATGTTTGTTTTTGCATTTTTGTTCCAGTTCACAGCTGTAGTTTCGTTACTGTGTCTGGAAAGCTCTTGTGAACAGGAATTGCCACTCTGGTGTTATGAGTTAATGCCAGAGTTTTAAAGTAATTTCTGGATGGTGTTTTGATAGGGTTTTCAGCTGACCATGAAAGTGTCCTTTCTGTCTTCTGCTATGTAGTAAGTGGACCTCAAATTTGCTAAACCTATTTTCATACTACGTTTGTTATTTCATCTTAATTCACCGCCAATACATGTGGGGGGCCTCTGTCTCCTTTCGGGGTATTTCTCTAGAGGTGAGCTAGGACTAATATTTTCCTCTGCTAGCATTATTTAGTCCTCCGGCTGGTGCTGGGCATCTAGAATCAACGTAGGCATGCTACCCGGCCACTGCTAGTTGTGCGTTAGGTTTAGTTCATGGTCAGCTCAGTTCCCATCTTCCAAGAGCTAGTTCCTATATATGCTGATGCTATGTTCTCTTGCCATTGAGAACATGACAACTCATCCTCCTATCCGCGTACACAGGGTTTGAACGCCCACATTGCCAGATTAATCTCGTTAGAGGTGATGCCCTACCGGTTGGTTGAAAGCAAAGCTTTCAAAGACCTGATGGCCTACGCAGTACCACGCTATGACCTACCCAGTCGCCACTTTGCGAGAAAAGCCATCCCAGCCCTCCACCAGCATGTCAAAGACAGCATTGTCCATGCACTGAGGCAGTCTGTCAGTGGAAAGGTGCACCTCTCCACAGACGCATGGACCAGTAGGCATGGCCAGGGACGTTACGTATCCATCACGGTGCACTGGGTTAATGTGGTGGATGCAGGGTCCACAGGGGACAGCCATAGTGGGACAGTTCTGCCTAGCCCACGGTCTAGGAAACAGTTGGCAGTAGGCGTTCGACACCCCTCCTCCTCCTCCTCCAGAAGTGACAGCTCGTCCACAGAGCGCAGTCACCTGGCAACTCCATCCGCAGCTGCCAGTGTTGCACACGAGGTGTCTCATTATGGAACAGCTAGTGGTAAGCGTCAGCAGGCTGTGTTGGAAATGAAGTGTTTGGGCGACAACAGACACACCGCGGGAGTACTGGCCGAGTTCTTGCAGCAAGAAACTGAGTCATGGCTGGGCAGTGTACATCTTGAGGCAGGCAAGGTAGTCAGTGATAATGGAAGGAATTTTATGGCTGCAATAGCCCTTTCACAACTTAAACACATACCTTGCTTGGCTCACACTTTGAACCTGGTGGTGCAGTGCTTCCTGAAAAATTTTCCGGAGTTACCAGCCCTGCTCCTGAAGGTGTGAAAACTTTGTTCGCACATCCGCCGGTCGCCCGTACACTCCAGCCATATGCTGAACCATCAGCGATCGCTAAATCTTCCACAGCAACACCTAATTATAGATTACATAAACAGGAGAACCAAGAGTTTACTAAATAAACTATTTATTAAATCCAAAGAATTTTAACAATTTAAGAATGGATATAACATATCAAGTACATACAATGTGAACCACCCAGGTGGATGAATTTTGACCAAAGGTCCAAGGAAAACCAGATTAAGCAGGCTCTTGCAACATACATGTGAGAACAGCAACGACTCAGTGTGATTTAAAGAAGACTAACACTTCATACTCAGTACTCATTCAATGAGCCGCCCGTTACAGAATATGAGTAACCTTGAATACAATAGCCTGTTTACATATCAAAATAAAGGTGATAATTACCCATTACTAGTTTCCAGTTCTCCCGGGGACCTCGATCACCCCAACGCGCGTTTCGCGTGCTTGTGACAGCCTCGCTTCCTCAGGGGGCGTGGCTAAATCTAAATCCCAGTCCCTACTTTATACAAAGCCGTTCCGGTCAGATGACCAAACGGCAGCCTATCTGTGCCTATTCATAGTGCGCTTGCGCTGTTTAAGCGTCTAGCTGCCATGGTTACTGCAGGTTTATACTATCAATAGTGTGTAAGCACACATCAATGTGTGTTTGAGGGGATTCGGCGTCATAACGCCCTAGTAACCCATAGCGCCGACCCGCCGTGACTGTATAATCATTGCACATCTCCTACTGCTGCACATACGCAGCTATCTCCCTGCTCCGTCAATATGCTTCCTGGAGCCCCGCCCCCCGGGTCACGTGAGTGAGCCGGCGCCAGGCCCACAACACGCCCCCGTAGAGACAGAGAATCCACCACGCAAAGAGAACGGCAGCAGGTTGGTTGTACTCAGAGATGCGAATTGTGCTGATGTGCTGCCAATGCTGGCACATTACCCGTCACAATTATCAACTCTTGTGATCAAAGGAGACGGCAATGAGTAGTTTAACTATAAAGTGCTATATAGTGCTTACTAATATTGGAAAAGTGCTGATAGTGCCAAACAGCACTTATCCCAATAACTTCCTACTGGTGCAAATATATTATCTATCATAATTATCAGCTAATAAGTTCAGTAACCATACAAAAACACAACGGCAACAGACAGTTCAGTAAAAAAAGTGCTACATAGTGCTTCCTAATGTGAAAAAAGTGCTGATAGTGCTAAATATACCTTTCACAGTAATAAGCTAATATATCCAATCTAATATTATTATAATAATGTATCATTTCAATAGTGCCCAATATTGACCCACGTGACATTTTACAATTCTATTAAGAGTACTATCAATGATATCATCCATAAATAAAAAGCGAATAATTGAATACACATGGAATATAATCACTAAGAAATATATTTTTTCTTCTTTTTATAAGCACAGAGTATGACTCGGAGGCAATAGTCACCATATACTCATTTCTTATCACACAGTCTGTATAATGGCTTTATTTGTTGTGCATCTCCATCCGGTCCTTTTGTTCCATATGGTGCCATGTTCTTATTTTCTATCTTTTGGAAGTTGAAAGGATGCCTCATAATGTGCTTATTTTCTTTTGCGATAATTCATTCATAGTGTATCAATCACAGCTACTAAAAAAGGAGTGACAAAATCAATAACTCACAATTAAAAAACACATAGACTAAGACAAGATTTAAAATCTGGATGGAGTATAATGGGATGGAGAGGGCAATTTATGGGAAGGGATAACCGTGGTTGTTATAAATAGGAAGAGAAACCATGTGTCTCATTCAACCCCTTAGGGGTAAGGGTCCCCAGTGTGGTGATCCACCTACATTCCCTTTGCGCTAGTAGGCGGTGTATATCACCTCCTCTAATCCCACACTGGATATGGTCAATGCCTCTAACCTGGAGCATCCCAGGGTTACATTTGTGATATTCTTTAAAGTGGCGTGGGATAGTTTTTAATTTTAGAATATCCTTTTCTGTTACTGCCGCCATAATGTCCCTGACATGCTCCCGTGTACGGGTACCAAGTCGTCTAGACGTTAATCCAATGTAGATTTTGGGGCAACTACATACTGCATAATAGATGACCTGAGTCGTATTACACGTAATGTGATGTTTTATGTGGTAATTCTTTCCTTCCACTGACTCAAACTCAGATGTTCGACTGATATTTTTACATGAGATGCAGTCACCACATGGAAAGCATCCCATGGGTGGGCCTCTCGAGCCAAATATATTTTTTGGGGTTGAGGGAACGTAGTGACTGGATACTAAAATATCTTTGAGATTTCTACTCCTTCTAGAAGTCATCATTGGACGTTCTGTCAGGAGTCTTGAAAGAGTTGGATCCGTCATAAGTACTTTCCAGTGTTTCTGGAGACATTCTCTCATGGTGGTCCATTCCCCGTTGAATGTGGAAATAAACCGAATTACACTGTCCTGTTTTGGTTTTTCTCTATTTTGAGGATACAGTAAGGCCTCACGAGTTTGAGACTTTGCCCTTAGATATCCTTTTTTGATGCATCGATTGCTGTAACCCCTGGATTTAAATCTCTCTTGAAGGTCATCAGCTTGTTTCTCAAATGTGGTTTCAGAGGAACAGATTCTTCTCATCCTGAGGTACTGCCCAACCGGGATGGCCCTGATCGTACTACCTGGATGACCTGATTCGGCATGTAGCAGGGAATTAACAGAGGTGGACTTCCTGTAAACATCAGTCTGCAGGTAACGATGTTCATCCACTACAATTTTAACATCCAGGAAGTCCACCTCCGACTTACTCATTTGATACGTTAATTTGATATTAAATCTATTGCAATTTAAATCCTGCATAAATTCCTGCAACTCATATTCGGACCCCTGCCAAATTATCAGCAGGTCATCAATATACCTCAGCCAGCACTGCACATGGTCTGCGGCCCCGGCACCCCCACCGCCAAACACCTCCCTCTCCCAATATCCTAAAAAGAGGTTGGCGAACGAGGGCGCACAGGCCGCACCCATGGCAGTGCCGCGCCGCTGCAGGTAAAAAACCATGTGCAGTGCTGGCTGAGGTATATTGATGACCTGCTGATAATTTGGCAGGGAACAAATGAGTAAGTCGGAGGTGGACTTCCTGGATGTTAAAATTGTAGTGGATGAACATCGTTACCTGCAGAATGATGTTTACAGGAAGTCCACCTCTGTTAATTCCCTGCTACATGCCGAATCAGGTCATCCAGGTAGTACGATCAGGGCCATCCCGGTTGGGCAGTACCTCAGGATGAGAAGAATCTGTTCCTCTGAAACCACATTTGAGAAACAAGCTGATGACCTTCAAGAGAGATTTAAATCCAGGGGTTACAGCAATCGATGCATCAAAAAAGGATATCTAAGGGCAAAGTCTCAAACTCGTGAGGCCTTACTGTATCCTCAAAATAGAGAAAAACCAAAACAGGACAGTGTAATTCGGTTTATTTCCACATTCAACGGGGAATGGACCACCATGAGAGAATGTCTCCAGAAACACTGGAAAGTACTTATGACGGATCCAACTCTTTCAAGACTCCTGACAGAACGTCCAATGATGACTTCTAGAAGGAGTAGAAATCTCAAAGATATTTTAGTATCCAGTCACTACGTTCCCTCAACCCCAAAAAATATATTTGGCTCGAGAGGCCCACCCATGGGATGCTTTCCATGTGGTGACTGCATCTCATGTAAAAATATCAGTCGAACATCTGAGTTTGAGTCAGTGGAAGGAAAGAATTACCACATAAAACATCACATTACGTGTAATACGACTCAGGTCATCTATTATGCAGTATGTAGTTGCCCCAAAATCTACATTGGATTAACGTCTAGACGACTTGGTACCCGTACACGGGAGCATGTCAGGGACATTATGGCGGCAGTAACAGAAAAGGATATTCTAAAATTAAAAACTATCCCACGCCACTTTAAAGAATATCACAAATGTAACCCTGGGATGCTCCAGGTTAGAGGCATTGACCATATCCAGTGTGGGATTAGAGGAGGTGATATACACCGCCTACTAGCGCAAAGGGAATGTAGGTGGATCACCACACTGGGGACCCTTACCCCTAAGGGGTTGAATGAGACACATGGTTTCTCTTCCTATTTATAACAACCACGGTTATCCCTTCCCATAAATTGCCCTCTCCATCCCATTATACTCCATCCAGATTTTAAATCTTGTCTTAGTCTATGTGTTTTTTAATTGTGAGTTATTGATTTTGTCACTCCTTTTTTAGTAGCTGTGATTGATACACTATGAATGAATTATCGCAAAAGAAAATAAGCACATTATGAGGCATCCTTTCAACTTCCAAAAGATAGAAAATAAGAACATGGCACCATATGGAACAAAAGGACCGGATGGAGATGCACAACAAATAAAGCCATTATACAGACTGTGTGATAAGAAATGAGTATATGGTGACTATTGCCTCCGAGTCATACTCTGTGCTTATAAAAAGAAGAAAAAATATATTTCTTAGTGATTATATTCCATGTGTATTCAATTATTCGCTTTTTATTTATGGATGATATCATTGATAGTACTCTTAATAGAATTGTAAAATGTCACGTGGGTCAATATTGGGCACTATTGAAATGATACATTATTATAATAATATTAGATTGGATATATTAGCTTATTACTGTGAAAGGTATATTTAGCACTATCAGCACTTTTTTCACATTAGGAAGCACTATGTAGCACTTTTTTTACTGAACTGTCTGTTGCCGTTGTGTTTTTGTATGGTTACTGAACTTATTAGCTGATAATTATGATAGATAATATATTTGCACCAGTAGGAAGTTATTGGGATAAGTGCTGTTTGGCACTATCAGCACTTTTCCAATATTAGTAAGCACTATATAGCACTTTATAGTTAAACTACTCATTGCCGTCTCCTTTGATCACAAGAGTTGATAATTGTGACGGGTAATGTGCCAGCATTGGCAGCACATCAGCACAATTCGCATCTCTGAGTACAACCAACCTGCTGCCGTTCTCTTTGCGTGGTGGATTCTCTGTCTCTACGGGGGCGTGTTGTGGGCCTGGCGCCGGCTCACTCACGTGACCCGGGGGGCGGGGCTCCAGGAAGCATATTGACGGAGCAGGGAGATAGCTGCGTATGTGCAGCAGTAGGAGATGTGCAATGATTATAAAGTCACGGCGGGTCGGCGCTATGGGTTACTAGGGCGTTATGACGCCGAATCCCCTCAAACACACATTGATGTGTGCTTACACACTATTGATAGTATAAACCTGCAGTAACCATGGCAGCTAGACGCTTAAACAGCGCAAGCGCACTATGAATAGGCACAGATAGGCTGCCGTTTGGTCATCTGACCGGAACGGCTTTGTATAAAGTAGGGACTGGGATTTAGATTTAGCCACGCCCCCTGAGGAAGCGAGGCTGTCACAAGCACGCGAAACGCGCGTTGGGGTGATCGAGGTCCCCGGGAGAACTGGAAACTAGTAAT
Source organism: Ranitomeya variabilis (assembly GCF_051348905.1). NCBI lineage: Eukaryota > Metazoa > Chordata > Amphibia > Anura > Dendrobatidae > Ranitomeya > Ranitomeya variabilis. The sequence continues at coordinate 277,621,042 of NC_135235.1, read as the reverse complement.
GGGTAATTATCACCTTTATTTTGATATGTAAACAGGCTATTGTATTCAAGGTTACTCATATTCTGTAACGGGCGGCTCATTGAATGAGTACTGAGTATGAAGTGTTAGTCTTCTTTAAATCACACTGAGTCGTTGCTGTTCTCACATGTATGTTGCAAGAGCCTGCTTAATCTGGTTTTCCTTGGACCTTTGGTCAAAATTCATCCACCTGGGTGGTTCACATTGTATGTACTTGATATGTTATATCCATTCTTAAATTGTTAAAATTCTTTGGATTTAATAAATAGTTTATTTAGTAAACTCTTGGTTCTCCTGTTTATGTAATTTGTGGAAGAGTAATTCTAAATAGTTGTATATTTTGATTTAACTGGTATTTTTTCTAATGACCTAATTATAGATGTTGCAACAAGGTGGAACTCCACACTGCACATGGTTCAGAGGCTGTGTGAACAGAGGAGTGCTGTCATTTATTTGTGGGAGGATACGCATACACGGGCAGGCAGTTGGATGGCAGACATGGAGTTGTCTGGTGTGCAGTGGTCGAAGCTACAAGACCTCTGTCAAGTCCTTCAGTGTTTTGAGGAATGCACACGGCTGGTAAGTGCAGACGACGCCATCATAAGCATGAGCATCTCACTTATGCGTCTGCTGATGCAAAGTTTGACGCACATTAAGGAGCAGGCGTCTGCAGCCGAGGAGGAGGGAAGCCTTGATGACAGTCAGCCATTGTCAGGTCAGGGAACCGTCCAGGACGAGGTGGCGGATGAAGAGGATGAGGAGGAGGATGATGGGGCTGAATATGTATGGGAGGAGGGAGCTTCTCAGGGGGCAATAGAAACTGGTGCCGTTGCAAGGTCTGGTACAGGTTTCTTGCGGGACACTTGTGACTGTAGATTTGCAAGAAAGTGCTCCTCAACCCAGCAGAAGCAGTGAATTAACACCTGGAACATTGGCCCACATGGCTGAGTATGCCTTGCGTATCCAAAAAGGGACCCCCGCATTGTCAAAATGATGACCGATGACGATTACTGGTTGGCCTGCCTACTGGATCCACGCTACAAAGGGAAATTGCAAAATATCATGCCACATGAGAACCTAGAGCAAATATTGGCTACCAAACAAGCAACTCTTGTAGACCGTTTGGTTCTGGCATTCCCAGCACACAGCAGCGGTGATGGTTCTCACACGAGCCATAGGGGGCAACATGGCAGAGGTGCTAGCGGTGCAGAAATCCAAAGTTGCGTTGGATAGAGGGGTTTTATGACAAGGTTGTGGAGTGATTTTTCAATGACCGCTGACACGACAGGGACAGCTGCATCGATTGAAAGTGACAGGAGACAGCATTTGTCCAGTATGGTTACAAACTACTTTTCCTCCCTTATCGATGTTCTCCCTCACAGGTCATTCCCCTTTGATTACTGGGCATCTAAACTAGACACCTGGCCTGAATTGGCAGAATATGCATTACAGGAGCTCGCTTGCCCTGCTGCCAGTGTGCTATCAGAAAGAGTCTTCAGTGCTGCTGGTTCAATACTGACCGAAAAAGGGACACGTCTGGCTACCCAAAATGTTGATGATCTAACCTTCATTAAAATGAACCAATCATGGATTTCAAATTCTTTTGCCCCACCTTCCCCTGCTGACACGTAGCTTTCCTTTAAAAAGGTCTTGCTTTTGGACTCCTCTTACTGACTGTTCCAATTCCTCCATTTGCTGCTGCTGAATGTCCACAATAGGCCATTTTTAACACCTCCCTAAATGGGCTGACTCCCCTCACGGGCCCTTGGTCACCACTTGGCGCAAGCACCCGTGCGAGTGCCTTTTGCCTGGACAGGTGGGTGTGCCCACTTTTGGCCGACGGCACTGGCACAGGGTCCCTCATCGTACAATTAAGTGTCTCTGGTGGTGGGGGTGCACACCCAAGGTCAGACACACGGTCGTAATATGAGGGGCCCTGGGCCAGTACCGCCGCCCACGAGAGAGTGTTCCCCCCCCAGCTCAAACAGTGCTCCACCGCTGTTTAGTCGGTGCTGCTAAATTCTTCAATGGCACTGCCAATACAAATTGAGAGATGATAGTAAATATATACAGGGACCATGCCCTTCATTTTGACCTGTGAATACTGTGCGCGAACTACCACTATCTGGTACTCAGCAGAGGAACCCACCCTTGTACGTTGCTTTGCCACCTGTTTATTTACGAACATTTTTTTTGCAGACATTTAGCCCGCTTTACTATTTAGGCCAACGTACTGTGTCAGCCACTTATTCCAGTTGTCCTCCACCGAACAAAGCAGTGCCACCAGTTTACTCCTGTTACCAGTTTAGAACTGCATTGAGCCAACTTTTTTATTTTAGGCCTAGTAAGTCTGTCTGCGCCACTCCTACTAATCATCCTCCGCTGACCAAAGCAATGCTGCCTGTGTACCCCTGTTACCCATTTTGAACTGCATTGAGCCTACTTTTTTAGTTTAGGCCTAGTAACTCTGTATGCGCCACTCCTACTAATCGTCCTCCGCTGACCAACACAATGCTGCCTGTGTACCCGTTACCCATTTTGAACTGCATTGAGCCTACTTTTTTATTTTAGGCCTAGTAAGTCTGTCTGCGCCACTTTTAGCAATCGTCCTCCGCTGACCAAACCAGTGCTGCCTGTGTACCCCTGTTATCCATTTTGAACTGCATTGAGCCTACTTTTTTATTTTAGGCCTAGTAACTCTGTCTGCGCCAGTCCTATTAATCATCCTCCGCTGACCAAAACAATGCTGCCTGTGTACCCCTGTAACCCATTTTGAACTGCATTGAGCCTACTTTTTTATTTTAGGCCTTGTAACTCTGTCTGCGCCACTCCTACTAATCGTCCTCCGCTGACCAAAACAATGCTGCCTGTGTACCCGTTACCCATTTTGAACTGCATTGAGCCTACTTTTTTATTTTAGGCCTAGTAAGTCTGTCTGCGCCACTCCTACTAATCGTCCTCCGCTGACCAAAACAATGCTGCCTGTGTACCCGTTACCCATTTTAAACTGCATTGAGCCTACTTTTTTATTTTAGGCCTAGTAAGTCTGTCTGCGCCACTACTAGCAATCGTCCTCTGCTGACAAAACCAGTGCTGCCTGTGTACCCCTGTTACCCATTTTGAACTGCATTGAGCCTACTTTTTTATTTTAGGCCTAGTAACTCTGTCTGCACCAGTCCTACTAATCGTCCTCCGCTGACCAAAACAATGCTGCCTGTGTACCCCTGTTACCCATTTTGAACTGCATTGAGCCTACTTTTTTATTTTAGGCCTAGTAACTCTGTCTGCGCCACTCCTACTAATCGTCCTCCGCTCACCAAAACAATGCTGCCTGTGTACCCGTTACCCATTTTGAACTGCATTGAGCCTACTTTTTTATTTTAGGCCTAGTAAGTCTGTCTGCGCCACTCCTAGCAATCGTCCTCCGCTAACCAAACCAGTGCTGCCTGTGTACCCCTGTTACCCATTTTGAACTGCATTGAGCCTACTTTATTCTTTGGGCCTATATCTGTGTTTCCTCCTCATCCTGCCCATTGCCCAGCCACTGCTAGATGAGTCTGCCGGTACATTGACCCAGACCACTACATTCCCCTTGCACTCTACATAGCCAGTATCTGACCCTGCAGAAAGTCTGGTTCCCCTTCCCGCATACTATACCACCTTACACGGGGACAAAGAGGAAGGTGCAGATGAAAGTGCAGGTTCCTTCAACAGGTGGGGGGGCATACTCGTTGGCGAAATCACTGGCACAGGGTCCCTCATAGTACACAAAAGTGTCTCTGCCGGTGGGAGGCGCCCCCGCCGTTAATCACAACGCCGTACTTTGAGGGGCCCTGTGCCAGTGGCAATGCGAACGAGTGTGCCCCCCTGCTTGCTCAGGATCACAGCACTTGCAAAGTTGAAATACTTACCTCTCTCTGCTCCACCGCCGTGACGTAGTCCGCGTTTCCTGGGCCCACGAAAAACTTGAGCCAGCCCTACTCCCCCCACAACTGTTGCCAAATGACCCCCAAATTTTCAATGGCTAACTATTATTATAAGGTAAATTAAGATTGACAAGCTTAAGTAACAAGAATTGATGTTTTTGGCATTAAAATGGGCTCTGTTGGTGTTTTCCTGTCCTCCACTCACTGCCGACTTTGATTCTCCATTGACTTGCATTGGGTTTCGTGTTTCGGTCGGATCCCCGACTTTTCGCAATAATCGGCCGATTTCACACGACCCGACTTTTGACAAAGTCGGGTTTCGCGAAACCCGACTCGATCCTGAAAAAGTAAAAGTCGCTCAACCCTACTCACCACTAGGCTCTTTTACGTCTAACCTCATGTGTGTATTCATACTTGAATCTACTGCTCCAAGGTACCTTTCTGTATAGTTGGCTCTGCTGTTCCAAGTACCAGCCTTCATACTCATTTCTAGCTTTTCACAGCCATGCACAGAGGATGGAAAAATGTAGAACTAATTATTCAGGGTGGCATGTTGGAACAACAGAGCTAAGTATGCAGAAAGGCACTTTGGAGCAGCAGAGTCGAGAATGGAGATACACTTGAGGTTAGATGTAAAAGAGCCCATTGATAAAGTATATTTGAGTTAGTCAGGAGACAAAACATATATCTGACTCCAATGGTGTGAAAGTGACTACAAAAAAACTATTGAATTTTGTGGTGGTGTGCCGCTGCCTAGTAGGCATAAAACGTTCTAGGAATATGACTAGTGTTGAGCGATACCGTCCGATACTTGAAAGTATCGGTATCGGATAGTATCGGCCGATACCCGAAAAGTATCGGATATCGCCGATACTGATACCCGATACCAATACAAGTCAATGGGACACCAAGTATCGGAAGGTATCCTGTATGTTTCCCAGGGTCTGAAGGAGAGACTTGCGGTATCGGAATGCTCAACACTAAATATGACATCAGAAGTGAGTACCGGAACAGAGGAATATGGCCATCGGAGAGTTTTGATGAGTTCCTAGTGTTGGAGATGGGACAGGTGGGTAACACAACTACTAACAAAATACATAATTGAAAGTTGAGTACATATCTCTTTGGGCACATATCCAAACTATATGTACCATCTCTCCCAGAGCATCCAAAAGAGTAGGAAAAGCTCTTGGGTTCTCAAAAAATCCTCCTGAAGAGTAGAACTTTCAAATGGTTACTGCTATGGAACAGGTGGTAGAGACATGGAAAGTTATTGTTCTGGAAAAGCATGTGGCTATGCAAAGCATTCTAGTGGTGATCTACACAACTACTTTGGAATATCTGGCCGAAAAGCTGGAGATCGACTTTAACTATTTAAAACTTTTATGTTTTGTTTGAGAAGTTCAGAATGGTTTTAAGAGATGAGGAGCTACAAGTGATGTAGTCTCTTGGACAATTGTCACTTTTGTCTTTCTATAATCCAGACATTGGCTATTTTATAGCACTACAGGAATGCAGACAACATATGGTGATACAGTAAATGATTGTGTTTGTGTAAAATCTCTGTTCCACAGACGTTACAACCTTAGTTTTCAACTTAATCCATTTGTGTGGCAGACCAAAGATGCCTTATGAAAAGAAAACATATTAAATTGATTCAAAAACATTGTAGTCTTCTGCAGACTGTCTCATAATTACTTCTAAGCTGGCTTCCCTCAAGATATCCATAATGCAGTAAGTGAATAATTGGTACAATTAAAACAAATGTCAGAAATCTCCCCAGGGAAGAGTTGAATTCATTGCAAATCCGTCTCAGTCAGGAGAAATCTGTTGCCGTATATAATTTAGCATTAACAAAATCAAAGTAGAACAATGAATGAAAAATTATTTCGCAAAATATGCTTGAATAAAGTTCATTCTTGCTTAAGATTAAGAGACAAGATACAAAATGTACACATGGTTCACATATGAAGTGAGGTCAACAATAAGCCAGTGTGAAGGATTGTACATTGTTGGATAATTAGTACATTGGTGAAGTTGGAAGAAAAAATTATGATCTATGACAAGATCTTTAATTTGTGGCTCTTAACGCTGTTGTGTACCTAAAATTTCAACCATGCCATGACAATTACAGATTGGTTAGGCATCACTGGAGTTAAACTTTCCAAAGAGTTGTCGAAAGTCAAGGAGCCATCAATCTAGATAGTGGAATAATTACATTTTCTGGAGAATGGATTCCCCCTAGTGAGTGTCACGATGAAAAGACATTTTACAAATGTTGATATTTATGCAATAAAGGAGTGACTTTAGTAAGTTTACTTTTTATAGTAGATGAAAGTTTTGGTGTTGATGTCAAATTCTGTACACAGAAACCATTACTAGTTATAGTTTTTATATTAGGATTTCATTGTATTCACTGAGGTGATTGAACATTGAAGCTTGGTTTTCTTCTTAATTTGTTTCTAAAAGTTATATTACTTTAGCAAAATAATTATGAGTTACTATACAACTCATGGACATGGCTATATAATAACTCTTCTCAAGATCCCCATTTTTAGTTCCAAAGACAAGATCAGATTGTGTTGTACAAGAAAGGCATCCTTGAACTTGTCTGATAGTTTAACCATCACAACACGTTGAAGCATAGAACTCAATAGTCTTACTGGTCTTACCCTAAAGGATTATATTTTGTGACGATGGTGAAACCTTCCTTCCTCTAGATACAGAAGATGTCCCCTTATCATTTTGGCAGGTCTAGGTGTAACAGAATTAAAAAATACCTGTATTGTCCTTTTATATATTTGAAAACAGCAATTAAATTGTTATTAAGACATATTTTTGATGGGGTTTTCCCACGAACAAAGTTAATTTTGATCAACATTTTAATTAATAAATCTTGGGTGGATTGCTGTACCAAGACAGGTCATGAAACTTTGGGGTTATTCAAAGGGTTTTCTCGATTAGAGAAGGGTAATCATTAGTGTTGAGCATTCCGATGCTGCAAGTATCGGGTATCGGCCGATACTTGCTGTATCGGAATTCCGATACCGGGATTCCGATACTCTTGTGGTATCGGGTATCGGGTATCGCAACAACATTAATGTTAAAATGTGTAAAAGAGAGAATTAAAATAAAAAATATCGCTATACTCACCTCTCCGACGCAGCCGGGACTTCAGCGAGGGAACCGGCAGCGTTGTTTGTTTAAAATTCGCGCTATTACTTGGTTACGTGAATTCCCGGCTTGTGATTGGTCAGGTCGGCCACGTTGCCGGGACGCGGACCAATCACAGCAAGCCGTGACGAAATTACGTCACGGCTTGCTGTGATTGGTCCGCGTCCCGGCAATATGGCCGCCCTGACCAATCACAAGCCGTGACGTCACGGGAGGCTGGACACGCGCCCATTTTAAAATGAGCGCGTCCAGCCTCCCGGCTTGTGATTGGTTGACCGCGGCGCAACCAATCACAAGCCGTGACGTCACGGGAGGCTGGACACGCGCCCATTTTAAAATGAGCGCGTCCAGCCTCCCGGCTTGTGATTGGTTGACCGCGGCGCAACCAATCACAAGCCGTGACGTCACGGGAGGCTGGACACGCGCCCATTTTAAAATGAGCGCGTCCAGCCTCCCGGCTTGTGATTGGTTGACCGCGGCGCAACCAATCACAAGCCGTGACGTCACGGGAGGCTGGACACGCGCCAATTTTAAAGTGAGCGCGTGTCCAGCCTCCCGTGACGTCACGGCTTGTGATTGGTCAGGGCGGCCATATTGCCGGGACGCGGACCAATCACAGCAAGCCGTGACGTAATTTCGTCACGGCTTGCTGTGATTGGTCCGCGTCCCGGCAACATGGCCGACCTGACCAATCACAAGCCGGGAATTCACGTAACCAAGTAATAGCGCGAATTTTAAACAAACAACGCTGCCGGTTCCCTCGCTGAAGTCCCGGCTGCATCGGAGAGGTGAGTATAGCGATATTTTTTATTTTAATTCTTTCTTTTACACATTTATATGGTTCCCAGGGCCTGAAGGAGAGTTTCCTCTCCTTCAGACCCTGGGAACCATCAGGGATACCGTCCGATACATGAGTCCCATTGACTTGTATTGGTATCGGGTATCGGTATCGGATTGGATCCGATATTTTGCCGGTATCGGCCGATACTTTCCGATACCGATACTTTCAAGTATCGGACGGTATCGCTCAACACTAGTAATCATGGTTATTTATGAAATGGTTGGATTGTCGTACCAAGGTCTTCGTAAGGCAATTCACCCACTTTGTTAATAACTATGATCACCCTTCTCTAATTCAGCTATGTCCTTTTTATTTACCTGCACCCAAAATTGCCTAATAGCTGAATGCCAAGTTTTTATTATTATCTTCGAGCCAAAACAGTGTACTGATTCCCAAAAAGGATACCTATTATAATCTCAAAATAGTGGCTGATATGGATTTTTTTACTTGTATGTTGGACTCAATAACACAATGGGAAGTTTGGCTAAGTTAAAGAGTAACAAAAGTTAGTTGCAAGAGATTGTTTTGATAGGCACAACATCTAGAACAAGACAATACATAGTTGCTGACTATTTCACTGCAATCAGCTGTGCTCCAAATGAGTACTTTCTGATACTAATGAAACTAAGACAGGCAAATAGATAGGGGAAGAGCTGGGGTTTCAAAGCTACTTACATTTTTATAGGAATACAGACAAATCTTCTAATAAAGTGATCTGCAAAAATGGCATAAATAGGACATAATTTCAAGAAAATTTTAACACAAAAATAAACAGCCTTGCCAAGACCAGATTAGATTTCCAATGCACTAGAAAGATGTAGCAGATCCCCAGGATGACGCAATGGGACACAAACCTACCATCCGCCTAGTGTTAAAAATTCACTCAAATGAGGCTTACATAGGGTGTCAGTCTCACAGATACATATAATGCACATACACTTTGCATTACACGCACCTGTCAACCTATTGATGACACCCATATTATTAGATCATTTGGGCTGTCCAATACCATATAAGTGCCCCCCACAAGAACAGGCACCCCAAGTCACCCAAATAACACTGAAGGGCTTGGCTGCATCCTACAGAAAAATGGAAAAATGTGCAATAAAATGATGAAATATTATGTACAAAATACATGGGGTATTGGTCAATATTTTGCCAAAATATGCAAGCTTGCAAGCCACATCAAGGGTCCTTATACTTGCGAGTACTGACACTAAATTAAAAAATAGTTCACATAGCACATACATTCAGGAAAAATGAAGTGATTCGCAAATTTAATCATTTTCTATGCTGTATAAAATGATAAAAAAATATATAAATTGAGTTATTCTCTAATGTGCAGATAGGTTTTATCGGTTTGATCTGTGCCATGTGCATTCTTGTTGGATCCATGTGACAGGATCAATGCTGGAGGTCCATGATAGATAGAGGTAATCTATTTGCCAGGTTGACTTATTTCAATTTGCATGATAGAGAATCCAAAGAGAAAAGAATGAGAAGCATTGGCTTCTTTCTCTTTCTTATTCTAGCTAATCTTTATTGTTAAATTCTGAATGTGCAAGCTTCCTCTACTTTCCACGGCTGTTGTATTTTTCTTTTTTCTTCGGTAATGCAGTCTGCTAACCCCTCCTGTCTAGTTTTCAAGAATTAACTACATTTCTGACTCAAATAATAAACTGGGATTCTCAGAAACATCATACTTTCTTATAAGTATTAAACATTTCTGTAATGTGGCAAATAAACAAAATGAAGTTAATAGGCAGAATAAACCTTAAGAAGGAGGAAAGCCGAAAAATAGCATCACAGATTTTAAGATTATAATTTACCAAAATGCAGAAGCAAAAAAAAGAAATATATGGGCAGAATCTAGTATGGCATTAAAAGCAAACTTTCATTAAATCTGGCACATTCTGCTGGACTATAAATTGTCAAGAAACAATTGTCACTTTAGAAGATGGGATTAGCTACCCTACAAGCAAAAAAGTGCGAATGCGGTAAACCTGGAGAACATTAAATCCAAAATTGTTAACGTTTGAAGTCTTCAAATGGAAGTCTTAAAAAAAAAAATTTGACGGTGAGGGTGATGAATGAGTGGAACAGGCAGCCATGAGAGGTGGTGAGTTCTCCTTCAATGGAAGTCTTCAATCAGAGACTGGACAGACATTTGTCTGAGATGGTTTAATGAATACTGTATTGAGCAGGGGGTTGGACACGATGACCCTGGAAGTCCCTTCCAACGCTAATATCCTATGATTCTATGAATATCACTTTATAGCCATTCATCCAGACAAGTCTGACTCACTTTTGTATCTCTGAATGTTGCAGATTATATATCTGTAATTCTTGCAACAGTAGAATGCAACCTCCACCAGAGAGGTGCATATGAAGGAAAAAAGGTACACTCACAGTGAAATCACAGAGCAGCAGGCAGGAGCCACTAGGTGGCGAAAGTATAGTCAGACAAAACCAGGTCAGCAACAGAGAGGGAACGAAGTACCAGAGGTCACAGCAATGCACGTGGTCAGTAACAGGCCAAAGAAGTCAGAGCCGATCAGGAGCAGGAAAGCCAGAGACGCAAGACAGTCAAACAGATGAGAGGACAACCGGAGTCAAATACCAAGGGGTCACAACATGGGGACGAGTACTACAATGGGCAAATTCACAGGGGAACACAGGAATGGGACTTAGGTAAACAGGCAGAGGACAAATCAGAGTATAACGGGGTCAGCTGCTCAAGCCAGAGACAGGAACCATAACTGACTCTGCTAACAGGTAATAGATGACTGAAATAGCCAGACAGATCCCAAAACGAGGCAGAGAAGATTAACCCCGCATGACTATCCCAGGGAGAGAATAATCAGAAACAAACCCCGGACTGGATCAGGACAATATTCAACCGCTCCTGAATTCTCAGTCTCATTCTTCATGTTGATTTCCATTGCTGTATATTCTAATGCATTATTTACGGGATCTCATCATTCTGAGATATTTTCATTGTGAAAAAGACTTTGGTGTATTAACCTCCGGTCTTTCAGATCTGTTTTTCGGACTTGATTAAGACATAAATTATAAACTTTGATCACAACCTGTGTTCTTTTCACATCTTTATATTTACCATCCCGAAGATCTTTAAAATGTGTATGCATATTATAATTGGAAAGGCAATAGCATATTTGAGCTTGCTCTTTGATTAAAGAAATAGCCTTTTTCATATTTGAAATGTGTACAGAGTAAAAGATAAAAGGGTTTCATGGAGTCAGAATATTGATAGTCTGTTATTAGGATTAATCTTCACTATTACAGTAGATAAATTGGGGTCTTCCACCAGACAGCCATCTGAAACTTGCACGACACTTTTGCAAGCTCTGTAGCTTTTTCAAAGTTTACATTGCTCAATCTACCTGAACACAGAATACTGAATTTTTCGGACTATAAGATGCACTGGACCATAAGACGTACCCCAAATTTTCAGGAGGAAAATGTGGAAAAAAATTTAATGCGTGAAATGGGGGTCTGTCTTACAGTCTGAATTTAGCTTACCTGCAGGGGGAGCGGCAGCGGTGGTGTAGCGGGATCACAGGAGATGTTCAAAGGTGCGACGCTGCAGGGTGATGCTGCGTGTCTCATCCCAAGCTGGTAGAAGGGGGTGCTCAGCGGTACTTAGCTCTTTGGGGGAACTGCTGACATTTTGTCAAAGCCTGGAGCCACCACAATTTCATGGTTTCAATGCAGTAGATTCCTGGAAAATGGCTGCCGGAGGAGGTGCATGAGCAGATTTTAATGTCAGGATCGAGATCCTGTCTTCCGAGATCAGTGTCCCGAGATCAAAATCTGCACAGGCGCCACCCTCAGCAGCCATTTTACCAGGTTCCAATGCATTGAAACCATACAAGTGTGGAGGCTCTGGTCTTTAACAAAATGTTGGCAGAGTTCCCACACCGGCAAGTAGTGCTGATGACCGCTGAGTACTCTCTCCTACTAGCATGGGACTCACAGCCCAGTAGCATCTTACTTCCAAGCAACCCCTCCTTCCAGACCAAGGCCCACAGCATCACCCAACTCCTGCTGCCACCATCCACCGGTAAGCAACATTCACTCAATAAGATGCACCCCCATTTTCGCAAGAACATTTTTGGGAAGAAAGTGTGTCTTATACTCAAAAAATATGGTATTTAGTATCTGGTTTTTGCAGTCAAGCTTGGATTGGCCCACAGGGGAACAACAGAATTCTCTGGTAGTCCCCTAAGAAGTATTGCTAATAAGTAGTGCTATTGAACTTGATTCACTATTTGCAGAAAAGGTTATCATCTAGTCATTCAGTAAACAAGCTAGCCAAACTAATATAACATAGCAGCAAAAGTAAATTTGCGTATTAGGGTCAGGTCATTTTTGCAAGTAGCTGAACAGTGGGCCCCAAGAGTCAATGCTTTGGTGGGCCTTTACCACCCAGTCTGACTCTAGTTGCAGTGTGCCATAAAATTGAGGATAGTCCAGGTAGATGGATCAAAATGACATTAATAGATACTTGTCATTTCATTTCACATTTAAGAATAAGCAGTGGAGACGAGAGTCATTTAGTACATCAGGACGGCAGTTTATTCTCACACTGGACCTGTATTTTTGGGATATAGTGAAGTCTCTCGAAGACTTGCTAGTGAAATCAGCATTAAGAAAAGCATAAGGCATTCCTTGGTCACGGTGTCTTGATTTATTTTACCTTCTGGTCCAGTTTTCTTACAAAGATCTAATTTAATTTGATTTAAAGTGGTATTCTTATACTATATAATGCTCTGCACATTGGTAAGCGACATAGCAAATCAGAAAAACTATACTACATTTTTTATTGGGGGTATTTGCTAATTTTACTGTTAAATATTAGGATAGGTTGTAGATTGTGAGCCCTCGCGGGCAGGGTCCTCTCTCCTCCTGTACCAGTTGCGACTTGTATTGTTCAAGATTATTGTACCTGTTTTTATTATGTATACCCCTCCTCACATGTAAAGCGCCATGGAATAAATGGCGCTATAACAATAAATAATAATAATAATAATAATAATAATAATAATAATAGGTTATTGGAGATGGGAATACCTCTTTAAATAGTTGTGTGATTTTGCTGAATCCGTGTGGAAGTGAATTTCAAAGAAATCTGTATTTTCTTAAATTTTAACTTTCCTTTTACACATCATAGAGACAAATTTTCCTGGCTACCGAGTAATTGAATGTTACACACAATAAAGATTCATTCATATGTCAGTTTTTTGCGTTTGAGTGCTATTGTTATTTTTCACGGATAGCACTCGTACCTACGATAGTCTATGGAACTGTTCACATGTCCGTGATTTTTTTGCTGACCAAGAGGTCCATGTAGAATCTTGAAAACACGTCCAATATTGATCAGTGTTGGATCAAACTTTTTAATTCAAGTCTATAGGTAGTACAGAACTTCGATTTTTCCATACGAGGAAAACTGATGAAAACTGCACAAATTTCTGTTGAAATTTGAATGACACTGATGAAAATCTGGTGAAAGTTTGATGAAAATCACTAATGAAACTCAGTCCACTGTTCTTGTACATGAAAACATAAAAACAAGTGACATCTGAATGAGCCCCCATGTAAAAACATGACTTTTTGTGCAACCCATCCAAATTCGCTTTAATCGAGACGAGCTGCAATCTCACTTACAACCTGTGACTATTTTTGCCGTTTGCCATTTTTTAAACTTTAAATCTCTAAACAAAGAATTATTATGAACCATCAGCCGATTCATAAAAGTAAAAATAAAGTCCCAGTAATTCAAAGTTATAGTAATTAGATTCTATTTTCTTAAAATGATGAACAAGAATTCACATAAAAAAATAAGCCATTGTCTGGTTAAGTGTTTATTTCTAATAAAATATAATAATTGTAACATAAAAACACATTACGGGGAAATTTAATAGAATCCATTTTATTCCTTTTCACTAATATCTTGAGGGTTCATTAGCGTACGATGAACACCAGATCCGTAATTGTTGTGTTTCCAACAGTATTAGAGCCATTTCTAATGAACCAATGCATAATTTACTGCGCGCCCTACAGACTAAAATGAATGCAGATTAACTTATTGTTCCAGTTCTTTCGTCCTTCTCGGCATTCATTCATGTATTATTTAAAAGTATCTCTTATCCCTAATAGCACTTGAAGATAATTTCTCAATTTTTACTATTTTAATTTTCAATGTAGTAAAAGGCGACTATAAGGGACCTGACGGATATTCATAACCCAGCCCAAGCGGCTTTTACTATTTGAAGCTGCTTCGGGCCAATAAGTGACATTTACGCCTTTTTAGACCATAAAATGAAATTATCATGGATCGATTGTAATATTTCCGAGTGACTTTCTGCATGTCTGAACAAATAAAACCAATGATTTGCTTGCCTCTAAGACTGACCCAATACCAAACTAATCTTGGCGGATCAATACTCAGCCAGCAACACTTAGTACTCGGAGAGACTAATATAGGAACTTCAATCTGCAGCATTTCTAATCAGGGCTCTACTATGTAATTATATAACTCCTCTGTATATGACATTTGGGCCATATTAAGATGGCAAATGTTGGAAGGCAAAAGCTTTTGTAAGTAAATGTTTAATTCTATGGGAAAAAAAACCTGTAAAAAGTGGCTCAAATATCAACGCGACATATTGGAAATTTCATGCGTATAAATGTAACTCTGCATGAAAATGAAAATATGAAAGTTATTCGCTATGCTTTATGTAGCTAACACAAAATGTGATAAATATCATATTTTGGAAAGTGTATCGAGAGTTTAAGTTTTAAATTACAACTTTTCACCTATTCGCAGTGCATTGCAGACGAAAAGTGACTGTTCAGATAAAAATCTTAAGGAATAACACTATTAATGGCCATTACATGACTTTTATCCTTCATTTTTCCACTAGTTCCCATTTTTGCAGACTTTAACTCAAATGTTCAGTTGAGCTTATTGGTATAGACTAGCTGGTTATGATATATTCCATACACAATACATAGGTAAATGAAGGAATCCTGCTCTCCTGTCTGTATGTAGCAGATGCATGGAGGCATCATACAGCAGTACTGAGCAGTGAAGCTGTGATTCCAATACTGCGGTGACATACATCAAAACACTTACTAGACAGCAGCACCTAATGTCTCTCTCACTCATTCACTCACTCTGCTCCTATCCATTCCATAGACTTTGATAGTCAGCTGTAATCTGATCTCTCAGTGAGCTGATACTCTACAGCTTATCTAGATTTGGGACTTTCAAGTCCAGGGTTGTGGTGAAGGGAATTGGATACTAGAGAGCGGGGTTTCAAATGAAAGTTGTTTTTATGTTTTCTTTTCTTCTTTAATATTGAGTAAGTGTTGAAACCATTAAACCATTATATATCATAGTGTTTTTGGCAGAGAATGCAGCAGTCATTTTATGGTGAATCTGGATAGTGAAAATACATCATAGTTACCAGCTTAGCCATAGAGATAGCATATAGATAGATAGATAGATAGATAGATAGATAGATAGATAGATTCTTTTGCTATCTACATGGCTAAGCTGTGAACTATGATGTCCTTTTACTGTCCAGATTCACCAGAAAATGATGTCATAGTTCACAACTTAGCCATAGATAGCAAAATAATATATATGTGTATATATATATATATATATATATATATATATATATATATATATATACAGTACAGACCAAAAGTTTGGACACACCTTCTCATATAAAGATTTTTCTAAATTTTCATGACTGTGAAAATTGTACATTCACACTGAAGGCATCAAAACTATGAATTAACACATGTGGAATTATATACTTATTATTATTATTATTATTATTATTATTATTTATTGTTATAGCGCCATTTATTCCATGGCGCTTTACAAGTGAGGAGGGGTATACATAATAAAAACAAGTACAATAATCTTGAACAATACAAGTCATAACTGGTACAGTAGGAGAGAGGACCCTGCCCGCGAGGGCTCACAATCTACAAGGGATGGGTGAGAATACAGTAGGTGAGGATAGAGCTGATCGTGCAGCGGTTGGTTGATCGGTGGTTACTGCAGGTTGTAGGCTTGTCGGAAGAGGTGGGTCTTCAGATTCTTTTTGAAGGTTTCGATGGTGGGCGAGAGTCTGATATGTTGTGGTAGAGGGTTCCAGAGTAGGGGTGATACGCGAGAGAAATCTTGTATGCGATTGTGGGAAGAGGAGATAAGAGGGGAGCAGAGAAGGAGATCTTGTGAGGATCGGAGGTTGCGTGTAGGAAAGTACCGGGAGATGAGGTCACAGATGTAAGGAGGAGACAGGTTGTGGATGGCTTTGTACGTCATGGTTAGGGTTTTGTACTGGAGTCTCTGGGCAATGGGGAGCCAGTGAAGGGATTGACAGAGGGGAGAGGCCGGAGAATAGCGGGGGGACAGGTGGATTAGTCGGGCAGCAGAGTTTAGAATAGATTGGAGGGGTGCGAGAGTGTTTGAGGGGAGGCCACAGAGCAGGAGGTTGCAGTAGTCAAGACGAGAGATGATGAGGGCATGGACTAGGGTTTTTGCAGATTCTTGGTTGAGGAATGAACGGATTCGTGCAATATTTTTGAGTTGAAGTCGGCAGGAAGTGGAAAGGGCATGGATATGTGGTTTGAAGGAGAGATCAGCGTCAAGGATAACCCCGAGGCAGCGAGCTTGTGGGACTGGGGAGAGTGGGCAGCCATTTACTGTAATGGATAGGTTCGTTGGGGGGGTCACGTGAGATGGGGGAAAGATGATGAATTCTGTTTTGTCCATGTTAAGTTTCAGAAATTTAGCGGAGAAGAAGGATGAAATAGTGGACAGACATTGAGGGATTCTGGTTAGTAGGGAGGTGATATCTGGTCCAGAGATGTAGATCTGTGTGTCATCAGCATAGAGGTGATACTGAAAGCCATGAGATTCTATGAGCTGTCCCAGGCCAAAGGTGTAAATGGAGAAGAGCAGGGGCCCAAGGACTGAACCTTGTGGGACTCCGACAGAGAGGGGGCGAGGTGAGGAGGTGGTGTGTGAGTGGGAGACGCTGAATGTCCGGTCTGTTAGGTATGATGAGATCCAAGATAGGGCCAAGTCTGTGATGCCAAGGGATGAGAGGGTCTGTAATAATAGGGAATGGTCCACTGTGTCAAAGGCAGCCGAAAGGTCGAGGAGGAGGAGAACAGAGTAGTGTCGCTTGCTCTTGGCGGTTAAAAGGTCAGTGGTGACCTTAGTTAGGGCAGTTTCAGTGGAATGGTGTGACCGGAAGCCAGATTGTAAGCGGTCAAAGAGGGAGCAAGAAGAGAGATGGGAGGACAGTTCAAGGTAGACGTGTTGTTCCAGTAGTTTTGAGGCATAGAGGAGAAGTGATATAGGGCGATAGCTAGATACAGAGGATGGGTCAAGAGAGGGCTTTTTGAGGATAGGTGTGATGGAGGCATGTTTAAAGCTTGAGGGGAAAACACCATTTGTTAGTGATAGGTTGAAGAGATGGGTTAGGGTTGGGATGAAGATTGTGGTGAGGTTTGGGATGAGGTGGGTTGGGAGCGGGTCAAGTGCACAGGTGGTGAGATGCGATCTTGAGAGTAGAGTGGAGAGTTGATCTTCTGTAATGGTGGAGAAGTTGGTTTTGGAGGTGGAGGGCTGGGTAGTTGGGAGGAAGGGCTCTGGGGCTTGTTGACCAAAACTGTCTCTGATGTTATCAATCTTCTGCTTGAAGAATGAGGCAAAGTCTTCAGCAGAGATAAGTGAGGAGGGAGGAGGTGCTGGGGGACGGAGGAGAGAATTGAAGGTGTTGAATAACTGTTTAGGGTTGTGAGACAGGGAGGATATGAGAGATGAGAAGTAGGTTTGTTTAGCTGTGGCGAGTGCGGTCTTGAAAGTAGTGAGGGACTGTTTGAATGCAATTAAGTGGTCGTTGGAGTGGGATCTTTTCCATCTGCGCTCAGCAGCCCTGGAAGCTTGCCTCAGTTCTTTGGTCAGGCTGGTGTGCCAGGGCTGTCTGTTGATTTTGCGAGCTTTGGTATGTGTAAGTGGGGCAGCAGATTCCAAAGCTACAGCTATTGTGGTGTTATATAGAGCGGCAGCGTCATCCGCATTGTGTATGGAACTTATGTCTGTGAGAGGGAGGAGGGATTCAGAGAATGAATGTAGGTCAAGATGTTTAAGATTTCTGCGAGGGTGTGAAAGTTTGTGGGGTGGGGACTCTAGACATGGAGTGGGGAGAGATGAGAATGTGAGAAGGTTGTGGTCAGAGAGAGGAAGAGGCGAGTTAGAGAGGTTAGATAGGGAGCAGAGGCGGGTGAAGATGAGGTCCAGTGTGTGACCATCTTTGTGAGTGGCTGCAGAAGACCATTGAGTGAGGCCGAAGGAGGAAGAGAGAGATAGAAGTTTAGTGGCAGCTGAGAGGGAAGTGTCAATGGGTATGTTGAAATCGCCCATGATGATAGTGGGGATGTCCGCAGAAAGGAAATGAAGTAGCCAGGTGGTGAAGTGGTCAAAGAAGGTGGTGGCTGGCCCTGGGGGGCGGTAAATGACAGCCAGTTGGAGGTTGGAGGGGGAGTAGATGCGCACAGAGTGCACCTCAAAGGAAGGGAGGGTAACAGAGGGTGGCAGTGGGATTGGGGTGAAGGAGCAGTTATCTGACAGGAGAAAACCAACTCCTCCACCATGCTTGCTGCTGGGGCGGGGTGTGTGAGAAAGGTGGAAGCCACTGTAAGAGAGTGCAGCAGGGGAGGCCGTGTCAGAAGGGGTGAGCCAGGTTTCGGTGATGGCGAGGAAGGAAAGTTTGGTAGTAACAAAAAGATCATGGATGTAGGAAAGCTTGTTACAGACAGAGCGAGCGTTCCACAGAGCTCCTGTTAGTGGGACTGGGGAAGCGGGGGCTGGGCGAATGGGTATAAGGTTAGAGAGGTTACGGAAGTTTGTGATGGAGCGTGGGTGGGAGGTAGAAATGACTGTGGGAATATGGTGAGGAGGACCAGGATTTGGAGAGATATCACCAGCAGTGAGAAGGAGCAGAGATAGTGTTAGCAGGTGGGAGCAGGAGAGAGCGTGAGGGGGCTGCCTGTGCTTTGAGACAGAGGATTGTATGTTAAGGAACAGTTCTGAGGAGGAGGTGAGATGGATGGGGAGGATTGAAGAGGAGATGAACAGTTCCTTACTTGGTGTGGGGATTGGGGGAGGTTGCAGAAAGTGAAAGATTATAGGGGTAAAAGTGACAACAAACAGAAACATTGTTTGCAGTGACTGGCCAGTTACCTTCAGTTCCCTTTAGGCTCAATTCAGGTTTTAATTCTAATGTAATCCACACTTTTAGAACACACTTCTACAAATCACACTGCAGACTGAAGTCATGCAGACTTGTGCTAGGCAATATATGGAAAACTAAGTGCGTTCAGGTGTGGAGCAGAGAGGAGTGGTCTCTGCTCATCTTGGTCAGAGAATTAAGGGTCGACCAGATGCATACAATCAAGACTAAGTAAACAAGGTCATACTTAACAAAAAAGTGTGAAACAACTGAAATTATGTCTTATATTCTAGGTTCTTCACAGTAGTCACCTTTTTGCTTTGATGACTGCTTTGCACACTCTTGGCATTCTCTTGATGAGCTTCAAGAGGTAGTCACCGGGAATGATTTTCACTTCACAGGCGTGCCCTGTCAGGTTTAATAAGTGGGATTTCTTGCCTTATAAATGGGGTTGGGACCATCAGTTGTGTTGTGCAGAAGTCTGGTGGATACACAGCTGATAGTCCTACTGAATAGACTGCTAGAATTTGTTTCATTGCAAGAAAAAAACAGCTAAGTAAAGAAAAATGAGTGGCCATCATTACTTTAAGAAATGAAGGTCAGTCAGTCCGAAAAATTGGGAAAACTTTGAAACTGTCCTCAAGTGCAGTGGCAAAAACCATCAAGCGCTACAAAGAAACTGGCTCACATGAGGACCGCCCCAGGAAAGGAAGACCAAGAGTCACCTCTGCTTCTGAGGGTGAGTTTATCTGAGTCACCAGCCTCAGAAATCGCAGGTGAACAGCAGCTCAGATTAGAGACCAGGTCAATGCCACACAGATTTCTAACAGCAGACACATCTCTACAACAACTGTTAAGAGGAGACTTTGTGCAGCAGGCCTTCATGGTAAAATAACTGCTAGGAAATCACTGCTAAGGACAGGCAACAAGCAGAAGAGACTTGTTTGGGCTAAAGAACACAAGGAATGGACATTAGACCAGTGGAAATCTGTGCTTTGGTCTGATGGGTCCAAATTTGAGATCTTTGGTTCCAACCACTGTGTCTTTGTGCGACGCAGAAAAGGTGAACGGATGGACTCTACATGCCTGGTTCCCATCGTGAAGCATGAAGGAGGAGGTGTGATGGTGTGGGGGTGCTTTGCTGGTGACACTGTTGGGGATTTATTCAAAATTGAAGGCATACTAAACCAGCATGGCTACCACAGCATCTTGCAGCGGCATGCTATTCCATCCAGTTTGTGTTTAGTTGGACCATCATTTATTTTTCAACAAGACAATGAACCCAAACACAACTCCAGGCTGTATTAGGGCTATTTGACCAAGAAGAAGAGTGATGGGGTGCTACGCCAGATGACCTGGCCTCCAAAGTCACCAGACCTGAACCCAATCGAGATGGTTTGAGGTGAGCTGGACCACAGAGTGAAGGCAAAAGGGCCAACAAGTGCTAAGCATCTCTGGGAACTCCTTCAAGATTGTTGGAAGACCATTCCCAGTGACTACCTCTTGAAGCTCATCAAGAGAATGCCAAGAGTGTGCAAAGCAGTCATCAAAGCAAAAGGTGGATACTTTGAAGAGCCTAGAATATAAGACATATTTTCAGTTGTTTCACACTTTTTGTTAAGTATATAATTCCACATGTGTTAATTCATAGTTTTGATGCCTTCAGTGTGAATGTACAATTTTCATAGTCATGAAAATACAGAAAAATCTTTAAATGAGAAGGTGTGTCCAAACTTTTGGTCTGTACTGTATATATACAGTGTCACTATACATATGGTAGGCGAGAGTATGATGTGTTGGGGTAGAGTTCCAGAGAATGGGGGAAGCATGGGAGAAGTCTTGGATGCAGCTGTGGGAAGAAGAGATGAGAGGGGAGTAGAGAAGGAGGTCCTGAGAGGATCGGAGGTTGCGTGTAGGTAGATACCGGGAGACGAGGTCACAGATGTATGGAGGAGATAGGTTGTGGATGGCTTTGTATGTCATTGTGAGGGTATTGAACTGGAGTCTCTGGGCAATAGGAAGCCAGTGAAGGGCTTGGCATAGGGGTGAAGCTGGGGAATAGCGGGGAGACAGGTAGATTAGTCAGGCAGCAGAGTGTAGGATGGATTGGAGTGGTGCCAGAGTGCTAGAGGGGAGTCCAGAGAGTGGGAGGTTGCAGTAGTCAAGGCCGGAGATGATAAGGGCATGCACTAGTGTTTTAGTGGTGTTGTGTTCAATGTATGCACGGATTCGGGAAATATTTTTGAGTTTGAGATGGCAGGAGGAGGCAAGGGCTTGGATAAATGGCTGGAAAGAGAGGGCAGAGTCGAGGATCACCCCGAGGCACCAGGCGTGTGTGACTGGGGAAAGTGAACAGCAATTGACATTGATGGAGAAGTCTAGTGGAGGGGTAGAGTGAGATGGGGGAAAGATGATAAATTTTGTTTTGTCCATGTTCAGTTGTAGAAAACAAGCAGAAAAGATGGCTGAAATAGCAGACAGGCAGTGCGGGATTTTGGTAAGTAAGGAGGTGATGTCAGGTGCGGATAATTAGATCTGCACGTCATCGGCATTAGAGAGGCTACTGCATACCGTGGGATTCTATGAGCTGTCCAAGGCAGAAGGTCTAGATGGAGAAGAGTAGGGGTCCTAGAACAGAGCCTTGAGGAACACCGACTGACAAGGAGCAAAGTGAGGAGGTGGTGTGGGGGAGGGAGACACTGAATGTTCGGTCCATCAGATATGATGAGATCCAGGATAAGGCCAAGTCTGTGATGCCAAGAGATGAGAGGATCTGTAGCAGAAGGGAGTGGTCCATAGTGTAGAAGGCAGAAGACAGGTCCAGGAGAAGGAGGACAGAGTAGTGCTGCTTGCTCCTGGCGGTTAGTAGGTTGTTGGTGACTTTAGTTAGGGCAGTTTCAGTTGAGCGATGGGGTCGGAAGCCAGATTGTAACTGATCAAAGATGGAGCAGGAGGAGAGGTGGGAGGACAGTTAAGATGGACATGTTGCTTCAGTAATTTGGAGGCATAAGGGAGAAGAGATATCAGGCGATAGCTAGACACAGAGGATGGGTGGAGGGAGGGCTTTTTGAGGATGGGTGTGATCTTGGCATGCGTGAAGGATGAGGGAAAAAACCTTTTGTGAGTGAAAGGTTGAAGAGGTGCATTAGGGTTGGGATGAAGACTGTGGAAAGGATAGGGATGAGGTGGGACGGGAACAGGTCGAGCGTGCAGGTGGTGAGGTGTGATCTTGACAGATAGGTGGAGAGATGATCTTCTGTCATTGTGGAGGAGTTGGTTTTGGAGGAGCAGGGTTGAGCAGCTAAGAGGGGCATTGGGCACTGTGGGCCAAAGGTTTCTCTGATCGCATCGATCTTCTGATTAAAGAAAGAGGCAAAGTCTTCAGCAGAAATGAGAGAGGAGGGAGGGGGTGCTGGGGGATGGAGTAGAGAAATGAAAGTGTTGAAAAGCTGTTTAGGGTTGTGAGACAGGGAGGATATGAAAGATGAGAAGTAAGTTTGTTTTGCGGCAGTGAGCGTGGACTTGAAGCTGGCGAGGGACTGCTTGTATGCAGTGAAGTGGTTGGCAGAGCGGGATCGCTTCCATCTGTGCTCAGCGATCCTGGAAGCCCGTCTCAGTTCATTGGTCAGGCTGGTCAGCCAGGGCTGTCTGTTGATTGTATGAGTTTTGCTATGCATGAGGGGGGCGGCCGAATCGAGTGTTGCTGTTATTATGGTGTTATAAGAAGTGGCAGCAGCATCTGTGTCATGGAGGGAGGCTATATCTGTAAGAGGGAGAAGGGACTCAGAGAGTGATTGTAAATTGAGGTGTTTGAGATTTCTGCTAGGGTGAGTGAGTTTGTGGAGTGGGAGTTACACACTAGGAGAGGAGAGGGAAGAGAATGTCAGTAGGTTGTGGTCAGAGAGGGGAAGGGGAGAGTTAGTGAGATTAGTGAGGGAGCAGAGGCGGGTGAAGATGAGGTCCAGCGGGTGGCCGTCTTTGTGAGTGGCCTCAGAGGACCATTGAGTGAGGCCAAAGGAGGCAGTCAGTGATAAAAGTTTAGAGGCAGCTGAGGTGGAAGTGTCAATGGGGATATTGAAATCACCCATGATGATATTGGGGATGTCAGCAGAGAGGATATGAAGTAAACTTTTTTACTCTATTAATTGAAACCATTGGACTGCTGGTTGGGAAAGCTCTGCATGATATTTGAGGTAACATTAGATGCTGTTCCAATTTTTCTCTCTCTCTCTCTCTCTATACTGTATATATATATATTATTTTGCTGTCCCTATCGTTAAGCTGTGAACTATGACGCTCTTTCACTATCCAGATTCACCGTAAAATGAGTGTTGCGTTCTCTTCATTAAAGGTTATGATAGTTTCTTCTGATTGGCTGTGCTATTTTGTGTGATAAAATAGCTGCAAAACTTTATGTGGAAGCCCGCTAAGATCATTTGATCCTTCCCTGTCTGATGTACTGTATTTTGTGGACTATAACACACATTTATTAGCTAGAAAACAAATCTAAAAAGCATGTCCTACTTATAGCCCATAGGCAGCTTCACATGATCTATGAGAAAACTGACACAGTGTCCTTACTGATCAATGAAAGTACTGCTTTCTATGTTTGTTTGACACTGATCTATCTGATGGGTGCAATGCAGGTGAAAAAGCCAATTGGGACCTGCATGGATGCTGCACATCCTGACTAGCTGAAGGGCCTTTCAAGTCATGTGATCAGTCACATAATTGGGAGAAGGTAATGTATAGTGTGTGTATGCTGATGTAGCTAAGCTGTGTGTTGTATCTGAGCTGTGTGCGCTTTATGTACCTGAGCTAAATGTTGTAACTGAATTTTCATTTAATGTAGTTGAGCTGAGTGTGGACATATAGAAGAGTTGAGTGTGCGTGTACATGTGTATGCTGCAAAGTGTGCATAATGTATGTAATGTAAAGCTACATATACTGCAGAGAAACACTAACAATAAATCTTATCACCTCCCTAGTTTACTACAATTAGCAATATTGACCTCTTCACTTTACGCCACCAATGAAATTTAATAGAAAACGTTTTTCCTTTTTTTAATATGACAAAGTGGAGTCGTCTTATTGAAAGGTGCGTAATAAGGTCCTAAAAATGTGATAATTTTCTACAATGTTTTGGTGGTTTGCGCAAATCAAATTGCCAATTATTGGAGTTCACCTAACTCAGAGTATTTCTAGAAATCCTACACAAATTTGATTTCCAACATACTCGCAATCCATTCACTGTTCTCTAATTATTATTTTTGTGTAAATTAAGTTATGTAAACTTGAATAAAGTATATAGGATTAAAATAGGGAAAAAAAATCTTCCACCGTGATCCTTTCATTTTTTGTGCATTTAATTTAGTCAAAAGTGATGTATTACAAGCATGTGGATTCCATCTCACACAGAATTCAAGGTATGTGAGCAAAATATATCTTTCTGCTGCAATGGCTTACGCAGTATGTCAAAACGATTCATCTAATCCATATTTATAGTTCTCTGACATAGTTTCCCTGCATGCACTAACAGCGAGTACTAACACAATGCAAATTCTTCTTCCACTCACAAAGTCATTTCAGGTGCTGGACAGCCGGCGTTGCTGAAGGAGCACGCTAAAGGCTGTACTCTTCCATTAAATTTCATTTTAGATTTGTCAGACCAAGATAAACTGGTTTGCTGTCTCCACTGAAGGCAAATCCATAACACAAAAATATACGCACTGAGCTATGTGGTTTAAAAGTTATTATTCTGCTCTTTCTGGTGATTTATTTTTGCCTTTTTATAAAAAAAAATTTAGGCCAACCCTTTTAATGTTCTAAAATAACATAACGAGCATTGTGTCCTTGTTGAATGTTGCGCAGCACCAGCGCCACCCGTCCTCTGCTCTATGACAATTCTTGTTTATAAGACTGCAGCAGTAATGCTGATTCTACAATGCATGACCGCTGCAGTCAATCACTGGCCTCAGTGGTGATACCTAAGTGGATGTCGCAAGGATGCTAAACCCAATGATTGGCTGAACCAGTCAAAATGTTATTAACTGGACATCATTACTGCAGCCATGTACTCAAAGGACCAAAAGGGAACAGCGGGATGGTGGCACCGGAGCTGTGGGAGCATTACCAGCTATAGTCTAATTATTAGTGGTGAGCGAGTATACTCGTTGCTCGGGTTTTCTCGAGCACTCTCGGGTGATCTCCAAGTATTTGTCAGTGCTCAGAGATTTAGTTTATGTTGCCGCAGCTGCATGATTTACAGCTGCTAGACAGGCCTGAGTACATGTGGGGGTTGCCTGGTTGCTAGGGAATCCCCACATGTATTCAAGCTGTCTAACAGTCACAAATCATGCAGCTGCTGTGACTAAAACTAAATCTCCGAGCACTAACAAACACTCAGAGACCACCCGAGCGTGCTCGGGAAAACCCGAGCAACAAGTATCGCTCATCACTGCAAATTATGTTTTTAAATATTCAACCCCTTTAAGAGCCATATGCATTATCCTATATATGACTCACATATTACTTTAAGGGGTTGACCTCTCTTCTTTTTACCAAATATGTTTATGACATGATTTTATATAACTTACCGATACAAGAATTACAGAGTGAGGGTTTGTGCTCCTGGCTATCTAGAATCTGCATCACCTTGGCCAAGCTTTCTGTCACAATGAGCCTCTTCCCCTCTCCAATTACATGCACAAAGTTACCCCCATAAAAATATTTTTTTTTTAAATTAACAGTGGGAAATAGTTTGTCAGGACGCCAGGAGCATATCAAACAGTTGAAAATGGGCCTCTGTACACAGGGCTGAGAATGAACCTCAAATCTGTACACATCAGAAAGGGTAATGTGGCAAACGTTGATTTGCACAACAGCTGCCTCTTTAAGTAGAGTACACTGCTGTTGGTAGTTGTTTGTGCAGCTATTCTGCAATCATGAAGAAGCAGTGTTAAAATTGAAGGTTGACTCATACATGCAAAAAGGCAGATCTCTGTGGGATGCTTGTTTTAGGGCTGAGCAGTAGTGTTGAGCGATACCGTCCGATACTTGAAAGTATCGGTATCGGAAAGTATCGGCCGATACCGGCAAAGTATCGGATCTGATTCGATACCGATACCCGATACCAATACAAGTCAATGGGACTCAAGTATCGGAAGGTATCCCTGATGGTTCCCAGGGTCTGAAGGAGAGGAAACTCTCCTTCAGGCCCTGGGATCCATATTAATGTGTAAAATAAAGAATTAAAATAAAAAATATTGATATACTCACCTCTCTGACGCAGCCTGGATATTACCGCTGTGAACCGGCAGCCTTCTTTGCTTAAAATGAGCACGTTCAGCACCTTCCATGACGTCGCGGCTTGTGATTGGTCGCGTGGCGGTCACATGAGCGGCACGCGACCAATCAGAAGCCGTGATGTCATGGAAGGTGCTGAACGCGCTCATTTTAAACAAAGAAGGCTGCCGGTTACCAGCGGTGATGTCCAGGGGCCTCCGGACAGGTGAGTATATCAATATTTTTTATTTTAATTCTTTATTTTACACATTCATATGGATCCCAGGGCCTGAAGGAGAGTTTCCTCTCCTTCAGACCCTGGGAACCATACGCTGGAAACTTCCGATTCCGAATCCCGATACCACAAAAGTATTAGATCTCGGTATCGGAATTCCGATACCGCAAGTATCGGCCGATACCCGATACTTGCGGTATCGGAATGCTCAACACTACTGAGCAGTGCTTCTCTTCTGAAATGGTTTTCCTCCTGGAGGTGTAATAGGAATCCTTCCAATCTGAAGCTGTCAGCTCCCATCATTTTCATTGGTCTCTTCTAGACCCAGCAGTCAGGAGTAGAAGAGCAAAATCTCCTTGTTGCAGTCTGCCTTCCTCTCCTGACTCCTCTCCCATGTGACTCTTTTCAGCTTATGTCATTGGCTGACAGTCAGGGGAAACTTGTTCCAGCTCTTTCCTGCCTACCTTGCAGAGTTGTCATGTAAACAAGCCCCTGAGAGGGAAGATTAACCCTTTTAGCACTGCCTGTCAGCAGGTCTCACAACATGCTACAACATACACTTTACACAGAAATCACAGTATTTACGTGGAACACACTACACATCCAGTATACCATGGAGATGGACATTTCGTGGGAAACCACATAAACATTTTGCACTTATTTTCCCAAACCTATGTGATCTGTTTGCAAAAATCCTAACCTTTAAGATAAAATAAAGATATATATATAAAAAAGCTGGACTCTTATAGAAAGCTGTGCTATCCATAGATATAAAAAGCTTGTCTCCAATCTATGTTTATTTGGCATGGTAGAATTGTAAAGCAGTTTTATTTCCTGTTCTCTGTACTTCTTTAAGACTTAGACAGTAAATTGAAACACTGGATAAAGGTAGGCGTATAATGGCTGCATATGATGAAGTGCAACATTCACGGTAAAATCAAAAGCTATCTGTTAATTATAAGTGCACTTTACAGCACTCAACAAATAGTATAATGCCAATTCATGAATATATATATATATATATATATATATATATATATATATATATATATATACATATACTGTATATAGTAACAGAAGGACAAGGTACAGTACATTATAAATTTCCCGGATTGCTGCTATGGGCACCATGGATAAGTTCATATACAGTGGGGCAAAAAAGTATTTAGTCAGTCAGCAATAGTGCAAGTTCCACCACTTAAAAAGATGAGAGGCGTCTGTAATTTACATCATAGGTAGACCTCAACTATGGGAGACAAACTGAGAAAAAAAAATCCAGAACATCACATTGTCTGTTTTTTTATCATTTTATTTGCATATTATGGTGGAAAATAAGTATTTGGTCAGAAACAAACAATCAAGATTTCTGGCTCTCACAGACCTGTAACTTCTTCTTTAAGAGTCTCCTCTTTCCTCCACTCATTACCTGTAGTAATGGCACCTGTTTAAACTTGTTATCAGTATAAAAAGACACCTGTGCACACCCTCAAACAGTCTGACTCCAAACTCCACTATGGTGAAGACCAAAGAGCTGTCAAAGGACACCAGAAACAAAATTGTAGCCCTGCACCAGGCTGGGAAGACTGAATCTGCAATAGCCAACCAGCTTGGAGTGAAGAAATCAACAGTGGGAGCAATAATTAGAAAATGGAAGACATTCAAGACCACTGATAATCTCCCTTGATCTGGGGCTCCACGCAAAATCCCACCCCGTGGGGTCAGAATGATCACAAGAACGGTGAGCAAAAATCCCAGAACCACGCGGGGGAACCTAGTGAATTAACTGCAGAGAGCTGGGACCAATGTAACAAGGCCTACCATAAGTAACACACTACGCCACCATGGACTCAGATCCTGCAGTGCCAGACGTGTCCCACTGCTTAAGCCAGTACATGTCCGGGCCCGTCTGAAGTTTGCTAGAGAGCATTTGGATGATCCAGAGGAGTTTTGGGAGAATGTCCTCTTGTCTGATGAAACCAAACTGGAACTGTTTGGTAGAAACACAACTTGTCGTGTTTGGAGGAAAAAGAATACTGAGTTGCATCCATCCAACACCATACCTACTGTAAAGAATGGTGGTGGAAACATCATGCTTTGGGGCTGTTTCTCTGCAAAGGGGCCAGGACGACTGATCCGGGTACATGAAAGAATGAATGGGGCCATGTATCGTGAGATTTTGAGTGCAAACCTCCTTCCATCAGCAAGGGCATTGAAGATGAAACGTGGCTGGGTCTTTCAACATGACAATGATCCAAAGCACACCGCCAGGGCAATGAAGGAGTGGCTTCGTAAGAAGCATTTCAAGGTCCTGGAGTGGCCTAGCCAGTCTCCAGATCTCAACCCTATAGAAAACCTTTGGAGGGAGTTGAAAGCCCGTGTTGCCAAGCGAAAAGCCAAAAACATCACTGCTCTAGAGGAGATCTGCATGGAGGAATGGGCCAACATACCAACAACAGTGTGTGGCAACCTTGTGAAGACTTACAGAAAACGTTTGACCTCTGTCATTGCCAACAAAGGATATATTACAAAGTATTGAGATGAAATTTTGTTTCTGACCAAATACTTATTTTCCACCATAATATGCAAATAAAATGATAAAAAAACAGAAAATGTGATTTTCTGGATTTTTTTTTCTCAGTTTGTCTCTCATAGTTGAGGTCTACCTATGATGTAAATTACAGACACCTCTCATCTTTTTAAGTGGTGGAACTTGCACTATTGCTGACTGACTAAATACTTTTTTGCCCCACTGTACACAATAACTGATGAGAAGGAAAGGAAACAGATTGGTCCCATGTGTGACTGGCTTGATATAGGGCATATGAGTGACCACCATTTCATTCACCTATATGATGCTCAGGGTGTTGTTTTAGCCCAGTGTTCATGACTCCATAATAAGAAAGGGATAAACTTTTAGTTGAGTTGAACTGAACTTTGATGTGGTCATAAATCATTCTAGAAGAGTTCAGGAGATGAGAGATAAAGGTTTTAAATCCTGTTCAAAACTAGATGGATTCACTGCTAACTCATTCTGCAGTCTACTATGTATGGTGATACATAGAGGCTGTAGAAGGCAATTTGTCCAAAAGTGTAAATGAAACCCTGTTGCTAAATTGATTTTTTTCTCAGGCATAAATACATACAGTTAAAGAAAAATTGTAACCAGGTCAAAAGTGGCTGGATTTTGCTCTTATTTTTTTCTCGCTGTTCCGATGTATTCAGTTCTTTTTTCTTACCCATCATATGGGCTCAGAGATATTGGTCTTTTTTAATTAGTGGTATTTTGGGGGTCTTTACCAATCAGGTGTAGCTCACAGGATCCTCTGGGGCGTGCCTTTAGACTTCTTACCATGATTATCCTAAAACCCCTTTGGTAAAAACCATAAAAACTAGCTTTTAATAAAAAGGCCTATATCTCTGGAACTGTATGCCAGACTTAAGAGATAAAAATAAATGGAGCAGTTGGAATAAAATAAAAGCAAAGACTGGAGACATGTCCTCTTTAAGATAGTAAAGTGTCCAAATCTTTTAGCAGTCCCATTCATGTTGTAGCTGCTTAACCCAAACAAGATCTTACAAGAAAAATATTAGAAATAAGGGCAAAAAACAGTATCAGCAAGTGTAGCGATTGTTCACCACCTGCAGCATCTCAAGCAGGAAAGCAAAGAGGATATTTACCATCAACTTTTGTCAGATGAAAAGAACCTTTTAAAAAAGGAATTTTAGGAAATAAATTCCGGCAGCACAAGTATGACTTCCCAGCTTTTCGTAGTGTCAGTCATTGAGACTTGCAGTGCCGGCAGAATATAAAATGATGGCCTGCGTCTGGCAACCGGATGGAGAAGAGACAGATGCAATATTCTGCTTTCTGATTAATTTCTTCTGTGGTTTTGTGAGAAGTGTTTCCTATCAGACTCATTCGGAGAAGGTTTTATACAAATATTCTGAGAATATTCTGTAGCCTAAAGAAAAGTGAAACATGAATGTATTTAAAGTCAATCAACCTCAAAACTGAAGAGAACGTGAGTGTAGATTCAACACCTCTTGAGGTTCTTGAAGTGTTCATTCTTCTTCTTGCTTCACACAGTTTTTTTTCAACGTATATAAATATATATTTTTATATATAAATATATATATACAAATGTTGTTGCACAATAGTGGACACAGACCGTAAAGGGCCCTTGTGCTAGAACAACATATGTGGCCCTATACAGTCCAATAACTATATGTCAACTGTAACTAATAACTATATATATAGGTGTATGAAAAGAAAGATAAAATCTCTTGATCCAAATTCATTGTTACCCCTTTATAAATCACTGGTGAGGCCACATCTAGAATACGGGATCCAGTTTTGGGCTCCACATTTTAAACAGGATATTCAGAAGTTAGAGTCAGTTCAAAGTCGACAAGTAGACTATTACAAGGGATGGAAGGCCTCTCATATGATGAGAAGTTGGAAAAGTTGGGCTTGCTTGGCTTAGAAAAAA
This sequence comes from Ranitomeya variabilis, assembly GCF_051348905.1. NCBI lineage: Eukaryota > Metazoa > Chordata > Amphibia > Anura > Dendrobatidae > Ranitomeya > Ranitomeya variabilis. Next base: position 277,589,786 of record NC_135235.1, on the reverse strand, counting down.
GTCGCCTCAGAGGAGATCTCATTTATATGTATAAATATATGTGTGGCCAGTACAAAACACACTATATTGAGGACTAGGGGGCACTCATTACAGGTGGAATAAAGGCGATTCCGGCAGTTAAATAGGAAAGGGTTGTTTACAGTTAGTGTAGTCAGAATGTGGAATGCCGACCACAGGAGGTAGTAATGACCAACATGATAACAGCTTTTATACAAGGGCTGGATGATTTCCTCACAGTGGCGTATCCGGGGGGGGGGCAGCTGGGGCATGTGCCCCGGGCACAGCCGACAGGGGGGCGCCAGCGGGCCGCCTGATGATGTGGCGGTCCAAGGAGGCTCCTCGTCGGCGGCATTCTGCCGCCCCCACACTGAGATACTCACCTACTCCTGGTGGCACGGTCCCTGCAGGTCTCTGGTTCCCCGGCTTCTACCTGTACTGAGCGGTCACATGGTTCCGCTCATTACAGTAATGAATATGCGGCTCCACCTCCCATAGGGGTCGAGCCGCATATTCATTACTGTAATGAGCGGTAACGGTGACCACTCAGTACAGGGAGAAGCTGCAGCGCCGCCCCGGGGAAGCAGGGACTGCACCGCGCCAGGAGCAGGTGAGTATAACGGGGAGGGAAGCGCTGCGCGATATTCACCTGCTCCTCGTTCCGGCGTCACTCCGTCTTTAGCAGTGACGCTGAGGTCAGAGGGCGCAGTGACTTGGTTAGTGCACGCCCTCTGCCTGAAGGTCAGTGCTGAAGATGGAGGGGCACTGGAACGAGGAGCAGGTGAATATTGAAAGTTTCGGGAGCCTGAGCGACGGAGAGGTGAATATGTGATTTTTTTTTTTTATCGCAGCAACAGCAAATAGGGCAAGTGTCTGCATGGAGCATCTTATGGGGCATAATCAACGTTTCTGCAGCACTATATGGTGCAAATGAATTTATGGAGCATCTTTTGGGGCATAATCAGCGTTTCTGCAGCACTATATAGGGCAAATATATTTATGGAGCATCTTATGGGGCCATAATTAATGTTTGTGCAGCATTATATGGCCCAAATATATTTATGGAGCATCTTATGGGGCATAATCAACGTTTCTGCAGCACTATATGGGGCAAACATATTTATGGAGCATCTTATGGGGCATAATCAACGTTTCTGCAGCACTATATGGGGCAAATATATTTATGGAGCATCTTATGGGGCCATAATTAACGTTTGTGCAGCATTATATGTCCCAAATATATTTATGGAGCATCTTATGGGGCATAATCAACGTTTCTGCAGCACTCTATGGGGCAAACATATTTATGGAGCATCTTATGGGGCATAATCAACATTTCTGCAGCACTCTATGGGGCAAATATATTTATGGAGCATCTTATGGGGCATAATCAACATTTCTGCAGCACTATATGGGGCAAACATATTTATGGAGCATCTTATGGGGCATAATCAATGTTTCTGCAGCACTATATGGGGCAAATATATTTATGGAGCATCTTATGTGGCCATAATTAACGTTTGTGCAGCATTATATGGCGCAAATATATTTATGGAGCATCTTATGGGGCCATAATCAATGTATGTGGAGCACTATATTGGGCAAATGTGTCTATGGAGGATCTTATGAGGCATTATTAACCTTTATGCAGGATTATATGGGGCTCCTGATTCAATATGGATATTCAAAAACACTTAACCTACCGCTGTCTCAATTAATTTTACTTTTATTGGTATCTATTTTAACATAATGGGGATTCAGGAATGTACCTTGGCTTGGTCATACAGTTTCAATAGAGTTAAGGTTCAAATGGGGGAGCTTTGGGGGGGGGGGCACCAAACTGATCCTTTGCCCTGGGTGCAGGAAAGGCTTGATACACCTCTGGTTGCACCCCACCAATCAGACATTGATTATTTATTCTATGGTTAAGCCATCAATGTTAAAGGACCGAAAAAACCCTTATCCTCTTTCTGACCTCGGACGGGATAGTACGTCCGAGGTAAGATACCCCGCTTTGATGCAGGGCTCTGGCGGTGAGCCCGCATCTAAGCCGGGACATGTCAGCTGTTTTGAACAGCTGACATGTGCCCGCAATAGCGGCGGGAGAAATCGCGATTCACCCGCCGTTATTAACTAGCTGTCAAACGCTGTCAGCGGCATTTAACCGGCGCTTCCGGCCATCCGGCTGGAAATGAGCGCATCGCTGACCCCTGTCACATGATCGGGGGTCAGCGATGCATCAGAATGGTAACCATAGAGGTCCTTGAGACCTCTATGGTTACTGATCCCGGCTAACTGTGAGCACCCCCCTGTGGTCGGCGCTCATAGCAAGCCTGCATTTCTGCTGCATAGCAGCGATCTGATGATCGCTGCTATGCAGCAGAGCCGATCGAGTGGTACCAGCTTCTATCCTCCCATGGAGGCTATTGAAGCATGGCAAAAGTAAAAAAAAAAGGTAAAAATATGTGAAAAAAATAAAAAAATATAAAAGTTTAAATCACCCCCCTTTCGCCCCATTCAAAATAAATCAATAAAAAAAAATCAAACCTACACATATTTGGTATCGCTGCATTCAGAATCGCCCGATCTATCAATAATAAAAAAGGATTAACCTGATCGCTAAACGGCGTAGCAAGAAAAAAATTTGAAGCGCCAGAATTACGTTTTTTTGGTCGCCGCGACATTGCATTAAAATACAATAACGGGCGGTCAAAAGAACATATCTGCACCAAAATGCTATCATTAAAAACACCAGCTCAGCGCGCAAAAAAATAAGCCCTCACCTGACCACATATCATGAAAAATGGAGACGCCACGGGTATCTGAAAATGGCGCAATTTTTATTTTTTAGCAAAGTTTGGAATTTTTTTTTCACTACTTAGATAAAAGAGAACCTAGACATGTTTGGTGTCTATGAACTCGTAATGACCTGGAGAATCAAAATGGCAGGTCAGTTTTAGCATTTAGTTAACCTAGTAAAAAAGCCAATCAAAAAACAAGTGTGGGATTGCACTTTTTATGCAATTTCACCGCACTTGGAATTTTTTTCCCATTTTCTAGTACACGACATGCTAAAACCAATGATGTCGTTCAAAAGTACAACTTGTTTCACAAAAATAAGCCCTCACATGGCCATATTGACGGAAAAATAAAAAAGCTATGGCACTGGGAAGAAGGGGAGCAAAAAACAAACATGTAAAAACGGAAAATCCCAAGGTCATGAAGGGGTTAAAGACCTTCATCTATTAAAAGGGATATCAACTATTTTTGAGAATGGTAATTAATGGGCCCAGCGTGATGTAAAAGAAAAGTAAAAAAACCTTCAACTACCATATCCGCCACAGCTTTTATATGCTACAGTTGTCTACTAAAAGGTGCCTGGCTTCTTTAATGGATGCAGAAGTCCCCTAGTGACCTTCCACAAATCCATAGATCTGCAAGAACATCATAATACTTCATTTTTCCTGTAGTGGTTGCTACAGAGAAATTGAACACCTACTGCCACTTTTCCTTACAATTTACTTCTGATATCTGAGGTTTGTAACAAGGTGGCACGGGGTAGTAGAGGACCCTCGCTCTGATGAATGAGAGGCTGTGCCCACCTCAGATCCCACACCAACTCCTGCCCCATCACCTTTCCCAGCCCCTGCATCTTTCCACGATGTCTATCTGGATGAGCCTCGGGTTCCCACATCATAAGAGGCCCGGTGGTTGAGGGGAGTGACTGAGGAGAAGAAGTGTCAGGAACGCAGAATCTTAAAGGAGCTGTGACGCCCAGGAGGAATTATGTCCAGTCAGATGACTCACGGCCTCATCAAGTACTTTTATCCCACCCCGTGCCGCCTTGTTACAGTTTCATGAAAAAGGACATTCTGTGATTCGTTTTACATCAGGATACCCTCCAAACAAAAAGGCAGTTTTTAAAGAGAATCTGTCAGCAGAATCAACCTTCCTAAATCGTCTATATGAGCATGTAGGTCATAGGAAGCTGAATAAAAAGATACCTGGATAGCTGAGATCCGATGTCTTATTCCAGAGAAAACCTCATTTTTTTAATATGTAAATTTTCTAGAGGCGGGACATAGATCTCCCTGAAAATCTGCTGCTAAAGCTTATTTTAAATGAAAGGGGCATTACCAGTGTAACACATGTAATGACTGACAGTCTCCTCTCCTGGTCTACTTTTAGATTTTTCACATGACCAGAAACATCAAGTCCGTTTTAACTACAATATTACAAATGATAGTATAGATTGAAGAATTTCTGGCTCATGGAGCTTCGAACAGCAGAAATGAAAATCAGAATGAGAGATACAATATTTCTTCCCTGCTCACTTTATTGTATTAGTATGTATGATTTCCATGGAGCTACGTTTGGCACTGCATAACTTTTCTGAAAAACTAAGACTGTGCCCCTAAATGTAGGGTTGAGCGAAACGGGTCGATCAATTTCAAAAGTCGCCGACTTTTGGTTAAGTCGGCGTCTCATGAAACCCGATCCGACCCCTGTGCTTGTCGGCCATGCGGTACGCGACTTTCGCGCCAAAGTCGCGTTTCAATGATGCGAAAAGCGCCATTTCTCGGCCAATGAAGGTGAACGCAGAGTGTGGGCAGCGTGATGACATAGGTCCTGGTCCCCACCATCTTAGAGAAGGGCATTGCAGTGATTGGCTTGCTGTCTGCGGCGTCACAGGGGCTATAAAGGGGCGTTCCCGCCGACCGCCATCTTACTGCTGCTGATCTGAGCTTAGGGAGAGGTTGCTGCCGCTTCGTCAGAAGCAGGGATAGCGTTAGGCAGGGTCCACTAACCACCAAACCGCTTGTGCTGTAGCGATTTCCACTGTCCAACACCACCTTCGGTGTGCAGGAACAGTGGAAGCTATTTTTTTTTTTTTTTCCCTCAGCGCTGTAGCTCATTGGGCTGCCCTAGAAGGCTCCGTGATAGCTGTATTGCTGTGTGTACGCCACTGTGGAAACCAACTGCTTTTTTCAAAGCACATATCCTCTTGTTCCTTTCTGCACAGCTATCTTTTCTGTTTGTCCACACTTTTTATTTAATTTGTGCATCAGTCCACTCCTATTGCTGCCTGCCATACCTGGCTTAGATTACTGCAGGGAGATAGTAATTGTAGGACAGTCCCTGTTTTTTTTTTTTTTTTTTTTTTTTTTTGTGGGAGATTAAGATTGGCATTTCTGCTACAGTGCCATCCCTGTGTGTGCCATCTCTCAGTGAGTGGGCCATAGAAAGCCTATTTATTTTTTCCGTGATTTGTGTTCTAAATTCTACCTCAACACAAAAGCACTACATCAATCAGTGGGAGAAAAATATTGGCCTCAGTCAGGGCTTGTGTGCCACTGCTGTGTGTGCTATCTCTCATTCAGTGGGCTATAGAAAGCCTATTTTTTTTTTTTTTTGTTTTTAATATTATTTGGTTTGTAAAGTCTCCCTGCCAAAAAAAAAAAAATACCTAAAAAAACAGTGGGAGAGTAATATTGCCCTTTCAGCTTGTGTGCCAGTCTTGACTCCTGGGTGTGCCACCTCTCTCTCTCTAATTGTGGGCCAGAGAAAGCCTATTTATTTTTTCCGTGATTTGTGTTCTAAATTCTACCTCAACACAAAAGCACTACATCAATCAGTGGGAGAAAAATATTGGCCTCAGTCAGGGCTTGTGTGCCACTGCTGTGTGTGCTATCTCATTCAGTGGGCTATAGAAAGCCTATTTATTTTTTTTATTTTTTTTTAATATTATTTGGTTTGTAAAGTCTCCCTGCCAAAAAAAAAAAAATACCTAAAAAAACAGTGGGAGAGTAATATTGCCCTTTCAGCTTGTGTGCCAGTCTTGACTCCTGGGTGTGCCACCTCTCTCTCTCTAATTGTGGGCCAGAGAAAGCCTATTTATTTTTTCCGTGATTTGTGTTCTAAATTCTACCTCAACACAAAAGCACTACATCAATCAGTGGGAGAAAAATATTGGCCTCAGTCAGGGCTTGTGTGCCACTGCTGTGTGTGCTATCTCTCATTCAGTGGGCTATAGAAAGCCTATTTATTTTTTTTTTTTGTTTTAAATATTATTTGGTTTCTAAAGTCTCTCTGAGAAAAAAAAAATAAATTAATTAGATGGGAGATTCATATTGACATTAGTGCTTGAGTGACAGTCCTGCGTGTGTGTCATCTCTGTGATTTGGTGCCACAGAAAACAGAGTGTGTAACATTGTGCCTGATTTTCCTTGTGGTCTCACCAACCTGTTAAGGGATATAGAAATCATACTGAATTTATAGCTCACCGTGTAAGTTGTTTGACAGCAAGAAATAAAGTTACTTTGGTTAAGATTTTAAAACAATGAGGAAGTCTGGTGCAAGAGGTCGTCGTGGGCGTTCATTGTCAGCTGGTAATGATGGTAGTGGTAGTGGAGCATCAGGTGGTCGTGGGGATAAAAATATTCCACCTAAGTCTGGAGCTGTGGAGCCAGTTTCGTCGTCAGGCTACACAAGGCCTCGAACGCTCTCTTTTCTGGGAGTAGGAAAACCGCTTTTAAAGGCGGAGCAGCAACAGCAAGTTTTGGCTTACATTGCAGACTCAGCCTCTAGCTCTTTTGCCTCCTCTTCCGAAACTGGTAAATGTAAAAGCAGCGCGTCGCTTGTGGATGTTCACGGTCAGGGACAAGTCGCTTCCTTGTCCTCCTCAGCAAAAACTACAACAAGAGAGAAGGATGCAGCAGGCGACACAACGGGTCACTCCATGGAGCTCTTTACACATACCGTCCCTGGCTTAGAAAGTGAAACATTTAACAGGCCATGCCCATTACAAGTAGATTCTGACATGGAGTGCACTGATGCACAGCCACAGCCAGAGTACTATGCTGCTCCTTTGACTCAGACCACCACATTGCCCTCTCAGGGTACAGATCCACAATCAGACCCTGATGAGACTATGTTGCCCCGCCACGAACGCTATACCACCGACCGACACAGTGACACAGACGAAGTTGCACACGAGCTCGAAGAGGAGGTAATAGATGACCCAGTTATTGACCCCGATTGGCAGCCATTGGGGGAACAGGGTGCAGGCGGCAGTAGTTCAGAAGCGGAGGTGGAGGAGGGGCCGCAGCAGGCATCAACATCGCAACAGGTTCCATCTGCCGGGCCCGTATCTGGCCCAAAACGCGTGTCAAAGCCAAAACCTGTTGGAGGACAGCGTGGCCATCCGGTTAAAGCTCAGTCTGCAATCCCTGAAAAGGGATCCGAGTCTAGGAAGAGTGCAGTCTGGCATTTTTTTAAACAACATCCAACTGATCAGCGCAAAGTCATCTGTCAAAAATGTTCAACTAGCTTAAGCAGAGGTCAGAATCTGAAAAGTCTAAATACTAGTTGCATGCATAGACACTTAACCACCATGCATTTTCAAGCCTGGACTAACTACCAAACGTCCCTTAAGGTTGTAGCACCCTCGGCCAATGAAGCTAGTCCGCAACGCAACATCCCTTCCGTCACTGTAAGGCCACCATTTTCCGCACCACCGGCAGTATCTGTGCAGGTTTCTTTGCCAGCCAAAAGCAGTCAGGGTCAGGGAATCACCAGTTTTCTAGGAGGAAATATTGCATCTAGGGCACCGGCGGAAACAATACCGTCTCCAACCGTCTCTCAGTCTGCCATGTACACGGGCACACCCGAAAGTTCCACGATCTCCAGTTCTCCAGTCCAGCTCACCCTACATGAGACTCTGGTTAGAAAAAGGAAGTACTTATCCTCGCATCCGCGTACACAGGGTTTTAACGCCCACATAGCTAGACTAATCTCGTTAGAGATGATGCCCTACCGGTTAGTTGAAAGCGAAGCTTTCAAAGCCCTGATGGAGTACGCTGAACCACGATACGAGCTACCCAGTCGACACTTTTTTTCCAGAAAAGCCATCCCAGCCCTGCACCAGCATGTTAAACAGCGCATCGTCCATGCACTCAGGCAATCTGTGAGTACAAAGGTGCACCTGACTACAGATGCATGGACCAGTAGGCATGGCCAGGGACGTTATGTGTCCATCACGGCACACTGGGTGAATGTGGTGGATGCAGGGTCCACAGGCGACATCAATTTAGGGACAGTTGTGCCTAGCCCACGGTCTAGGAAACAGTTGGCTGTAGGCGTTCGCACCCCCTCCTCCTCCTCCTCCTCGTCCTCCTGCAGAAGCTACAGCTCTTCCACAGAACGCAGTCTGCCAACCACTCCATCGGCAGATGACACTGTTGCACACCAGTTGTCCCATTATGGGCCAGCTACTGCCAAGCGTCAGCAGGCTGTATTGGCTATGAAGTGCTTGGGCGACAACAGACACACCGCGGAAGTTCTGTCCGAGTTCTTGCAACAAGAAACGCAGTCGTGGCTGGGCACAGTAGATCTTGAGGCAGGCAAGGTAGTGAGTGATAACGGAAGGAATTTCATGGCTGCCATCTCCCTTTCCCAACTGAAACACATTCCTTGCCTGGCTCACACCTTAAACCTGGTGGTGCAGTGCTTATTGAAAACTTATCCTGGGTTCTCCGACCTGCTCCTCAAAGTGCATGCACTTTGCTCACATATCCGACGTTCGCCTGTACACGCCAGCCGTATGCAGACCTATCAGCGGTCTTTGAACCTTCCCCAGCATCGCCTAATCATAGACGTTGCAACAAGGTGGAACTCAACACTGCACATGCTTCAGAGACTGTGCGAACAGAGGCGTGCTGTTATTTATTTGTGGGAGGATACACGGGCAGGCAGTAGGATGGCAGACATGGAGTTGTCAGGTGTGCAGTGGTCTAAGATACAAGACATGTGTCAAGTCCTTCAGTGTTTTGAGGAATGCACACGGCTGGTTAGTGCAGACAACGCCGTAATAAGCATGAGCATCCCCCTAATGCGTCTGCTGATGCAAAGTTTGACGCACATAAAGGAGCAGGCGTCTGCACCAGAGGAAGAGGAAAGCCTTGATGACAGTCAGCCATTGTCTGGTCAGGGCAGTGTACAGGACGAGGTAGCGGGCGAAGAGGAGGTGGAGGACGAGGAGGATGATGGGGATGAGTATATTTTTAATGCCGAACCTTTCCCGGGGGCACAGGAAATTGGTTGCGTGTCACGGCCGGGTTCTGGTTTTTTGAGGGACACAAGTGACGTAGATTTGCCTGCAACTGCCCCTCAACCAATCACAACCGGAGATTTGACAACTGGAACTTTGGCCCACATGGCGGATTATGCCTTACGTATCCTAAAAAGGGACACACGCATCACGAAAATGATGAACGATGACGATTACTGGTTGGCCTGCCTCCTTGATCCACGCTATAAAGGCAAATTGCAAAATATTATGCCACATGAGAACTTGGAACTAATATTAGCAACCAAACAATCAACTCTTGTTGACCGTTTGCTTCAGGCATTCCCAGCACACAGCGCACGTGATCGTTCTCACACGAGCTCCAGGGGGCAGCAGACTAGGAGTGTTAGGGGTGCACACATCAGAAGTGGCGTTGGACAGAGGGGTTTTCTGACCAGGTTGTGGAGTGATTTTGCTATGACCGCAGACAGGACAGGTACTGCTGCATCAATTGAAAGTGACAGGAGACAACATTTGTCCAGTATGGTTACTAACTATTTTTCATCCCTTATCGATGTTCTCCCTCAACCGTCATTCCCATTTGATTACTGGGCCTCCAAATTAGACACCTGGCCAGAATTGGCAGAATATGCATTGCAGGAGCTTGCTTGCCCGGCAGCAAGTGTCCTATCAGAAAGAGTATTCAGTGCTGCAGGTTCAATATTAACCGAAAAAAGGACTCGTCTGGCTACCCAAAATGTTGACGATCTAACATTCATTAAAATGAACCACAACTGGATTTCGAAATCTTTTGCCCCACCTTGCCCGGCCGACACCTAGCTTTCCTATGAAAAGCTCTTGCCTGTGAATTACTTTTCTAATGTCTAATTTGCTGCAGCTGATTGTACAGCATACGACATGTTTACACCTCCCTAAATGGCCAAACTCCCCCACACGGGGCCGTGGTATCGCGACTTGGCGCAAGCACCCGTGAGACTGCTGTTTGTCTGAAGAGGTGGGTGTGCTCGCTTTTGGTTGACGGCATTGCTACTGGGTCCCTCATAGTACAATGTAGTGTCTCTGGCGGTGGTGGTGCGCACCCAACGTCAGACACACCGTTGTAACATGAGGGGCCCTGGGGCGGTCCCGCCGGCCTCTAGAGAGTTCCCCCCTACCCCAGCTCAAAATGTGCTCTACCGCGTGCAAAAATATGTCGCACAGCTCCACCAATCTTTAGTCTATTCGCTGACATCATTCAATGTCTGGCACTGACAATACAAATTTGTAGACATCTATGATGCAACTTAAAGTAGTCTGTGTCTGTGTCCTATATTGGCACCATTAAATAGTTACTGCCAAATTACTATGTCAGAAACTCAGCAGATGAGCCCACCCCTGTACCTAAGTATGCCACCTTTTTTTTTGTTTGGGTTGTTTTGCGAGACATTAACATCTATTTATATTTGGGGAGTACTGGGACAGACACTCCTTGCACTACTCCTCCACTCACCACCAAGCTGCCCGTGTATCCATGTAACCGCTGTAAAACTGCCATGAGCCTATTGTTTGTTATGTTAGGCCTTTGATAGCCTGTCTGCGGTCCTTACTTTAAATACTCCTCCACTCACCACCAAGCTGCCCGTGTATCCATGTAACCGCTGTAAAACTGCCATGAGCCTATTGTTTGTTATGTTAGGCCTTTGATAGCCTGTCTGCGGTCCCTCCTTTAAATACTCCTCCACTCACCACCTAGCTGCCTGTGTATCCATGTAACCGCTGTAAAACTGCCATGAGCCTATTGTTTGTTATGTTAGGCCTTTGATAGCCTGTCTGCGGTCCTTACTTTCAATACTCCTCCACTCACCACCAAGCTGCCTGCCCGTGTATCCATGTAACCGCTGTAAAACTGCCATGAGCCTATTGTTTGTTATGTTAGGCCTTTGATAGCCTGTCTGCGGTCCTTACTTTAAATACTCCTCCACTCACCACCTAGCTGCCTGTGTATCCATGTAACCGCTGTAAAACTGCCATGAGCCTATTGTTTGTTATGTTAGGCCTTCGAAGCCTGTCTGCGCTCCCTCCTTCCACTAGGCCTCCACTGACCAGACCACTGCTGCCCGTGTACCCCTGGAACCAATTATAAAGTGCCTACAGCCAGCCCAATTTTAATATGTTAGGCCTTCGAAGCCTGTCTGCGCTCCCTCCTTCCACTAGGCCTCCACTGACCAGACCACTGCTGCCCGTGTACCCCTGGAACCAATTATAAAGTGCCTACAGCCAGCCCAATTTTAATATGTTAGGCCTTCGAAGCCTGTCTGCGCTCCCTCCTTCCACTAGGCCTCCACTGACCAGACCACTGCTGCCCGTGTACCCCTGGAACCAATTATAAAGTGCCTACAGCCAGCCCAATTTTAATATGTTAGGCCTTCGAAGCCTGTCTGCGCTCCCTCCTTCCACTAGGCCTCCACTGACCAGACCACTGCTGCCCGTGTACCCCTGGAACCTATTTTTAATTGCCTAGCGCATCCTTTTTTAATTGTAGGCGCACAAAGTCTGTCTGCGGTACACTATTGAAATTGTCCTCCACTGACCAGAACAATGCTGCCTGTGTACCCCTGTAAGCTTTTTTAAACTGCAGTGAGCCACATTTTTGGTTTAAGGCCTACTCCATTCAGTTTTTAGTATATATAACAGTAAAGGCATAACAATAATTTCCAAACCATGAAATCTTTGAGATCTCTTAGAGCCACAATTAAAAAAAAAATATAATGTGACTCATTAGAAACACATATATAAGACACTTTCTTTTTTTTGGTTTCAATAATTTTAATTTGAAAGATAATACAAAGATTTCCCATTCTGGGAATGTTAAGTGTACTTAAGTCACAATAATATCAACATTAACATGAATTTGTATGGGGGAACTTCAGTTTGAGACAAGACAGAGACAGGACAGACACAAAGGGGGACAAATTTCAGATTAGATACAATGTAAAACCATTCTACACATTTACAAAAAGAAAGATTCTACTTATATCAGCAAATATCATTCGGGCACCAACACCGGTCGGATCAGGCCCTTTCTGTTCACCATGGAACAAGAAGTGAGTCAACACTCACGGAGAGAGGGTGAGAGCCAACTTTATCTGGTCATTCGGGAATAAGTCCAGCCATGGCGACCAAATTTGGAAAAAGGAGTTCCAGCTATCAGTTCTCGTCGCTTGGATACGCTCATATATCAAGATAGTGTTCATTCTATCTATGACAGTAGATATTGAGAGCGATGGAGACTTCCAATTTGACGCTATGTGTATTTTAGTCGCCATTCCCAATAGTACCACCAGTCTGTGTAAGTTTCTGGATAGTCCCTGCGGTTTTAATCCCAGAAGAAAAGTCAGATGGCTTCCTGGTATTTCTTTTCCGCATAACCTATCGGCCAAATTCCCCACTTCCCGCCACAAACCAGCTGCTACCGGGCACTTCCACCAAATATGGCCCATGTTTCCAGGAGTATCGCAGCCTCTAAAACATTTGTCGGAGATCTGAGGGTATATGGTATGCAACCTCGTAGGGACCAGGTACGTTCTATGTAATACTCTGAGGGAGGATTCTACTAAGGATACCTGGTGTGAGCCTTTTGATAATACGTTACAACTGCTATGCCAGTCCCCCAGCGAGATATCGAACCCCAGGTCTTCCTCCCACTGTTGCATAAATGGAAGTTTTTTCTCCTCCCGTACAATGGCAAAGGAAGAGTATAAATAAGAAATAACCCCTCTGCCTAATGGGTCACTTGAACATTTTTGCTCAAATCCAGTGACTCGGAAAGGTCTCCTACTTTGTACACTCTTTCTAATAAAATCAAAAATTTGATTAATACGAAAGGTTTCTCGAATTGGCGGTTCATACTTTTGTATAAATTCCTGTTTAGATAGGACTATATTAAACGGAGAACAGAGATGCCGTATTGTAGTTATACCCTTCAGGATCCACCAGGAGTAGGGTTGTGGGTCAAGACCCGGGGGGAAAGCTGGGTTGCAGAACAGTGAATTCAGCGGCGAATTCCTAGTTTGCAGTTCCCTCTTAAACCTTTCTTTTCTCCAAAGGAGCAGAGATTGGGCCGCATAAGGCGAGATGTTGGTGATATGTTTAGGAAGCTTAGCTTCAGTCCACAACAAGCCCATCAAAGAGTAGGGTTTTAATAGAAATGACTCTAGTTGGACCCATCTAGGTTTATCCACACTCGAACATACTCTAGTTAGCTGGGCAATTTGCGCTGCCTTAAAATAATTTTTAAAATTAGGTAAGGAGAGTCCACCCTTTTTTCGGTGAATGAACATAATCTGCTGTTTGATTCTTGGCTTTTTCCCTTTCCAAATAAATTTAGAAACCATGGAATGCATATCGCTAAATATTCTGGCGGGGACCGGAATGGGGAGGGAGCGGAAGAGGTATAGAAATCTTGGGAGAGAAACCATTTTTATGGCATGTATTCTGCCCAGCCATGAGAGTGTCAGCGACGACCACCTAGCTAGATCTTGCTGGAAGTTCTTTATAAGGGGAGCATAATTCCATTTATATAGTGTAGACCTGTTAGATGTAAGGTTAATTCCCAGATAGGTTAGATAGTGTTTTTTTTTTTCAAACCCAAATTGTGACACTAGATATTCTTGCTCTTTTTCAGATGTGTTCAGGAAAAGGGCTTCTGACTTATCGATATTTATTTTAAGTCCTGATATCAATTCAAAATCGTGAAGTAGTGAAAATAAATTTGGGAGGGTGGTATGGGGATTGGTGAGGGTTAGGAGCAGATCATCTGCGAACAAGCTGACTTTATATTGGTCTCCCAGATCGGCAGGTCCTAAGATATCGGGGTTCTTTCTTATGGCTGCGGCGAGAGGCTCCATTGCCAATGCAAACAGAGCTGGTGAAAGGGGGCATCCCTGTCTAGTTCCTCTCATTATATTTATCGGAATAGGATGCAATGATGGGAGTTTCAAATATGCTGTTGGCTTGTCATATAGTAAAGTTAAACAATTGATTAGTCTGTGAGGCAGTCCGAATAAAGATAGTATCTTGAAAAGGTATGACCATGACACAGAGTCAAAAGCCTTTTCGATATCTAAAGCTAGAAGCAAAGTAGGCCGCTGAGATTTGGTTGCTGAGTCTATGATATCCAGGTTACGCCTTATATTATCCGGCCCTTGTCTCCTTGGTATAAAACCTACTTGATCTCTATGTATAAGGGATGGGAGTATCTTATTAATTCTATCTGTAATAATAGATGTGAATATCTTTAGGTCAACATTAAGTAACGATATGGGGCGGTAGTTTTTAGTTAATTGATGATCTTTTTTGGGCTTGGGAATCACCGCAACATGGGCTATATAGAACTCTGGCGGCATCTGGGTACCATTTAAAAGTGCATTACAAAATTTTGTGATGTGTGGCGTGATAATTTCTTTGATTTTTTTTTAGTATGGGGCAGTAAGTCCGTCAGGTCCAGGGGCTTTATCAGCCTTTAGCTTTTGGATTATTTGGTCCACATCCTCATCTGTTATTTCAGTCTGCAGTGCCTGAGAAGAGGATTCATTAAGTTTTGGGAGTGATAGGTGTTGCAGGAAGGTTTGTATATGATGTGGAGGAGGCGACTTAGGTGATGAATATAATTTTTGATAAAAATTATGGAACTCTTTATAAATATCTTCAGGGTGAGCAGAGATATGTCCGTTACATTTTTTAATTGAGTGGATAGTATTTAAGGACTCTTTCTGGCGCAGTTGTCGTGCTAGTAGCGAGCTCGGCTTATTTGCTAATCTATAAAAGGAGGCCTTTGTCCACGCCATGGCACGTTCTGTTCTATGTGTAAGGACGGTATTTAGCTGGAGTTTGACATCTTGTATCTGCTTAATTAGATACCGTGAAGGGGATTGCTGGTTTGCTACCTCAAGATTCTGTAGTTTATTTTCTAGTTTGATTTGTAGCTCCAATCTGTTTTTTTTCTTAGCTGTCGCTAGTTTAATTATGGTACCCGTAATATACTTCTTGTGCGCTAGCCATATGATTCCCGGGGATGTTTCTTCATTAACGTTAATTTGAAAATAAAGTTTAAGGTCGTTGCTGATGGCTGTCTTTATTTCAGGGTCTGTCAATAAGGAGTTATTTAATCGCCGTCTGAATAGTTTAGATGTGTTGACATCAAACTTAAATACAGATAGGACTGCGTCGTGGTCCGACCACGAGGACGGTACATGACGGGAGAAGAGGACCCCCGGCAGTGTATTTGCTGTGGTTATGTGTAAATCTATTCTTGAATAAGTTTTATGTACATTAGACAGAAAGGTGTATCCCCTTGTGGTACCATTCATCTCCCTCCATACATCGACCAATCTATTTTCACTCATCAATTTAATTATTCTTCGTCTATCTCTCTTGGACATGTCTGACCGCTTCGTTGCAGTAGAGTCTAGGGTGGGGTTCAGAGTAAAATTGAAATCTCCACACCAGATCAAATGCTGATATGAGATTCTCAATATCTTAGACAATATTAATTTAAATGTTAGTGTCTGAATTACAGTGGGCATGTAGCTATTGATAATGCAGATGCTTTGTCCTTGCAGGTTTCCATATATAATGATAAATCTACCCCCCGGATCCCCAATAGTTCCCTCCACTTGAAATGGGAGGCTATTTTTGAGTAATATGGCGACCCCTCTAGTCTTATGTTCCCACGTCGCTAAGTAAAAACGAGAGTAGTTGGAATCAAAGTATTTAGGACTAGAAGTTTTAGAGAAGTGGGTTTCCTGTAGACATATAATGTCAGGCTTGTGTTTGTGATAGTCTAGGAATGCTTTTTTACGCTTCATGGGCGAGTTAAACCCATGTACATTATGGGACATTACTCTACACATGGTTGTAAAAAATTTTTACCGCTAATGATCCACCAGTATCCAGTACCCGAATTCTTCAATCCGCCATACATTCGTACCCAAGATAGGTGCAGTAATGGAGTATATTGAAACCTGTAGAGAAACAAGAGGGAAAGGACGATACAGGGGGAAACAAAGACACTAAACAATGAACAATTAGACATGCGGGTAAATTACCCGTAGAAGGCAGAGTACCAGGGTCCCACAATAAAAGGGATCCTAGAAGTCGGCCTGATCAGGCAGCAAGCAATGGTACCCAACAGCCTAACCCTTGCTAATTATAAAGCTAATATGGAAGGATCATATACTTAGGTTACAATCAATTGCAATTCTAACTTTCAACTATAGCAGGTTAACTCTGCTATTAACTGTTTACAGATGCCCATCTCAGGGCCAGGGCCTCCGGACTGCAGCAATACAGTTTTCCTCATGAAGGAGATCATCATGGAGACCCAGGGGTGTTTCAAGTGATCCGCACATTTTGGCTCCTGGTTCTGGGAGCCTGCATCCATTCTTTTTGCGGGCGTGGTTTCCTCTTCGGTTGGGGAGGCATGGTTTCTGAGATTGGTATTCCTGCACGTTCAAGGGCTTTTGTTCCTTCTTCTAAGGATCGGCAAATAAACGATTCACCTCCATAGGTAAAAAATAAAGCAAATGCAAACCCCCATCGGTACTTGGTGTTTACTGCCTGGAGTGCCACAGTGATTGGTTTAAGTGACCTTCTCCTCGCCAGCGTAGAGGGTGATAAATCCGCAAAAAGTTTCAATGAATTTGGCAGTCCAGGTAGGGATGACATTTCCCTGGTTGCTGACAAGATTAGGTCCCTTGATTCTTCATAATGCATTTTAAGCACTACATCCCTAGGGGCGTCAGGTGCTCTCGGTCTGCCTAAGGCTCTATGAATCCTTGTGATGTGAAGTAGTGTTGGATCTATATCTGGGAGTAATGCTTTAAATAATGCTGCAGCCGTGTCTTTAAGTGCTAGAATAGACTCTGGGAGGCCTCTGATGCGTATGTTGCCTCTGCGGGACCTGTTCTCAAAGTCCTCACATTTTAATTCCAGTTCCATTATGCGCTCTGTGTGGAGTTTAATGTTTTCCTGATCTTCCTCTAAGGCTTCTACTGCTGCCTCCAATTTATTTTCAAGATTGGAGGTGCGCTGCACTATCTCCTGGATCTGTGAGGTGACATTGTGCATAGCAGCCTTCAGTTCAGAGCGAAATGTCTCTTGTAATGTTCTTACTAAGGCTGCCGTGGGAATTACTGCCTCCCCTGCTGCGTTTGGATCCTCTATTTCCATGTCCGCGCTTACCGCTGTGATGGGGGTTGGTGAAGGAGCTACTGCGGCGGCCATCTTGCCCGCGCTGTTGTTGAGGAGGAGCTCCTCTATTGTGCGGTTTGCCGACTGACCTCCGGCTCCTTTCTTCGGCATAATCACTCCCGCAGTGTTCTGTGGTGAGCCCTCGCTGCAGCCGTTGTTTTCGCTGCGATCCCGGTGCTGTGTGGGGTTATTTCGGCTTATCGGGTTGCGGAGCTCAGTCAGTCATGTCCGACTCAGCTAAGTCCCACGCATGCGCCTATAAGACACTTTCTAAGCGTGTCCCGAGGAACACTCCGGTATAAAACATTAGAAAATATAAAAAAAAAAGAATTTTGCTTATAAAAAAGAAAATACTGGAGAGATATCAAATGCAGACATTTTAACATTTAAAACAGAAACACATACAACCAAAAACTGATACTGTACCAAAATTGGCCACCAGCTACAAAAACTTTCTACTGCAAGTAGTTAACTGAAAGTTTTTTTTCCCATTGAAAACACAGATATGGCATCCACCGAGTGTTGTCCTGTCGCGTCTTCTTTATATTATTGCCAAGAAGCTGCAACTGAATACAGCTGAGCTTCAACCTTCTGCCTCTCATTAACTGGTGTTATTTTAACCCCTTCACCCCCGGAGCTTTTTCCGTTTTTCCGTTTTCGTTTATCGCTCCCCTCCTTCCCAGAGCCATAACTTTTTTATTTTTCCGTCAATTTGGCCATTTGAGGGCTTATTTTTTGCGGGACGAGTTGTACTTTTGAACGACATCATTGGTTTTAGCATGTCGTGTACTAGAAAACGGGAAAAAAATTCCAAGTGCAGTGAAATTGCAAAAAAAGTGCAATCCCACACTTGTTTTTTGCTTGCCTATTTTGCTAGGTTCACTAAATGCTAAAACTGACCTGCCATTATGATTCTCCAGGTCACTACGAGTTCATAGACACCTAACATGACTAGGTTATTTTTCACCTAAGTGGTGAAAAAAAATTCCAAACTTTGCAAAAAACAAAACAAAACAAAATTGCGCCATTTTCCGATACTCGTAGCGTCTTTATTTTTCGTGATCTGGGGTCAGGTGAGGGCTTATTTTTTGCGTGCCGAGCTGGCGTTTTTAATGATAGCATTTTGGTGTAGATACGTTTTTTTGATCGCCCGTTATTGCATTTTAATGCAATGTCGTGGCGACCAAAAAAACGTAAATCTGGCGTTTCGAATTTTTTTCTCATTACGCCATTTAGCGATCAGGTTAATGCTTTTTTTTAATTGATAGATCGGGCGATTCTGAACGCGGCGATACCAAATATGTGTAGGTTTTTTTTTTTTTTAATTGATTTATTTTGATTGGGGCGAAAGGGGGGTGATTTAAACTTTTATGTTTTTTTTATTTTTTTCACATTTTTAAAAACTTTTTTTTTTTACTTTTGCCATGCTTCTATAGCCTCCATGGGAGGCTAGAAGCAGGCACAGCCCGATCGGCTCTGCTACATAACAGCGATCATCAGATCGCTGTTATGTAGCTAAAATGCAGGTGTGCTGTGAGCGCCGACCACAGGGTGGCGCTCACAGCCACCGGCAATCAGTAACCATAGAGGTCTCAAGGACCTCTATGGTTACAATGGAGGAGCATCGCCGACCCCCGATCATGTGACAGGGGTCGGCGATGCGCTCATATCCGGCCGCACGGCCGGATGCGGTAGTTAAATGCCGCTGTCTGCGTTTGACAGCGGCATTTAACTAGTTAATAGCGGCGGGTGAACGCGATTTCACCCGCCGCTATTGCGCGCACATGTCAGCTGTAAAAAACAGCTGACATGTCGCGACTTTGATGTGCGCTCACCGCCGGAGCGCACATCAAAGCGGGGGTCCCGACATGTGACGTACTATACCGTCACATGTCGGGAAGGGGTTAAAAACAAAATGGTGGTTCCGGCCTACTAACGCTGTCTGCCCCTCCCTGGTGTTGCCCTCAACCGAATACAGCTGAGCTTCAACCTTCTGCCTCTCATTAACTGGTGTTATTTTAAAAACAAAATGGTGGTTCCGGCCTACTAACGCTGTCTGCCCCTCCCTGGTGTTGCCCTCAACCGAATACAGCTGAGCTTCAACCTTCTGCCTCTCATTAACTGGTGTTATTTTAAAAACAAAATGGTGGTTCCGGCCTACTAACGCTGTCTGCCCCTCCCTGGTGTTGCCCTCAACCGAATACAGCTGAGCTTCAACCTTCTGCCTCTCATTAACTGGTGTTATTTTAAAAACAAAATGGTGGTTCCGGCCTACTAACGCTGTCTGCCCCTCCCTGGTGTTGCCCTCAACCGAATACAGCTGAGCTTCAACCTTCTGCCTCTCATTAACTGGTGTTATTTTAAAAACAAAATGGTGGTTCCGGCCTACTAACGCTGTCTGCCCCTCCCTGGTGTTGCCCTCAACCGAATACAGCTGAGCTTCAACCTTCTGCCTCTCATTAACTGGTGTTATTTTAAAAACAAAATGGTGGTTCCGGCCTACTAACGCTGTCTGCCCCTCCCTGGTGTTGCCCTCAACCGAATACAGCTGAGCTTCAACCTTCTGCCTCTCATTAACTGGTGTTATTTTAAAAACAAAATGGTGGTTCCGGCCTACTAACGCTGTCTGCCCCTCCCTGGTGTTGCCCTCAACCGAATACAGCTGAGCTTCAACCTTCTGCCTCTCATTAACTGGTGTTATTTTAAAAACAAAATGGTGGTTCCGGCCTACTAACGCTGTCTGCCCCTCCCTGGTGTTGCCCTCAACCGAATACAGCTGAGCTTCAACCTTCTGCCTCTCATTAACTGGTGTTATTTTAAAAACAAAATGGTGGTTCCGGCCTACTAACGCTGTCTGCCCCTCCCTGGTGTTGCCCTCAACCGAATACAGCTGAGCTTCAACCTTCTGCCTCTCATTAACTGGTGTTATTTTAAAAACAAAATGGTGGTTCCGGCCTACTAACGCTGTCTGCCCCTCCCTGGTGTTGCCCTCAACTGTATAAAGCTGAGCTTCAGTCTTTAGGCTTTTGGCCTATAGTAGCAGATATTAAACTGCATTTGGCCTACTACTGTGGTTAGGCCCTTAAAACAGTGTCTGCTGCTCCTGGGTTTGCTACTCCACTGAACAAAGCAATGCCGCCTGTTTAGTCCTGTTACCAATTTAGAACTGCATTTAGCCTACTTTATTCTTTGGCCCTATATCTGTGTTTCCTCCTCATCCTGCCCATTGCCCAGCCACTGCTAGATGAGTCTGCCGGTACATTGACCTAGACCACTAAATTCCCCTTGCACTCTACACAGCCAGAATCTGACCCTGCTGAAAGCAAGGTTCCCCTTCCCGCATGTTATACCACCTTACACAGGGACAAAGAGGAAGGTGCAGATGAAAGTGCAGGTTCCTTCATCAGGTGGGGGGGGCATACTCGTTGGAGACGTCACTGGCACAGGGCCCCTCGGAGTACGCAAAAGTGTCGCTGCTGGTGGGAGGCGCCCCCGCCATGCAAACACACCGCCGTACTTTGAGGGGCCCTGTGCCAGTGCCAATGCGAACGAGTGGGCCCCCCCTGCTTGCTCAGGATCACAGCACTTGCAACGTTGAAATACTTACCTCTCCCTGCTCCACCGCCGTGACGTAGTCCACGTTTCCTGGGCCCACTAAAGGCTTGAACCAGCCCTACCCCCCACAACTTTAGCCAAATGACCCCCAATTTCCTATGCCCAACTATTATTACAACGTTAATCAAGAATTACAAGCTTGAGAAACAAGAATGGATGTTTTTGGCAGTAAAATGGGCACTGTAGGTGTTTTCCTGCCCTCCACTCACTGCCGGCTATGCTTCCCCATTGACTTGCATTGGGTTTCGTGTTTCGGTCGATCCCGACTTTTAGCGATAATCGGCCGACTGCACTCGACTCGACCCTGGACAAAATCGGGTTTCCCAAAACCCTCCTCGATCTTAAAAAAATGAAAGTCGCTCAACTCTACCTAAATGTATATGGCACATATTCGGCTACTCTTTAGACCTTTTGTCTTGTTGTGTATTCATTACTTGACTGGAGTATGTTCTTTATGAAGACACAAAAAAGAAGAAAACACCAAGTATTTGATAGTAACGTAATTGATCTTTTCAAGTTTTCTAGAATTTGTTTGCATGCTACATCTAATAACGGGTAATCTGCAACACTGATTGTACTGACACATCCAGACTGCCCGCTTCCCTTCTAGCACATAGCTCCTCTGCAGGATTTACATAAAAATAAAGATATTTTGTATGCAACATCCATAAAGCAAACTTGGAGGATGTGGGAGAAAACCACTAAACACTTTGGCTATTGTGGCCAGCATCCGGGGGCCATCTTGTCGCTCATGAGTGGCGTCGTCCCTTCAAGCTTCTGAGGCCAAACATGGATCCACTCTTTCTTCTGGCTTACCTGCCCATTTTCTGGCAGTCTCCACCCATTCTCCATTCACTCGCTGCAATGTGCGTGGTTTCTTTTTCTTTCGTTGTGCCAATTGGGGGCAGGCACTGTTCACCATGGTCCGGCCTCTCTGAAAAAGCCTCTTCCTAAGCTGGATGGATTTTCGAGTGGTCCCTCTTCAGATATGCCCACGATGGACGGGTCCATCTAGCCATTTCACGCCACTCACTGCCATCTTGTCATCGGTGTTCAGCGACATCTTTATTTTTGCTGGATCCTTCTCATGCTCCGTTCCCAACATATGCCACCAGTACATCCAATGGTGGGAAAGGATCAATGGCATCTGGTCATTCAGTCTATTCAGGGCTGAAGGTGGCCATATAAAGATATTCATGTACTGAAAACCCATCTCTCTATAAATATGAAATATTCATTCACAAATTACTTGCAAAGCTCTTGCAGTAACACCTTTGGCTCCATTTTCAAGGCAGGATCACAAAGTCACTCTCCAATAGGAACATTTGCAAGTATTGGAATATTTAAATGAAACATCCAAAAAATGGTAATAAACACAGGTTTACTCAGCACCAAAACAAGGAGAACTACTGCTCAGGTGATGTGTAGTTGTGTAATGAGGGGGTGCAGACTAAGGATACGATGCTCTTTACCAATGTGTGAAGAATTATTAGGCAGCTTGTTTTCCTCAGGCAAAATGGGCTAAAAAAAGAGACTTAACTGACTCTGAAAAGAAAAAAATTGTTAAGTCTTACACAGGGAGACGCACTGCTGAAATTGCTAAGTTATTGGGGCGCCATCATAGAACTAGCAAAAGTTTTGTTGCCAATAGTCAACAGGGTCACAAAATACGTGTGGAGAAAAAAACTCACATTAACTGACAAAGATTTGAGGAGAATCAAGCGTGAAGCGTCCTGGGCCCCATGATCCTCCAGTGCTGTCTGGTTCCAGATCTGCAACCTCCCCGGAGCCCAGAAGTACAAGGTGTTCACTGCTTAGAGACATGGCCGAGGTAAGGAAGGCTGAGCCCGACCAACACTGAGCAAGACACAGAAAAGGAAACATCAAGACTGGGTCAAGAAATAACTGAAGACAGATTGTACAAAGGTTCTATGGACTGATGAGATGAGTGACTTTTGATGAACAAGATGATTGGACTGTGACTGGATCAGTAATGGGCATAGACCTCCACTTCGACTCAGAAGCCAGCAAAGTAGAGGTGGGCACTGCTCTGGACTGGTTTTATTTAAGAGGAGCTAGTTGGACCAATTCGGGTAGAATATGGACTCAAAATAAACTCCCAAACCTACTGCCAATTTTTAGAAAACACTTTCTACAAGCATTGGTACAGGAAAAGTCTGCATCTTTCAAGAAAACCATGATACTTCTGCAGGACAATGCTCCATCACAGCATCGAAGTCTCTGCTGCTTGGTGCCACTAAAGGCCTTAAAGAATAATGACACGGCCCCTTCTTCACCTGTTTTAAACCATATTGAGAACATGTGGGCCCTTCTTAAATGGGAGATGTACAGGAAGGATAAACATTCCTGTCTTATAAGTGCTGGGGCGGCTGTGGTTGGTGCTGCCCATGAAGTTGATCGTCAACAGATTAAGAAACTGTTACAGAATAAATCTCATAGCTATAGAGCACATCAAGTGAAATAAATAAGTAAATAGCCGTAGATCATAGGAAATAAAAACCAGATGGATAAATCAGTAGCAATGTGTGCTCACATGGACATAATGAAAGGAAATAATCGGTGAACATAACGTGTAGAGAAAGAAGGAAAAAAATGACAAATAGTCCAACGTATAGTAGGTGATAAACTTTATTGGAAAATCAATGGTAGATGATGAGGGAATACAAGGGGAGAAAAAAGGGGGCACAAAACAAGGGACAAGATAAATGTGCAATAATACATAGAATCATAAAAATATATTGTATTTATTTTAGGTTAAAAGTTTGTTGAGATGTTAGTAGTGTGGGACCAGACAGAAAAAAATCAATAAAAATAATGTACGTGAAAAATTAATCTGTATGCAATACAGTGAATGCTAGAAGTGCCAAAGTATAAGGATAGTAATGATATCCTTGGCAAACAAACCAAAGCAGTGTTTGAACACTGCCAAAATGAATCTATACTGCTCTAAATGTATGCAATCATGCAAAGGGCAAAGTGACAGGATGTATAATAGATAAAGCCAGCTATCAACATTAATAAAGTGAAAGTGCCTTAGATATAATGATGGCCCTATACCCAAACGGTAGTTATAATGTGACAATTGCTTAATTAAGCCATTACCTGAAAATGTGCAAGGAGTCCCTTGGATGCGCCCACCCCGACGCACGTTTCGGCGTCAACCTTTGTCAGGGGGCCATCATTATATCTAAGGCACTTGCACTTTATTAATATTGATAGCTGGCTCTATCTATTATACATCCTGTCACTTTGCCCTCTGTATGATTGTCTAAGGGCCTTTTCCGTGGGCCCAGTCGGCCGAGCTGCAGACTGATCCCCTTGGATTCCTGTCAAATCCCCTTTCAATGCTTCTTTTTTGCCTTTGACTAGGTGAGTGTAATTATATAAGTGTGCAATTTCCACCTAGTTTCTACTGCACTTAGATTGTGTGCGACGTTGTTCCCTTTTTTTTCCCGCTATCCTCTTTACCACCTTGGGTTTTTCCATTTTTTGAGTTCTCATTTATTGCTCTCCTTCTTCCCAGAGACATAACTTTTTAACTTTTCTGTCAATATGGTCATGTGATTGTTTTTTGTGGGATGAGTTGTACTTTGAATGACACCATTGGATTTACCATATAGTGTACTAGAAAATGGGAAAAAATCTGTGTGGTTAAATAGCAAAATAAAATGCAATTCCACAACTGTTTTTTTTACCATGTTCATTAAATGCTAAAACTGACCAGCCATTATGATTCTCCAGGTCAATATGTGTTCGTAGATACAACCATAGAATTAATCACCAAAAATCCAAATTGCCTAATAATTGTGCACACAGTGTATAATGCAATAGAAAAATAATCTATAACTACGGCATATAAAAAGTGGCATCTTATAATGAGATATAAAGAAGAAAAAAATTCTGCAATAAAGAAGGATTACATAGGTAAGGGAAGAGCCAGTAAATTCATAGTATTATTTTTTTTTACATCATTTTATTTTATTATTCCTGATGTATATGGGAATATATTAAAAAAAAATCACTAACAGTCGCCATGAAGTTCTGTGACGTTCCTCTGCACTCTAAACTGTCACCCATGATGCCCACATATCAGTGTATAGGGCAGAGCAGGGCCAGGAGCCGCTGCCTGGCAGGAGCCACCTGAGGGTTCCGTCACCTCTGACCTCTGGTCACCTGCACACGACCAACTGCCGTTTACTTTCAACTGTCGGCTGAAGTGATTGGACCGAGGTCTACAGGCGGGAAGAGATTACTGAGAATGGCGACTACTGGACGCGGAGAAGAGAGTGAGAAGAGGAGCGAGGAGAAGAGGAGCGAGGAGAAGTGGAGCGAGGAGAAGTGGAAGAGAGAAGAGGACAGCGTGACCGGATTAAAGAAGAAGAGGAGACGAGACAACAGCGGATTGGAGGAGCCAACACCTGGATGCAGCGGACACCCTGGATTATCCGGCCCCTATGCCAGGCTTAACATCAGACGCTTCAACATCCACCAGCTCCTGGGTAGAGGCGCCTTTGGCAAAGTAAGGCCTACATATTTTTTTATTTATTTGAAAGATGTTTTTATTATATCCCCATGTATTGTTCTATGTTATCAGCCATGCCTTGCTTTGTTATTGCTCATTATAGGGTTCTTTTATGAGATTAGGTATAAGACATCAACACAGTTAGGGCTAGTGCTGCTATAACATGGTATTCTTCTATACTGGAGAGTAGAACTCAGGGGACACAGCTGTAGGGGGCAGGGGACATTGTTGTTTTTCATGTCATTGTCAATATTGGCTCCTATCAGGCTGTCATATTGTATATACATTGGTATCTGTGTTTTTATTGAATCTAGATAGACAAGGATATTTGGATCAAACTAATGCCAAATCAAATATTGACAGTTGGTGCTGATGGTACTCTATGTAGAGGGGAGGGAGGAGATAAATGCAAAACTCCTCCTTCCTCCTCCCCCATCCCTCTTACATAGAATATTATCAGCACCAACTGTCATCTCCTCTCAGTAATGTAACAATTTGTCTTCATTGAATGTACTTTTTATATGGTAATAGAGAAGTTTGAAAATTGAAAATCAGTCATGGCAGAGAAAGAAGAAATAAAATGTATTACAAAATTGTTTATTTCTATGTGTATTATTAATTTATCAGATAGAAATGATGAATATTCATTAAGACCTCTCCATAACACATTGATGGAGCAGGCAGTGCATTGTTCTGATA
This sequence comes from Ranitomeya variabilis, assembly GCF_051348905.1. NCBI lineage: Eukaryota > Metazoa > Chordata > Amphibia > Anura > Dendrobatidae > Ranitomeya > Ranitomeya variabilis. The sequence continues at coordinate 277,563,615 of NC_135235.1, read as the reverse complement.
GATAGATAGATCTGCTCCTCTACATGGTTCTGGTCACCAGCAGACTGATCGACCACTCAGTTTTCACATGTGCCTTGTGCACTATAAAATGCAGACACCTTCTAAGGATTCTCCATTTGTGTTTTTCAGGTGGTTCTGGCATCTGTCCCCGGCAGTAACATCAACGTGGCCGTCAAAATGATCAGCAAAAGAGACAATGAGGACACCATCTTGAGAGAGCAGCGGACACTCCTGGAGGCCAGACACTGCCCATTCCTGTGCCACCTCTATGCCGCACACCAGTCTCAGCACAGGGCATATTTAATCACGGAGTACCTGTCCGGTGGCAGCCTGGAGGATTTGATCAGGATGTGCGGCTGCCTTAACATCGGCAATGTGAGGTGAGAAAGGCTAAAATGTACTTGAAAGAGAACTTAGAGAAAGGGAAAAAACCTGAGGTCAGGGTGCAGCTAGGGGAGCACTGGCAGGGCATATTTAGGGTGCTGGAAGCAGGAGGTGGGGTGCCATGGTATTTGGGGATTGCCAGAGAAGGATTTGATGACATTGATTCTACACTCTGTTCTCTCCATCAGATTCTACACAGCAGAGATGGTAAGTGGCCTCCAGTTCCTCCACGGACTCAAGATCGTCCACCGGTAAGCAGAACTTTCCTCCTTCTCTCTGTCCCCTTTACAAGTTTAATATATAAACCTATAAAAAATTGCGCATACTAGAACTTCACATACAAAAAGTACATAGATTTTATTAGTAATAACATGTAAAATAATGATGGAAATGGTACCAAGTGAAAACACAACACCACAGACCAAAGGTAATTGTGTCACAGAGCCATATATTCTAATGCCACATTATTCATTAACCCCGTGGATAAATAGTCTCTCTTGCCTGAACGGCATAGCCATTCAAAGTTCGCACATATAGGTCAGTAAAAAAAATGGCATAGTGAATTATAATCAGAAACAAACTTGTATAATTTCCATTACCTCTGGTCTGATGGTGCCACAACCCCTTATTTTATTTGACATGTTATTACTAATAAAATCTATGTACTTTTTGTATGTGAAGTTCTAGTGTGCGCAATTTTTTATAGGTTTATATGTGCTCTGTGCATGGGACTGTTTACTATATATCTCCGGATGGGCACAGGGTTTAGTGAGTGATATCCCTGCGCATTGTGTGTCTAATTGGCATTTCCCCTTTACATGTTGTAGATATGGCCACCGGCTTTCCTGGTGTCCTGCCGCCTATTCTACCGGATCTTCTAGTGACCCATTTTACATCTCTTGTATCACTGGACAGATTTCTTATTTTGTTTTCTTCTTTCATTGCAGTGACATAAAGCCGCATAACATCATGTTGGATGCAGATGGCCACATCCGTATCATCGACCTTGGGCTTGCCCAAGATGGGGTCACCTCCTCCAAAAACATCTCTGGAGTGACGGGCACTTTCCATTACATGGCCCCTGAGGTGCATCGTAGAAAACGATACGGCGCAGCAGTGGACTGGTGGAGCCTGGGGATTGTCGTGTCCAGGATGGCAGCAGGACGGTACCCATTTTACAACGGCCCCGTCAAGCAAATGGCTTTCAAATCCATCATCAACGAGAAGCCAAAATTTCCAACTTGGCTTGATGCTGACGTGAAACATCTCATCAAGAAGCTGCTGCGCAAAGACCCTCAGACACGCCTGGGTGTGAGCGGGAACATCCGAGAGCATCCTTTCTTTACCACCATCGGCTGGGAGGATCTGGAGGAAAGGAGAGTAGAGCCACCATTTATACCATTCAGGCCAGTTCTAGAGAATCATCATCTGCAGAGGCCAGAGCATACAGTCCTTCACCCCGTGGCCGGATTTACGTACATGTCACCAAGCTGGGCCCAGTAAGTATCTCCTCCTCTGGGGATAACACTCATCAGATGCTGCTCTCCCACTATGATAATCATCATCATCCATCTTGCCTTTTTTCACTTTTTCTGACAGTGACTTTATGTTTCTATTTTTCTTAGGTGGATGAAAAGATCTGGACTGTGAAAGAATTCACGACCATCTGGTGAGTGACCGATGTACACACAAGACACCTATTATATCAGTACATTGTATCTGCTGTTATATAGTGGAATGGTTCACTATAAAGACCATTCCTCTAATACAACAGAAGATTTGGTAGATAGAAGATTTCCTGTCTTCCTCTTATGTCTTGCAGGATGAGCCCGTACCAACTGCACAGAACTTCATGTCTCCTGACCTGTACCTCATGTCTCTGCTGCTGTACGTCACCTCGGCTGCCCTTCAACATCATCTCTCTATACCAGGGGTCAGGAACCTTTTTGGCTAAGAGAGCCGTAAACGCCACATATTTTGAAATATAATTCCGCGAGAGCCGTACGTGCTTGCAGACGGCGCGGCTATGCAGGGAGTTATGGGAAATGTAGTCCATGCTCCCTGCCGCTCACCACTGCCGCCAATGCTTATCAGGCCATCAAAGAACTACCAATATCAGCGTGCACCGCGGCCTGATGGAGCGCGGTGCATGCATCCTTCCCAGGGGCGTAGCTAGAGCTTGTGCCGCCCGGGGCTGTTCCCGAGTTTGGCGCCCCCCCCAGAACGTATGCGATTTTCACACTTAGTCATGTACCGACGAGCTCCTCTCCCTTAAGCTCCCAATGTTCAGTGAAAAACTGAGAGAAGCAGAAGAGAAGCTCGTTGTCACAGGACCATGAGTATGAAAATCGCATATGAGTGAAGTTTCCATGTGTCGACGACTGGAACCTGCGGAGCTGAATCCTGACATTGCACGCTTCTGAATTCTCACAACGCATGCACTGCACACTTTTAGGATTCTCCCTTGCCGGTGGACAGTCATGTCAGCACAAGCATGTGATTTGTATACTTCTGACCACATTCCGACTAGACGTGCCCGGCCTCACTCAGTTCATTTTCATAGAGTGAGGCCACACATGTCTAGTCAGCACGTGACCGCATGTATGTAAATCGCCAGCACCAGAGAATCCTGACAGTGTGCAGGGCGCACTGTGAGAAGTCAGAAGTCTGCAGTCACAAAGAATGACTGCAGACTCATCACAAACCTGGACATCCCCTTTAATGCTCCTAACATAAATAAAAACATGAGAGTTAGTATCACAAATAACATTTACATCCAGGTACCTGATAGATGACGTCTCCTCTGGAGCCGTTCTCCCCATGTTGAGTTTTCTCATCCACAGCTGTCTCTGCAGACTTCCATCTTCTCCGCTCTTTTGCAGAAAATCTCCACATGACGCCCTTAAAGATACAAGTGTCATTATAATGCTCCTGAATAAAAAATGTCCCCTCACTATATTGTCTGCATAAAATATGACCCCCACACTGTCTGTCTTATGGTACATGCTCTTCACACTGACCTCCCCTTTCTATACCGGACCCCTCTTCACACTGACCTCTCACACTGTGTCCCCCCTATAGGGCCCAGTATTAATACTGTACTCTCTCATCACACTTCCCCTCCTTTGTATACTGTCCCCTCCTGGCTGTGCCCTTACACTGTCCCCCATGCTACGCATGCACACATCCCAACACCCTCACTCCCCGTACTCTGTCCACATACGTTTTTCACATCGCTACTCATACTGTGTCCGCATACATTCCCCCATTTGACCCCAAGCTGTCTGCACCCATCCCCCATACTGTTTCCTCATATATGCCCCCCCATCTCCCCCTTTGCTCTTCATTTTGTGTCCTCAGATCTCCCCCACACATTAAATCCCCCCATCCCCATGACAAATCTCCCCCCACACACAATAAATACCCCATCTCCACTCACATTAAATTTCCCCCCACAATAAATCCCCCCATCTCCACTCATATTAAATATCCCCAATCCAATAATATATCCCACTATCCCCACTCACATGAAATCCCCCCCACAATATATGCCCCCATCCCCACTCACAGTAAATCCCCCCCACAATATATGCCCCCATCCCCACTCACAGTAAATCCCCCCCCACAATATATGCCCCCATCCCCACTCACAGTAAATCCCCCCCCCCACAATATATGCCCCCCATCCCCACTCACAGTAAATCCCCCCACAATATTATATGCCCCCCATCCCCACTCACAGTAAATCCCCCCACAATATTATATGCCCCCCATCCCCACTCACAGTAAATCCCCCCCTGCACCTTCGGTGTCTTCAGCTCCACTGGAGCACTTTCCACCGCTCTGTGTCTCCTGGTCGATCTGCAGCTCCTGCTCTGCCGCGCAGGTGAGTGACGTCAGCAGCGTGATCACATGACCTGATCACGCTGCTGGCGTCGCTCTGACCCGGCAGTCAGAGCTTCAATTGTACTTGCATCACAGATACGAGTACAATTGAACACTGGGAGCCGGCGCGCCGCAGCTTCTCTGTGCCGGCTGTCAGCTTGACAGTCGGCACAGAGAACAGCTGACTCCCAGTGCGGGGGGTGACAGAATGCAGCCGCCGGGGGAGACACTGCGGACAGCCGCTTTAGGCGGCCCGACTGCGCCCCCCTGCCGGCTGCGCCCCCCTAGATACGCCACTGACTCACCGCCGCATTGTGCCGCCCCCCGCATTGTGCCGCCCGGGGCGGACCGCCCCCCCCGCACCCCCCTTCCTACGCCACTGATCCTTCCCATAGACAGGTAGGAGCCCTGTCTGCGAGCCAGATACGGCCATCAAAAGAGCCATATCTGGCTCGCGAGCCATAGGTTCCCGACCCCTGCTCTATACCATCTTCATGCCGGACCACTGCCATTGCTTCCCCAGACACTTGACCTCCTGGGCTGGCATCTAACATCCCTCCAGCCCGAAGATCTTCTACCCCAGGAGCGGCCTGTGCTAAGTTTCCATCTGGTGAGTTCAGGAACAATAGTCACACCTTTCAGTCCTGGGGCCGCCGAGCAGCAGCATGTAAGGAGCGGCCGTTATCCCTGAACTCACCTTAGCACAGGCCTGGTAAGTATCGCACCCATCACACATCACCCACACTACATGGTCAGTGCAGGTCCCCACACTACATCATCAGTACAGGCACACACATAGCACAGTACATATCAGCACATAGATGTAGGACATAGATCGGCTTCTGATCCTGGGATTTAATCTGATCGCCATATTTGGGGTCAGGAAGGAATTTTTCCCCCTAATATGAGGACAATTGGCCCATTCTTCATAGGGGGTTTTCGCCTTCCTCTGGATCTACACGGCATAAAATAGGTTTAATAGAAAAGATTAATAAGTAGAATCAGACACTAGTAGCATAAGAAACGAGTTATAATAAAATAAAATTAAAAATATTTCAGTTTAACATAAAAAATAGATCCTACGAATATAAACAATAATTAGACCAAGTAAATAAAATATATTTTTTTACATGACAGTTACATTACACAGATTAGGTACATTACACAGCTCAGGTACATTACACAGCTCAGGTACATTACACAGGTTAGGTACATTACACAGGTTAGGTATCAGCCTTTGATCTTGGGATTCATTCTGATCGCCATATTTGGGGTCAGGAAGGAATTTCCCCCCCTGACAGGAGGACAATTGGCTTATTCCTCACAGGGGGTTTTCGCCTTCCTCTGGATCAACACGGCCGATAAATAAATTTATTGTATAGGTTAATAAGTAAGTGCACACTTTCAGAACATAAGAAAAAAGGTACAAAATTAGCAACACAAAAATAAAGAATAATTATAATTAATTATAAAATATTTATTAGTTAAAAAAATGTTACTTAAGCCAAATGTAGACATAAATTAGTGCAAACATGTTAATTAATATATATATATATAGTTAGTCAGTAAGTTAGTTAAAAGTAATAATGATATACTATTTTTTTTTACTTTAATCTCATCGGTTCGGTATCAGCCCTTGATCCTGGGATTTATTCTGACCGCCATTCTTTATTTGGGGTCAGGAAGGAATTTTCCCCCCTGATATGAGGATAATTGGCCGATTCCTCACAGGGGGTTTTCGCCTTCCTCTGGACCAACACAGCCCATAAATAGGTTTAGTCTGATAGATGAATAATTTACACATATACATGATATATAATATATAATAAGCTCATCTATAAATAAAATCTTCTTTTTACTCCCTATACCTTTGTGTTGTCTTTACTCCATCGCTCGTCTATGTAGTCATTATTATACTACCCCCTATGTCTGGTGGGCGCATACAGCAGTGTCCCCCACACTCCAGGCCTCACGGCCCCAGCACATCATGGTGTCAGGATTTCCTTCGTATTTCTCGGGGGAGAGAACCTGCGGCAGCTTCTGAGGCCTCGATAATAATTCCATCCCCGATGCAAAACTAAGAAAATCCTGACACCATGATGTGTTGGGGCCGTGAGGACTGGAGTTTGGGGATCACTGTTACACATGAGATAAAGCTGGATGAGCCCCGATATCATTATATCCTATGGGGATAAATCAGCTTATTGCTCTGATTCCTGGGAGTGTCGAGTCCGGAGCAGGAGATGCTGGGGCTTCCTCCATTTCCAGTAATAAATGAGAACACTGAACCAGTCCGTCCTCTATTACCTCAGAACTTCCTAATGGGACAGAGAAGAATGGGTTTCCTAAACCAGATAATTGTCATATAATAGAGGAGAGGGTTTGATACAGTGTGTCAGTGCAGCTGGGAACTATTCAGCTCACAGACCATTGCCTGGACTGGATACACTGGACGCGGCACAGTGGGGGATGTGGATCTGCTACAACGCTGCCCACTTGCAGTCAGGACCCCCATAACATGGATGCCCCGTGATCAGATCCTCCAAAGAACATTCATAAAGAAGGAGAATCCTCTGTAGAGCAGTGTCCACAGCGAGAGACGTGATAGGAACAGTTATTGAGTCATTTCCTAGTGATCTGTGTCAGGGAATATAGTATGACAACCAATATGGCCGCCATCAGGGGCGTCGCTAGGCACCTAGATCCAGAGGCGTAGCTAGGGTTTTGGTTCATGGCGGCGAAACTTCTGAGTGGGCCCCTAACCAGGTAACTGATTACAACTCGGTGACGCGCCCTAATACTGGAGGAGAACCAATAAAAGATGTTATTTAACCCTGTTGTGGAGCCATGAAAAAAATCACTGCTTTGGTACCATGGGGTCTATATGACCCCAGGCTCAAAATCGACATATTTCATTAAAATGAACATGCTGGCTGTTCAGAATAATCACGTTTTATTCTGTCATCATTTCAGAACACAGTGATTGAAGTGATTTATTTGTCATCATCAAACACAAACTGAAATTTATACCAAAATGCTTTAGTAATAACTGAAAGTATTCAAATTCAATTAAAAAAGATGCACAATAACTGCAACTGTGTGGATTTTAGTAAAAACATAATGACAACGAATGATCGGGCAATAAATTTAGCCCTTGCATTCACTGCACATCATAGTGCCGTGCTCTTCACAAAGGACAAACATAGCACCGTTGGCGCTGTCCTGTAATACTGCTGGTGTCACTTGGAACTAGCCATTGTTTATTTACAATTATATCACAAAACCTGTGAATAAACAGAAAATATAAAAAAAAAAGTGAGACAATAAAGGTACTATGGGGTCAGGAGAGTCCCAAACACAGAAAACTGAAAATAACTTTGAAACAAAATTGAAAGACAAATTCAAAATATCATCAACATAAGCAGAAATATGTTACTTGAAAATACATAGAAGGTCAATTACTGAGATTGACCAGTTTTAGAAATGTTTCAATTTATTCTGCACTCGGGTCTATATGACTCCATCAGTGGCGTATGCAGGGGGGGCAGCCGGGGCATGTGCCCCGGGCGCAACCGACAGGGGGGCGCCAGCGGGCTGCCTGATGATGCGGCGGTTCAAGGAGGCTCCTCGTCGGCGGCATTCTGCCGCCCCCACACTGAGATACTCACCTACTTCTGGCGGCGCGGTCCCTGCAGGTCTATGGTTCCCCGATGCCGCAGCTTCCTGTACTGAGTGGTCACATGTTACCGCTCATTACAGTAATGAATATGCAGCTCCACTTCCCATAGGGGTGGAGCCGCATATTCATTACTGTAATGAGCGGTAACAGTGACCGCTCAATACAGGAAGAAGCTGCCAGCGCCGGGAAGCAGGGACTGCACAGCACCAGGAGCAGGTGAGTATAACTGGGAGGGGAGCGCAGCGCTGCGCAATATTCACCTGCTCCTCATTCCAGCGCCACTCCATCTTCAACAGTGACGCTGAGGTCAGAGGGCGCGGTGATGTAGTTAGTGCGCGCCCTCTGCCTGAACGTCAGTGCAGAAGACACTGAAGATGGAGCGGTGCCAGAATGAAGAGCAGGTGAATATTGAAAGTGCCGGGGGCCTGAGCGACGGAAAGGTGAGTATGTGATTTTTTTTTTACTCACAGCAACAGCAAATGGGGCAAGTGTCTATATGGAGCATCTTATGGGGCCATAATCAACATTTCTGCAGCACTATACGGGGCAAATATCTTTATGGAGCATCTTATGGGGCCATAATCAACGTTTCTGCAGCACTATATGGGGCAAATATCTATATGGAGCATCTTATGGGGCCATAATCAACATTTCTGCAGCACTATATTGGGCAAATGTGTCTATGGAGCATCTTATGGGGCCATTATTAACCTTTATGCAGGATTACATGGGGCTCCTGATTCAATATGGATATTCAAAAACACTTAACCTACTGATGTCTCAATTAATTTTACTTTTATTGGTATCTATTTTAACATAATGGGGATTCAGGAATGTACCTTGGCTTGGTCATACAGTTTCAATAGAGTTAAGGTTCAAATGGGGGAGCTTTGGGGGGTGGGGGGCAAACTGATCCTTTGCCCTGGGTGCAGGAAAGGCTAGATACACCTCTGTTTCCTCAGTACACATAACATTGTGAGTTATATATAATTTAGTGACAAAAATGTATAATTGGTAGAAAGGTTGAACTTGATGGACCAGGTTTTTTTTTTTCAACCTGTGTAACTCTTCATAATGTAGAATTCCATCTGCTTTGCTCCTTTACCCTTCAGGCCCCTGTGGCCACAAATGCTGTATCAATGATATGTCTGCCTCAGATGATGACTCTTTGCACTCCCACTGATCAGCTGATTCGAAAGGTCATAGTAGACCATATATTGGGTTATGGTATTGAATCATACAACACTTGAATGGGAGACACCCACAGTCCCATTTACACCCAGTGGTCCAGTGCTGATCAGTAGATGTCTGATCATTAAGACCCCACTCGGTAATTTGAAAGAAGAATTTTTATTGGCTGTTGGTAAAAGCCGAAGGTTATGCTCAATAGCCCCATGGGAAATGAATGGAGCAGTGGTTGATCACACACATTGTTGCTCCATTTTAGTAGGGATGAAAGTTCCTCATTCTGCTGAAAGGTGGGAAACATAGTGGTAGGACTATTTATCTCCAGAGAGCTGTCAGGAACCAAAATTAATAGTATTACATCAACTGAAGTGAAGCTAATTAAGAGGTTATCCACTATTTTGATACTGAGGACCTTGATGTAGTTCATCAATATCAGATCGGTGGGGAACTGACACCCAACACCACCAACAATAAACTATTACCAGCTCCGATGACGGCCAGATGAAAACAGTGCATGGAGCCAAAATATCACAGCTCTGTACACTAGTGGGCGCTCCTAGGTACTGCAGCTCAGCTTGGGCTCAAGTGAAAGATAAGTCATCACTATCAAAGTAGTTGACAACTCCTTTATTGATGGAAGATTTTGTTTTCCTAATAAATTCAATCAGATAAGAAAAATGTCAAACGAGCATAGTTGACCACAGATGTCAATGAACATATCCTACATTACTAATGATGATGATCAAACATAGACAGAAGAAATACTCAGAAGATATCCTCAAATAAGATATCAGTAGCCAGAGGTCATTATGAAAAAGGATGATGAAGGTGAGGGGAATCAATGAATTTTAATGAAAATATAACAGACAATTAAAGAAAAAAAATGAATGCATCGATAAAATGACAACATACATAGGAAGTCCTAAAAGCGGGGCAATAGTAGGAATTTACATGTCAAATACAAGAAAACAATCAACTAAAATCAAAAGAAATATGAAAATGTATTGTGTTTGTGTCATTTTAAATGTAATTATTCTATTCAATACTTAACACACAAAACTGTTTAATTCCATGGATGGATTTATGAATTGGGAAGATCAGCTACGGGGACCTCAGTTTGCTGCTGCTTAGCGCCATATTTTATACCAGTCTAATCTTGTCAGCTCCTGGATTATTATATTTCTGTTTCAAATCTTTGGGAACTAAGACATTTAGCACTAGTTTAAATTCTCTAAATGTTTGCACTTATTTAAAGGATTGTCCCCTTTCAAACAATGTTCTGCTGCAATTTGCTATAAAATGATAAAACCATGCTTTACTCACTTTCCTAAATCCTCTTGCAAGTTTCCGTTGCATCTTCCTGTGTCTGAGTGTTGCGGACATATCAACAAAGCAGTAGCCAATCAGCAAGCTTCGTGGCTTTGGTCTTGTAGAAACAACATCCTCTTCAGTGTCACTGAGCTCACTGATTGGCTGCCACGCTGTCCATGTGATGTGAGCGCCCAGACACCGCAGCCAATGCCAGAACATTGTCTGAAAAAGGACAACCCATTTAAGGTACATGACAGTAGTGCAACCAGGCTTTTGACTTGTAAAATGTACTGATCATATCTGAAGAAATAGGTATATTCAAATTTACTCTAAATACAAGCTATACAAAATGTAGAAAAGCTATCCAAAAGGTTAAAGAGTAACTTCACTTCCAGCTTTACCAACTTATCATTCACTCTCAAAAAACTGCTCGAATCTGCTTATAGATTTGTTTTCAGTGAAGGATGAAATTAGGGCAACTGCCTATAGAAGTCTATGGAGAGGTGGAGGAACTGGAGGGAGACAAAAACACAAAAAGAAACTGATGAAGCCTTTTGACGACTTGAACCTAAAAAGGGGTCAATCACTAAAAATGCAGTGTAGTGTAAGTCATGTATTGGTTGAGAAAACTGTTTATTTCTCATATACATCTAAGGGGTAACATTTCTCTTTGTGGAGAGAGACAAGCCAAGCTTGGCATGTCAGAGTGAGGACTCTTGGATGCAACGCATGCTCATCTGGGACATTAAATATACATATTGTCTCTTCAGAGAGGGTGAGGACTAGAACTCCAGTGCAACCTATAGACAGCTCTAGAGTTCTAGTCCTCTTCCTCTCTGAAGGAACACATGACAACTTTTTTGAGAAAGTCACCGGAAAAAACAGTCACACTTTTAGTCTTCAAGTCTACAGATGGTATTTATTAACAGATTGTTGGAAAACGCCTTTCAAACTGAAGTGCACATTTTATTATAAGTAGGAAAAGTGAGATGTGTTGAGATTTTTTTTTAACTCCAGGAAACAAATTCTTCCAAATTAGAGAATTGGCCATCATCCATCATTACGTTATAGACTTTGACACTCAAATGCACAAGATGTTCAATATTTCCCCCGAAACTGAGAAAGACAACACAGAAGATTATGTTTACATACCCTGTGTGTGCCTTACAATTAGATGAAACATTATGCTATAGTTTTATTTGAATTTTACCCTACTAAGTTATTATTACCCGGCTTGATGTTTTCTCACGTTGATTACATCCTTGCTGTTTATACTTTGAATGCATCGTAATAAAAATGTAAATTTGACTGCAGTAACAAAAGCTGATCCCTGCAGGCTTTTATACTGTGAGCAATTTCATTGACTAGCTGAACTATATAATGACAGCATCGCCACCAGGAACAACTTGCGATAAGCCATTGTGGTTTCCTCCAAGACACTTGGCAGAGGCGTAGAAACTAGACAGGCTCTTCTTTTGTTATATCTTTGCTCTTCATGACTTTTCTTTTTTTCACTGTAGAAATCTCATGTTGGTTCTTGCTACGGAGCCAAGTGCTTCCCACAAACATATACATATAAATAGGAGGCTGGACGCATGCCAAATCAGTTACACTTGGATATAGGGAGAGAATCGTAATGACTATATGCAGGGAGCATGAATAATAATGTAGCAAAAAAAGCAGAAAATAGAATTCTGTAAAATGCAACTAAGAGAATCAGTTACAAACCAATCAATTTTGAAAAGGTTTATCGAAAAATCCACAAAAAAAATCCACCAAAATGCCCTTAACCCCTTAAAGGGAACCCGTCAGTTGATACATGCTGCCCAAACCATGGGTAGCATGTATGAGCCACTGGTCATGCTTTTAATTTGTTTCCATCAGATGGCCGCCATTTTGCTGAACCATAAAGGATCATTAAAAGTTTAAAAACATAAAAAATACCTTACAGCTCACTCCTCTGGATCCCTCACTTCGCACAATTGGAGTCCTGTCCGTCGCATATCTTCTGATAAATCTCTGGGCCTTTTTACACTAGGCTTGGAATTACGCACATGTGCACACAAGGTCAAAGTGTGCATCTTGACACCTTAAGTGCAATTACACAGAAACAGGCCCTGGACCTTATCAGAACCTGAAGTCACAATATAGTGCGAGAAGGTTAGGGGATGCAGCAATTAGCGGTAATGATAAGATGCATCAAGAACCGGATGGGAGACGATGAGCAATATGATCATATAAGTATTTTTTTAATTCTCTATATTGTACTTTTACTATGCTTTGGTGACCCCAGAACAGAATAAGAGACATTCAATAACTTTTCAGGGAATAGAATTTTAAGTTGAAATTTCACACTATTTGACAAATTTTGATTTTGCAAAATCCACTCAGCTCTAAATATAATAACGCAGATTCCATGGTAAATCCTGGACTTAAAAATTAATCCCCAATATTGTTTGTTCTAAGTAAGGTTCTTTCACATATGTACGCATTATAAGCATATCCTAGGTTGTACTTGAGAGATGACCAACGCAGAACAATCCTGGTTGTCTCAATCTATGACCCTAAATAATCAATCCCCGGCAGCATGGTTTCATGAGCTTCAAGTATTTATCTGTTGAATCTAAATTTGATGGAATGAGATTACATTTTGTTTTCCGTAGGCAGGATAGCATCCATCATTTCCTTGCTGGAACAAGCATACAAACACTCTCATCAGCTGTCTTCCATAAAATGCACTTCTATTATTGTTTTTTTTTTCTCTTTTTTTTTTTCTTCATCATCTTGTGATACACAGGCTTTGGGTAATGGTATTTTGATAATAAAATGTGATTAGAGCACTAAGAGTATTTTAATACAATCCCGGAGTGTACAGGAGCTTTTATCTGTAAGTATCGGAACACTAAGGGTACCGTCACACAGTGCCATTTTCATCGCTACGACGGCACGATCCGTGACGTCGCAGCGTCGTATGATTATCGCTCCAGCGTCGTAGACTGCGGTCACACTTTGCAATCACGGCGCTGGAGCGATGCCGAAGTCCCCGGGTAAGCAGGGTAAACATCGGGTTACTAAGCGCAGGGCCGCGCTTAGTAACCCGATGTTTACCCTGGTTACCAGCGTAAACGTAAAAAAAACAAACAGTACATACTTACATTCCGGTGTCTGTCCCCCGGCGTTCTGCTTCTCTGCACTGTGTAAGCACCATAGCCGGAAAGCAGAGCGGTGACGTCACCGCTGTGCTCGCTTTCCGGCCGGCAGGCGCTCACAGTGCAGAGAAGCTGAGACGCCGGAGGACTGACACCGGAATGTAAGTATGTACTGTTTGTTTTTTTTACGTTTACGCTGGTAACCAGGGTAAACATCGGGTTACTAAGCGCGGCCCTGCGCTTAGTTACCCGATGTTTACCCTGGTTACAAGCGAACACATCGCTGGATCGGTGTCACACACAACGATCCAGCGATGTCAGCGGGTGATCAAGCGACGAAAGAAAGTTCCAAACGATCTGCTACGACGTACGATTCTCAGCGTGATGTCTGATCGCAGTAGCGTGTCAGACACAGCGATATCGTAACGATATCGCTGGAACGTCACGAATCGTGCCGTCGTAGCGATGAAAATTTCACTGTGTGACGGTATCCTAAGTCGATCTTGAGCACATGCTGTTTAACAATGCGACTAACGGCAAAGGAAACAAAAGAAATGACAATGTCTTTGGGTTAAATCTGGGATTAAGCCAGACATAAAAAGAAAGGGGTCTTCATAAACTGTGCCTTTGTATTTAAAGAGTGCAAGCCTTTTCAAGTAACTTTTCAGAATAAGTAGTGTGTGTATATGAGGGGATAACACTATTTCTAGCCATTACTTGCCTTGAAGTCATGCGTCAGTCATGCAGAATACTGCTGAGACCTGGGTAATTGTATGTAAACCAATACGTCATATGTTTCTATGGTGATCTGAATGTAGAAGTCATTCATTATATATTTTTGTAGCAGGTAATATACACAGAAAGACAGTTTAATGCTTCATTTCTCAAGTTCATTTCTCTTTTAGAAGAAAATAAGCATAACACAACTCCCAACGAAGACAATCTGAGACGTGGCATGATCACAGCAGACACACACGCCATGCGTAATGTGCAAATGTCTCATATATTGTGCAGAGATAGAGAAAGACGTAATGGAGAAGGGTGGAGATACAACTCAGACAGCAAAGGGAACCAAAAACTCATGGACACAGAATTTAGCAATTTGCTGCAAACTTCACTCCACATGAAGGTAATTTGGCATGAACTGTTCCTCAACATATTGACCAGACCGTTGCAATTGAAACTTGGTGGTCACTAAAAACTTTACTGAGTTGCGCTTCTCCCTTTTTTCAGATTGTCTTTTAACCATTTGTCAACATTCTGATCTTATCTCTTAGCTCCTCGGTATCTCCAAAATATCAACATCTTTAAGTAGGATAGCTCCCCTAAAGGTACCTTCACACGAAGCGACGCTGCAGCGATAGCGACAACGATGTCGATCGCTGCAGCGTCGCTGTTTGGTCGCTGGAGAGCTGTCACACAGACCGCTCTCCAGCGATCAACTATGCCGAGGTCCCCTGGTAACCAGGGTAAACATCGGGTAACTAAGCGCAGGGCCGCGCTTAGTAACCCGATGTTTACCCTGGTTACCAGCGTAAAATCTAAAAAAAACAAACAGCACATACTTACATTCACGTCCCCCTGCGTCCACTTCCTGACTGACTGAGCGCCGTACAGTGAGAGCAGAGCGGTGACGTCACCGCTGTGCTGCTTTCACTTTCACTTTGCGGCGCTGAGTCAGAGGAGGAAGCAGACTGCAGGGGACGCAATGTGAGTATGTGCTGTTTGTTTTTTTTACATTTTACGCTAGTAACCAGGGTAAACATCGGGTAACTAAGCGCGGCCCTGCGCTTAGTAACCCGATGTTTTCCCTGGTTACCAGTGTAAAATATCGCTGGTATCGTTGCTTTTGCTTTCAAACACAACGATACACAGCGATCGGACGACCAAATAAAGTTCTGGACTTTATTCAGCGACCAGCGACATCACAGCAGGATCCTGATCGCTGCTGCGTGTCAAACGTAACGATATCGCTAGCGAGGACGCTGCAACGTCACGGATTGCTAGCGATATCGTTATAATGTCGTTTCGTGTGAAGGTACCTTAAGTGTTCCTTGGCTACTCAGGACAGGTGCCCGCATTACTCCCTCTTCTGGCCTCTATCTTGCCTACTGGCTCTTGATAAGTCAGAACTGCTCTTCTTGAATGAAATATACTACAGATGTGCACACTTATGGCTCCTAAACCATACTCCACGCTACCAAGGCCCTCGACTAATGTATATACCTCACCCTATTGAACATGGGAAAGGCAATACAATAACTCCAGCTCCCCTTGTATCTTGCATGCTTGCATGGTAGAGAACTACTCCCAGCATGACATCCAAAGCATCTCTTTTCCTTAGCTCCATCTTCAGGGTGGTTTTGCCATGGACCTAAAAGGGAGAAAACCACCACCCAGCACATAATTATGCCCAAAAATAACAGTTCAACATAAAACATTAAAATATAAGTTTTATTAATCAACAGGACAGTGAGAGGTCTCCAAATGTTACATAAGGACCTGAGTGCCAAGGCAATGCTGACCTAAATGCAGCAGGCTATTATTACAGAAATTGAGTGATCATAATTACATTATCATTGGGAGAGAGGAATAATTACTGTAACATCAGAGGGAGAGTGGGATAAATACGTTAACATTGGAGGGAGGGAGGGAATTAGTATATCATTGGAAGAAGGGTGTCACAACTCAGCTGTTGGTTGACCCAGGACTAGGGGCTCCTTTCCTGTCCTTAACATTAGGGGATGCCCTAGCTCGCCCTATTCCACAGGATACTTCTTAAGGTGAAGATGCCGGGGCCTCCACCCTTGCCTTATCTCCTGAATCAGCCCCCTGTCTGTTCCCTTCCACACCCAGGGAACAGGGGAGATGCCGTGCACCACAGTACACCAATCCAACCCCGACAAACAAGGCAACATGAACAAGTGTAACTGAAAATACCAGGCATATAAATATTCATTCACATATAACAGAGGAATGTACTGCAGAGTGGAGGATGGGGGAATAACAAAAGTAAGAGGAGGGAAGGAAATTAACACACTTACAAACCACGCAACAGTCACACAAAGCAAATGCTAGCTCTGACATGGGTTTGAATCAGACCCCAGATTACAAAGGCATGGCATGGGAGTGGCTAACCGTGCTCAGCTGAGTGCTCAGACTTCCAGAGCTCCCAACATGGCCAATTAACCCCTGTTCTGCCAAAGGATATTAACATCATTTAAAAAGAAGGTGAAGTGCTTCTATTCAGGGCAGAAATAGGAGCAATCAGACGCTGCTGTTTTCTGGCTCCTCTCTGTTGCAGTAACCCCGTGACAAACGGAGTAATAATTACTGTATCATTGGAGGGAGGGAAGGATAATTACTGTGTCATCAGGTGGAAGGAAGTATAATTACAGTATCATCGGAGGGAGGGATAAATATGGTATTCTTGGAGTGAAGAAGGGAGGGAAGGATAAGTGCATCATTGGAGGAAGGAAGAAGGGTATAATTACTGTAGCATCATAGGGAGGGAGGGATTAAACACTGTATCATTGGAGGAAGGGAGAAACAATTACTTTATCATTGTATGGAGGGAAGAGTAGTTACTGTGTCATGGGGTGGAGGGAAGGATAATTACTGTGATTGTATGGAGGTATGGATACATTTTGTTTCATCAAAGGGTGGCAGCAGTGGCGGATTATAATGAGGTCAATCTGGGTGGTAGCCCAGGGCCCAGTGGTGTGGGGGGGACCTGGGCTACCGCTGAGATTGACCTGGCCCCTACTGGCACTGCGGCAGTTTAATGCTATTGACATGCGGGCCCATGCCCACAAGTCAATAGTTAACAGCCGCCAGCCAATTGGCGTCAGTTGCAGCACCCACGTTGCCGGTGTCTGACGTGATTGTCAGTCGCCAGCGAGTGCGTGCTTCAGCTGTGTGGAGGGAGCTTCACCGCAGTAGCGCGGCCAGGTGAGAAGAACTTTTTTTTAAATTGAGAGCAGCGATCCAGAGGGCCCAGGGCAGAATGCTGGAGACACTGGGGATAGAGATGCTGGACACAGATGAGGGCAGAGATGCTGGACACAGTTGGGGCAGAGATGCTGGACACAGATGGGGGCAAAGATGCTGGACACAGATGGGGCAGAGATGCTGGACACAGATGGGGCAGATATGCTGGTCACAGATGGGGCAGAGATGCTGGACACAGATGGGGCAGAGATGCTGGACACACTGGGGGCAGAATGCTGGACACACTGGGGGCTGAATGCTGGACACACTGGGGGCTGAATGCTGGACACACTGGGGGCTGAATGCTGGACACACTGGGGGCTGAATGCTCTTCACACTGGGGGCTGAATGCTGGACACACTGGGGGCTGAATGCTGGACACACTGGGGACTGAATGCTGGACACACTGGGGGCAGAATGCTGGACACACTGGGGGCAGAATGCTGGACACACTGGGGGCTGAATGCTGGACACACTGGGGCCTGAATGCTGGACACACTGGGGGCTGAATGCTGGACACACTGGGGGCTGAATGCTGGACACACTGGGGGCTGAATGCTGGACACACTGGGGGATAAATGCTGGAGACACTGAGGGCAGAAATGCTGGACACTCTGGGGGCAGAAATGCTGGACTCTCTGGGGGCAGAAATGCTGGAGACACTGGGGCAGAAATGCTGGAGACACTGGGGTGAAAATGCTGGAGACACTGGGGGCAGAAATGCTGGAGACCCTGGGGGCAGAAATGCTGGAGACACGGGGCAGAATGCTGAAGACATAGGGGGCAGAATGGAGATACGGGGCAGAATGGAGATACGGGGCAGGATTGGAGACACTGGGAGCAGGATTGGAGACAGATCGTGCAGGATCATGGGGCAGGATTGGATCATGGGGCAGGATGGATACGATGGAGACAGGTGGGGCAGGACAGGGAGATCATATGGGGCAGAATGGATACTCATGAGGGCAGGATGAGAGAACATATGGCTGAAGCCAGGAATGAGACACACAGGGGCCAGGATGGGGAATATTATTACCATACTAATTTAGGGATATTATTACTGCAGTGATATATTTATTTTATTTTTTGAGAATACTGTTTTAAATGAAGGGGCAGGCCTGTTACTGTGTAGAGTGACACTATGTTGCCTCTTTTTCTTCATGTGGTGTAATGTAGAAGTTGGGAAAAATTAAGTAATGTGTTCTGCAAGCAGAGCTCGAGATAACTGTGTTATTTCCTGCAGAGATGAGCCCTGGCTGGAAGAAGTGATGGCGGTCTGTGCTCGATGAAAGATGAAAGACTTCACCTAGAGACGTCACTGGTGAATCAGTGTGTTACCTATACACTGACACTATACACTGTATACTATATACAGAGCTCCTGTGTATAATGTCACCAGTGATCACTGTATTACCTCTACACAGACACTGCATACTAAGTACAGATCTCCTGTGTATAATGGCACTTATGGTGATAGTATTGTGTTATTTTTTATTACTGATCAGTATTGCAGTATTAGGTCATGTGGTGGTAATATATGGTCTGGACGTGGTGTTGTGGTATTTGTTCCTTGTAAGTGCTATTTGGTCACTTTGTGGTAGTAATATGTGGTCTGGTCATGGTGCGGGGGTATTTGTTCCCTGTATGTGATATTATACGGTCACTGGTGGTAATATGTGGTCTTGTCATGGTGTTGTATTTGTTCCTTGTATGTGATATTATTGGTCATTTTAAAAATTTAAAAATAAATAAAAATATACCTAAATTGTATTGCATATTTTAACAAATATTTAATAGGTTACAATAGAGTAGGGCTGGACAAAAGTGTCTACCGTGTTATGGTGGCGGCTTGAAAAATCTTTTGGCCAAAACAAAAGCTGCCGGTGTGATCTGGTGATGGGAACTGTTAATGTGTGATAGGTGAGAAGTGGAGTTTCACTCAGCAACTATTTTTCTGGAATAATCTGGTTCAGGTATATGATGACCCCGTCGCATGACCCCGTCACATGACCCGGGGGGCCCACAGAGTCTGAACAGCCCGGGGCCCTGGCTACCCTTAATCCACCCCTGGGTGGCAGGAATAATTCCTGTATCATTGGAGTGAGGGATAATTTCTGTATCATCCTAGGGAGCGCTCTTCAATTTATAATAATAAGGAGGGAAGGATCATTATTACTGTATCATCGTGGAGAGGGAATGTCTCCTATTTTATCATAATAAGGAGGGAAGGATCATTATTACTGTATCATCGTGGAGAGGGAATATCTCCTATTTTATCATAATAAGGAGGGAGGGATCATAGTTGCATCTTTGTAAGGAGGGAGGGATTATTAATAGGGTTGAGCGAAACGGGTCGTTCATTTTCAAAAGTCGCCGACTTTTGGCTAAGTCGGCGTCTCATGAAACCCGATCCGACCCCTGTACTTGTCGGCCATGCGGTACGCGACTTTCGCGCCAAAGTCGCGTTTCAATGATGCGAAAAGCGCCATTTCTCAGCCAATGAAGGTGAACGCAGAGTGTGGGCAGCGTGATGACATAGGTCCTGGTCCCCACCATCTTAGAGAAGGGCATTGCAGTGATTGGCTTGCTGTCTGCAGCGTCACAGGGGCTATAAAGGGGCGTTCCCGCCGACCGCCATCTCACTGCTGCTGATCTGAGCTTAGGGAGAACTTGCTGCCGCTTCGTCAGAAGCAGGGATAGCGTTAGGCAGGGTCCACTAACCACCAAACCGCTTGTGCTGTAGCGATTTCCACTGTCCAACACCACCTTCGGTGTGCAGGGACAGTGGAAGCTACATTTTTTAATTTTTTTTTTCTCTCAGCGCTGTAGCTCATTGGGCTGCCCTAGAAGGCTCTGTGATAGCTGTATTGCTGTGTGTACGCCACTGTGGAAACCAACTGCTTTTTTCAAAGCACATATCCTCTTGTTCCTTCCTTTCTGCACAGCTATCTTTTTTGTTTGTCCACACTTTTTATTTAATTTGTGCATCAGTCCACTCCTATTGCTGCCTGCCATACCTGGCTGAGATTACTGCAGGGAGATAGTAATTGTAGGACAGTCAGTGTTTTTTTTTTTTTTTTTTTTGTGGGAGATTAAGATTTGCATTTCTGCTAGAGTGCCATCCCTGTGTGTGCCATCTCTCACTCAGTGGGCCATAGAAAGCCTATTTATTTTTTTCCTTGATTTGGGTTCTAAAATCTACCTCACCAAAAAAACACTACATCAATCAGTGGGAGAAAAATATTGGCCTCAGTCAGGGCTTGTGTGCCACTCCTGTGTGTGCCATCTCTCATTCAGTGGGCCATAGAAAGCCTTTTTTTTTTTTTTTTTTTTTAATTATTTGGTTTCTAAAGTCTCCCTTAAAAAAAAATAAATAAATAAAAAAACAGTGGGAGAGTAATATTGCCCTTTCAGCTTGTGTGCCAGTCTTGACTCCTGGGTGTGCCACCTCTCTCTCTCAAATTGTGGGCCATAGAAAGCCTATTTATTTTTTTCCTTGATTTGGGTTCGAAAATCTACCTTAAAAAAAAACACTACATCAATCAGTGGGAGAAAAATATTGGCCTCAGTCAGGGCTTGTGTGCCACTCCTGTGTGTGCCATCTCTCACTTAGTGGGCCATAGAAAGCCTATTTATTTTTTTCCTTGATTTGGGTTCGAAAATCTACCTTAAAAAAAACACTACATCAATCAGTGGGAGAAAAATATTGGCCTCAGTCAGGGCTTGTGTGCCACTCCTGTGTGTGCCATCTCTCACTTAGTGGGTCATAGAAAGCCTATTTATTTTTTTCCTTGATTTGGGTTCGAAAATCTACCTTAAAAAAAAACACTACATCAATCAGTGGGAGAAAAATATTGGCCTCAGTCAGGGCTTGTGTGCCACTCCTGTGTGTGCCATCTCTCACTCAGTGGGCTGTTGTGAATTTGGTTTCTGGGCTCCCCCGGTGGTTTCTGGTGGTACTGCACTTGTGTGCTTCATCTCCTCTGTTCACCTGTTTCCATCAGGATGTGGGAGTTTTCTATTTAACCTTGCTCCTCAGTCATTTCTATGCCGGCCAACAATGTTACCAGAAGCCTTTCTGTTGCATGTTCCTGCTCCTAGACTACTATCAGCTAAGTTGGACTTGTAGTCCTAAGTTTGTTTTGCATTTTTGTTCCAGTTCTCTGTGATTGATTATTTCTGAGGCTGGAAGCTCTTGTGAGCTGAAATTGCCACTCTGGTGTCATGAGTTGATATTAGAGTCTTAAAGTAATTTCAGGATGGTGTTTTGAAAGGGTTTTCAGCTGACTGTGAAGTTCCCTTTTCTGTCTTCCTACTATCTAGTAAGCGGACCTCAATTTGCTAAACCTATCTTCATACTTCGTATGTCAATTTCCTCTGAAATCACCGACAATATATGTGGGGGCTACTGTCTGCCTTTTGGGGAAAATTTCTCTAGAGGTAAGCCAGGTCTGTATTTTCCTCTGCTAGGGTCAGTCAGTTCTCCGGCTGGCGCTGGGCGTCTAGGGATAAAACGTAGGCACGCTACCCGGCCACTGTTAGTTGTGCGGTAGGTTTAGCTCACAGTCAGCTCGAGTTCCCATCTTCCAAGAGCTAGTCCTTTTTGTATGCTTTACTATGTTCTCTTGCCATTGAGAACCATGACAGTGGGCCATAGAAAGCCTATTTATTTTTTTCCTTGATTTGGGTTCGAAAATCTACCTTAAAAAAAAACACTACATCAATCAGTGGGAGAAAAATATTGGCCTCAGTCAGGGCTTGTGTGCCACTCCTGTGTGTGCCATCTCTCACTCAGTGGGCCATAGAAAGCCTATTTATTTTTTTCCTTGATTTGGGTTCGAAAATCTACCTTAAAAAAAAACACTACATCAATCAGTGGGAGAAAAATATTGGCCTCAGTCAGGGCTTGTGTGCCACTCCTGTGTGTGCCATCTCTCACTCAGTGGGCCATAGAAAGCCTATTTATTTTTTTCCTTGATTTGGGTTCGAAAATCTACCTTAAAAAAAAACACTACATCAATCAGTGGGAGAAAAATATTGGCCTCAGTCAGGGCTTGTGTGCCACTCCTGTGTGTGCCATCTCTCACTCAGTGGGCCATAGAAAGCCTATTTATTTTTTTCCTTGATTTGGGTTCGAAAATCTACCTTAAAAAAAAACACTACATCAATCAGTGGGAGAAAAATATTGGCCTCAGTCAGGGCTTGTGTGCCACTCCTGTGTGTGCCATCTCTCATTCAGTGGGCCATAGAAAGCCTTTTTTTTATTATTATTTGGTTTCTAAAGTCTCCCTTAAAAAAAAAAAATTAATAAAAAAACAGTGGGAGAGTAATATTGCCCTTTCAGCTTGTGTGCCAGTCTTGACTCCTGGGTGTGCCACCTCTCTCTCTCAAATTGTGGGCCATAGAAAGCCTATTTATTTTATTCCTTGATTTGGGTTCTAAAATCTACCTCAACAAAAAAACACTACATCAATCAGTGGGAGAAAAATATTGGCCTCAGTCAGGGCTTGTGTGCCACTCCTGTGTGTGCCATCTCTCACTTAGTGGGCCATAGAAAGCCTATTTATTTTTTTCCTTGATTTGGGTTCGAAAATCTACCTTAAAAAAAAACACTACATCAATCAGTGGGAGAAAAATATTGGCCTCAGTCAGGGCTTGTGTGCCACTCCTGTGTGTACCATCTCTCACTTAGTGGGCCATAGAAAGCCTATTTATTTTTTCCTTGATTTGGGTTCGAAAATCTACCTTAAAAAAAAACACTACATCAATCAGTGGGAGAAAAATATTGGCCTCAGTCAGGGCTTGTGTGCCACTCCTGTGTGTGCCATCTCTCATTCAGTGGGCCATAGAAAACTTTTTTTTTTTTTTTTTTTTTTTTTTTATTATTTGGTTTCTAAAGTCTCCCTGAGAAAAAAATAAATAAATAAAAAAACAGTGGGAGATTAATATTGCCCTTTCAGCTTGTGCGCCAGTCTTGACTCCTGGGTGTGCCACCTCTCTCTCTCAAATTGTGTGCCATAGAAAGCCTATTTATTTTTTTTATTTTTTTTATTATTTGGTTTCTAAATTGTCCCTGAAAAAAACATTTTATCTTATTTGGTTTCTAAAGTCTCCCTGAGAAAAAAAAAAAAAAAAATAGGTGGGAGATTAATATTGACATTTGTGCTTGAGTGACAGTCCTGCGTGTGTGTCATCTCTGTGATTTGGTGCCACAGAAAACAGAGTGTGTAACATTGTGCCTGATTTTCCTTGTGGTCTCACCAACCTGTTAAGGGATATAGAAATCATACTGAAGTTATAGCTCACCGTGTAAGTTGTTTGACAGCAACAAATAAAGTTACTTTGGTTAAGTTTTTAAAACAATGAGGAAGTCTGGTGCAAGAGGTCGTGGCCGTGGGCGTTCATTGTCAGCTGGTAATGATGGTAGTGGTAGTGGAGCATCAGGTGGTCGTGGGGATAAAAATATTCCACCTAAGTCTGGAGCTGTGGAGCCAGTTTCCTCGTCTGGCTACACAAGGCCTCGAAAGCTTTCTTTTCTGGGAGTAGGAAAACCGCTTTTAAAGCCGGAGCAGCAACAGCAAGTTTTGGCTTACATTGCAGACTCAGCCTCTAGCTCTTTTGCCTCCTCTTCTGAAACTGGTAAATGTAAAAGCAGTGCGTCGCTTGTGGATGTTCACGGTCAGGGACAAGTCGCTTCCTTGTCCTCCTCAGCAAAAACTACAACAAGAGAGAAGGATGCAGCAGGCGACACAACGGGTTACTCCATGGAGCTCTTTACACATACCGTCCCTGGCTTAGAAAGTGAAACACTTAACAGGCCATGCCCATTACAAGTAGATTCTGACATGGAGTGCACTGATGCACAGCCACAGCCAGAGTACTATGCTGCTCCTTTGACTCAGACCACCACATTGCCCTCTCAGGGTACTGATCCACAATCAGACCCTGATGAGACTATGTTGCCCCGCCACGAACGCTATACCACCGACCGACACAGTGACACAGACGAAGTTGCACACGAGCTCGAAGAGGAGGTAATAGATGACCCGGTTGTTGACCCCGATTGGCAGCCATTGGGGGAACAGGATGCAGGCGGCAGTAGTTCAGAAGCGGAGGTGGAGGAGGGGCCGCAGCAGGCATCAACATCGCAACAGGTTCCATCTGCCGGGCCCCTATCTGGCCCAAAATGCGTGTCAAAGCCAAAACCTGTTGGAGGACAGCGTGGCCATCCGGTTAAAGCTCAGTCTGCAATCCCTGAAAAGGGATCCGATGCTAGGAAGAGTGCAGTCTGGCATTTTTTTAAACAACATCCAATTGATCAGCGCAAAGTCATCTGTCAAAAATGTTCAACTAGCTTAAGCAGAGGTCAGAATCTGAAAAGTCTCAATACTAGTTGCATGCATAGACACTTAACCACCATGCATTTTCAAGCCTGGACTAACTACCAAACGTCCCTTAAGGTTGTAGCACCCTCGGCCAATGAAGCTAGTCAGCAACGCAACATCCCTTCCGTCACTGTAAGGCCACCATTTTCTGCACCACCGGCAGTATCTGTGCAGGTTTCTTTGACAGCCAAAAGCAGTCAGGGTCAGGGAATCACCAGTTTTGTAGGAGGAAATATTGCATCTAGGGCACCGGCGGAAACAATTCCGTCTCCAACCGTCTCTCAGTCTGCCATGTCCACCGGCACACCCACAAGTTCCACGATCTCCATCTCTCCAGTTCAGCTCACACTACATGAGACTCTGGTTAGAAAAAGGAAGTACTTATCCTCGCATCCGCGTACACAGGGTTTTAACGCCCACATAGCTAGACTAATCTCGTTAGAGATGATGCCCTACCGGTTAGTTGAAAGCGAAGCTTTCAAAGCCCTGATGGAGTACGCTGAACCACGATACGAGCTACCCAGTCGACACTTTTTTTCAAGAAAAGCCATCCCAGCCCTGCACCAGCATGTTAAACAGCGCATCGTCCATGCACTCAGGCAATCTGTGAGTACAAAGGTGCACCTGACTACAGATGCATGGACCAGTAGGCATGGCCAGGGACATTATGTGTCCATCACGGCACACTGGGTGAATGTGGTGGATGCAGGGTCCACAGGGGACATCAATTTTGGGACAGTTGTGCCTAGCCCACGGTCTAGGAAACAGTTGGCTGTAGGCGTTCGCACCCCCTCCTCCTCCTCCTCCTCGTCCTCCTGCAGAAGCTACAGCTCTTCCACAGACCGCAGTCGGCCAACCACTCCATCGGCAGATGACACTGTTGCACACCAGTTGTCCCATTATGGGCCAGCTACTGGCAAGCGTCAGCAGGCTGTATTGGCTATGAAGTGTTTGGGCGACAACAGACACACCGCGGAAGTTCTGTCCGAGTTCTTGCAACAAGAAACGCAGTCGTGGCTGGGCACAGTAGATCTTGAGGCAGGCAAGGTAGTGAGTGATAACGGACGGAATTTCATGGCTGCCATCTCCCTTTCCCAACTGAAACACATTCCTTGCCTGGCTCACACCTTAACCCTCCGTCACATACAATATTCGGACTAACGAGTTCACATACAATGTGCCTGTTAGGCGCCTGCTGGAAAAATACCTATAATATCTAATGTTTGCAATTTCAGTGCTCTAAAAGTGATCAGTGACCTTCATAGGGATGTAATAAAAGAGACTACACATAATCAGTTGCAAAAAAAAACATTTACTTTACATAAAACTAATAACTATGAAATACAAACTTTTCAAAACTCCCACCAAATAGTCCCCAGTTCGACTCTCTCAAAAAAATGTACAAAGAAAATTTTTGAACACAAACTTAATTTTAAGGTACCTTAAGTACTATTAAAAACATATTCAATCAGAAGTAGATGCTGAGGTTTCCCCAGAAAAGTCACACCTGCATAGCAAATAGCAAGAATTACACACCATTTTTGCATGTGTCAGGCAAATTGCTTTATGACATTTGAGACATTCATAATTTGAAAGCCTTCTGGTTCCGCTTTCCGTTTGGCAGGTGGTGCATCTCCTTCTTTTGTGAGGTGGTGCAGATGGTGACTTTTCACCATCATCTTCTGGGCAGAACCTTTTGAGCTGAACTTGAAGGCGAGAGGGGATACCGATTGTTTTCACGCTTCTCCTGCGTAGCTCTCCAAGTACTAGTTCATGGGCCAATTTTTTCAGATACAATCGTCTACGGAGTGGTTCAAGCTTGTTTTCAAGATCACTTGTGAATTTATGCCACCCAAATTCAACATAGCAAAAAATATGACCATTGGCCAGCGTTTGATGTTTCTGCTGACGTTGAAAGTGGAGCACATCTGATCTGCTGTATCCACACCCCCTTTGGTGGCATTGTAAAATGTAATTATCTCCGGGTTTTTTTCTGCCCCAGTCCCAGGATCGATGGCAGCATCATCATGAAGTGTTGATAGAAGAAGTACGATTGTTTTGGCATGTGGTACATAGGAAACTAAAGCCTTTCCATTATGGAATGCAAACATACTGCTGTACTGTTGTCGATCTTTCACACTTACAAACTGTGGCGGCAATTCCCTTTTGTTTTTTCTTACAGTTCCCACATATGACAGCTTCTGAATTTTCAGATAATCAATCAGATCACAACTTGTAAACCAATTGTCAGCTGTAATATTGCGACCCGATCCAAATAAGGGTTCAGCCAGTCTTTTTACAACATCAATGGGTTTGTTGCTGACACAGTAAGGACCTTCTGGTTGTTTTCCTGCATAAACTTCCAGGTTGTAAGTGTAGGTCTTACTGGCATCAACAAGGGCATACATTTTTATTCCATATTTGTTTGGCTTTGATGGAATATATTGACGAAAGGCACATCTACCACGAAAACCAGGGAACATTTCGTCAATAGTGAGATGCTCTCCAGGGTAATAACTTTGTTTACAGTTTACAACAAATCTTTGAAATATATCACGAATTGGAGCAAGTCGGTCATGTGTTTTGCGTTCGGTTTGGGTAGTTCTGTCGTCAAACCGAAGGCAACGAATTAGAATCTTGAATCTGTTTATGGACATAACAAGGCTAAATTTTTCAACTCCATCCCCATCTTTACCCCAAAGTTCCTCCAAACTTTGTCTATTTGCCCTATAAGCTCCTGCAAGGTACAGTAATCCAAAAAAAGCATGCAGTTCTATTTCATCTGTGGGCTTGATGGTTCTGTTGCAGATGTACTTGTCCTTTATAATGTCTATATATTGGTTGGTATATGTGACAATAGAGTCCAGAATGTCATCTGTAAATATACTGTTCCAGCATTCAACTGCAGTTTTTGCATTACGTGCAGTTCCTATTACTGCAGGAAGGTGAGTAATAATGTTTAAAGGTTCCCTACGTTTTTTCTGGAATGGCTTCTTGTTCCATTTAGTATTTTTATCTTTTCCAATATAATATGATCCAACTTCTTCATCCTCACCACTGTCACCATCTTGCTCTGTTTCAGAATCCAGGACACATTCTTCCACCTCATCATGAGAATCAATCTCACTTTCCTCTCCTAAATCCTCATTCAGTGTGAGGTCTCTATCATCTAACAGCATGTTTGTTACTTCCTCAACATCAAGTTGTTTGGATAAATTGTATATTTTCCTCTCCATTTCAGCAGATAATCTGAAGCAAGAGAAGGAATATGTTAGGGAACTACTGTATATGCCTGAGCAGCACACTTTCTTTTATAAAATCTCCCTTATTTCTATGAAATATCCTCACATTTTGTGCTATACATTCATAAAACAAGCTAAATAAACTATTGTGATGAATAAAAACATAAAATACCAACCTTAAGGCACCGTTACACTAAGCAACTTACCAGCGATCGCGACCAGCGACGTGATCGCTGGTAAGTTGCTGTGTGGTCGCTGGGGAGCTGTCACACAGACAGCTCTCTCCAGCGACCAAGCGACTTCGGCATCGCTGAAACTGTCTTCAGCGATGCCGAAGTCCCCATGTAAAAAAAAAAAAAAACACTACATACGCACCTTCTGTCGTCCTTCATGTCCCTCGGCGCTTGCCGCACTGACTGTGTCTCAGCACCGGCCGGCCGTAACAGCGGTGCCCAGCAGTGAACCGCTGTTACTGCAGGTTCACCGCTGGGCTCTGCTTTACGGCCGGACGGCGCTGAGACAGTCAGTACGGCAAGCTCCAGGGGACGTGACGGACAACAGACGGTGAGTATGTAGTGTTTCTTTTTTACTTTTACCATGGTATCCATGGTAAATATCGGGTTACTAAGCGCGGCCCTGCGCTTAGTAACCCGATGTTTACCATGGATACCAGTGAAGACATCGCTGGATCGGCGTCACACACGGCGATCCAGCGGTGTCAGCGGGAGAGTTGCGACGAAAGAAAGTTCGTCCACTCTCCCTGCAACCAGCGATATCCCAGCAGGATCCAGATCGCTTCTGCGTGCCAAACATAGCGATATCGCTATGCAGGACGCTGCAACGTCACGGATCGCTGGCGATATCGCCTAGTGTGACGGTACCTTTACTGAATGTGACATATTCACATACAATGAGCCTGAGAGATCTGTGCAGCTATATCCTCTCCCCTGAAGCTCTGAAATCCAACTGTGATATCAGGTTTCACAGACCTTCAAGAGACAGGAGACTACCTGGAGGGAGGGGCTTTCCTCACAATCTGGTGAGGAAGGAGAAATGAAAGTAAAAGAGAAGCGCCTGTCAGATCAGTTGTATGTGACGGAGGGTTAAACCTGGTGGTGCAGTGCTTATTGAAAACTTATCCTGGGTTCTCCGACCTGCTCCTCAAAGTGCGTGGACTTTGCTCACATATCCGACGTTCGCCTGTACACGCCAGCCATATGCAGACCTATCAGCGGTCTTTGAACCTTCCCCAGCATCGCCTAATCATAGACGTTGCAACAAGGTGGAACTCAACACTGCACATGCTTCAGAGACTGTGCCAACAGAGGCGGGCTGTTATGTTTTTGTGGGAGGATACACATACACGGGCAGGCAGTAGGATGGCAGACATGGAGTTGTCAGGTGTGCAGTGGTCCAAGATACAAGACATGTGTCAAGTCCTTCAGTGTTTTGAGGAATGCACACGGCTGGTTAGTGCAGACAACGCCATAATAAGCATGAGCATCCCCTTAATGCATCTGCTGATGCAAAGTTTGACGCACATAAAGGATCAGGCGTCTGCACCAGAGGAAGATGAAAGCCTTGATGACAGTCAGCCATTGTCTGGTCAGGGCAGTGTACAGGACGAGGTAGCGGGCAAAGAGGAGGTGGAGGACGAGGAGGATGATGGGGATGAGTATATTTTTAATGCGGAAGCTTTCCCGGGGGCACTGGAAATTGGTTGCGTGGCAAGGCCGGGTTCTGGTTTTTTGAGGGACACAAGTGACGTAGATTTGCCTGAAACTGCCCCTCAACCAATCACAACCGGAGATTTGACAACTGGAACTTTGGCCCACATGGCGGATTATGCCTTACGTATCCTAAAAAGGGACACACGCATTACGAAAATGATGAACGATGACGATTACTGGTTGGCCTGCCTCCTTGATCCACGCTATAAAGGCAAATTGCAAAATATTATGCCACATGAGAACTTGGAACTAATATTAGCAACCAAACAATCAACTCTTGTTGACCGTTTGCTTCAGGCATTCCCAGCACACAGCGCAAGTGATCGTTCTCACACGAGCTCCAGGGGGCAGCAGACTAGGAGTGTTAGTGGTGCACACATCAGAAGTGGCGTTGGACAGAGGGGTTTTCTGACCAGGTTGTGGAGTGATTTTGCTATGACCGCAGACAGGACAGGTACTGCTGCATCAATTGAAAGTGACAGGAGACAACATTTGTCCAGTATGGTTACTAACTATTTTTCATCCCTTATCGATGTTCTCCCTCAACCGTCATTCCCATTTGATTACTGGGCATCAAAATTAGACACCTGGCCAGAATTGGCAGAATATGCATTGCAGGAGCTTGCTTGCCCGGCAGCAAGTGTCCTATCAGAAAGAGTATTCAGTGCTGCAGGTTCAATATTAACCGAAAAAAGGACTCGTCTGGCTACCCAAAATGTTGACGATCTAACATTCATTAAAATGAACCAAAACTGGATTTCGAAATCTTTTGCCCCACCTTGCCCGGCCGACAACTAGCTTTCCTATGAAAAGCTCTTACATGTGGACTACTGTAAATTACTTTTCTAATGTCTAATTTTCTGCAGCTGATTGTCCAGCCTACGACATGTTTACACCTCACTAAATGGCCAAACTCCCCACACGGGGCCTTGGTATCGCGACTTGGCACAAGCACCCGTGAGACTGCTGTTTGTCTAAAGAGGTGGGTGTGCTCGCTTTTGGTCGACGGCATTGCTACTGGGTCCCTCATAGTACAATAAAGTGTCTCTGGCGGTGGTGGTGCGCACCCAACGTCAGACACACTGTTGTAACATGAGGGGCCCTGGGCCTGTACCGCCGGCCACAAGAGAGTTCACCCACCCCCAGGTCAAACATTGCTCTACCACTTCCACAGTTATCTCTCACACTTCCACCAATGTTTAGTCTATGCGCTGACATCCTTCCATACCTGCCACTGACAATACCATTGTGTTAACATGTATGATGGTACTTAACATAGTCAGGGGCAGTGTCCTCTATTTACCACAGTAAATACTTTGCGCTAAATTATTAGGTCTGAAACAACGCAGAGGATCCCACCCCTGAACCTAATGATTGCACCCTTTAGTGTTTTTGTTTTGTTTTAATGCGAGACATTCACATTTATTTGTTGTTTTGGACTACTAACTGGCAGACACTCATTACAATCGGCCTCCACTAACCAGACCACTGCTGCCCGTGTAACCCTGGAACCAATTATAAAGTGCCTACAGCCAGCTCATTTTTTTATGTTAGGCCTTCGAAGCCTGTCTGCGGTCCCTCCTTCCACTAGGCCTCCACTGACCAGACCACTGCTGCCCGTGTACCCCTGGAACCAATTATAAAGTGCCTACAGCCAGCTTATTTTTTTATATTAGGCCTTCGAATACTGTCTGCGGTCCCTCCTTCCACTAGGCCTCCACTGACCAGACCACTGCTGCCCGTGTACCCCTGGAACCAATTATAAAGTGCCTACAGCCAGCTCATTTTTTTATGTTAGGCCTTCGAAGCCTGTCTGCGGTCCCTCCTTCCACTAGGCCTCCACTGACCAGACCACTGCTGCCCGTGTACCCCTGGAACCAATTATAAAGTGCCTACAGCCAGCTTATTTTTTTATGTTAGGCCTTCGAATACTGTCTGCGGTCCCTCCTTCCACTAGGCCTCCACTGACCAGACCACTGCTGCCCGTGTACCCCTGGAACCAATTATAAAGTGCCTACAGCCAGCTCATTTTTTTAGGTTAGGCCTTCGAAGCCTGTCTGCGGCCCCTCCTTCCACTAGGCCTCCACTGACCAGACCACTGCTGCCCGTGTAACCCTGGAACCAATTATAAAGTGCCTACAGCCAGCCCATTTTATTATGTTAGGCCTTCGAAGCCTGTCTGCGGTCCCTCCTTCCACTAGGCCTCCACTGACCAGACCACTGCTGCCCGTGTACCCCTGGAACCAATTATAAAGTGCCTACAGCCAGCCCATTTTATTATGTTAGGCCTTCGAAGCCTGTCTGCGGTCCCTCCTTCCACTAGGCCTCCACTGACCAGACCACTGCTGCCCGTGTAACCCTGGAACCAATTATAAAGTGCCTACAGCCAGCCCATTTTATTATGTTAGGCCTTCGAAGCCTGTCTGCGGTCCCTTCTTCCACTAGGCCTCCACTGACCAGACCACTGCTGCCCGTGTACCCCTGGAACCAATTATAAAGTGCCTACAGCCAGCTTATTTTTTATGTTAGGCCTTCGAAGCCTGTCTGCGGTCCCTCCTTCCACTAGGCCTCCGCTGACCAGACCACTGCTGCCCGTGTACCCCTGGAACCAATTATAAAGTGCCTACAGCCAGCTTATTTTTTTATGTTAGGCCTTCGAAGCCTGTCTGCGGTCCCTCCTTCCACTAGGCCTCCACTGACCAGACCACTGCTGCCCGTGTACCCCTGGAACCTATTTTACAGTGCATAGAGCCTATTTTTTTATTTTATTTAATATTAATGAAGCCAGGATGAACTACGATGTACCACACTATGAGCTACCCAGTTGACAATTCTTTTGCGAGAAAAGCCATCCCACCCCTCCACCAGCATGTTAAAGACTGCATTGTCCTTGCATTCTGTCAATCTGTGAGTCCAAAGGTACACCTGACAACAGATACATGGACCTGTAGGCATGGCCACGGAAGGTTACGTGTCCTTTGTGGCTCAATGGGTTAATGTATTGGATGCATGGTCCACACAGGGGACAGCCTGCTAAGTCTGTCTGCAGTCCCTAATTCATGTTGTCCTCAACTGAATAAAGCTGAGCTTCTACCTTCTGGTTCTGATTAACTGCTGTTTTTTTAAAAAAATGGTGGTTCCGGCCTACTAATGGTGTCTGCCCCTGCCTGGTGTTGTCCTCAACTGAATAAAGCTGAGCTTCTACCTTCTGCCTCTTATTAACTGCTGTTTTTTTAAAAAATTGGCTGTTCCGGCCTACTAAAGGTGTCTGCCCCTGCCTGGTGTTGTCCTCAACTGAATAAAGCTGAGCTTCTACCTTCTGCCTCTTATTAACTGCTGTTTTTTTAAAAAATTGGCTGTTCCGGCCTACTAAAGGTGTCTGCCCCTGCCTGGTGTTGTCCTCAACTGAATAAAGCTGTGCTTCAACCTTCTGTTCCAAACATACAACCAAAAAATGGTACAGTACAAAAATTGGCCACCAGCTACAAAAACTTTCTCCTGCAAGTAGTTAACTGAAAGGTTTTTTTCCATTGAAAACACAGATATGGCATCCACCGAGTGTTGTCCTGTCGCGTCTTCTTTATATTATTGCCAAGAAGCTGCAACTGAATAAAGCTGTGCTTCAACCTTCTGTTCCAAATTACGATTTTTAAAAATGAAATTGGCTGTTCCGGCCTACTAAAGGTGTCTGCCCCTGCCTGGTGTTGTCCTCAACTGAATAAAGCTGTGCTTCAACCTTCTGTTCCAAATTATGATTTTTAAAAATGAAATTGGCTGTTCCGGCCTACTAAAGGTGTCTGCCCCTGCCTGGTGTTGTCCTCAACTGAATAAAGCTGTGCTTCAACCTTCTGTTCCAAATTACGATTTTTAAAAATGAAATTGGCTGTTCCGGCCTACTAAAGGTGTCTGCCCCTGCCTGGTGTTGTTCTCAACTGAATAAAGCTGTGCTTCAACCTTCTGTTCCAAATTACGATTTTTAAAAATGAAATTGGCTGTTCCGGCCTACTAAAGGTGTCTGCCCCTGCCTGGTGTTGTCCTCAACTGAATAAAGCTGTGCTTCAACCTTCTGTTCCAAACATACAACCAAAAAATGGTACAGTACAAAAATTGGCCACCAGCTACAAAAACTTTCTCCTGCAAGTAGTTAACTGAAAGGTTTTTTTCCATTGAAAACACAGATATGGCATCCACCGAGTGTTGTCCTGTCGCGTCTTCTTTATATTATTGCCAAGAAGCTGCAACTGAATAAAGCTGTGCTTCAACCTTCTGTTCCAAATTATGATTTTTAAAAATGAAATTGGCTGTTCCGGCCTACTAAAGGTGTCTGCCCCTGCCTGGTGTTGTCCTCAACTGAATAAAGCTGAGCTTCTACCTTCTGGCTCTTATTAACTGCTGTTTTTTAAAAAATTGGCTGTTACGGCCTACTAACGGTGTCTGCCCCTCCCTGGTGTTGTCCTCAACTGAACAAAGCTGAGCTTCCACATTCTGGCTTTCGGCCTATACTATCAGATATTAAACTGCATTTGGCCTACTAGTGTGGTTAGGCCCTTGAAACAATGTCTGCTGCTCTTGGGTTTGCTACTCCACTGAACAAAGCAATGCCGCCTGTTTAGTCCTGTTACCAATTTTGAACTGCATTTAGCCTACTTTATTCTTTGGCCCTATATCTGTTTCCTCCTCATCCTGCCCATTGCCCAGCCACTGCTAGATGAGTCTGCTGGTACATTGACCTAGACCACTACATTCCCCTTGTACTCTACACAGCCAGAATCTGACCCTGCTGAAAGTAAGGTTCCCCTTCCCGCATGTTATACCACCTTACACAGGGACAAAGAGGAAGGTGCAGATGAAAGTGCAGGTTCCTTCATCAGGTGGGGGGGCATACTCGTTGGCGACGTCACTGGCACAGGGCCCCTCAGAGTATGCAAAAGTGTCGCTGCTGGTGGGAGGCGCCCCCGCCATGCAAACACACCGCCGTACTTTGAGGGGCCCTGTGCCAGTGCCAATGCGAACGAGTGGGCCCCCCCTGCTTGCTCAGGATCACAGCACTTGCAACGTTGAAATACTTACCTCTCCCTGCAACACCGCCGTGACGTAGTCCGCATTTCCTGGGCCAACGAAAAACTTGAGCCAGCCCTACTCCCCCAACAACTTTTGCCAAATGACCCCCAATTTCCTATGCCCAACTATTATTATAAAGTTAATTAAGATTGACAAGCTTCAGAAACAAGAATGGATGTTTTTGGCATTAAAATGGGCACTGTAGGTGTTTTCCTGGCCTCCACTCACTGCCGACTATGCTTCCCCATTGACTTGCATTGGGTTTCGTGTTTCGGTCGATCCCCGACTTTTAGCGATAATCGGCCGACTGCACTCGACTCGACTCTGGACAAAGTCGGGTTTCACAAAACCCAACTCGATCTTAAAAAAATGAAAGTCGCTCAACCCTAATTATTAATGTATAATCTTATGGAATGAAGGATCATTACTGTATAATCTTATGGAAGGAGGGATCGTCACTTTGTTATAACAGAGAGCGAGGGATCATCATTGTGTTATTATACGGAGGGAGGGGTCATCGTCATATTAGTATATGAGGAAGGGCTCATCATTTTATCATCGTGAGGAGGGAGGGACCATCATTGCATCATTATACAGAGGGAGGGATCACCAATGCATCATTATACAGAGAGAGGGATCATCATTGCATCACTATACAGAGGAAGGCCTCATCATTTTATCATCGTGAGGAGGGAGGGACTATCATTGCATCATTATACAGAGGGAGGGCTCATCATTTTATCATCATAAGGAGAGAGAGATCCCAATTTTATCACTACAGGGTGAGATGGATAATCATTATATTATCATAGCAAGGGATCATCATTTTATCCTAGTAGAGAGAGATGGTGTTTTCTAAAAACAAATTATTTGAAAGCGTTCTTCTTAAAAAGTAAAATCCCTAAATATAAGATAATGGATCGAAAATCACATCAAATTATAATTATCCTTTAAAAACATAGTAATCAGTGCAATAAAATCTAGTGTTTAGCAGAGCAGTAGGCGCACCAGCAATGCCTCAACTTTAGCTCCTTTATTCCTGTAGCGAGGAATATGACAAAAGCAATCAGCTATGATTTCACAGGGCCATGCATTGGAGAGGAAAAGCATTTTTCATCTCATTCTCATCTTTCACTTACAGCTCCCACTAAGCAACTGAGTCAGCACAAATCAGTGACATGAAATAAATAAACAAGAACAGTACATCTCTCTCACTTTGGTGAATGTTCTGAATCTACCCTATGGATCAAGAATTCCTGGTGAAGGACGACTAAACAGAATGTTCATCGCCTGGGGCAATAAAGAATTAAACTTTACTTAAACTTTACTTGACCAATGCAATATATGAATACCATAGTCAATGTAATGAAGCCAAAAAATAAAAAAGAACCATTGTAACTGCTAATATAATTTCATCATGTAGACAGAAGCTTAAGAGTTTCCTCACCCCACAATCTACTAAAACTCTTGTGCATGCCCTCATCATCTCCCACCTCGATTACTGCAACACCCTCCTCTGTGGCCTCCTCGCTAACTCTCTTGTACCACTCCAGTCTGTCCTCAACTCTGCTGCTCGGCTAATCCACCTCTCTCCTCGCTACTCCCCTGCTTCTCCCCTCTGCAAATCCCTGCACTGGCTCCCAATTCCTCAACGAATCCAGTTCAAACTACTAACACTGATCTACAAAGCCATCCACAATCTGTCCCCTCCCTTTATCTCTGAACTAATCTCCCACTATCTTCCCTCACGTAATCTTCGATCCTCCCAAGACCTCCTACTCTCCTCCACACTTATTTGTTCCTCACACAACCGCCTCCAAGATTTCTCCCGAATATCCCCCATCCTCTGGAATTCCACGCCTCAACACATCCGATTATCCATCACCCTCGGATCCTTCAGACGGAACCTGAAAACCCATCTCTTCAGGAAAGCCTACAGGCTGCAATAACCATTCTGTCGCCTCACCAACCACCCGAGCTGCCGCCTCACCAACCACCCGAGCTGCCGCCTCACCACCACCAGAGCTACTGCCTCACCACCACCAGAGCTGCCGCACCCCAGACCTTTTGTCTCTTCCCCAGTATCCCATAGAATGAAAGTCCACAAGGACAGGGTCCTCTCCCCTCTGACCAGTCTGTCATCGTAAATTTGTGTACTGTAAATGATATCTATAACCCTGTATGTAACCCCTTTCTCATGTACAGCACCATGGAATTAATGGTGCTATATAAATAAATATTAATAATAATAATAATAATAATAATAATAAGAATAAGAAGAAGAAGAAGAAGAAGAAGAAGAAGAGGATCCACCATCAGGTCAAAAGGTGTTTGCTCTTATTTAGTTCCCGCTGCTCCACTGGGTAATATTTTTTTTCTTCCTAAAATTGGCCACAAGAGTCCAGAGATATGGATCTTTTAATTACCAATACATTTTGTAGTATTTATCAAGGGGGCATTGCTCATAGGGTAATTGTGCTGAACACCATAAAGTAACGCCCACGAGGAATCCTGTGACTCACTCGCCATGGTGGTGATGACTTGCTTTTTTTTATGAATACAGCATGATTGTCAAGGAGAAGCTCAAGAGTTCAGTAAGTCATTAGATACAGACTGATGAATGTTTTCATTGATTAAAAAGTTTGGCCTTGCTGATTTTAATTTCAGTAGTCCAGAATTGGACTTTTAGAAACTTAAAGTTTGCATGTTACTTGACAAAATAAATATTAACGTTGGTGCATCAGTAAAACTATAAGCATTCTCTCACCAATTTATACATTGGTACATATTCTTTATTAGGAAATAAAGAATGGACTACCCTTCATTAGCCATAACATAGAACCAAGGCAAAGAACGGCTTCCGCTCTGGCAAAAATTTTCAAAATTTAATTGATGGTTCATTTTGGCCTTAAAAATAAAATTATAAAGATTTTTAAATATATAATATTTTTCTAAAGATGTAATATTTGTGAAAACTCACCTCCTAATGAAGTGAAAACCCAGGAAATGTTTGCACCTCATTGCTTCTGGACATGTTCTTCAGTGGTTCTTGACATGCTGGTGGAGATGGCATAGTTCTGATGCTCATTCTTCCCCTGTACCACATTGTCTTTCCTGGAACAGAATGATTGCACATGCTCAACGCATTAGGAGGGAAGCAAAGACTGTCATTTCTTTACTGCTTTTCATGCATCCCATGTATTCATTAAATGCCACAGCTTGTGCTCAAGCAAATGAACAAAAGCCAACAAAAGAAAGCGGAAATCACTTGTACCAGACTGTCTAGTAAGACCAAGACACAAACATGAAATACAGGATACAATTACATGTAGTGAAAGCAAATTGGTAGTGTATTTGAGAATTAGGTAGTGTCTGGAGATTGATTGTGAGACAACCCCTTTAAGATATATTTAAAGTGAACCTGTGATAAAATATGTGGCAATTAATACAACCCATGCATGCTTCCCCTGGATCCGCTGCCCTCTGCTGTGTTCTACATTGGGTTTTGCAAGTTGCCAGGCATGGATCAATGGCATTATATCTTTAACCCTCCTTAAGTACCATTAAGCCACACACCTGGGGTTGAGCCTCTAGACCTCTATGTTTGCTGTGCTCCACCTTCTGTGCTTTAATTGTTTCCCTTCCTGCTGGGTTCTATTTCATCCATCCTGCTGCTACTGAAATTCCTGAGAAAGCCAAGTCTTTCCTGCCCACATGTCTTCTTGTTTGCTGCACCAACGTCCTGGGTCCATGTTCTCACCCGGACCTGAGGCTTAGAGGATCCACCTCACCTCATGAGCCTAACAACAAAGTTCAACTTTTCCATTGTAGATGTACAAATGATAGAATGACTGCTTGGGGTGTTATACCTCTCTTTACGGCACACACAATCATTCCATTCTCTTTTGTAGGTCCAATTCCCAGGTTAATTTTTTTCCCCATCCAAAGTTCTGGTGGCCCAAGACTATTCCAGCATCATTCCCTGTCTGAAATTCTAGTAATAGTCCTCTGTCAGTTTGAAATTTATGACTCATCCAGGTTGAATTCTGACCCTGCTTGCTGTCTGCTTCCTGCCCTGACATTTTGATTTTTTTTCTATATTGAATACATTTCTACCTACCTTCACTACACTCAATATGCTCCTCAGGTCATGTCATATCTTCTCTACTTGGAATACATCTACCATAAGCTTTTGCCATTGATGACTACACTAGAAGTCTTGACTAGCGATGGGCGGACTCCTAGATGTTCGGGTATGGCGGGTTTACCCAGGCCTGAACCCAGACCGTGAATGGGGGGCCCAAACATCCAATGTTTGCCACTCTGTCATGTGCATGACAGTGCAGCAAACACTACCTTTGATCGGCGGTAAAATCATTACCACCAGTCAGACAGCCGCTGTTCCCACGCTGTCAAATGAAAGCATGAGCCTGCAGCTGTGATCAGAGGTATAAAGTTTACCTCCAGTCATTTGCTTCATCTGATGGGACTACATCTGTAGTCTTCATAGCTTACTTTAGTAAGCTATGTAGGTGGCAACCCCAGGGGTCTGTTAGCTATGTGCATTAATGACTATTGCAAAGAGTGGGTGAAAAATTAAATGTAGAACTAAAGAGTAAATATTCCCAATGCCCATAAAGTGCATTGGTATGAAGCGTTTTTTTTTCCTGCTGCCGTTAGCGAAGCCACTTAGCGAAAAGCAATCTCAGCTTCTGTATTCTTATTTAAACATTCTCTATTGACTTGGCACGTTCAACTCTCTTTCTCCCTGGCTTTTGTACAAGTGTGCAGTTCAGCTATGGTACTGACTTCATTAAGTATCCACCAAGTCAGTAGCCTCAGATGGAACTTGGCAAACGAGTCAAACAAAAAGAATGCAATGTAGATTAACATCCCTTTGTCAACAGAGAAGAAATGTTGTTCTAAGCTCAGAAAAACACAGCTTACTGAGGTTTTTTTTCTTCATTTTACAATCATTTTTATGTTTGCTTAGAAATGGAATTTTTTTTTTCCATTGAAGGGTCCAGGGAATTACTGATCCAGGACACTAAAATAAAAAACAATTACAGAGAATTGCTTGTAGCACTTGCCGTTATGCCAGGATTGCTCAGTAATGTGATGCTTCAATGATGCTAAGTTACATTATACATGTTAGCAGATACTAAGCTATATTCTTAAAGGAGCATGAATCTTTAAAAATGGTTTCAGGTCGACTTTGAAATAGAAGTTTCTAAAATTATTTATTAATACATTTACCTTTTAAAATGCTGCTGTTATAACCTTTTTCATTTTCTGATGCCATTTATTCTAATTTGGGAAGACTTGAGACCAGCACTATAAGTGTATGCTGAGCTGCCCAAGGAATGACACAAATGCTACAGAGTGATGGAGGTGCTGCTGAGGAATTTGCAAGCTAACTATCACAAGAGTGAGAAAATCAATTCAAGTATGGGTAAATTAACACATAACAAATAGAACACAGCACCAAAATATACAAAATAGAAAATAGTCTTTTTATTTGTACAAGAAGATTTCTACAGAGATTACAGATCACAGATTTTTTTTATAAAAACTTTAAAAACAACTAATATTCAATGATAAATGCACTAGCAGGATGCAGCAGCCCCCACTATAAAGCAGGGGCAGCACAGATGCAAACTACTGATAGAAACAGCCACCCACACGCCTACCAAATTATGGAGGGGTTGGCTGCCTAGTAGAAAAAATGCACACAAATGAGGCTTGAGTACAACGCCAGTCACACAGGTATGTGTGATGCAAAGTCTCCGGCTTACAGCTTATTGATGACGCCCATAATATTATGTCAGGCGGGCTGCCCAGTACTACATACATGCACCCTTCAGGGACAGACATCCCAGTACACCCAGCCAACAAAAAGGAGCCTGGCTGCATCCTGCAAAAAATGATAAAATGTGCAATAAAAGATGAAAAAATGTATCTGATAAATACATTAAATGAGGTATTGATGATATTTTGGCCAAAATAGATAAGCTCGCAACCCAACGTCAAGGGTCCTCATACTTGCAAGTCTAAGCACGAATTTCAATTTTGGTAGGTGTGTGGGTGGCTGTTTCTATCAGTAGTTTGCACCTGTGCTGCCCTTGCCTTTATAGTGGGGGCATGCTGCATCCTGCTAGTGCATTTGTCATCTGACAGGTTTTGGTAAGTCTTTTTCCTTATGGTATGTTTTTCTTAATTTTTCTATGTCAGCTGTTTTTGAAATTAGTGTTAGGACTCGCAAGTATGAGGACCCTTGGCATTGGTTCCTGTTCTGATTATTCCTCTCAATGCCTTGGCCTCATGGTCAACGTACTTCATGAGGGCATGAGGCCTAGCAGCTGATGAAAATGACAGAAGTCAGAGTTATACTGAAAACCTTACTATACTGGAGTGGGGCTGTCAGACAGATCAGGTTGTTTCCAGGATTAGGTGAGCATAATTTTTGTTTGATTTTTATATTTTAATTGTCTTTAAAACCCTTCCTGGCCCAACCATTTATTATGTTTTGGGATCAAGAGGTCTGAAAGAATAGCTTTTTTAACAACTATTGGGCACTTTCAATTCACATTGCATACATTTGATTGAAATTCAATTTTCAGGCCAGATTTGAACAAATTTGCCAAATTTGAATTTTGGCAGATTCATTCGTCTATAATATATGAGGACACAGGTCAATCCATGTATTATGTTTTGGGATCTGGATGTCTGAAAGCATAGTTTTTCAAATGAGAATTGGACAAAATAAAAAATCAAAATAAATTTGATGCAAATTGAATTTCCAGGCCAAATTTGAACAAAATTTGTTAAATTCAAATTTCGGCAAATTCACTCGTCTTTAATATATAAGGGCACAGGTCCATCCAGATAGGCAAATACTGCATGCTAAATGCATGATTGATTGGGATAACTCTGTTTTGACTCCCACCCCCAATGCCTGGCAATGATTATGAGTTGCCTGCCAGGGCCGTGGGGTACCCGGTACCGGGTCCGGTGTTCACAGGGGGATGTCACGGTGGCGACCCGGTCCTCGGCCCTGGGCACCCATGTACAAGGGATAATTGAATAAAGTTTATGTTCGTGACGCCACCTGTGGTATTCGGTCAGTGGGGACCGACTCTGCTTTAAGGGTTCCTCTGGGGTGATGTTATGGCAGCTAGATGGCATAACTTCCCACAGGTGAAGTATATCCCCAGGGCTCCCGGTGTGTAGATGGAAGATGGTGAATGGTGCAGTAAAGAACGAGGACACAGGTTTGCAGTCTCTTTACCTGTTTACTGAAGACTTCAGGCAGCCACAGTCCAGGGTACCAGATCACAGGGCAGGCAGAGTCTGGCTGGCTTGAAAGCGAATCCAGAATTCCCCTTTACCAGGTGGAGTTACAAGCCTTCCTCTAGCACGGTGGTGTTGTAGTCCCTTACTGACTATGGCTTCAGATACGGTCCTCACAGTGCTTCTCTCTGTCCCCCATATAGGATAGGACATTACCTGTATGACAGGTAACTAGAGCCTTTTTACAGGGACTCTATCACACCCCGGGCTCTATGTGTTACTGTGTCTTCAGGTGTGTGTGGCGGACAAGTAACTTGCAGTTTAGCTGTCCTGCTGGTCTCTGATGTAAGTCTTAGAGTCTCTTACAACCTTGGTGTTCCAGCTACCGGTTATCTGCGCTTTGCCAGGGAGACAGTCTACTCATTGCTGTCCTCCACCTGATGTCCTCGCCTGTGCCTCGCTCTCCTGCACGCTCACTGAACGATGTTCTTTCCCTCTGTATGTCTCTTCCTCCAGGGGCTGTAGTACTTCAGACTACATGGCCCCTTCAGACCTTCTGACACTCTATGTCGGTCTGCTTCCTTCTGTCTCTCTGACAATCTGAACTCTCTTTCCCTCCAAACCACAATATATATGGGGAGTCACCTAGGAATAAGATCAAAAGCTCTACCTTGTGTCCTGGAGTGTGAACATGTTGTGTGTATGGTGGTTACCTGATAAAAGATATCCTTCATCGCTTCCAAACATAACATCACTTTCCCTGTGAGGAAATCAATGCTACTGTAATGACCAGGACCCTGGGGCGCCACAATTACACCTGAAAACAATACAGTTCAAAGCCTGAAGCACAAGAGCCTCCACCAATGCGACAAGGAAGACGCAAAATTCTAGAGTGAAATTTGCTACCAATGTGCTTTACTTGCATCTAACACCTTTAAAGTCCTAATAAACAAGAATTGAATATCTTAGAAAAGAGAGAAGGACAATATTAATTATCTATCTACAACATGCACTGGTGGTTTCAAGGTTTTTAACAAGTAAATGACTTAGATTTAAATCTGTACTACCTTATAAAGGATTAGTTCCAGAAGTGTAACCTGGTCAAAAATACAGATACAAAGTGATATGTACAATTTAATTGGATTTGCCTCTACGAACCTTACAGTAGTTAATACGTGAAAAATTGATAAAGTAGAATATGTAAATAGACTTGGCATTTCTTGTTTCTGCAAGGAGTGTGTCATTAAAACCTATTCATGATTCTGCTTATAGCTGAAATGTTATTCTTAATGGATGGATTAGTAATCCAAATCAGGTATGAATAACTGATTATATAATAATATCAATAAAGTATTAATTAGAATGTATTAGTTTTTGCCATATGTCCATTGCCCCGGAATGAAGACCTTCTAAGCTCACAAGAGAGAAATTTTCTCCCAAGTGAATTGGAGAGATAGCAATACCAACATGGACCCTATGATTGTTCCCTCTGCCTAAACAGTAGCTTGTGCATGCTCACAGGTTCTAAGCAATAACAAACAGCAAGACAATATACTTTTTCCTGTTACCATCAACAAATGTGTTGTCCCATCTGAGAGGTTGCATGTAATGAAATAACTGGCAATTAGGTCCTAGATGTACAGAAATGTATGAAGAGTAGTGATGAGCGAGTGTGCTCGTAACTCGACATTTCCGAGTATGCTCAGGTGCTCTCCGACTATTTTGGGTGTGCTCGTAGACTATGTTTGTGTCCCCGCAGCTGCATGATTTGTGGCTTCTAGACAGCCTGAATACATGTGGGGATTCCCTAACAAACAGGCAATCCCTGCATGTGTTCAGGCTGTTTAGCAGCCACAAATCATACAGCTGCGGCAACACAAACATAATCTATGAGCATGCCCAAAATACT
Organism: Ranitomeya variabilis; assembly: GCF_051348905.1. NCBI lineage: Eukaryota > Metazoa > Chordata > Amphibia > Anura > Dendrobatidae > Ranitomeya > Ranitomeya variabilis. The sequence continues at coordinate 277,519,412 of NC_135235.1, read as the reverse complement.
AGGACAACACCTGAGCATGCTCGGAAATCTCGAGTAAAGAGCACACTCGCTCATCTTAGTGAGAGGTCAGATTATAAAAGTCTAAAAGTCATTGGCAATATTTTGAACTGAATTCTCTGTGCAATGAGGATCCTGAGAAAAGATTGGCACAGGGAAAAAGCATAGGAATAGTGAGGGGAGATGTTAATTAATAGGGCTGCAGTCAGGGCCATATTTGCCAGTAGGCACTTGAGGGCACGTGCCTAGGGCGGGACGATGCGGGGGAGGGCGGCACCTGAGCAAGTTTTTTGTTCTGTTTTTTTTTTTAATTTAAGTCCGGGGTCTCCTCCCTGCTTGCGCCCGCCCGCCTCCCACCTCACAACCCCCCCTGCTTGAGGACGTCATACTCACCTACTCCAGCAATGCCTGGTCTCAGCGCCTGCAGCTCGTCCTGTGTGAGCGGTCACGTGGTACCGCTCATTAAGGTGATGAATATGGATGCATATTCATTACCTTAATGAGCGGTACCATGTGACCGCTCCTGCAGGAAGAAGCTGCAGTGCCGGGACAGAGCTGGGTTCGGCGCATTGTGGAAAGGTGAGTATGATGGTCATGGAGGATGGGGGGAGGATGAATGAGGGAGGAGGGAGGATGGGGGAGCGAGCCATGCGTGCAAGTTGGCAGCAGGAACAGGGGAAAGCTGAGCCATTCATACAAGGGGGAGGAAACTGAGCCATTCATACAAGGGGGACAAAAGCTGGGCCATTCATACAAGGGGAGGAAGCTAAGCCATTCATACAAGGGGAGGAAACTGAGCCATTCATACAAGGGGGAACTGAGCCATTCATACAAGGGGGATGAAACTGAGCCATTCATACAAGGGGGGGAAGCTGAACCATTCATACAAGGGGGGAAGCTGAGCCATTCATACAAGGGGGAGGAAAGCTGAGCCATTCATACAAGGGGGGAAAGCTGAGCCATTCAAACAAGGGGGAGGAAAGCTGAGCCATTCATACAAGGGGGGAAAAGCTGAGCCATTCATACAAGGGGGAGAGCTGAGCCATTCATACAAGGGGGAGGAAACTGAGCCATTCATACAATGGGGAGGAAAGCTGGGCCATTCATACAAGGGGGGAGAGCTGAGCCATTCATACAAGGGGGGGAAGCTGAGCCATTCATACAAGGGTGGGGAAGCTAAGCCATTCATACAAGGGGGAGGAAAGCTGAGCCATTCATACAAGATGGGAGGGGGGGAAGCTGAGCCATTCATGCAAGATGGGAGGGGGGAACAATTTGAGTTGGGATGGGGGGATTTATTATGTATGTGGTGAGTTTGAGTTGGGATGAGGGGATTTATTATGTGTGGGGACAATTGGAGTGGGGATGGAGGGATTTATTGTGTGTGGGAACAATTTGAGTGAGGATAGGGGCATTTATTATGTGTGGAGAGAATTGGAGTGGGGATGGGGGATTAAATGTGGGGGGATATTTGAGGACACAAAATGAAGAGCAAAAGGGGAGATGGGGAAACAGTATGAGGGAATGGGGGCATGTATGAGGAAACAGTACGGGGGAATGGGGGGCATGTATGAGGAAACATTACTGGGCAATGGGGGCATGTATGAGGAAACAGTATGGGGGAATGGGGACAAGTATGAGGAAACAGTACTGGGGAATGGGGGTATGTATGAGCAATGGGGGCATGTATGAGGAAACAGTACAGGGGATGGGTGCAGACAGTATGGGCAGCGAACGGGGGAATGTATGCAGGCACTGTATCGATGTGAAAAATGTATGTGGACAGAGTATGGGGAGTGAGGGTGATAGGATGTGTGCAGACACAGTATGGGGAGTCAGGTGAGCAGGCAGTATAGAAAGCGAGGGGGTAAATATATGAGGAGACAGTATGGTGAACAGGAGGGATGTGAGAGGAGACCGTATGAGGAGGGAGGGGAATAGTGTGATGAGACAGTATGGGGGGAGAAAAGTGAGTGGGCAAAGAATAGAAACTGAGTAGTGGGTTTGTAGCATGGGGGACAGTGTAAGGGCACAGCCAGGAGCGGAAAGTATACCAAGGAGGGGGGGTGTGATGAGAAAGTACAGTATAAATACTGGGCCCTATAGGGGGACACAGTGTGAGTGGATAGTTACATAGTTACATAGTTATTACATAGTTATTAAGGTTGAAGGAAGACTGTAAGTCCATCTAGTTCAACCCATAGCCTAACCTAACATGCCCTAACATGTTGATCCAGGGGAAGGCAAAAAAAACCCATGTGGCAAAGAGTAACTCCACCATGGGGAAAAAAAATTCCTTCCCGACTCCACATACGGCAATCAGACTAGTTCCCTGGATCAACGCCTTATCAAGGAATCTAGTGTATATACCCTGTAACATTATACTTTTCCAGAAAGGTATCCAGTCCCCTCTTAAATTTAATTAATGAATCACTCATTACAACATCATACGGCAGAGAGTTCCATAGTCTCACTGCTCTTACAGTAAAGAATCCGCGTCTGTTATTATGCTTAAACCTTCTTTCCTCCAGACGTAGAGGATGCCCCCTTGTCCCTGTCTCAGGTCTATGATTAAAAAGATCATCAGAAAGGTCTTTGTACTGTCCCCTCATATATTTATACATTAACATAAGATCACCCCTTAGTCTTCGTTTTTCCAAACTAAATAGCCCCAAGTGTAATAACCTATCTTGGTATTGCAGACCCCCCAGTCCTCTAATAACCTTGGTCGCTCTTCTCTGCACCCGCTCCAGTTCAGCTATGTCTTTCTTATACACCGGAGACCAGAACTGTGCACAGTATTCTAAGTGTGGTCGAACTAGTGACTTGTATAGAGGTAAAATTATGTTCTCCTCATGAGCATCTATGCCTCTTTTAATACATCCCATTATTTTATTTGCCTTTGTAGCAGCTGCCTGACACTGGCCACTGAATATGAGTTTGTCATCCACCCATACACCCAGGTCTTTTTCATTGACGGTTTTGCCCAGAGTTTTAGAATTAAGCACATAGTTATACATCTTATTACTTCTACCCAAGTGCATGACCTTACATTTATCCCCATTAAAGCTCATTTGCCATTTATCAGCCCAAGCTTCTAGTTTACATAAATCATCCTGTAATATAAAATTGTCCTCCCCTGTATTGATTACCCTGCAGAGTTTAGTGTCATCTGCAAATATTGAAATTCTACTCTGAATGCCCCCTACAAGGTCATTAATAAATATGTTAAAAAGAAGAGGGCCCAATACTGACCCCTGTGGTACCCCACTGCTAACCGTGACCCAGTCCGAGTGTGCTCCATTAATAACCACCCTTTGTTTCCTATCCCTGAGCCAGCTCTCAACCCACTTACACATATTTTCCCCTATCCCCATTACTCTCATTTTATGTAACAACCTTTTGTGTGGCACCGTATCAAAAGCTTTGGAAAAGTCCATATATACTACGTCCACTGGGTTCCCTTGGTCCAGTCCTGAACTTACCTCTTCATAGAAGCTGATCAAATTAGTCTGACATGAACGGTCCCTAGTAAACCCGTGCTGATACTGGGTCATGAGGTTATTCCTCTTCAGATACTCCAGCATAGCATCCCTTAGAATGCCCTCCAGGATTTTACCCACAGTAGAGGTTAAACTTACTGGCCTATAATTACCGAGTTCAGTTTTTGCCCCTTTTTTGAATATTGGCACCACATTTGCTATACGCCAGTCCTGTGGTACAGACCCTGTTATTATGGAGTCTTTAAAGATTAAAAATAATGGTCTATCAATGACTGTACTTAGTTCTTGCAGTACTCGGGGGTGTATCCCATCCGGGCCCGGAGATTTGTCAATTTTAGTTATTTTTAGACGCTGCTGTACTTCCTGCTGGGTTAAGCAGGTGACATTTAATGGGGAATTTTTATCACTAGTCATTTTGTCTGCCATGGGATTTTCTTTTGTAAATACTGATGAAAAAAAGTCATTTAGCATATTGGCTTTTTCCTCATCCTCATCCACCATTTCACCCAGACTATTTTTAAGGGGGCCAACACTGTCATTTTTTAGTTTCTTACTATTTATATAGTTAAAGAATATTTTGGGATTATTTTTACTCTCTCTGGCAATGAGTCTCTCTGTCTCAATCTTTGCTGCCTTGATTTGCTTTTTACAGAATGTATTTAATTTTCTGTATTTATTTAATGCCTCCTCACTACCTACTTCCTTTAATTCTCTAAATGCTTTATTTTTGTCCCTTATTGCGCCTCTTACAGCTCTATTTAGCCATATTGGTTTCCTCCTATTTCTAGTATGTTTATTCCCATACGGTATATACTGTGCACAGGTCCTAATAGTATGAAGAGGGGGCCGGGATGGAAAGGAGAGGTCAGTGGAAAGAGCATATACCATAAGAATGACAGTGTGGGGGTCATGTTTTGTGCAGACAATATAGTGAGGGGCAATTTTTCATTCAGGAGCATTATAATGATGAAGGATGAATTAGAACTTATAAGCACTAAATCTTTGGAAACTAAAGTTCAAATGTTGGCAGAAAAAGAAATTCGTTTGTTTTGGACCATTAAGTCCTTGAAGTCCTATATGGAATGTAACCGAGTCCCGCGAGGGTTAAGGGTCTTTAAAGATATCTCACAGTTTAAAGAAGATGCGGCTTTTCAAAAAGCATGGGAGCAAATACACTTGCAATGTTCCCAAGATCTACTCAAACTGGTTATTTTCCAAAATGAAAAAGACTACGCACAATTATGTGAGCAATTGGAAAAACCTAAATGTGAATTATCCTCTCGGGTTAATGGAGAATCATATAAGACCTTTGAGAAAAAACTAGAAAAGAAATTTGTACTAGTGCAAATGGATACAAAAGAAAAAAAGAAAGAAAAATTCCTTAGGGATAAACGTGACTTTGACTCTGGCCAAATTTTTACATGGAACAAAAATAACAACACGAGAAAGACCTTTGTGAGATATCGGTCGCGGAAACCCACTAAGCATCAAAAAAACTATCGTGACGGGTGGATTACTGATTCCGACTCCAGTGCTACTGAAGATATTAGTGAAGATCGCCCAGTGATACCCTCCACAAGTGCGGGAATAGTTGCGCCCCCAAATTCACAGATCCCTTTAGGGGGAAGAAAACAAGACGGGGGGGGAGAAGGAAACGTGCAAAGAAAACGCAAGCAAGTGTCCTGGAGACGATAACTGATTCGACGGAAGAAGTCCAAGAGGACGGTTCATTGCAAATATTGAACTTATCCAGTAGAACCTTGACGGAAAATGAAATTGGGGTCTTGTCACGGGGGATTAATTTTTGTTTATCTGAGGACTTTGATTTAAGCGATTTCAAAATTGATTTGTTTAGAGGTGTCAGGAAATTGCATCTCCATAAATTCTTTATTAAAAGCAAAGAAAGTAGTGTTACACCGGTTTCCACTGATGTCCCGGTGGGAGTGGGGCCTCTCGGCTTCATGGTGGATCCAATATGGGATCAAAGAGATATTGATGTAACCAATCTATTGGCCAGTTTAGATGAATCCAATCAAGAGGGGTTGGGATTAAGTCAAAATGCCGAGACCCTGTATGTTCCGGGTCCGTTTATGGGAGGAGTTAAATCCAATTGGATGCCCCCAATATCCCCTGGAAATAATATAGATCTATTCCAAGATATGGTTATCAAAGATATAGAAGCCCTATTGTATCAACAGGCCCATCAAAATATACCTTCGCAAGAACTAAAAGCTTTAAGAGATATACAAAAATGGAACGATGTTGTCATCCGTAGAGCGGATAAAGGGGGCAACATCGTTATTCTTGATAAAAAGTATTACATAGAGGAGGCTTTGTCTCAGCTTAATGACTCCAACACGTACGCAGTGCTGCAACGAAATCCTACCAATGATATCAAAATAAAATTAAGAACGTTCTTGCGCAGATATGTAGAGATGGGCGCTTTAACAAAAGCAAGGGCAGAGAAATTAATCCCTGAATTCCCCCATTATGCTAACTGGTACAGTATCCCAAAAATCCACAAAAATGCGAGACAGCCTCCGGGCCGCCCAATAGTATCAGGGAAAAACTCTATCACCGAACCCTTGTCCCAATTTCTCGATTGGCTCCTCAAGCCATTATTGATGGAGATACCCTCTTTTGTTAAAGATTCGGGGGATTTTTTGTTGACACTTAAAGATCTAATTTGGCAACCCACTTTTTCGCTAGTCTCAATTGACATCGTCAATTTATACACCCGTATACCACATCAAAAGGGCTTGGAGGCTATAAAACGCATCCTAATGAACACAGAGAAGGATGAGAATTTTATTTCATTCATTCTAGAGGGGTTGGATTTCGTACTTACCAACAACACCTTTAAATTCTTAAACAAGTGGTATTCCCAGCGGGTTGGTACCGCGATGGGTACTCCGGTGGCGTGCGTCTTTGCGAACCTGTTCCTCGCAGCGTTTGAGGAGAGGCACGTCACCGGACCCCGAAATCCTTTTCTGAGTCACATACGAATGTACCTGCGATTCGCAGATGATGTGTTTATGGTGTGGGATGGTGATGAATCGAGTTTTAATGAATTTGTGACATTTCTAAACAATAGCAACGAGGATAATATGTTATTTACAGCTGTCTTCGGAGGCAAATCCCTAGAGTTTTTGGACGTGAAAGTTGAAGTTCAGGATGGGATAATTACCACCAAAGCCCATAGAAAAGAAACAGCGACTAATAATGTGCTACATTTTCAAAGTGCGCATCCCCACCATACAAAAAGTAGCATTCCGTATAGCCAGATGGTACGTTTGAGAAAACTGAATAGTAACGATGAAGGCTATAACAACCAGGTACGGGAATTAAAGTCGCGTTTCAGCAACAGAGGGTACCCCAAGTATATTTTGCAGCAGGCCGAATCACGGGCAGCAAATCTTTCCCAATTAGATCTTCTGAAAAAAGGAAGAAATAGAAAAAGAAAAAAAACTAACGGAAGCGATAACGGAAAGAGAGAAGGGGTTTTTACCTTTATCTTTAAACATAGCCCGCTAGATAATGAGATATATTCGGTGATACGTAAAAATTGGCACATTATAAAAAATGACTCAGATTTTAGGAGTTTACCCGATTGTCGCCCACGTTTTACCTATAAACGTTCGAGGAATATAGGTGATTTAGTGGTAAAAAATAAAATTGTAATGGATAATCCCGATTGGATAAAAAAGTCACGTCCACAGGGAAATTTTAAATGTGGGAACTGCAGCATGTGCCAATTGCACAATACCAAAAATCCTTTAAAAATAGGCACAGTAATTCATTTCGTTAGAGACTTCATTACGTGTAAAACTAAATTTGTTGTGTACGTGATTTTCTGCCCTTGCAATAAGTTCTACATAGGGAAAACAATCAGGCCACTAATGGTTCGCTTCCGTGAGCATTACAATTCAGTGCTCACAGGGAAGGGACGTGTTCGTTTAATTAAACATATTCAAGAAGTGCATGGAGGGGATCCCAATCAGCTAAAATTTGCGGGGTTGGAAGTGGTCAGGCTCCCGCAGCATGGAGGAGACCATAACAAATTACTCCTTCAGTGCGAAGCGAGGTGGATCCTCAAAGCTAACGCCCAGGGTCCCTGGGGGTTAAACGACAAATTAGATATGGCCATCTTCATCTAAATCCGAAAGAAATTGTTAAAAGATTGTGTTGTTGATTTTAATTATGTATGTATTTATTCAGCATGTGGTGCGTCTCTTACCTGATAAAGGAAATGACGTTGCCTGCACAGCACACATGGACCCGTAGAAGCTCGTAAGAGCGAAACGGCCGTCGTCTGTCTTGTCTTCACCGCTCCCTCTCCACTCCTATGCCTTAGCCGATTCCGCATTTGTTTGTTAAGTTTGATCGTCATGGATTAAAGCAATTTTTACAACGGAAGCATAAAAGGGTGAGTGCTGCCTTTTCTTTTCTATTACGGTGCTGCATTTGGATGTGTTGTCTTCCACGGCTGAGCACCGCCCGATCTCCTGAAGTGAGCATTAACCCCCGGATACTTATGCTCCATAGTAGCAACAGTTATATATGGACAATTGAAGTACGTTCTGTGCCAACCAATTCTTTCTTCTTTCATATGGTTTTACAGCATTATAATGACACTTGTATCTTTAAGGACATCATGTGGAGATTTTCTGCAAAAGAGCGGAGAAGATGGAGGTCTGCAGAGACGGCTGTGGATGAGAAAACTCATCATGGGGTCTGGACTAGATGAAGAAAAGAAGGAGAACGGCTCCAGAGGCAACGTCATCTATCAGGTACCTGGATGTAAATGTTATTTGTGATACTAACTAACCCTCATGTTTTATTTATGTTAGAAGCATTAAAGGGGATGTCCAGGTTTGTAATGAGTCTGCAGTCATTCTTTGTGACTGCAGACTTCTGACTTCTCACTGTGCACACTGCACACTGTCAGGATTCTCTTGTGCCGGCGATTTACATACATGCGGTCACATGCTGACTAGACATGTGTGGCCTCACTCTATGAAAATGAACTGAGTGAGGCCGGGCACGTCTAGTCGGAATGTGGTCAGAGGTATGCAAATCGCATGCTTGAGCTGACATGACTGTCCACCGGCAAGGGAGAATCCTAAAAGTGTGTAGTGCATGCGTTGTGAGAATTCAGAAGCCTGCGATGTCAGGATTCAGCTCTGCAGGTTCCAATAGTTGTCACATGGACACTTCACTCACATGCGAATTTCATACTTGTGGTCCTGTGACAACGATCTTCTCTTCTGCTTCTCTCTGTTTTTCACTGAACATTGAGAGCATTAGGAAGAGAAGCTCGTGGGTACATGACTAAGTGTGCAAATCGCATGTGTGCTGGGGGGGGCGCCAAAATAAATTCTTTCCCCGGGTGCCAGAAAACCTAGATACGCCTCTGCCGGTATGCTACTGCGAGTGGCGATTACCGGGTCTGGTGGAGGGATGTCTGTGCACAGGCAGTGAGGCAGGGACTGAGGGTGTGCACAGCGAGAGAATGGAGACCTGGAGACTGCCTGTCCCAGTCTACGCCGTAGAATGGAGCCCTCATTATCATAGGAATATATCAGTTAATAAATTGTTTTTCTAAAGCTTTATAGTGTAGTTTTAGGTCAGGGAGGGATGGTTAGGGATGAGCTAGCAAGGTGCAGGGACAGGTAGTGATATATTTTTGTGGACATGTGCGGCACTTGCGGTTTTGCACTTGCGGTGAGACAAAAAAACTTTGCTAGCAACATTTTTTTTCCATTGCTGCAAGTACCACTTTTGCCAGATCGCGGCAAAACCGCAAGTGCCGCACATGTCCGCAAGTCCCATAAGGAATGAATGAGGCTGAACGCAGTGTTGCCGTAAGTGATCCGTTACACGGCAGATGCGGAAAAACTGCCAGATCTGCTGCAAAAGGCTACTTTCACATCAGCGATTTTTGCCAAAGTCACTGCCAATAGTGTCATACTCACCAAAGGGGGAGGCAGCACTAAAAGTGCCTAGGGCAGCAGAAACTCTAAATACGGCCCTGGCTGCAGTGCTGGATTATGTTGTGATAGGCAGCATCTGGAAGGTAGAATTAAAGTGGGTAATCTCTGTCTATTTCTGTCCTTATATTATACATGTATTTTTCCAGTATTTAGAAGCTTTGTAGCATTGAAACTCTGAATGAATATTTTTGGAATTTGAACAAACTAGTGAGTTCAAATGTTAAATGATTTGTCCATCTCTAGTAAGATGAGAATAATATGGTGATTCAATTGATAAGGGAAGAGAGAGGTAAAGAGGTGCCAGAATCAGTGTAATTGATCAAATATAAGGGGTAGCCAAGATTTTTCATGCTACATACATTTGAATCACATTTACATATTTTTTTGTTCACTCATAATGCACTAGAAAGAAGAAGCAAGACGGCACAATACAAAAATATTTGCAATCAGTGTCAGTGAGAAGTGTGTATGCTTGTCACATACTACTTGTAACACTATTCCTACAAAAAACGGAAGTATATGCCAAAATAGAAAAATAAAACATATTTTTATCTACTATAAAATTGTCTAAGGGTCACTTCCGTCCTTCTGTCCTTCTGTCTGTCACGGATATTCATTGGTCGCGGCCTCTGTCTGTCATGTAATCCAAGTCACTGATTGGTCGTGGCAGAACAGCCACGACCAATCAGCGACGGGCACAGTCCGGTGGAAAAATGGCCGCTCCTTCCTCCCCGCAGTCAGTGCCCGCTCCATACTCCCCTCCAGTCTGAGCTCACGCAGGGTTAATGGCAGCGTTGACCACGGTGTAACGCACTCGGTTAACGCTGCTATTAACCCTGTGTGACCAACTTTTTACTCTTCATGCTGCCTATGCAGCATGAATAGTAAAACGATCTAATGTTAAAAATAATAATAAAAAAAAAAATCGTTATATACTCACCGTCCGTCGGCCCCCGGATCGACAACAGGCCTTTCCCGCTCATGGCGCTCCGGTAACCGGTCCATGCTGCGATCTCGCGAGATGATGACGTAGCGGTCTTGTGAGACTGCTATGTTATCATCTCGCAAGACCACCATGCACTCTTGAGACCGGAGCGCACGAGCAGCGTCGGTAACCGCTTCGCTTGGATCCGGGGGCTCCGGAAGGTGAGTATAGAACTATTTTTTATTTTATTTCTTATTTTTAACAGGGACATGATGCCCACATTGCTATATACTATGTGGGCTGGGCAATATACTACATGGGCTGGGCAATATACTACATGGGCTGTGCTATGTACTACGTGGCTGGGCAATATACTACATGGGCTGTGCTATATACTACGTGGCTGGGCAATATACTACATGGGCTGTGCTATATACTACGTGGCTGGGCAATATACTACATGGGCTCTGCTATATAATACGTGGCTGGGCAGTATACTACATGGGCTGTGCTATATACTACGTGGCTGGGCAATATACTACATCGGCTGTGCTATATACTACGTGGCTGGGCAATATACTACATGGGCTCTGCTATATAATACGTGGCTGGGCAGTATACTACATGGGCTGTGCTATATACTACGTGGCTGGGCAATATACTACATGGGCTGGGCAATATACTACATGGGCTGTGCTATATACTACATGGCTGGGCAATATACTATGTGACTGGGAAATATACTACATGGCTAGGCAATATACTACGTGGCTGGGCAATATACTACATACTACGTGGCTGGGCAATATACTACATGGCTCTGTGCTGTATACTACGTGGCTGGGCAATATACTACGTGGCTGGGCAATATACTACGTGGCTCTGTGCTGTATACTACGTGGCTGGGCAATATACTATGTGGCTGGGCAATATACTACGTGACTGGGCAATATACTACGTAACTGACCAATATACTACGTGGCTGGGCAACATACTATGTGGCTGGGCAATATACTACGTGGCTGTGCTATATACTACGTGGACATGCATATTCTAGAATACCCGATGTGTTAGAATTGGGCCACCATCTAGTTAAACATATACGTACAATACATTTAAAAGTAAAAAGGGATACAATACAAAATAGCTGCTCACACAGTGCATTGTACTCCAAACAGTAAATAATTGAATACCAGTTCAAGAATTATATGTAATCATATTAAAGATTTGTTATATCAAAGGTATTCAGCCCTATCAAAGTATCCAGAACTTCCAATAAGTATAGAACATTAATACAACCAAATGTATGGCTCCAAGGCTGGGTAATACAATAATAAATAATTAAATTAATAGTGAAGTAATTCACCCAAGCCTAGAGACAAAACAGATGGCTGCCCTAAACCTGAAAAAGGCAATGAAACTGCACAGTGCTCAATAATAATCAAATTAGTAACTTTCTGCCATATGAAGGTGCTCATATAAATCAGTAATAAAGACCGTAATACTCAGTATAAAGTCAAGACCTAAATTTATAGCACAGTGCCCTATAAGTAGGGCGTAAGCTGCAAGGTTCAGAAATAAGCGATTCATAAGGGTAGAATAAAGTGCCAAGTGACATGAAGCAGCAAATAGCCAATCATGGCAATTAGTGCAGAGTAGGGTTGAGCGACTTTCATTTTTTTAAGATCGAGTAGGGTTTTGGGAAACCCGATTTTGTCCAGAGTCGAGTCGAGTGCAGTCGGCCGATTATCGCTAAAAGTCGGGGATCGACCGAAACACGAAACCCAATGCAAGTCAATGGGGAAGCATAGTCGGCAGTGAGTGGAGGCCAGGAAAACACCTACAGTGCCCATTTTAATGCCAAAAACATCCATTCTTGTTTCTGAAGCTTGCCAATCTTAATTAACTGTATAATAATAGTTGGGCATAGGGAATTGGGGGAAAGTTGTGGGGGGAGTAGGGCTGGCTCAAGTTTTTCGTGGGCCCAGGAAATGCGGACTACGTCACGGCGGTGTTGCAGGGAAAGGTAAGTATTTAAAAGTTGCAAGTGCTGTGATCCTGAGCAAGCAGGGGGGGCCCACTCGTTCGCATTGCCACTGGCACAGGGCCCCTCAAAGTACGGCGGTGTGTTTGCATGGCGGGGGCGCCTCCCACCAGCAGCGACACTTTTGCGTACTCTGAGGGGCCCTGTGCCAGTGACGTCGCCAACGAGTATGCCCCCCCACCTGATGAAGGAACCTGCACTTTCATCTGCACCTTCCTCTTTGTCCCTGTGTAAGGTGGTATAACATGCGGGAAGGGGAACCTTACTTTCAGCAGGGACAGATTCTGGCTGTGTAGAGTACAAGGGGAATGTAGTGGTCTAGGTCAATGTACCAGCAGACTCATTTAGCAGTGGCTGGGCAATGGGCAGGATGAGGAGGAAACAGATATAGGGCCAAAGAATAAAGTAGGCTACATGCAGTTCAAAATTGGTAACAGGACTAAACAGGCGGCATTGCTTTGTTCAGTGGAGTAGCAAACCCAAGAGCAGCAGACACTGTTTCAAGGGCCTAACCACACTAGTAGGCCAAATGCAGTTTAATATCTGATAGTATAGGGCGAAAGCCAGAATGTGGAAGCTCAGCTTTGTTCAGTTGAGGACAACACCAGGGAGGGGCAGACACCTTTAGTAGGCCGGAAAAGCCTATTGCATTTTTTAAAATGGTAATTTGGAGCAGAAGGTTGAAGCTCAGCTTTATTTACTTGAGGGCAACACCAGGGAGGGGCAGAAGCCGTTAGTAGGCCCTAACCACCATTTTTTTTTTTTAAACCACATAATGAGAGCCGGAAGGTTGAAGCTCAGCTTTATTTAGTTGAGGACAACACCAGGGAGGGGCACACAGACAGACACCTTTAGTAGGCCTGAAAAGCCTATTGCATTTTTCAAAATGGTAATTTGGAGCAGAAGGTTGAAGCTCAGCTTTATTTAGTTGAGGGCAACACCAGGGAGGGGCAGAAGCCGTTAGTAGGCCCTAACCACCATTTTTTTTTTAAAACCACATAATGAGAGCCGGAAGGTTGAAGCTCAGCTTTGTTCAGTTGAGGACAACACCAGGGAGGGGCAGACACCTTTAGTAGGCCGGAAAAGCCTATTGCATTTTTTAAAATGGTAATTTGGAGCAGAAGGTTGAAGCTCAGCTTTATTTAGTTGAGGGCAACACCAGGGAGGGGCAGAAGCCGTTAGTAGGCCCTAACCACCATTTTTTTTTTTTAAACCACATAATGAGAGCCGGAAGGTTGAAGCTCAGCTTTATTTAGTTGAGGACAACACCAGGGAGGGGCACACAGACAGACACCTTTAGTAGGCCTGAAAAGCCTATTGCATTTTTTAAAATGGTAATTTGGAGCAGAAGGTTGAAGCTCAGCTTTATTTAGTTGAGGGCAACACCAGGGAGGGGCAGAAGCCGTTAGTAGGCCCTAACCACCATTTTTTTTTTTAAAACCACATAATGAGAGCCGGAAGGTTGAAGCTCAGCTTTATTTAGTTGAGGACAACACCAGGGAGGGGCACACAGACAGACACCTTTAGTAGGCCTGAAAAGCCTATTGCATTTTTTAAAATGGTAATTTGGAGCAGAAGGTTGAAGCTCAGCTTTATTTACTTGAGGGCAACACCAGGGAGGGGCAGAAGCCGTTAGTAGGCCCTAACCACCATTTTTTTTTTTTAAACCACATAATGAGAGCCGGAAGGTTGAAGCTCAGCTTTATTTAGTTGAGGACAACACCAGGGAGGGGCACACAGACAGACACCTTTAGTAGGCCTGAAAAGCCTATTGCATTTTTCAAAATGGTAATTTGGAGCAGAAGGTTGAAGCTCAGCTTTATTTAGTTGAGGGCAACACCAGGGAGGGGCAGAAGCCGTTAGTAGGCCCTAACCACCATTTTTTTTTTAAAACCACATAATGAGAGCCGGAAGGTTGAAGCTCAGCTTTGTTCAGTTGAGGACAACACCAGGGAGGGGCAGACACCTTTAGTAGGCCGGAAAAGCCTATTGCATTTTTTAAAATGGTAATTTGGAGCAGAAGGTTGAAGCTCAGCTTTATTTAGTTGAGGGCAACACCAGGGAGGGGCAGAAGCCGTTAGTAGGCCCTAACCACCATTTTTTTTTTAAAACCACATAATGAGAGCCGGAAGGTTGAAGCTCAGCTTTATTTAGTTGAGGACAACACCAGGGAGGGGCAGAAGCCGTTAGTAGGCCCTAACCACCATTTTTTTTTTTAAAACCACATAATGAGAGCCGGAAGGTTGAAGCTCAGCTTTATTTAGTTGAGGACAACACCAGGGAGGGGCAGAAGCCGTTAGTAGGCCCTAACCACCATTTTTTTTTTTAAAACCACATAATGAGAGCCGGAAGGTTGAAGCTCAGCTTTATTTAGTTGAGGACAACACCAGGGAGGGGCACACAGACAGACACCTTTAGTAGGCCTGAAAAGCCTATTGCATTTTTTAAAATGGTAATTTGGAGCAGAAGGTTGAAGCTCAGCTTTATTTAGTTGAGGGCAACACCAGGGAGGGGCAGAAGCCGTTAGTAGGCCCTAACCACCATTTTTTTTTTTTAAACCACATAATGAGAGCCGGAAGGTTGAAGCTCAGCTTTATTTAGTTGAGGACAACACCAGGGAGGGGCACACAGACAGACACCTTTAGTAGGCCTGAAAAGCCTATTGCATTTTTTAAAATGGTAATTTGGAGCAGAAGGTTGAAGCTCAGCTTTATTTAGTTGAGGGCAACACCAGGGAGGGGCAGAAGCCGTTAGTAGGCCCTAACCACCATTTTTTTTTTTAAAACCACATAATGAGAGCCGGAAGGTTGAAGCTCAGCTTTATTTAGTTGAGGACAACACCAGGGAGGGGCACACAGACAGACACCTTTAGTAGGCCTGAAAAGCCTATTGCATTTTTTAAAATGGTAATTTGGAGCAGAAGGTTGAAGCTCAGCTTTATTTACTTGAGGGCAACACCAGGGAGGGGCAGAAGCCGTTAGTAGGCCCTAACCACCATTTTTTTTTTTTAAACCACATAATGAGAGCCGGAAGGTTGAAGCTCAGCTTTATTTAGTTGAGGACAACACCAGGGAGGGGCACACAGACAGACACCTTTAGTAGGCCTGAAAAGCCTATTGCATTTTTCAAAATGGTAATTTGGAGCAGAAGGTTGAAGCTCAGCTTTATTTAGTTGAGGGCAACACCAGGGAGGGGCAGAAGCCGTTAGTAGGCCCTAACCACCATTTTTTTTTTAAAACCACATAATGAGAGCCGGAAGGTTGAAGCTCAGCTTTATTTAGTTGAGGACAACACCAGGGAGGGGCAGAAGCCGTTAGTAGGCCCTAACCACCATTTTTTTTTTTAAAACCACATAATGAGAGCCGGAAGGTTGAAGCTCAGCTTTATTTAGTTGAGGACAACACCAGGGAGGGGCACACAGACAGACACCTTTAGTAGGCCTGAAAAGCCTATTGCATTTTTCAAAATGGTAATTTGGAGCAGAAGGTTGAAGCTCAGCTTTATTTAGTTGAGGGCAACACCAGGGAGGGGCAGAAGCCGTTAGTAGGCCCTAACCACCATTTTTTTTTTAAAACCACATAATGAGAGCCGGAAGGTTGAAGCTCAGCTTTATTTAGTTGAGGACAACACCAGGGAGGGGCAGAAGCCGTTAGTAGGCCCTAACCACCATTTTTTTTTTAAAACCACATAATGAGAGCCGGAAGGTTGAAGCTCAGCTTTATTTAGTTGAGGACAACACCAGGGAGGGGCAGAAGCCGTTAGTAGGCCCTAACCACCATTTTTTTTTTTAAAACCACATAATGAGAGCCGGAAGGTTGAAGCTCAGCTTTATTTAGTTGAGGACAACACCAGGGAGGGGCACACAGACAGACACCTTTTGTAGGCCTGAAAAGCCTATTGCATTTTTCAAAATGGTAATTTGGAGCAGAAGGTTGAAGCTCAGCTTTATTTAGTTGAGGGCAACACCAGGGAGGGGCAGAAGCCGTTAGTAGGCCCTAACCACCATTTTTTTTTTAAAACCACATAATGAGAGCCGGAAGGTTGAAGCTCAGCTTTATTTAGTTGAGGACAACACCAGGGAGGGGCAGAAGCCGTTAGTAGGCCCTAACCACCATTTTTTTTTTTAAAACCACATAATGAGAGCCGGAAGGTTGAAGCTCAGCTTTATTTAGTTGAGGACAACACCAGGGAGGGGCAGAAGCCGTTAGTAGGCCCTAACCACCATTTTTTTTTTTAAAACCACATAATGAGAGCCGGAAGGTTGAAGCTCAGCTTTATTTAGTTGAGGACAACACCAGGGAGGGGCACACAGACAGACACCTTTAGTAGGCCTGAAAAGCCTATTGCATTTTTCAAAATGGTAATTTGGAGCAGAAGGTTGAAGCTCAGCTTTATTTAGTTGAGGGCAACACCAGGGAGGGGCAGAAGCCGTTAGTAGGCCCTAACCACCATTTTTTTTTTAAAACCACATAATGAGAGCCGGAAGGTTGAAGCTCAGCTTTATTTAGTTGAGGACAACACCAGGGAGGGGCACACAGACAGACACCTTTTGTAGGCCTGAAAAGCCTATTGCATTTTTCAAAATGGTAATTTGGAGCAGAAGGTTGAAGCTCAGCTTTATTTAGTTGAGGGCAACACCAGGGAGGGGCAGAAGCCGTTAGTAGGCCCTAACCACCATTTTTTTTTTAAAACCACATAATGAGAGCCGGAAGGTTGAAGCTCAGCTTTATTTAGTTGAGGACAACACCAGGGAGGGGCAGAAGCCGTTAGTAGGCCCTAACCACCATTTTTTTTTTTAAAACCACATAATGAGAGCCGGAAGGTTGAAGCTCAGCTTTATTTAGTTGAGGACAACACCAGGGAGGGGCACACAGACAGACACCTTTAGTAGGCCTGAAAAGCCTATTGCATTTTTTAAAATGGTAATTTGGAGCAGAAGGTTGAAGCTCAGCTTTATTTAGTTGAGGGCAACACCAGGGAGGGGCAGAAGCCGTTAGTAGGCCCTAACCACCATTTTTTTTTTTTAAACCACATAATGAGAGCCGGAAGGTTGAAGCTCAGCTTTATTTAGTTGAGGGCAACACCAGGGAGGGGCAGAAGCCGTTAGTAGGCCCTAACCAAAGTTGAAGGCCAAATGCAGTTTAATTTCTGATACTATAGGCCGAAAGCCAGAAGGTGGAAGTTCCGATTTAGACAGTGGAGGACAATTTGAATTAGGGACTGCAGACAGACTTAGTAGGCTGTCCCCTGTGGACCATGCATCCACCACATTAACCCATTGCGCCGTAATGGACACGTAATCTTCCGTGGCCATGCCTACAGGTCCATGCGTCTGTTGTCAGGTGCACCTTTGTACTCACAGATTGCCAGAGTGCATGGACAATGCGGTCTTCTACATGCTGGTGGAGGGTTGGGATGGCTTTTCTCGCAAAAGAAGTGTCGACTGGTTAGCTTGTAGCGTGGTACAGCGTAGTCCATCATGGCCTTATTAATAGTAAATAAAATATATAACTAGGCTCTATGAACTTTTAAATAGGTTCCAGGGGTACACGGGCAGCATTGGTGTGGTCAGTGGAGGAGTATTGCAAGTAGGGGCTGCAGACAGGCTATCAAAGGCCTAAAATAACAAACAGTAGGCAGTCATGGCAGTTTTACATCGGTTACATGGATACACAGGCAGGCACTCCAGGCAGCATTGTGGTCAGTGGAGGAGTATTGCAAGTAGGGGCCGCAGACAGGCTATCAAAGGCCTAAAATAACAAACAATAGGCTCATGGCAGTTTTACAGCGGTTACATGGATACACGGGCAGGCAGCTTGGTGGTCAGTGGAGGAGTATTTAAAGTAGGGACCGCAGACAGGCTTCAAAGGCCTAACATAAGAAAATGGGCTGGCTGTAGGCACTTTATAATTGGTTCCAGGGGTACACGGGCAGCAGTGGTCTGGTCAGTGGAGGAGTATTTAAAGTAGGGACCGCAGACAGGCTATCAAAGGCCTAACATAACAAACAATAGGCTCATGGCAGTTTCACAGCGGTTACATGGATACACGGGCAGGCAGCTTGGTGGTCAGTGGAGGAGTATTGCAAGTAGGGGCTGCAGACAGGCTATCAAAGGCCTAAAATAACAAACAGTAGGCAGTCATGGCAGTTTTACATCGGTTACATGGATACACAGGCAGGCACTCCAGGCAGCATTGTGGTCAGTGGAGGAGTATTGCAAGTAGGGGCCGCAGACAGGCTATCAAAGGCCTAAAATAACAAACAATAGGCTCATGGCAGTTTCACAGCGGTTACATGGATACACGGGCAGGCAGCTTGGTGGTCAGTGGAGGAGTATTGCAAGTAGGGGCCGCAGACAGGCTATCAAAGGCCTAAAATAACAAACAATAGGCTCATGGCAGTTTTACAGCGGTTACATGGATACACAGGCAGCTTGGTGGTGAGTGGAGGAGTAGTGCAAGGAGTGTCTGTCCCAGTACTCCCAAAATATAAATAGATGTTAATGTCTCGCAAAACAACCAAAACAAAAAAAAAAGGTGGCATACTTAGGTACAGGGGTGGGCTCATCTACTGAGTTTCTGACATAGTAATTTGGCAGTAACTATTTAATGGTGCCAATATAGGACACAGACACAGACTACTTTAAGTTGCATCATAGATGTCTACAAATTTGTATTGTCAGTGCCAGACATTGAATGATGTCAGCGAATAGACTAAAGATTGGTGGAGCTGTGCGACATAATTTTGCACGTGGTAGAGCACATTTTGAGCTGGGGTAGGGGGGAACTCTCTTGAGGCCGGCGGGACCGCCCCAGGGCCCCTCATGTTACAACGGTGTGTCTGACGTTGGGTGCGCACCACCACCGCCAGAGACACTACATTGTACTATGAGGGACCCAGTAGCAATGCCGTCAACCAAAAGCGAGCACACCCACCTCTTCAGACAAACAGCAGTCTCACGGGTGCTTGCGCCAAGTCGCGATACCACGGCCCCGTGTGGGGAGTTTTGCCATTTAGGGAGGTGTAAACATGTCGTATGCTGTACAATCAGCTGCAGCAAATTAGACATTAGAAAAGTAATTCACAGGCAAGAGCTTTTCATAGGAAAGCTAGGTGTCGGCCGGGCAAGGTGGGGCAAAAGATTTCGAAATCCAGTTGTGGTTCATTTTAATGAATGTTAGATCGTCAACATTTTGGGTAGCCAGACGAGTCCTTTTTTCGGTTAATATTGAACCTGCAGCACTGAATACTCTTTCTGATAGGACACTTGCTGCCGGGCAAGCAAGCTCCTGCAATGCATATTCTGCCAATTCTGGCCAGGTGTCTAATTTGGAGGCCCAGTAATCAAATGGGAATGACGGTTGAGGGAGAACATCGATAAGGGATGAAAAATAGTTAGTAACCATACTGGACAAATGTTGTCTCCTGTCACTTTCAATTGATGCAGCAGTACCTGTCCTGTCTGCGGTCATAGCAAAATCACTCCACAACCTGGTCAGAAAACCCCTCTGTCCAATGCCACTTCTGATGTGTGCACCCCTAACACTCCTAGTCTGCTGCCCCCTGGAGCTCGTGTGAGAACGATCACGTGCGCTGTGTGCTGGGAATGCCTGAAGCAAACGGTCAACAAGAGTTGATTGTTTGGTTGCTAATATTAGTTCCAAGTTCTCATGTGGCATAATATTTTGCAATTTGCCTTTATAGCGTGGATCAAGGAGGCAGGCCAACCAGTAATCGTCATCGTTCATCATTTTCGTAATGCGTGTGTCCCTTTTTAGGATACGTAAGGCATAATCCGCCATGTGGGCCAAAGTTCCAGTTGTCAAATCTCCGGTTGTGATTGGTTGAGGGGCAGTTGCAGGCAAATCTACGTCACTTGTGTCCCTCAAAAAACCAGAACCCGGCCGTGACACGCAACCAAATTCCTGTGCCCCCGGGAAAGGTTCGGCATTAAAAATATACTCATCCCCATCATCCTCCTCGTCCTCCACCTCCTCTTCGCCCGCTACCTCGTCCTGTACACTGCCCTGACCAGACAATGGCTGACTGTCATCAAGGCTTTCCTCTTCCTCTGGTGCAGACGCCTGCTCCTTTATGTGCGTCAAACTTTGCATCAGCAGACGCATTAGGGGGATGCTCATGCTTATTACGGCGTTGTCTGCACTAACCAGCCGTGTGCATTCCTCAAAGCACTGAAGGACTTGACACATGTCTTGTATCTTAGACCACTGCACACCTGACAACTCCATGTCTGCCATCCTACTGCCTGCCCGTGTATCCTCCCACAAATAAATAACAGCACGCCTCTGTTCGCACAGTCTCTGAAGCATGTGCAGTGTTGAGTTCCACCTTGTTGCAACGTCTATGATTAGGCGATGCTGGGGAAGGTTCAAAGACCGCTGATAGGTCTGCATACGGCTGGCGTGTACAGGCGAACGTCGGATATGTGAGCAAAGTGCACGCACTTTGAGGAGCAGGTCGGAGAACCCAGGATAAGTTTTCAATAAGCACTGCACCACCAGGTTTAAGGTGTGAGCCAGGCAAGGAATGTGTTTCAGTTGGGAAAGGGAGATGGCAGCCATGAAATTCCTTCCGTTATCACTCACTACCTTGCCTGCCTCAAGATCTACTGTGCCCAGCCACGACTGCGTTTCTTGTTGCAAGAACTCGGACAGAACTTCCGCGGTGTGTCTATTGTCGCCCAAGCACTTCATAGCCAATACAGCCTGCTGACGCTTGGCAGTAGCTGGCCCATAATGGGACAACTGGTGTGCAACAGTGTCATCTGCCGATGGAGTGGTTGGCAGACTGCGTTCTGTGGAAGAGCTGTAGCTTCTGCAGGAGGACGAGGAGGAGGAGGAGGAGGGGGTGCGAACGCCTACAGCCAACTGTTTCCTAGACCGTGGGCTAGGCACAACTGTCCCTAAATTGATGTCGCCTGTGGACCCTGCATCCACCACATTCACCCAGTGTGCCGTGATGGACACATAACGTCCCTGGCCATGCCTACTGGTCCATGCATCTGTAGTCAGGTGCACCTTTGTACTCACAGATTGCCTGAGTGCATGGACGATGCGCTGTTTAACATGCTGGTGCAGGGCTGGGATGGCTTTTCTGGAAAAAAAGTGTCGACTGGGTAGCTCGTATCGTGGTTCAGCGTACTCCATCAGGGCTTTGAAAGCTTCGCTTTCAACTAACCGGTAGGGCATCATCTCTAACGAGATTAGTCTAGCTATGTGGGCGTTAAAACCCTGTGTACGCGGATGCGAGGATAAGTACTTCCTTTTTCTAACCAGAGTCTCATGTAGGGTGAGCTGGACTGGAGAGCTGGAGATCGTGGAACTTTCGGGTGTGCCGGTGTACATGGCAGACTGAGAGACGGTTGGAGACGGTATTGTTTCCGCCGGTGCCCTAGATGCAATATTTCCTCCTACAAAACTGGTGATTCCCTGACCCTGACTGCTTTTGGCTGGCAAAGAAACCTGCACAGATACTGCCTGTGGTGCGGAAAATGGTGGCCTTACAGTGACGGAAGGGATGTTGCGTTGCTGACTAGCTTCATTGGCCGAGGGTGCTACAACCTTGAGGGACGTTTGGTAGTTAGTCCAGGCTTGAAAATGCATGGTGGTTAAGTGTCTATGCATGCAACTAGTATTTAGACTTTTCAGATTCTGACCTCTGCTTAAGCTAGTTGAACATTTTTGACAGATGACTTTGCGCTGATCAGTTGGATGTTGTTTAAAAAAATGCCAGACTGCACTCTTCCTAGACTCGGATCCCTTTTCAGGGATTGCAGACTGAGCTTTAACCGGATGGCAACGCTGTGCTCCAACAGGTTTTGGCTTTGACACGCGTTTTGGGCCAGATACGGGCCCGGCAGATGTAACCTGTTGCGATGTTGATGCCTGCTGCGGCCCCTCCTCCACCTCCGCTTCTGAACTACTGCCGCCTGCACCCTGTTCCCCCAATGGCTGCCAATCGGGGTCAATAACTGGGTCATCTATTACCTCCTCTTCGAGCTCGTGTGCAACTTCGTCTGTGTCACTGTGTCGGTCGGTGGTATAGCGTTCGTGGCGGGGCAACATAGTCTCATCAGGGTCTGATTGTGGATCTGTACCCTGAGAGGGCAATGTGGTGGTCTGAGTCAAAGGAGCAGCATAGTACTCTGGCTGTGGCTGTGCATCAGTGCACTCCATGTCAGAATATACTTGTAATGGGCATGGCCTGTTAAATGTTTCACTTTCTAAGCCAGGGACGGTATGTGTAAAGAGCTCCATGGAGTGACCCGTTGTGTCGCCTGCTGCATCCTTCTCTCTTGTTGTAGTTTTTGCTGAGGAGGACAAGGAAGCGACTTGTCCCTGACCGTGAACATCCACAAGCGACGCGCTGCTTTTACATTTACCAGTTTCGGAAGAGGAGGCAAAAGAGCTAGAGGCTGAGTCTGCAATGTAAGCCAAAACTTGCTGTTGCTGCTCCGCCTTTAAAAGCGGTTTTCCTACTCCCAGAAAAGAGAGCGTTCGAGGCCTTGTGTAGCCTGACGACGAAACTGGCTCCACAGCTCCAGACTTAGGTGGAATATTTTTATCCCCACGACCACCTGATGCTCCTCTACCACTACCATCATTACCAGCTGACAATGAACGCCCACGACGACCTCTTGCACCAGACTTCCTCATTGTTTTAAAATCTTAACCAAAGTAACTTTATTTGTTGCTGTCAAACAACTTACACGGTGAGCTATAACTTCAGTATGATTTCAATATCCCTTAACAGGTTGGTGAGACCACAAGGAAAATCAGGCACAATGTTACACACTCTGTTTTCTGTGGCACAAAATCACAGAGATGACACACACGCAGGACTGTCACTCAAGCACTAATGTCAATATTAATCTCCCACCTAATTTATTTTTTTTTTTTTCTCAGGGAGACTTTAGAAACCAAATAATATTAAAAAAAAAAAAAAAAAAGGCTTTCTATGGCCCACAATTAGAGAGAGAGAGGTGGCACACCCAGGAGTCAAGACTGGCACACAAGCTGAGAGGGCAATATTACTCTCCCACTGTTTTTTTATGTATTTTTTGTTTTTTCAGGGAGACTTTAGAAACCCAATAATATTTTAAAAAAAAAATAAATAGGCTTTCTATGGCCCACTGAATGAGAGGGAGAGAGGTGGCACACCCAGGAGTCAAGACTGGCACACAAGCTGAAAGGGCAATATTACTCTCCCACTGTTTTTTTATGTATTTTTTGTTTTTTCAGGGAGACTTTAGAAACCCAATAATATTTTTAAAAAAAAATAAATAGGCTTTCTATGGCCCGCTGAATGAGAGGGAGAGAGGTGGCACACCCAGGAGTCAAGACTGGCACACAAGCTGAAAGGGCAATATTATTCTCCCACTGTTTTTTTAGGTTTTTTTTTTTTTTTCAGGGAGAATTAGAAACCAAATAATATTAAAAAAAAAAAATAAATAGGCTTTCTATGGCCCACTGAATGAGAGGGAGAGAGGTGGCACACCCAGGAGTCAAGACTGGCACACAAGCTGAAAGGGCAATATTACTCTCCCACTGTTTTTTTATGTATTTTTTGTTTTTTCAGGGAGACTTTAGAAACCCAATAATATTTAAAAAAAAAAATAAATAGGCTTTCTATGGCCCACTGAATGAGAGGGAGAGAGGTGGCACACCCAGGAGTCAAGACTGGCACACAAGCTGAAAGGGCAATATTACTCTCCCACTGTTTTTTTAGGTTTTTTTTTTTTTTTCAGGGAGACTTTAGAAACCAAATAATATAAAAAAAAAAAAAAAAAATAGGCTTGCTATAGCCCACTGAATGAGAGATAGCACACACAGCAGTGGCACACAAGCCCTGACTGAGGCCAATATTTTTCTCCCACTGATTGATGTAGTGTTTTTGTGTTGAGGTAGAATTTAGAACACAAATCACGGAAAAAATAAATAGGCTTTCTATGGCCCACTGAATGAAAGGGAGAGAGGTGGCACACCCAGGAGTCAAGACTGGCACACAAGCTGAAAGGGCAATATTACTCTCCCACTGTTTTTTTATGTATTTTTTGTTTTTTCAGGGAGACTTTAGAAACCCAATAATATTTAAAAAAAAAAATAAATAGGCTTTCTATGGCCCACTGAATGAGAGGGAGAGAGGTGGCACACCCAGGAGTCAAGACTGGCACACAAGCTGAAAGGGCAATATTACTCTCCCACTGTTTTTTTAGGTTTTTTTTTTTTTTTCAGGGAGACTTTAGAAACCAAATAATATAAAAAAAAAAAAAAAAAATAGGCTTGCTATAGCCCACTGAATGAGAGATAGCACACACAGCAGTGGCACACAAGCCCTGACTGAGGCCAATATTTTTCTCCCACTGATTGATGTAGTGTTTTTGTGTTGAGGTAGAATTTAGAACACAAATCACGGAAAAAATAAATAGGCTTTCTATGGCCCACTGAATGAAAGGGAGAGAGGTGGCACACCCAGGAGTCAAGACTGGCACACAAGCTGAAAGGGCAATATTACTCTCCCACTGTTTTTTTATGTATTTTTTGTTTTTTCAGGGAGACTTTAGAAACCCAATAATATTTAAAAAAAAAAATAAATAGGCTTTCTATGGCCCACTGAATGAGAGGGAGAGAGGTGGCACACCCAGGAGTCAAGACTGGCACACAAGCTGAAAGGGCAATATTACTCTCCCACTGTTTTTTTAGGTTTTTTTTTTTTTTTTCAGGGAGACTTTAGAAACCCAATAATATTTTAAAAAAAAAATAAATAGGCTTTCTATGGCCCACTGAATGAGAGGGAGAGAGGTGGCACACCCAGGAGTCAAGACTGGCACACAAGCTGAAAGGGCAATATTACTCTCCCACTGTTTTTTTAGGTTTTTTTTTTTTTTTCAGGGAGACTTTAGAAACCCAATAATATTTAAAAAAAAAAATAAATAGGCTTTCTATGGCCCACTGAATGAAAGGGAGAGAGGTGGCACACCCAGGAGTCAAGACTGGCACACAAGCTGAAAGGGCAATATTACTCTCCCACTGTTTTTTTATGTATTTTTTGTTTTTTCAGGGAGACTTTAGAAACCCAATAATATTTTTTAAAAAAAATAAATAGGCTTTCTATGGCCCGCTGAATGAGAGGGAGAGAGGTGGCACACCCAGGAGTCAAGACTGGCACACAAGCTGAAAGGGCAATATTATTCTCCCACTGTTTTTTTAGGTTTTTTTTTTTTTTTCAGGGAGAATTAGAAACCAAATAATATTAAAAAAAAAAAATAAATAGGCTTTCTATGGCCCACTGAATGAGAGGGAGAGAGGTGGCACACCCAGGAGTCAAGACTGGCACACAAGCTGAAAGGGCAATATTACTCTCCCACTGTTTTTTTAGGTTTTTTTTTTTTTTTCAGGGAGACTTTAGAAACCAAATAATATTAAAAAAAAAAAAAAAAAAAAAAAAAATAGGCTTGCTATAGCCCACTGAATGAGAGATAGCACACACAGCAGTGGCACACAAGCCCTGACTGAGGCCAATATTTTTCTCCCACTGATTGATGTAGTGTTTTTGTGTTGAGGTAGAATTTAGAACACAAATCACGGAAAAAATAAATAGGCTTTCTATGGCCCACTGAATGAAAGGGAGAGAGGTGGCACACCCAGGAGTCAAGACTGGCACACAAGCTGAAAGGGCAATATTACTCTCCCACTGTTTTTTTATGTATTTTTTGTTTTTTCAGGGAGACTTTAGAAACCCAATAATATTTTTTTAAAAAAATAAATAGGCTTTCTATGGCCCACTGAATGAGAGGGAGAGAGGTGGCACACCCAGGAGTCAAGACTGGCACACAAGCTGAAAGGGCAATATTACTCTCCCACTGTTTTTTTAGGTTTTTTTTTTTTTTCAGGGAGACTTTAGAAACCAAATAATATTAAAAAAAAAAAAAAAAAATAGGCTTGCTATAGCCCACTGAATGAGAGATAGCACACACAGCAGTGGCACACAAGCCCTGACTGAGGCCAATATTTTTCTCCCACTGATTGATGTAGTGTTTTTGTGTTGAGGTAGATTTTAGAACACAAATCACGGAAAAAATAAATAGGCTTTCTATGGCCCACTCAGTGAGAGATGGCACACACAGGGATGGCACTGTAGCAGAAATGCCAATCTTAATCTCCCACAAAAAAAAAAAAAAAAAAAAAAAAAAACTGTCCTACAATTACTATCTCCCTGCAGTAATGTAAGCCAGGTATGGCAGGCAGCAATAGGAGTGGACTGATGCACAAATTAAATAAAAAGTGTGGACAAACAAAAAAGATAGCTGTGCAGAAAGGAAGGAACAAGAGGATATGTGCTTTGAAAAAAGCAGTTGGTTTCCACAGTGGCGTACACACAGCAATACAGCTATCACGGAGCCTTCTAGGGCAGCCCAATGAGCTACAGCGCTGAGGGGAAAAAAAAAAAAAAATAGCTTCCACAGTCCCTGCACACCGAAGGTGGTGTTGGACAGTGGAAATCGCTGCAGCACAAGCGGTTTGGTGGTTAGTGGACCCTGCCTAACGCTCTCCCTGCTTCTGACGAAGCGGCAGCAACCTCTCCCTAAGCTCAGATCAGCAGCAGTAAGATGGCGGTCGGCGGGAACGCCCCTTTATAGCCCCTGTGACGCCGCAGACAGCAAGCCAATCACTGCAATGCCCTTCTCTAAGATGGTGGGGACCAGGATCTATGTCATCACGCTGCCCACACTCTGCGTTCACCTTCATTGGCTGAGAAATGGCGCTTTTCGCGTCATTGAAACGCGACTTTGGCGCGAAAGTCGCGTACCGCATGGCCGACAAGCACAGGGGTCGGATCGGGTTTCATGAGACGCCGACTTAGCCAAAAGTCGGCGACTTTTGAAAATGATCGACCCGTTTCGCTCAACCCTAGTGCAGAGTAACACTATTTACCAGTGACCCTGTGCGGTTTCCCTTGCACCTCCATGCAGGGATGCCGGCATATTCACTGCCCCGCTGCATGACCTGGTCCCTGTTAAGCTTCCTGTCTCCTGTTGTGAACTCTGTTTCCGGGCTCCCTCCTGTGGTCGTGAGGGGTACTGTGTGAGTTCTCTCTTTGGGCTCCCCCTGGTGGCTCTTTTTGTTATTTTGCAGGTTTCTGGCAGGATCAGCTGTCTCGTCATCTGCTAGTTAGGTTTCCTATTTAATCCACCTGCTCCTTCATTCCTTGCCTGTTGTCATTGTATTCAGTGCTATTCTGATTGCCCCTGTCTACATCCGTTATCAGTCTCTCCAAGAGAAGCTAAGTTTTGTTTGCTTATTTTTGCTCATCTGTGTTCAAGATGTTTCCTAGTATATGATGAGTTTTGTCCAGCTTGCTAATATGTGATTTTCCTGCTTGCTGGTGCTCTGGGGTGCTGAGTTGCTCCCCCCACATCGTTAGTTGGTGTGGGGGTTCTCGCATTCTCTGCGTGGATATTTTTGCATAGGGTTTTTTACTGACCGCACAAATCCCTTGCTATTTTCTGCTATCTAGCGTTAGCGGGCCTCATTTGCTTAACCTGTTTCATCTCTGCGTTTGTCTTTTCCTCTTAACTCACCGTTATTATTTGTGGGGGGCTTCTATATCTCTGGGGTTATTTCTCTGAGGCAAGTGAGGTCTTTACTTTCTCTTTAGGGGTAGTCAGTTTCTCAGGCCGTGAAGAGACGTCTAGGATTTTAGGAAACGTTCCACGGCTACCTTTAGTGTGTGCGGTTAGGATCAGGTTTTGCGGTCAGTCCAGTTACCACATCCCCAGAGCTCGTCCTATTTTCTTCTACTTAGCTGGTTAGATTTGTGATCCTAAGCCACTAGGATCATAACAGTCTCCATGTATTGTGCATGCCACACTTCCAAGCCGTACACCCAGTTTGCATGTGTGCTCTCCTGCACTTATAGGGGCAGTGCGTCAACACAGTTAAATGCCCCCAGCCATTGGCTGGGAGGCATTTAGCATAAAGGTACCTTCACACTAAACAACTTTCCAACGAGAACGACAACGATCCGTGACGTTGCAGCGTCCTGGATAGCGATCTCGTTGAGTTTGACAAGCAGCAGCGATCTGGATCCCGCTGTTATATCGCTGGTCGGAGCTAGAAGTCTGGAACTTTATTTGGTCGCTAGATAGGCATGTATCGTCATGTTTGACAGCAAAAGCAACGATGTCAGCAATGTTTTTACATGGAGCGTGAACGATAAGTGAGTCGCCGTTACGTCACTGGATCGCTCCTGCATCGTTCTGGAGTTGCTGTGTTTGACGTCTCTACAGCGACCTAACAGCGACGCTCCAGCAATCTAGTTTAGGTCGGATCGTTGTCTATATCGCTGGAGCGTCGCTTAGTGTAATGGTACCTTTAGAATGCACCTGCAAGATGGTTCCCAGCCAATAGCTGGGAGGCATCTTGTTTAAAAGGCACCCTCCTCAATAGGGAGGTGCCAAGCAGCCAAGTATCGTTAGGTGGTGTGGTAGTCTACAAATGAGTTGTGAGGTCCGCATCTCCTGGTGTGGTCAGTGTCATGAATTCATGTCCCTGGTTCTTATGCAGCCAGTCCTGAACTCAAAGTCTCTAGCCCTTGTGTGACCAGTACTGAATCCAAAGTCTGCGGTCCTTGTGCAGCCAGTCCTGAATCCATGGTCCCTGGTCCTAGTGAGGTTAGTGCTTGAGCCTCATCCTTTAGTCCGTATCCATCCAGTCCCTGAATCAGTATCCGAGACCTGTGTGTCTGAACGTGTGCCTATCCAAGTACTCCATGCATCTAAACTGTCCTAACAGTCTTAAAATCAGCCCTGACTGAGTGTCCATGTCCATGTTCTATCCATGGATCCTGAACCTAGTAGTCTGAATGAGCATGAGTACATGCTCATGTTAGTAACCATTGTGCAGAGGATCCAGGACCCATTAGTCCGAACGGTGTCCGAGTTCTATCCTTGCCTGCATACCTGACCCCTGGGGTCAACAGCTGTAGTATCGGAGACTGCCTAAGAGTGCTTCCTGGTGGCTACCTGTAGCCAAGCCTGACTCCATCATCAGGAACTACAGTGAACAACAGGTAGCTGCTTAGCTACGCTTCTCCTAGGTAAGCCTCAGAACTTTTTAAATTGTCCTGAAGACATAGATGGAGAAAAATGTTGTAGGAGTAATGATATGGGGTAATACCTGGAAATAGAGGACAGGTCAAAGGATAATGTCCTAAGTTTGGGAATGATGATTGTAAGTTTTAATGGTTCAGGTTGGGGTTAAGCATATAAATGGTGAGATGTGATTTGGAGAGAAGTGCGTAAAGCTATTCTTCAGTGATGGTGAGGAAACATGTTAGGGGATAAGAATACTGAGCAGTTACATGGATGGATTGTGTTGGTGATTGCAAGATAAAGTTTTCTCAGGAGGCACGGAACTTTTCATATTGAGAGTTGTAGGTTCATAACCGCTAATGTGCTGAATCTTACTAATCCTTGGTCATGATATGGTTTCCCTGATCTACAAGATCCAAATAACGTGTTTGTTATCTATAAAATGGTATGTTTGCAAGTGTTTTTATTTTTTTGTATGATGGCAGACTTTTAATACTCATGTATGACATTATCTACCATAATGTACAATGTAATGTATGTCTAGCAACATATTTCTCTGGATATAATATTTGATCACTGAGAGATTCCAGTAGCTAGACTCATTGTGATTAGATGATAAATAAAAGATTTTAATTGAAAACATACTATTTCAGTTGTCTGTTAATAATTTTTTGTTGTGTGTGTACATGAGGAATAACACAATTTCCAGCCAATTTATGACTTGTATCCAACATATTTCACTAGTTTTCTCATCTCTGATTTTCAGTTGTTTCTGAGCTAGTAGGTACAGACTAGTTGCTATAATGTCTCCTGTACTCAGAAAACACAACCATGAGGTATTTCTATTATATAGCACATGTTCAGAAGCAGCATAAAGGACAATATACAGCAGCATTGAGCAGTGTAACTGTGAATACAGCACTGGAGTGATGTAAAACACTTAACATATGTCAATAGCACTTGTCTGTGTGTCTGTACCTATCTGTTTCAGTAAGAACCATTTGGAGGATATCAGCGCACACACATAGAGCAGTATTGCCTGGTAAGGTTGGTGGAAGACAGGAGTATGTGCTCACCTGGAGGTGTTGTGTGAAGGCACAACACCTGTAGATGCATATACCTGCTGTTGCAGCCCTGTTGCTGGAGAAAAAAACTTTGTCCAGATGAATAATAATAAAGGTGGCCGATATCATTACTGTAAATGAGAAACCTTTGGTGTTTCAAAATAATTCTCTATTGGTTTAATGCGTTTTGGCGCCAGACTAGTGCCTTTCTTAAGATAACTCCCCCCAAAAAAAAATATTATGATATGATATTTATTGAAACCAAACAGGAAAAAGAGGAAAATGTCATACAACACAACTTCTAAACACAAGATCCAGAAAGCTTGCGCCCTTGTCTTCACTCTGCGGCAGTGCCCGGGAATTACCACTCTTTTTCCTGTTTGGTTTGAATACGTTTCTTCCCACCAGCATGTGGGTCAATGGTCGGAGCAGCAGCCCTTCATTTTTACAAATACAAAGTTATGGCGGATCATCACTCAGGCCAGTGAACATGTACAATCCTTTGCTTGCTGTGTCTTATATTGGGGGTAACACACTTGGAGTCCCTTTTCTCTTTTTCTGTTTAGGATATGATATTTGTTTTCTTACCTTGAGAAAGATGCCAAAATGCGTTGGAACAATAAAAAACATTTTGGAACACAAAAGGCTTCTCATTCACCGCCGCGCAGCCCGTTCAGTGTGACATTGTCCTCCTCTATTACCTGTTTCACCAAGATCCTTTCTCATCTTCCCCTTCCTTTTTCCACTGAATTAAATAGGCAACTGAGATCTGACCTCTCGACAATCTGACTGTCTACCTTGCCTTGACCAAGACAAATCTTAGTTGTTTTTCTGAGTGTATGGGGCAGGATGGAGGAGCAAAAGAAGTCACTGATAAGAGGAGAACCTAGCACGATTCTCTGATATGATATATAACAAAGATTCTTATCTTAAGTTCTACTACACAAAGACTAGGGTGCTCAAAAGGTTGCATTGGCCCATGAGAAAAGACTATTACTATTAAAGACCTGATATAGTTGGTGGCCCTCTTTGATGATTTTGCATTGGGGCACTCTGGTTTCAAGTTACGCCACTGCTTCTACTATTGATGTAGAAGAGATTTGTTGAAAACGCAGAGACCATTCAAAGAAGAGGTTGAATTCGCGAGAAAATAAATGTTTAAAATAAAATGAAAACTTTCCAAAGAAGAAAATATGGTAACCTGAATGTGAGGTATGGAAATTGTCAGATAGCAGCAGGGTTAACAATAGCTCATAACCCTCATAGCTCTGCGTAGTGTCATGAAAGTGTTGCACCTGGATGCATCAGATACAGTTTTTCCACATATGAGATTAACATCTAATTACTTTTAAAAACCAACTATTAAATGTAGCACAATATGCCAATCTTAATGCCATCTTTTCACTTCAGTGCACGGCAAAATTGTTCTAGTGAATTAACTTGAATCCATGCGTGTTCTTTGTTGAATTAATAGGTGCATGCAGGTGCTGTGAAGCCTTCAAAAGGTACACAGGTAGCTCATTATATACTGCAACAATCTTGGCATGAGCAATGAAGAATATTTCTATCTATTTATATGGAGATCTTCAGCCAATTTTTTTAGGTAAACGGAGGTCAAAAAGAAAATATAACATCGAAAAATTATGAGGAACTGTTGGGAGAGTTCTTGGAACGAGTCACACAGCTACAGGCGATGGCAGGTGGAAATACAAACTTAAGGAACCAACGATGTGTTAAGTAGGTGTTGGACAGATTTCAAAAACAGCAATAAACTATAAATTCTTCTTTCAGCAGAAATAGACTATATCTAATAGATATTATCAGCTCCAACGCATATTTACGTTTAATTAGACCAAATGAGAGAAAACACATAATGAAGTATTTCTACCATCTGCTTACGCTAGACATCTGTGGGCATCTCCAGTTACGCAATGTCAAACTACACTATAAACTACTACTTTGGTAATACTTATCAAACCTATCTTTTATAATAAGTAATACATTTTATTATTATAATTTTAGAATATGAATAATATATTTATGTGCTGATTTGTTAGAAAATCTGTTTTTATAGTAATATGTCGTAGCACTGGCGGAGACAGATAAAAGAAGGATTGAAAAATATATCAGCCCTTTGCAGCCCAAAGCACTCCTTTCTGGTTTGCTTCACTTCCCAGATTCCAGGATGTTCTGGTTGTATTATGATCCAGACTGCCAGAACAGATACAGGGGTTGCAGTAGTGCTGGCATCCTTGCATGCTGCCCCTCTCCCCAGCAGGGACACAGAGCCACTCACCGCCAAGGCCACGCACTCTCGCCTCCTCCTGCTGCTGCTGTCCAGGGTTTGTTTAGGGTGCGTGCACGGTCCTGTTTTTTTTAAAGGGACAGCTTGTACCATCCTAAAGTGTCCTGAGCCAATGGCTGGGAGACATTTATGATTTAAGGCACCTCCACCTGATGGGAGGTGCCTGTGCAACATTGATAGTTTGTTTCTAAACACACTTGCTAGTTCTCAGATCCCTGTCCACTAGTTCCCACTAGTGATTGTTTGTAGAGATGGGCAAACCCGAACAGTAAAGTTCGGCGTCATACCGAACACCTACTATTCGGGCACGGACACCGAACACAGACTTCACCAGGAAGTCAGTGTTACTGTTCGGGTTCTGTCTCCAGAACACCGGGTGTTTGTTGCGCTGTCATGTGCATAGATAGAAGGTCAGTCCACAAATTTATTTTTTATTCTTGAGCACATCCGTCAGTATGAAGAGCAGTGCAAAGGATCTAAGCACTAAAATAGCTCAAGACACTTAATACACCATTGAATAGAAGCTTGTTTGGTAACAAGACATAGGGCCTCTAAAAGCACCTAATTCTGTCTAAATTTTAGTCACATTTGGTTGGATATGTTAAGCAGACTTGGGTAAAATTAAACTTTTAATTGGATATATTTCAATGTTTTAAGAAAACGCTAAATTTTTGATAAAAGCTTTCTGCTCTTCATGAAAAAAGTATATTTGGGAAATATGCCATACAATTTCTCTTATCTTTTCTTGGACAATAAAAAATGCACATTGATCTTTTATAAGCTGTAATGAGTTTACTGAGATAAGAGGAAATGTTTTTAAGAATTAATTTACTTGAATATCACCATTCCACATTTGGAGAAAAATCTTAAAAAGTCAAAACTGCAAGTGCGGCTATTTTTTATTATTTGACATGATTTCTTTGGGTTTTGTGAATTTATTATCCTTATTTTTAGACACAGGTGAAACATTAATATTTAATAGTTCAATAGTTGTCCAAATTGTTATAGACACAGGTCAACGTGTAATTCTAACGCTTTTTGTTTCAAAGGAAGGCAAAGTCCTAACGCAACAGGTGCTAATTGCATCATAATAGAGGAAAAATATCTTTCCTAACTCCGCAATATGACAAAGAGGAGTGAATGTTTTGAAATTCAAATTTGCCATATTCATAATATTTTCCCTGGAAATTTGGTTCATAGTGAAACTAAACTACACCAAATTTCCAATTGTACTGGAAAAAACATTATGATGCTTTTTTCTTTTCCTCATATACTAGTCTACACTCTTGTGCTGTCACACACTATCTGTCCATCTGTACTGTGCATTTAGTGTGTGATGGATTTAAAGCACTATCTCTACGGTTAAGCTGAGAGCTCTGAAGTTATATCACTATCCAGATTCACCACAAAATGGCTGCTGCATTTCCTGCTTCCGCTTTTATACAGGTTATGATAGTTTCTCCTGATTAGTTGTACTAGACCATGTCATTTGATAGAAAAAAAATCATTATTGAGAAGCCTAATCTACATCGTGATTCTTTGGTTGATGCAGCAACGATTTTGAGTGATTCACGCCAAATAAATTGAAAATTGTTTGAATTTGGCTTTTTCAGTAACATTTTTATGAGAATTCAGTTTGCATCAAGTCAATTTGGAAACCTCTAATAGTGATCAGACTAGTTCTTGGAAGTTGGGATCAATGTCCCATCAAATAATCTAGTATTCAGGCCCTCATTGAACTTGTTTAGTGAATCGACCATTGCAACATGTTGCGGCATAGAGTTGTGGCATTTCACTGCTTTACAGAAAAGAATTTTCCCCCTTACCAATAATAACATTATTTGGGGATTGCCTTATAATTTTTTTTTATATTGAAATAAAACTACTAGACACTGGCGCTGACCACTAGGAGAGGACAAAAAGGTGTACAGTTGCTGCTGGTGAATAACAGGTGCAGTGTCTGACCCTGTTAGTGCATTAAACCAAGAGGAATATAAAATAAATTATATTCACCACGCTACTTTTGTACCAATTGGTCTAAAAGGACAAAAAAGTAGAGTGTACTTACTCTTGTGGTGGAGAAGGTTAGCAATTTCTCTTGGTGACGTGAGAGGATGTAATGTCCAAAAATGGAAACTAGTAAAATGATGTAGCAATTAGTGACATATTCACAGTAGATTGTACTGATAGAGGAGGTCACACAGGTGGCCTGTCCGGGTACTATTCAGGACATCCATCCCCGTGCTCTTCAGGGCTTAGCACACCCAACACCGAGGTATCTACCAGGACCTTGCACATGGACCATTCAGGTCCCCTCACTCAGACCACACAGGAACATGTGACCCACACCCTGGTCACATTATAAACATTAACCACTCCCCTAGGTGGGAGTGTGTGTGTGTGGCTAGTTTTTCCCGCCCATCTCACATAACTAGCCCTGCCAGCCTCCCATTATAAACATACCAAATACTTGTGGGACTATAGGTCCCAGAACACCACATCGCTTCAGGCTGGCAGCGCAGAGTCTTCCCCTCTGCGACACACATATCGGCCATTCACAATACTGCCGGACTTTATCACATTACCACAGTCATGCCTGCAATTGCCATGCATTCCTATGGCCTCAATACGCCTCCGTGCGTATACTGGGGAGACCATGCAGCGCCCCCTACCTGTTACAGGGGTCACTGCATCACAACTGAGATAAACAGGAAATTTACAAACCTTTCAGTCACAGCACCTGCTTTATACCATTTGTTAAAAGATAATATAAAAAATATAAAATAAGTAATATTCACCGCGCTACTGTTGTACCAATTGGTCTAAAAGGACAAAAAAGTAGAGTGTACTTACTCTTGTGGTGAAGAAGGTTAGCAATTTCTCTTGGTGACGTGAGAGGATGTAATGTCCAAAAATGGAAACTAGTAAAATGATGCAGCAATTAGTGACATATTCACAGTAGATTGTACTGATAGAGGAGGCGACTACCTTAAGGCCATGTCGAGGGTGGAATCCAAGTGGATATTCACCCACGACACCCTAGCCCCGCACAGGCTCAATCAAGAAATAGAATTGTATGCATTTTAAACCACTTTATTTTCAATTTTCAGCCCCTTGTACTCCACCATTTTTGGCCCCCGTTTTTTATATACACTTATTTGGTGCTACTAGTTAATATTTATTGCTTTTTGAGTATTAACTTTATTCATTTTATCAAACTTTTAAGAAAGAGGGAAAAAAAAAGGGGGAAAAAAAGGTCAGGCATGTTTTAGTTTTCTGTTTCTTTTGTTCTAAAGTAACTAAACAAATATATGGGGAGTGCAACTACACATTTAAATATTTAAACATTTGGGTGATGCATTTCTTAATACATGCATTTTTCCGGGGGCACACTATTCCAAGTAGCAAGTAAGCACCATTACTGGCACCCCCTTAGAATGACCCAATTTTATACATACTACAGAAAACTTTTATTAGTTTTTTCCTTATACATTTTTTCCTCATAAATTTTCCCTTTCCCCCCTTCATGTTTTTATTGATATGCCCTTTTTATTCTCATTTTTTAATCTAATTTTCTTAATAAAGGTATTTTTAATCTCAGTTTTTTTATTTCCATAATAAAGGTGATTCACCAATCTTACTACTAACTACATCCACATGACATATTTGTTCTGCTGGATCTTTTAATTACACCTATGACTGGTACTGCAGATTAGAAGACACATATTGAATCCACAATTATGCCCCCTATAGTGCAAACCACACCATTTAAAATAATCCAATTAGCTGGATATCACAACCAAGCGTGCTGTAATGATTGTCCATTAGGGTACCGTCACACAGTGGCATTTTTATCACTACGACGGCACGATTCGTGACGTTCTAGCGATATAGTTACGATCTAGCAGTGTCTGACACGCAGCAGCGATCAGGGACCCTGCTGAGAATCGTACGTCGTAGCAGATCGTTAGAAACTTTCTTTCGTCGCTGGATCTCCCGCTGTCATCGCTGGATCGTTGTGTGTGACAGCGATCCAGCGATGCGTTCACTTGTAACCAGGGTAAACATCGGGTTACTAAGCGCAGGGCCGCGCTTAGTAACCCGATGTTTACCGTGGTTACCAGCGTAAAAGTAAAAAAAAAAAAAACGTACATACTCACCATCTGATGTCCGTCAGGTCCCTTGCCGTCTGCTTCCCGCTCTGACTGTGACTACCGGCCGGAAAGTGAGAGCAGATCACAGCGGTGACGTCACTGCTGCACTCTGCTCTCACTGTACGGCCGGATCTCAGTCAGAGCGGGAAGCAGACGGCAAGGGACCTGACGGACATCAGATGGTGAGTATGTACGGTTTTTTTTTTTTTACTTTTACGCTGGTAACCACGGTAAACATCGGGTTACTAAGCGTGGCCCTGCGCTTAGTAACCCAATGTTTTCCCTGGTTACCAGCGAACCTCGGCATCGTTGGTCGCTGGAGAGCGGTCTGTGTGACAGCTCCCCAGCGACCACACAACCACTTACCAACGATCACGGCCAGGTCGTATCGCTGGTCGTGATCGTTGGTAAATCGTTATGTGAGACGGTACCCTTAGAAACCCTAGGGAAAGTACTTTTGGATCCATTAGATTAGATTATCTGAGACTTGATTCAGGTGATGCACTCTGCAGGCAGGCTGATATATAAAGGAGGAAGCAGCAGGGATGGACCTAGCCATGATGAAGAGGGGAGTTACCCCTTGAAACGCCTAGGAAAGTGTCCTACCCACGCACCCGTCCTTCCATACAGTGACATCACGTCAGCCCCGCCCCTCATCCTCGCCGCATCCTCAGCGTTTGCTTCCAGCCGGGGCACGCTAGGTGCAGGCGTCTCGTGCTATCCCCTATTCCCCGCAGGGGAACTGCAAGTGGCAGAGACATACTCCTGACTTAACAGCGCCAGACAATTCACAGCACCACCACCGCTAATACTCAAGTAAGTGGTTTTCAGACATAAGTCATTACGGGATGCCAGTACAGGATCCCCTGACGATATTATCCTATTACTATCGAGCAGCTATACCTAGCCGGCTCCATAGATACCTGGCTTAATATAGCCAATCATTTAAGGATGGACTAAGAGCATTAACATAGCGCACAAGCCAATGTCAGATTAACGGCTTTCTATCAGCAGATATATCAATCAGTAAGTACCATTAACCCCTTTCTGACATTGGATGTACTATCCCGTCGAGGTGGGGTGGGCGCATAAGACCACCGATGGGATAGTACGTCTAGCACGATCGGCGGCGCTCACGGGGGGAGCGCGGCCATTCGCGGCCGGGTGTCAGCTGACTATCGCAGCTGACATCCGGCACTATGTGCTAGGAGCGGTCATGGACCGCCCCCGGCACATTAACCCCCGGAACACTGCGATCAAACATGATCGCAGTGTGCCGGCGGTACAGGGAAGCATCGCGCAGGGAGGGGGTTCCCTGAGTGCTTCCCTGACACCCCCGGAGCAACGCGATGTGATCGCGTTGCTGCGAGGGTCTCTTACCTCCTCCTCGCTGCAGGTGCCCGGATCCAAGATGGTCGCGGCATCCGGGTCCTGCAGGGAGGGAGGTGGCTTACCAAGTGCGTGCTCAGAGCAGGCGCTGGTAAGCCTGCAGCGCTGGAACTCAGATCGGTGATCTGACAGAGTGCTGTGCAAACTGTCAGATCAGCGATCTGTGATGTCCCCCCCTGGGACAAACTAAAAAAAAAAATTTCCACATGTGTAAAAAAAAAAAAAAAAATTCCTAAATAAAGAAAAAATATATATATTATTCCCATAAATACATTTCTTTATCTAAATAATAAAAAAAACAATAAAAGTACACATATTTAGTATCTCCGCGTCCATAACGACCCCACCTATAATAAAGCTATATCACTAGTTAACCCTTTCAGTGAACACCGTAGGGGGAAAAAAAAAACGAGGCAAAAAAACAACGCTTTATTATCATACCGCCAAGCAAAAAGTGGAATAACACGTGATCAAAAAGATGGATATAACTAACCATGGTACCACTGAAAACGTCATCTTGTCCTGCAAAAAACGAGCCGCCATACAGCATCATCAAAGAAAAAATAAAAAAGTTATAGTCCTCAGAATAAAGCGATGCCAAAATAATTATTTATTCTATAAAATAGTTTTTATCGTATAAAAGCGCCAAAGCATAAAAATAGATATAAATGAGGTATCGCTGTAATCGTACTGACCCGAAGAATAAAACTGCTTTATCCATTTTACCAAACGCGGAACAGTATAAACGCCTCCCCCAAAAGAAATTCATGAACAGCTGGTTTTTTTTCATTCTGCCTCACAAAAATCGGAATAAAAAGCGATCAAAAACTATCACGTGTCCGAAAATGTTACCAATAAAAACGTAAACTCGTCCCACAAAAAACAAGACCTCAAATGACTCTGTGGACCAAAATATGGAAAATTTATAGGTCTCAAAATGTGGAGACGCCCAAACCTTTTTGCTATAAAAAGCGTCTTTTAGTGTGTGACGGCTGCCAATCATAAAAATCTGCTATAAAAAATGCTATAAAAGTAAATCAAACCCCCCTTCATCACCCTCTTAGTTAGGGAAAAATAATAAAATTAAAAAAATGTATTTATTTCCATTTTCCCATTAGGGTTAGGGCTAGGGTTAGGGCTAGGGTTAGGGTTAGGGCTAGGGTTAGGGCTAGGGTTAGGGCTAGGGTTAGGGCTAGGGTTAGGGTTAGGGCTAGGGTTAGGGCTAGGGTTGGGGCTAGAGTTAGGGCTAGGGTTAGGGTTGGGGCTAGGGTTGGAGCTAAAGTTTGGGTTAGGGTTGGGGCTAAAGTTAGGGTTAGGGTTTGGATTACATTTACGGTTGGGATTAGGGTTGGGATTAGGGTTAGGGGTGTGTTTGGATTAGAGTTTCAGTTAGAATTGGGGAGTTTTCACTGTTTAGGCACATCAGGGGCTCTCCAAATGCGACATGGCGTCCGATCTCAATTCCAGCCAATTCTGCATTGAAAAAGTAAAACAGTGCTCCTTCCCTCCGAGTTTCCTGTGTGCCCAAACAGGGGTTTACCCCAACATATGGGGCATCAGCGTACTCGGGACAAATTGGACAACAACTTTTGGGGTCCAAGTTCTCTTGTTACCTTTGGGAAAATATAAATTTGGGGGGCTAAAAATCATTTTTGTGGGAAAAAAAAAGATTTTTTATTTTCATGGCTCTGCATTGTAAACTGTAGTGAAACACTTGGGGGTTCAAAGTTCTCACAACACATCCAGATAAGTTCCTTGGGGGGTCTAGTTTCCAATATGGGGTCACTTGTGGGGGGTTTCTACTGTTTGGGTACATCAGGGGCTCTGCAAATGCAACGTGACGCCTGCAAACCAATCCATCTAAGTCTGCATTCCAAATGGCGCTCCCTCCCTCCCAAGCTCTGCCATGCACCCAAACAGTGGTTCCCCCCCACATATGGGGTATCAGCGTACTCAGGACAAATTGGACAACAACATTTGGGGTCCAATTTATCCTGTTACCCTTGTGAAAATACAAAACTGGGGGCTAAAAAAATCATTTTTTTGAAAAAAAATAATTTTTATTTTCACGGCTTTGCGTTATAAACTGTAGTGAAACACTTGGGGGATCAAAGCTCTCAAAACACATCTAGATAAGTTCCTTAGGGGGTGTACTTTCCAAAATGGTGTCTCTTGTGGGGGGTTTAATGTTTAGGCACATCAAGGGCTTTCCAAACGCGACATGGCGTCCCATCTTAATTCCAGTCAATTTTGCATTGAAAAGTCACATGGCGCTCCTTCCCTTCTGAGCTCTGCCATGCGCCCAAACAGTGGTTTACCCACACATATGGGGTATCGGCGTACTCAGGACAAATTGCACAACAACTTTTGTGGTCCAATTTCTTCTCTTACCCTTGGGAAAATAAAAAATTGGGGGCGAAAAGATAATTTTAGTGAAAAATATGATTTTTTATTTTTACGGCTCTGCATTATAAACTTTTGTGAAGCACTTGGTGGGTCAAAGTGCTCACCACACATCTAGATAAGTTCCTTGGGGGTCTACTTTCCAAAACGGTGTCACTTGTGGGGGGTTTCAATGCTTAGGCACATCAGGGGCTCTCCAAACGCAACATGGCGTTCCATCTCAATTCCAGTCAATTTTGCATTGAAAAGTCAAATGGCGCTCCTTCCTTTCTGAGCTCTGCGGTGCGCCCAAACAGTGGTTTACCCCCACATATGGGGTATCAGCGTACTCAGTACAAATTGTACAACAACTTTTGGGGTCCACTTTCTCCTGTTACCCTTGGTAAAATAAAACAAATTGGAGCTGAAATAAATTTTGTTTAAAAAAAATTTAAATGTTAATTTTTATTTAAACATTCCAAAAATTCCTGTGAAACACCTGAAGGGTTAATAAATTTCTTGAATGTGGTTTTGAGCACCTTGAGGGGTGCAGTTTTTAGAATGGTGTCACACTTGGGTATTTTCTATCATATAGACCCTTCAAAATGACTTCAAATGAGATGTGGTCCCTAAAAAAAATGGTGTTGTAAAAATGAGAAATTGCTGGTCAACTTTTAACCCTTATAACTCCCTAACAAAAAAAAATTTTGGTTCCTAAATTGTGCTGATATAAAGTAGACATGTGGGAAATGTTACCTATTAAGTATTTTGTGTGACATATCTCTGTGATTTAAGGGCATAAAAATTCAAAGTTGGAAAATTGCGAAATTTTAAAATTTTTTGCCAAATTTCCATTTTTTTCACAAATAAACGCAAGTTATATAGAATAAATTTTAACACTTTCATGAAGTACAATATGTCATGAGAAAACAATGTCCGAATTGCCAAGATCCGTTGAAGCGTTCCAGAGTTGTAACCTCATAAAGGGACAATGGTCAGAATTGTAAAAATTGGCCCGG
This sequence comes from Ranitomeya variabilis, assembly GCF_051348905.1. Taxonomy (NCBI): domain Eukaryota; kingdom Metazoa; phylum Chordata; class Amphibia; order Anura; family Dendrobatidae; genus Ranitomeya; species Ranitomeya variabilis. Next base: position 277,477,524 of record NC_135235.1, on the reverse strand, counting down.
TCATTAACGTGCAAACCACCCTTGGGTGTAAAGGGGTTAATTTATTGGTATTTTTTCCTGCAATACACTGTGTTCCCAATATATTCCCAGTACATCGTATCTTTACATTTGTAGCCAGCCATCTTTAAGTCTCTCATCGAGATCCAGCATATATTCACACCAGCAGACACGTTTTTTTTTTCTTCAATCCTTGCCTCTCATCGGAGTAAGTAACAAGCAAATATATTAAACGAACACGTATATTAGTACAATCTACTGTGAATATGTCACTAATTGCTGCATCATTTTACTAGTTTCCATTTTTGGACATTACATCCTCTCACATCACCAAGAGAGATATCTAACCTTCTCCACCACAAGAGTAAGTACACTCTACTTTTTTGTCCTTTTAGACCAATTGGTACATCAGTAGCGCGGTGAATATTACTTATTTTATATTTTTTATATTATCTTTTTACAAATGGTATTAAAGCAGGTGCTGTGACTGAAAGGTACGCAACTTTCCTGTTTATCTCAGTGGAATAGAATTTTACACGTTCCAGAATGACTGACTGCCTGGGGCCCCAAATGGTAAGTTCTTATTGAACAATACAAGCAAAAATAAGAAACTTTATACTGCTTAGTTAGCATTTTTTCTCCCCTACCTCCTAGATGTGTAATTCACCTTAAGGCTATGTGCACACGTTGCGGATTGGGGTGCAGAATTTTCCGTACAAAATCCGCATCTCCTGGCAGAAACCGCAGGTGCAGATTTGCCGCAGATTTTGTGCGGTTTTGATGCAGAATTAATGTGGATTTTGTGCGGATTTTCTGCGTTTTTTACCACTGCGGATTTCTATAATGGAAGGGTGCAGAAACGCTGCAGTTCAGCACAAAAGAAGTGACATGCATTTCTTTTCAATCCGCAGCGGATTCAGTGCGGATTTTTCCGCACCATTAGCACAGCTTTTTTTTTTCCTATTGATTTACATTGTACTGTAAATCACTGTGCGGAACTGCAGCGTTTCTGCGCGGAAAAATCCGCTGCGGATCGGCACCAATTCCGCATCGTGTGCACACAGCCTATAAGTCATAGTCAGAACAAATGCACTACCAGCTTACTGAAGGGTCTGATTACAGCTGCATATTAAAATGCTGCTGTTTAATTTCCTCTATGCGCTTTTAGGGGAGAGTTAAGGGGAAGAGCAGAGAGAGTGAGAAGAGAGACAGAAAGATAGTGCTGCTGCTTTATGGTAAGTGCTTTATCTCACCCAGAGCTGGATTATTGGAGAGCAGGAATCCCTCATGTCTGTGTGTACTGGACATCAGATACATCTTAGCATATAGTTTCTACCCTCTAGCTCAGAGATAACTGAAAATTAATGTCAGAGCCTGTAGAGGAAAACAGGTGAAAAAACCTTATTCCACTTGTACACGTTCAAGAGCTTATTCTGAAAAGTTACCTGAAGCAAGAGTTGTTTTGGGACAGTCCATGTGTGACACTTGTAAAACCAGTTATAATTTTGATTAGTGCAATAGAATAAGAAATATAATAATAATAATAATAATAATAATATTTAATAAAAAGAAAACAATCTGACATGAAAAAGTTTTCGGCAAATGAAACAGAAATTATTTCCATTGCCAATATCATTCAAAGCTTTTAATCATCATTTTATCTAACCGTCACTTTGAACAATAATATGCACGTTCAAAAGCTTGTTTCTTTACTGCATCTTTAAGGAGAGCTGAGAAATATCAGACTCAGAGATGCTCTTTGTAGTTTAATAATTAGATTTGCATTACAGGTTACGATGACAAAGGAATGATTCTTCCACATCTAATATTATAGCGTTCGGTGAATGGATTCACTGATTAAAAATGACTGAGCGAAAATTTGCATGTACTATACACAATTTTCTGCTATTGTCATTTTAAAAAGCATTTAAAATAAGGAGAAAAAAATCTTGATAATATAGAAAAATGGAGCGTTTGTGAAGGATACTGTATATTTCATTCTACATCCTCAGCAATATTTGCTTTCGCTACAAATGTGGATTCCCTCATTTGACATATATAATTCTGCTATATTACCAGAAGCAAAATTGCCTAAATCCTAGTATTTGATGATATACCAGGGATTACATGGGGAGTAACAACTGGGCCTGGAGAGGATGGGGGCCCAAACTGAAGCAGAAGACTCTTTTAAATGAGAAGTAGGCAGTGTTCCTCCTTCCAGCAGTGCCACCTCTGCCTGTGCGATCTGAGATCCATGTCATCGAGCTCATCTATAGATGGACTGCAAGGGAGGGGTAATATGTTGGACTGCAGGGGAGGGTTAAGCTATTTTCAAGGGTATGATGTCATCAATTTTGATTGCCATGGAATAACAATTTGATGAGCGGGTGTTGGCACAGAATGTTGAGCGAAGGGGAGTGTGCTGTGATTTTGTGAGTGTAGGGGGAGCGGAATGATGAGCTGAAGAGTGGAAGGGGTTTTGGTTGCCTGGACTGATGAATAGAGATGTGCCACAGGATGATGAATTGGGGATGCCACTGAATGATGAGCAGGGAGATGACATGAGATGATGAGTGGGAGAAGATGTGGAATGACAAGTGACATGGGCTAGAGAATGAGGAACTTCTGATTGGGAAGGAGATAAGGACATGCCTCTGAGCGGAAGAACAGGAGTAAGGAGTTGCCCCAGAATGATGAGCAGGAGGACCCATTCAAAACGTTTTCTCTGGGACCCATTAGAATATTTTCCCAAACCCAGTCTTACCATTGACTCTCACCTTCCAATGTATGCAATGACTTTACGTAGTGTAGACGCTATATTTTTTTTATAACAGTGAAACAGGACCCACAGGTTCTCCTGACGTGACGGTTTTAGTAAATACACAATTATAAAGAGTGTTTCTGCTTGAATATTTCAAAGATTTTAGCAATTTCTGAAAATGTGAAGTGCAGCAATAATCATCGTTTTTTAAGTATTATAAATAGCGTTGAGCGAATACATTCAGCACTATTCGTTACTCGCACGAATAGTATGCTATTCGGGCTATTTGTTACTCAGCGAGTAATTAGGTATTCGCCTTGGTTTATTTGAGTGACCCTCTGTTATGACCCCAATGGCGAGGGTCTCAGAGGAACGTGGAAGTCTGCAGAATACAAAAATCCAGCTCATAGGGCAGTGGTAACTGGGTTGACCATATATCTACTCCTAACGCCAACACTAGAAGTAGCCGGGGATCATTCCTACGTTGATTCTAGATGACACGCGCCAGCCGGAGAATCTAGCTACCCCTAGTAGAGGAAAACAAAGACCTTTCTTGCCTCCAGAGAAGGGGACCCCAAAGCTGGATAGAAGCCCCCCACAAATAATGACGGTGAGGTAAGAGGAAATGACAAACACAGAAATGAACCAGGTTTAGCACAGAGAGGCCCGCTTACTGATAGCAGAATAAAGAAAGGTAACTTATATGGTCAACAAAAACCCTATCAAAATCCACACTGGAAATTCAAGAACCCCCGAACCGTCTAACGGTCCGGGGGGAGAACACCAGCCCCCTAGAGCTTCCAGCAAAGGTCAGGATATAGATTTGGAACAAGCTGGACAAAAATACAAAACCAAAACAAATAGCAAAAAGCAAAAGGCAGACTTAGCTGATATAACTGGAACCAGGATCAGTAGACAAGAGCACAGCAGACTAGCTCTGATAACTACGTTGCCAGGCATTGAACTGAAGGTCCAGGGAGCTTATATAGCAACACCCCTAACTAACGACCCAGGTGCGGATAAAAGGAATGACAGAAAAACCAGAGTCAAAAAACTAGTAACCACTAGAGGGAGCAAAAAGCAAATTCACAACAGTACCCCCCCCTTAGTGAGGGGTCACCGAAACCTCACCACGACCACCAGGGCGATCAGGATGAGCGGCATGAAAGGCACGAACTAAATCGGCCGCATGAACATCAGAGGCGACCACCCAGGAATTATCCTCCTGACCATAGCCCTTCCACTTGACCAGGTACTGAAGCCTCCGCCTGGAGAGGCGAGAATCCAAGATCTTCTCCACCACGTACTCCAACTCGCCCTCAACCAACACCGGAGCAGGAGGCTCAGCAGAAGGAACTACAGGCACAATGTACCGCCGCAACAAGGACCTATGAAATACATTGTGAATAGCAAACGACACAGGAAGATCCAGACGAAAAGATACAGGATTAAGGATTTCCAATATCTTGTAAGGCCCAATAAAACGAGGTTTAAATTTGGGAGAGGAGACCTTCATAGGAACAAAGCGGGAAGAAAGCCATACCAAATCCCCAACGCGTAGTCGGGGACCCACACCGCGGCGGCGGTTGGCAAAGCGCTGAGCCTTCTCCTGTGACAACTTCAAGTTGTCCACCACATGATTCCAGATCTGCTGCAACCTATCCACCACAGAATCCACCCCAGGACAGTCAGAAGGCTCCACATGACCCGAAGAAAAGCGAGGATGGAAACCAGAGTTGCAGAAAAAAGGCGAAACCAAGGTGGCGGAACTAGCCCGATTATTAAGGGCAAACTCAGCCAACGGCAAGAATGTCACCCAATCGTCCTGATCAGCAGAGACAAAACACCTCAAATAAGCCTCCAAAGTCTGATTGGTTCGCTCCGTCTGTCCATTAGTCTGAGGATGGAAAGCAGACGAAAACGACAAATCAATGCCCATCCTACTACAAAAGGATCGCCAGAACCTGGAAACGAACTGGGATCCTCTGTCTGACACAATATTCTCAGGGATGCCGTGCAAACGAACCACGTTCTGGAAAAACACAGGAACCAGATCGGAAGAGGAAGGCAGCTTAGGCAAAGGAACCAAATGGACCATCTTGGAGAAGCGATCACATATCACCCAGATAACGGACATGCCCTGAGATAGCGGAAGATCAGAAATGAAATCCATGGAGATATGTGTCCAAGGTCTCTTCGGGACAGGCAAGGGCAAGAGCAAACCGCTGGCACGAGAACAGCAAGGCTTAGCTCGAGCACAAGTCCCACAGGACTGCACAAATGACCGCACATCCCTTGACAAGGAAGGCCACCAAAAGGACCTGGCCACCAGATCTCTGGTGCCAAAAATTCCCGGGTGACCTGCCAACACCGAGGAATGAACCTCGGAAATGACTCTGCTGGTCCACTTATCCGGGACAAACAGTCTGTCAGGTGGACAAGACTCAGGCCTATCAGCCTGAAATCTCTGCAACACACGTCGCAGATCCGGAGAAATAGCTGACAAGATAACTCCATCTTTAAGAATACCAACAGGATCAGCGACTCCAGGAGCATCAGGCACAAAGCTCCTAGAAAGAGCATCGGCCTTCACATTCTTTGAACCTGGTAAATACGAGACAACAAAATCAAAGCGGGAGAAAAACAATGACCAGCGGGCCTGTCTCGGATTAAGGCGTTTAGCAGACTCGAGATACATCAGATTTTTGTGATCAGTCAAGACCACCACACGATGCTTAGCACCCTCGAGCCAATGACGCCACTCCTCAAATGCCCATTTCATGGCCAACAACTCCCGATTGCCCACATCATAATTTCGCTCGGCAGGCGAAAACTTCCTAGAGAAAAAGGCACAAGGTTTCATAACAGAGCAACCAGGGCCTCTCTGCGACAAAACGGCCCCTGCCCCAATCTCCGAAGCATCCACCTCAACCTGAAAGGGAAGTGAGACGTCAGGCTGGCACAAAACAGGCGCCGAAGTAAACCGGCGTTTCAACTCCTGGAAAGCCTCCACGGCAGCAGGAGCCCAGTTAGCTACATCGGAGCCCTTCTTGGTCATATCCGTCAAAGGTTTCACAATGCTAGAAAAATTAGCGATAAAACGACGGTAGAAGTTAGCGAAGCCCAAGAACTTCTGAAGACTCTTAACTGACGAGGGCTGAGTCCAATCAAGAATAGCTCGGACCTTGACTGGGTCCATCTCCACAGCAGAAGGGGAAAAAATGAACCCCAAAAAGGGAACCTTCTGTACACCAAAGAGACACTTTGAGCCCTTGACAAACAAAGAATTTTCACGCAAAATTTTAAAGACCAACCTGACCTGCTCCACATGCGAATCCCAATTATCAGAAAAAACCAAAATATCATCCAGATAAACAATCAAAAATTTATCCAGATACCTCCGGAAAATGTCATGCATAAAGGACTGAAAAACTGAAGGCGCATTGGAGAGCCCAAAAGGCATCACCAAGTACTCAAAATGACCTTCGGGCGTATTGAATGCGGTTTTCCATTCATCACCTTGCTTAATGCGCACAAGGTTGTACGCACCACGAAGGTCTATCTTGGTGAACCACTTGGCACCCTTAATCCGGGCAAACAAGTCAGACAACAGCGGTAAAGGATACTGAAATTTGACAGTGATCTTATTTAAAAGCCGATAATCAATACAAGGTCTCAAAGATCCGTCCTTTTTTGCCACAAAAAAGAATCCCGCACCAAGAGGGGAAGAAGACGGACGAATATGTCCTTTCTCCAGAGACTCCTTGATATATGAACGCATAGCGGTATGTTCAGGTACCGACAGATTAAACAGTCTTCCCTTAGGAAATTTACTGCCTGGGATCAAATCTATAGCACAGTCACAGTCCCTATGAGGAGGCAGTGCACTGGACTCAGACTCACTGAAGACATCCTGATAATCAGACAAATACTCCGGAACTTCCGAAGGCGTAGAAGAAGCAATAGACACAGGCAGGGAATCCCCATGAATACCACGACAGCCCCAACTTGAGACTGACATAGCCTTCCAGTCCAGGACTGGATTATGGGTCTGTAACCATGGCAGCCCTAAAACAACCAAATCATGCATTTTATGTAAAACCAGGAAACGTATCACCTCGCGGTGTTCAGGAGTCATGCACATGGTAACCTGTGTCCAATACTGCGGTTTATTTGCTGCCAATGGTGTAGCATCAATACCCCTAAGAGGAATAGGATTTTCTAATGGTTCAAGAGTAAAACCACAGCGCTTAGCAAATGAGAGATCCATGAGACTCAGGGCAGCACCTGAATCTACAAACGCCATGACAGGATAAGATGACAGTGAGCAAATCAAAGTTACAGACAGAATAAATTTAGGTTGCAAATTACCAACGGTGACAGGACTAACAACCTTAGCTATACGTTTAGAGCATGCTGAGATAACATGTGTAGAATCACCACAGTAGTAGCACAAGCCATTCCGGCGTCTATGAATTTTCCGCTCATTTCTAGTCAGGATTCTATCACATTGCATTAAATCAGGTGTCTGTTCAGACGACACCATGAGGGAATTTGCGGTTTTTCTATCACATTGCACCGAATTAGGTGTCTGTTCAGACAACACCATGAGGGAATTTGCGGTTTTGCGCTCCCGCAACCGCCGGTCAATTTGAATAGCCAGTGCCATAGTATCATTCAGACCTGTGGGAATGGGAAAACCCACCATAACATTCTTAATGGCTTCAGAAAGGCCATTTCTAAAATTAGCGGCCAGTGCACACTCGTTCCAATGTGTCAGCACGGACCATTTCCGAAATTTTTGGCAATACACTTCAGCCTCGTCCTGCCCCTGAGACATAGCCAGCAAGGCCTTTTCTGCCTGAATCTCAAGATTGGGTTCCTCATAAAGTAAACCGAGCCCCAGAAAAAACGCATCAAGATCAGCCAATGCCGGATCTCCTGGCGCCAGCGAAAAAGCCCAATCCTGAGGGTCGCCCCGTAAGAACGAAATAACAATTTTTACTTGCTGAGCAGAATCTCCAGATGAACAGGGTCTCAGGGACAAAAACAATTTACAATTATTCACGAAATTCCTAAACTTAAACCTGTCTCCGGAAAACAGTTCAGGAATCGGTATTTTAGGTTCTGACCTAGGATTTCTGATAACATAGTCTTGTATGCCCTGCACACGAGTAGCCAGCTGGTCCACACTTGTAATCAAGGTCTGGACATTCATGTCTGCAGCAAGCATAGCCACTCTGAGGTAAAGGGGAAGAAGAAAAAAAAACTCAGAATCTTCTTTCTTATAATCCCTCTTCTGCAATGCATTAAACATTTAATACTGGCCTGGCAAACTGTTATGACCCCAATGGCGAGGGTCTCAGAGGAACGTGGAAGTCTGCAGAATACAAAAATCCAGCTCATAGGGCAGTGGTAACTGGGTTGACCATATATCTACTCCTAACGCCAACACTAGAAGTAGCCGGGGATCATTCCTACGTTGATTCTAGATGACACGCACCAGCCGGAGAATCTAGCTACCCCTAGTAGAGGAAAACAAAGACCTTTCTTGCCTCCAGAGAAGGGGACCCCAAAGCTGGATAGAAGCCCCCCACAAATAATGACGGTGAGGTAAGAGGAAATGACAAACACAGAAATGAACCAGGTTTAGCACAGAGAGGCCCGCTTACTGATAGCAGAATAAAGAAAGGTAACTTATATGGTCAACAAAAACCCTATCAAAATCCACACTGGAAATTCAAGAACCCCCGAACCGTCTAACGGTCCGGGGGGAGAACACCAGCCCCCTAGAGCTTCCAGCAAAGGTCAGGATATAGATTTGGAACAAGCTGGACAAAAATACAAAACCAAAACAAATAGCAAAAAGCAAAAGGCAGACTTAGCTGATATAACTGGAACCAGGATCAGTAGACAAGAGCACAGCAGACTAGCTCTGATAACTACGTTGCCAGGCATTGAACTGAAGGTCCAGGGAGCTTATATAGCAACACCCCTAACTAACGACCCAGGTGCGGATAAAAGGAATGACAGAAAAACCAGAGTCAAAAAACTAGTAACCACTAGAGGGAGCAAAAAGCAAATTCACAACACCCTCCCAGCATGTTTAGTGCTTTATTTGTGGCCCATGAACATGCTGGGCTGGCTTTCCAATCACAGTAATTCTGGTGCCATCTTTGGTGGCATTACTGTGGTTGGCTGGCCTTCCAACATCATAGGGGATATATAAAGGCTTCCGATGCCATCTTGCGCACATTGCATCCGGAAACAGCATAGGGAGAGCGTAGGAGCATATAAGGAGAGTTATTAATTCCAAAAAGCTCTTTTGAGAGCTGAAGATTGTGAAGATTAGTTCTTTGTATGGTGGGAATAGTTTTAATAGGAGGGAGAGTAAAAGGCAAGTACCTGCGTGTTTTATCATCATTGCAGGAACATACCACAGATCTCTGCAAATTTCCACTGTGTTGCATAGTTAATATTAGGAACAGACTGTGGGATTAAGGTGACAAAGGGAGGGTTTTATCCACTACCAAAATATGCAAATCAGCTATTTTTAGAGGCAAATAATATTTTTTTGGAGCTACATAATATTCCTGTTTAGCAGCCTATCATTTTTTTTTCTACTGCAAAATAATATTCTTCAGAGACACAATATAGTAACATCCATTTTAAAGCTAATATATAAATAATATTCCTCATCTATTGCTTAAATACCTAATATTTCTCCAGCAGTTGTGCGACTGGCGCAAAGCCTGTTGAACTACGGAAATGTTACTATTTACCATATATTTCCTTGAGTCTGCTATTGAAGTGTCTCATAATTGCAATGTAAAAAAAATCCTAGAAAATTTCTATTGGTTAAAAAAATAGCGTATTTTTATCTAACAGTTGTGTGACTGCTGCAATCCATGCAGAGATAATCAAACATCACAATTAAGCAGTGGCAATAATTTTTATTAGTCCGCTTCTGCTGCATGTTAGCAAGGCAATATATAAAAGCCCATCATTTTCTATTTGTTTAATAAATAGCGTATTTTTATGACTGGCGCAATCTGGGTCTAGATAATCAAATATGACAATTTACCAGTGGCAATAATTTTCATTACTCCGCTGTTGCAGTGTGTCAGCAAGGCAATATAAAAAAAACATAATTTTCTATTGGTTTAATAAATGTCGTATCTATGTCTAGCAGTTGTGCGACTGGCGCAATCCAGGTAAAGAAAAGCAAACGTGACAATTTGCCAGTGGAAATAATTTTATTGCTCCTCTGTTGCAGTGTTTCAGCAAGGCAATAAAAAAACATAATTTTCCCTTGGTTTAATAAATAGCATATTTTTATGTAGCAGTTGTGCGACTGGCGCTATCTGGGCAGAGATAATCAAACGTGAAAATTTAGCATTGGCAATAGTTTTTATTACTCCGTTGTTTTAGTGTGTCAGCAAGGCAATTGATAGGGAGTACAAGTTTCACCATTGCACAATGTGCAAAGTTTTCCAAAAATTACCCAAGGGGTCTGAATCAGACCAGCTCATAGACACCATGATAGGGACATCACAATACACATTGCAGTTATTAAAAGAGGTATAAATAGGGAGTACAAAGCTTTCACAAAGTACAAAACATTAGCCACATGGGGTATACATTCATGACCACTAACTTGTTGCAGAAGCAGGAGGAGGTGATTTCCTGAACGAAATGGGTTTGGATGGTAAGGGATGAACGTTAAGACAACTTCCAAAAAAAACCATTTGGGCTGCATTTACTTTATGTTACTGCCATCTGTAGGGCTTACAAAGTCAGAAGAAATCCAGCCCTTGTTCAATTTTATGAGTCAGCCTGTCTGCATTTTCCGTTGACAGTCGTGTGCGCCTATCCATTATGATTGCACCAGCTGAACTAAAAACCTGCTCAGACAACACACTTGTGGTAGGGCATGGCAGCACCTCCAAGATGTACAAGGAGAGGTCGGGTCAGGTGTGCAGCTTGGGCAACCAATAGTGAAAGGGCACTGAACAAGCAGGAAGCACACTGTTATGGTCACTTAAGTAGTGAAGGAAGTAGGCACTGATGCTTCCTGTCCACAACCTGCAGTTGCACAGATACAACAGTCAGCAACCACGTCAAGTTCATTGTCCCAGCGCAGTGTTCAGTTGTCACTTGTCACCATTAGGGTTGAGCGAAACGGATCGTTCATTTTCATAAGTCGCCGACTTTTGGCAAAGTCGGCGTCTCATGAAACCGAGCCGATCCCTGTGTGGGGTCTGCCATGCGGTACGCGACTTTCGCGCCAAAGTCGCGTTTCAATGACGCTAAAAGCGCCATTTCTCAGCCAATGAAGGTGGACGCAGAGTGTGGGCACCGTGATGACATAGATCTCAGTCCCCACCATCTTAGAGAAGGGCATTGCAGGGATTGGCTTCCTTTCTGCGGCGTCACAGGGGCTATAAAGGGGCGTTCCCGCCGACCGCCATCTTACTGCTGCTGATCTGAGCGTAGGGAGAGGTTGCTGCAGCTTCTTCGGAAGCAGGGATAGTGATAGGCAGGGTACATAAAGCTACAAACCGCTTGTGCTGTAGCGATTTCCACTGTCCAACACCACCTTTTGATTGCAGGGACAGTGGAAGCTACATTTTTTTTTCCTCAGTGCTGTAGCTCATTGGGCTGCACTAGAAGGCTCCCTGACCCTGATAGCTGCGTTGCTGTGCCTGTGTGTACGCCGCTGTGCAAACCAACTGCTTTTTTCAAAGCACAAATCCTGTTTTTCCTTCCTTTCTGCACAGCTATCTTGTGTGTTTGTCCACACTTTTGTGTGCAGCAGTCCTTTTTATAGCTGCCTGCCATACTTTTCTGAGATAACTGCAGGGAGATAAATATTGGCAAGTCTGCCTCCGTGCCATTGCTCTGTGTGGTATCTGTCTCTCATTGTGTGGCACCGAAAACACTGTGTAATACTTGGCCATTTTTTTTGTTTTTTTGCTAAATTCTCCCTTTTCCCCCCAAAAAATTAGTGGGAGATAAATATTGGCAAGTCTGCCTCCATGCCATTGCTGTGTGTGGCATCTGTCTCTCATTGTGTGGCACCGAAAACACTGTGTAATACTTGGCCATTTTTTTTTTTTTATTTGCTACATTCTCCCTTTTCCCAAAAAAAAATTAGTGGGAGATAAATATTGGCAAGTCTGCCTCCGTGCCATTGCTGTGTGTGGTATCTGTCTCTCATTGTGTGCCACCGAAAACACTGTGTAATACTTGGCCCTTTTTTTTTTTGCTAAATTCTCCCTTTTCCAAAAAAAAAATTAGTGGGAGATAAATATTGGCAAGTCTGCCTCCATGCCATTGCTGTGTGTGGCATCTGTCTCTCATTGTGTGGCACCGAAAACACTGTGTAATACTTGGCCATTTTTTTTTTTTTTTGGGTACATTCTCCCTTTTCCCAGAAAAAAATTAGTGGGAGATAAATATTGGCAAGTCTGCCTCCGTGCCATTGCTGTGTGTGGCATCTGTCTCTCATTGTGTGGCACCGAAAACACTGTGTAATACTTGGCCATTTTTTTTTTTTTTTTGGGTACATTCTCCCTTTTCCAAAAAAAAAATTAGTGGGAGATAAATATTGGCAAGTCTGCCTCCGTGCCATTGCTGTGTGTGGTATCTGTCTCTCATTGTGTGCCACCGAAAACACTGTGTAATACTTGGCCCTTTTTTTTTTTTGCTATATTCTCCCTTTTCCAAAAAAAAAATTAGTGGGAGATAAATATTGGCAAGTCTGCCTCCGTGCCATTGCTGTGTGTGGCATCTGTCTGTCATTGTGTGGCACCGAAAACACTGTGTAATACTTGGCCATTTTTTTTGTTTTTTTGGGTACATTCTCCCTTTTCCAAAAAAAAAATTAGTGGGAGATAAATATTGGCAAGTCTGCCTCCGTGCCATTGCTGTGTGTGGCATCTGTCTCTCATTGTGTGGCACCGAAAACACTGTGTAATACTTGGCCATTTTTTTTTTTTTTTTGGGTACATTCTCCCTTTTCCAAAAAAGAAATTAGTGGGAGATAAATATTGGCAAGTCTGCCTCCGTGCCATTGCTGTGTGTGGTATCTGTCTGTCATTGTGTGCCACCGAAAACACTGTGTAATACTTGGCCATTTTTTTTTTTTTTGGGGTACATTCTCCCTTTTCCCAAAAAAAAATTAGTGGGAGATAAATATTGGCAAGTCTGCCTCCGTGCCATTGCTGTGTGTGGCATCTGTCTCTCATTGTGTGGCACCGAAAACACTGTGTAATACTTGGCCATTTTTTTTGTTTTTTTGGGTACATTCTCCCTTTTCCAAAAAAAAAATTAGTGGGAGATAAATATTGGCAAGTCTACCTCCGTGCCATTGCTGTGTGTGGTATCTGTCTCTCATTGTGTGCCACCGAAAACACTGTGTAATACTTGGCCATTTTTTTTTTTTTAGGGTAAATTCTCCCAGAAAAAAAAAAAAAATAGTGGGAGATTAAGATTGGCATTTCTGCTTGAGTGCTGGTCCTGTGTGTGCCATCTGTCTCAAATTATTGGGGCACAGAAAACCTAGTGTGTAACATTGGGCCTGATTTTCCTTTCAGTGTCAGGCACCTATAAAGGTATATAAAAATCCTACAGAAGTTTAAGTTCACTTGATAAGTTGTTTTACAGTAACAAATAGCGTTACTTTGGTTACGTTTTGCAAACAATGAGGAAGTCTTGTGGAAGAGGTCGTGGCCGTGGGCGGTCATTGTCAGCTGGTAATGATGGTAGTGGTGGTGGAGCATCAGGTAGTCGTGGTAAAAGCAGTACAGCACCTAAGTCTCGAGTTGTTGAGCCAGGTTCGTTGTCTGGCTACACAAGGCCTCGAACGCTCTCTTTTCTGGGAGTAGGAAAACCACTTTTGAAGCCGGAGCAGGAGGAACAAGTATTGGCTTTCATTGCTGACTCTGCCTCTATCTCTTTTGCCTCCTCCTCGGAAAGTGCCAAATATCAGAGCAGTGCATCGTCAGTGGGTGCTCCCGGTCAGGAACAAGTCGCTTCCTTGTGTCCTTCACTAAAAACAACAGTGAAGGATGCGTCAGTCGACACAACAGGTTACTCCATGGAGCTCTTTACACATACCGTTCCTGGGTTACACAGTGAAACAGTTAACAGGCTATGCCCATTAGAAGTTGAATCGCACATGGAGTGCACAGATGCACAGCCACAGCCAGATTACTATGCTGTTCCTTTGACTCAGACCAGAACATTGCCCTCGCAGTGTACTGAGGCAGAATCAAAACCAGCGGAGACTATGGTGCTCCGTCACGAACGCAATACCACCGGCTTACACGGTGACACAGACGAAGTTGCACACAACATAGAAGAGGAGGTCATAGATGACCCAGTTGTGGACCCCGATTGGCAGCCATTGGGGGAACAGGGTGCAGGCGGCAGTAGTTCTGAAGCGGAGGAGGAGGAGCCGCAGCAGGCATCAACATCACAATAGGTTCCATCTACCGGGCCCGTATCTGGCCAAAAACGCGTGGCAAAACCAAAACCAGTTGGAGGACAGCGTGGCCATCTGGTTAAAGAAGCTCAGTCTGCAATGCCTGAAAAGGTATCCGATAGTAGAAAGAGTGCAGTCTGGCATTTTTTTAAACAACATCCAAATGATCAGCGCAAAGTCATCTGTCAAAAATGTTCAACTACCTTAAGCAGAGGTCAGAATCTTAAAAGTCTAAATACAAGTTGCATGCATAGACATTTATCCACCATGCATTTGCAAGCCTGGACTAACTACCAAACGTCCCTAAAGGTTGCAGCACCCTCGGCCAATGAAGCTAGTCAGCAATGCTACATCCCTTCCCTCCCTGTAAGCCGACCATTTCCCACACCACCTGCAGTATCTGTGCAGCTTTCGTCGCCAGGCCAAAGCAGTCAGGGAATCACCAGGTTAGTAGTAGGAAACACTGCATGTAGGGCACCGGCAAGAATACCATCTCCAACCCTCTCTCACTCACCCATGTCCACCGGCACCACCGCTAGTTCCACGATCTCCAGCTCTCCAGTCCAGCTCACCCTACATGAGACTCTTGTTAGGAAAAGGAAGTACTCATCCTCGCATCCGTGTACACAGGGTTTGAACGCCCACATTGCTAGACTAATCTCATTAGAGATGATGCCCTACCGGTTAGTTGAAAGCAAAGCTTTCAAAGCGCTGATGGACTACGCTGTACCACGCTACGAGCTACCCAGTCGGCACTTCTTTTCTAGAAAAGCCATCCCAGCCCTCCAACAGCATGTTAAAGACCGCATCGTCCATGCACTCAGGCAGTCTGTGACTACAAAGGTGCACCTGACAACAGATGCATGGACCAGTAGGCATGGCCAGGGACGTTACGTGTCCATCACGGCACACTGGGTGAATGTGGTGGATGCAGGCTCCACAGGGGACAGCAATATTGGGACAGTTCTGCCTAGCCCACGGTCAAGGGAATAGTTGGCTGTAGGCATTCGCCCCCCCTCCTCCTCTTCCTCCTCCTCCTGCAGAAGCGAGAGCTTGTCCACAGACCGCAGTCGCACATCCACTCCATCCGCAGCTGCCACTGTTGCACACCAGGTGTGCCATTATGGGACAGCTAGTGGCAAGCGTCAGCAGGCTGTATTGGCAATGAAGTGTTTGGGCGACAACAGACACACCGTGGAAGTTCTGTCCGAGTTCTTGCAGAAAGAAACTCAGTCATGGCTGGGCACTGTACATCTTGAGGCAGGCAAGGTAGTGAGTGATAACGGAAGGAATTTCATGGCTGCCATAGCCCTTTCCCAACTGAAACACATTCCTTGCCTGGCTCACACCTTAAACCTGGTGGTGCAGTGCTTCCTGAAAAGTTATCCGGGGTTACCCAACCTGCTCCTCAAAGTGCGCAGACTTTGCTCGCATATCCGCCGTTCGCCTGTACACTCCAGCCGTATGCAGAACTATCAGCGTTCTTTGAACCTTCCTCAGCATCGCCTAATCATCGACGTTGCAACAAGGTGGAACTCCACACTGCACATGCTTCAGAGAGTGTGCAAACAGAGGCGTGCTGTTATGTATTTGTGGGAGGATACACGGGCAGGCAGTTGGATGGCAGACATGGAGTTGTCAGGTGTGCAGTGGTCGAAGCTACAAGACCTGTGTCAAGTCCTTCAGTGTTTTGAGGAATGCACACGGCTGGTTAGTGCAGACAACGCAATAATAAGCATGAGCATCCCCCTAATGCATCTGCTGATGCAAAGTTTGACGCACATAAAGGGGCAGGCATCTGCAGCCGAGGAAGGGGAAAGCCTTGATGACAGTCAGCCATTGTCTGGTCAGGGCCGTGTAGAGGACGCGGTAGCGGGCGAAGAGGAGCAGGAGGACGAGGAGGATGATGGGGATGAGTACTTTTTTAATGAGGAAGCTTCTCCTGGGCCAACAGAAATTAGTGGCATTGCAAGGCCGGGTTCTGTTTTTGTAAGGGAGACAAGTGACGTAGATTTGCCTGTAACTGCCCCTCAAACCAGCACAACCGCAGATTTGCCAACTGGAACTTTGGCCCACATGGCGGATTATGCCTTACGTATCCTCAAAAAGGACCCACACATTATTAAAATGATGAGCGATGACGATTACTGGTTGGCCTGCATCCTTGACCCTCGCTATAAAGGCAAATTGCAAAATAATATGCCACATGAGAACCTCGAACAAATATTAGCAACCAAACAAGCTACTCTTGTAGACCGTTTGATTCAGGCATTCCCAGCACACAGCGCCGGCGATGGTTCTTACACGAGCTGCAGGGGGCTACAGGGCAGAGGTGTTAGAGGTGCACAGATCAGAAGTGGCGTTGGACAGAGAGGTTTTCTGACCAGGTTGTGGAGTGATTTCGCAATGACCGCAGACCAGACAGGTACTGCAGAATCTATTCAAAGTGACAGGAGACAACATTTGTCCAGTATGGTTACTAACTATTTTTCAGCCCTTATTGATGTTCTCCCTCAACCGTCATTCCCATTTGATTACTGGGCATCCAAATTAGACACCTGGCCTGAATTGGCAGAATATGCGTTGCAGGAGCTTGCTTGCCCAGCAGCTAGTGTGCTATCAGAAAGATTATTCAGTGCTGCTGGTTCAATATTAACCGAAAAAAGGACTCGTCTGGCTACCCAAAATGTGGATGATCTCACCTTCATTAAAATGAACCACTCCTGGATTTCAAATTATTTTGCCCCACCTTTCCCGGCTGACACCTAGCTTTCCTATAAAAAGGTCTTGCTTGTGGACTGGTCTTACTGAGTGTTAAAATCTCTTAATTTGCAACAGCTGTTTGACCAGCATACGACATGTTTACACATCCCCCAATGGGAAAACTCCCCCCACGGGGCCGTTGTCTCACTCTCGACACTTGGCGCAAGCACCCGTTAGTTACAGTGCTGTTTGTCAGAAGAGGTGGGTGTGCTCGCTTTTGGTCGACGGCACTGCCACTGGGTCCCTCATAGTACAATGTAGTGTCTCTGGCGGTGGTGGTGCGCACCCAACGTCAGACACACCGTTGTAACATGAGGGGCCCTGGGGCGGTACCACCGGCCACAAGAGAGTTCCCCCCCCAGCTCAAACTGTGCTCTACCACGTGCCAAATTATCTCGCACAGCTCCACCAATGTTTAGTCGATGCGCTGACATTATTCAATGCCTGGCACTGACAATCAATACCAATTTGTTGACATCTATGATGATAGTTACAATAGTCTGGGTCAGTGTCCTATATTGACACCAGTAAATACTAATTTACTGCCAAATTACTTTGTCATAAACTCTGCAGATGAGCCCACCCCTGTACCTAAGCATGCCACCCTTTTTTTTATTTATAGTTGTTTTGCGAGACATTAACATCTATTTATTTTTTGGGAGTACTAACTGTGTCAGACACTTCTTGCAATACTCCTCCACTGACCACAATGCTGCCTGCCTGTGTATCCATGTAACCGATTTAAAACTGCCATGCCTGCCTATTGTTTGTTATTTTAGGCCTTTGATAGCCTGTCTGCAGCCCCTACTTGCAATACTCCTCCACTAACCACAATGCTGCCTGCCTGTGTATCCATGTACCCGATTTAAAACTGCCATGCCTGCCTATTGTTTGTTATTTTAGGCCTTTGATAGCCTGTCTGCGGCCCCTACATGCAATACTCCTCCACTGACCACAATGCTGCCTGGAGTGCCTGCCTGTGTATCCATGTAACCGATTTAAAACTGCCATGCCTGCCTATTGTTTGTTATTTTAGGCCTTTGATAGCCTGTCTGCAGCCCCTACTTGCAATACTCCTCCACTGACCACAATGCTGCCTGTCTGTGTATCCATGTAACCGATTTAAAACTGCCATGCCTGCCTATTGTTTGTTATTTTAGGCCTTTGATAGCCTGTCTGCGGCCCCTACCTGCAATACTCCTCCACTGACCACACCAATGCTGCCCGTGTACCCCTGAAACCTATTTAAAAGTTCATAGAGCATAGTTATATATTTTATTTACTATTAATAAGGCCATGATGGACTACGCTGTACCACGCTACAAGCTAACCAGTCGACACTTCTTTTGCGAGAAAAGCCATCCCAACCCTCCACCAGCATGTAAAAGACCGCATTGTCCATGCACTCTGGCAATCTGTGAGTACAAAGGTGCACCTGACAACAGACGCATGGACCTGTAGGCATGGCCACGGAAGATTACGTGTCCATTAAGGCGCAATGGGTTAATGTGGTGGATGCATGGTCCACAGGGGACAGCCTACTAAGTCTGTCTGCAGTCCCTAATTCAAATTGTCCTCCACTGTCTAAATCGGAGCTTCCACCTTCTGGCTTTCGGCCTATAGTATCAGAAATTAAACTGCATTTGGCCTTCAACTTTGGTTACGGCCTACTAACGGTGTCTGCCCCTGCCTGGTGTTTGTCCTCAACTGAATAAAGCTGAGCTTCAACCTTCTGGCTCTCATTAAGTGCTGTGTTTTTAAAAATTGGTGGTTAGGGCCTACTAACGGTGTCTGCCCCTCCCTGGTGTTTGCCCTCAACTGAATAAAGCTGAGCTTCCACCTTCTGACTTTCGGCCTCTAGTATCAGATATTAAACTGCATTTGGCCTTCAACTTTGGTTATGGCCTACTAACAGTGTCTGCCCCTGCCTGGTGTTTGTCCTCAACTGAATAAAGCTGAGCTTCAAACTTCTGGCTCTCATTAAGTGCTGTGTTTTTAAAAATTGGTGGTTAGGGCCTACTAACGGTGTCTTCCCCTCCCTGGTGTTTGCCCTCAACTGAATAAAGCTGAGCTTCCACCTTCTGGCTTTCGGCCTATAGTATCAGATATTAAACTGCATTTGGCCTTCAACTTTGGTTACGGCCTACTAACGGTGTCTGCCCCTGCCTGGTGTTTGTCCTCAACTGAATAAAGCTGAGCTTCAACCTTCTGGCTCTCATTAAGTGCTGTGTTTTTAAAAATTGGTGGTTAGGGCCTACTAACGGTGTCTGCCCCTCCCTGGTGTTTGCCCTCAACTGAATAAAGCTGAGCTTCCACCTTCTGGCTTTCGGCCTATAGTATAAGATATTAAACTGCATTTGGCCTTCAACTTTGGTTACGGCCTACTAACGGTGTCTGCCCCTGCCTGGTGTTTGTCCTCAACTGAATAAAGCTGAGCTTCAACCTTCTGGCTCTCATTAAGTGCTGTGTTTTTAAAAATTGGTGGTTAGGGTCTACTAACGGTGTCTGCCCCTCCCTGGTGTTTGCCCTCAACTGAATAAAGCTGAGCTTCCACCTTCTGGCTTTCGGCCTATAGTATCAGATATTAAACTGCATTTGGCCTTCAACTTTGGTTACGGCCTACTAACGGTGTCTGCCCCTGCCTGGTGTTTGTCCTCAACTGAATAAAGCTGAGCTTCAACCTTCTGGCTCTCATTAAGTGCTGTGTTTTTAAAAATTGGTGGTTAGGGCCTACTAACGGTGTCTGCCCCTCCCTGGTGTTTGCCCTCAACTGAATAAAGCTGAGCTTCAGTCTTAGGCTTTTGGCCTAAAGTATCAGATATTAAACTGCATTTGGCCTATTAGTGTGTTTGGGCCCTTAAAACAGTGTCTGCTGC
Organism: Ranitomeya variabilis; assembly: GCF_051348905.1. Classification (NCBI taxonomy): domain Eukaryota; kingdom Metazoa; phylum Chordata; class Amphibia; order Anura; family Dendrobatidae; genus Ranitomeya; species Ranitomeya variabilis. Next base: position 277,457,639 of record NC_135235.1, on the reverse strand, counting down.
TCCTGGGTTTGCTACTCCACTGAACAAAGCAATGCCGCCTGTTTAGTCCTGTTACCAATTTTGAACTGCATTTAGCCTACTTTATTCTTTGGCCCTATATCTGTTTCCTCCTCATCCTGCCCATTGCCCAGCCACTGCTAGATGAGTCTGCTGGTACATTGACCTAGACCACTACATTCCCCTTGCACTCTACACAGCCAGAATCTGACCCTGCTGAAAGTAAGGTTCCCCTTCCCGCATGTTATACCACCTTACACAGGGACAAAGAGGAAGGTGCAGATGAAAGTGCAGGTTCCTTCATCAGGTGGGGGGGCATACTCGTTGGCGACGTCACTGGCACAGGGCCCCTCAGAGTACGCAAAAGTGTCGCTGCTGGTGGGAGGCGCCCCCGCCGTGCAAACACACCGCTGTACTTTGAGGGGCCCTGTGCCAGTGCCAATGCGAACGAGTGTGCCCCCCTGCTTGCTCAGGATCACAGCACTTGCAATGTTGAAATACTTACCTCTCCCTGCTCCACCGCCGTGATGTAGTCCACGATTCCTGGGCCCACTAAAACCTTGAACCAGCCCTACCCCCCACAACTTTTGCCAAATGACCCCCAAGTTCCATTGAACAACTATTATTATAAAGTTAATTAAGATTGACAAGCTTCAGAAACAAGAATGGATGTTTTTGGCATTAAAATGGGCACTGTAGGTGTTTTCCTGGCCTCCACTCACTGCCGACTATGCTTCCCCATTGACTTGCATTGGGTTTCGTGTTTCGGTCGATCTCCGACTTTTAGCGATAATCGGCCGACTACACTCGACTCGACTCTGGACAAAGTCGGGTTTCACAAAACCCGACTCGATCTTTAAAAAATGAAAGTCGCTCAACCCTAGTCACCATATATGTCTGTTCACAAATTGTTAGATAGGGCATACATATTCTTTAGCACTTTACATTGTCTGGTGCTGGACAAAGACCATTGCTGGCTTTTCCAGGCTCCTAAATGAGACTTCTGTCTCTTTATTAAACTGTCGCTTCCCTTGCATTTTCTAAATTTGGGTCCTTACAAAAATTTGAAAATTTGTGGTGGGATATTGGCCAGTTTCTGTACATTTTAAGCACGTCTAAGAGACTGGGTTATTACGCTCCACAGAACCAAACAAGGGCTACAGCCTTACACATATTGGAACATGGTCATTGCCACGTTAAGGCCTTTACCTAAGCTCTGTAGCACTGCTTGTCACATGAGTAATACACTCCACAGACCTCAACACTCTCTGGGACATATCCTGTAATTACTCCGTTGCTGCTCAAAACCATGCAAAAGACACATTCTGCGTGGTTGATTAGTTTCCAGTAGAAGTGTGTAGGTTTGAGCAGATTGGTCAATGGTGCTCCTGTCTCTTTCCCTTGAGGAGGCTGCTTCCAAGTAAAATGAGGCTTGTACATGTTCCTCACATGGGTTTCAGGCCTGACAGACTGAAAACAATACAGTTAATCAGATATGTAACCACTTATATGTAAAATAATGTGTCATGCACTAAAATTAACATAAATCATCCAAAAAAGGAATTAAAGAATTATAACATATGTCACCCCCCGGAAGAAGGCAGGCGCCGAAACGCGCGTAGGGTATCGTGCACATGTAGGTATTATGAGCCACCTTATTTATTGAATCTATTTATCCTCCCTGGTATGTCTATATGCTAATGTATTTTATTCGTCCAGCACTTCCTGCACTTTATTGTTTAAACTAAGCACCTTTATGATAGTTGCAGTGGCATTATACTTTTATGGGCTTATGTGCAATTTTTTGTGCAATATAGGCCTGGTTTGGAGTCCTTTTAGGCACTTTATTTAGCACACCGCACTTTCTGTACTTGTTTGTATATATATATTTTTTTGTATGGGCTTTTGTAATATAGGCCCAGTTGCAATATATATAAAAAAAAATTGGGGGGGCACTTTATTTAGCACATTGCACTTACTGCATGTGGTTGTGCATTTATTCATTTTTATGGGCTTGTGCAATATAGGCCCAGTTGCGACTGTTTGGCACTTTATTTAGCACATTGCACTTTGATTACTTTAATCATCATCGTTTTTTTTTGCACATTTTTGCATTTTTTGTATTTTTTGCACCATGTAAATTTTGTATAATTTTGTGTGGTTTTCTATAGTGGGAATAGTACTGGCACGTATCATATCATTGTGGAGGTTTATTAATGATTTTTTATGTTTATTGGTTGGCATCAAATTTTACCATTACATTGTGCTTTTGTATATCAGCTATATTTGATCAAATTTAGTTTTTTTTATATGTTATAATTCATTAATAAATAATATTTTTACACATTGTCCTTTTTGCACTGTTTCCTTTTTTGGATGATTTATGAAAACAATACAGGCTGTCGCTTGCATACACTGCATTCAGAATTTAATTCTAATGCTTTTAGTGTCTGGTAGAATCCAATTTCCTGACATTGATCATACAGCTCCCCCAACTCCTGTATTATATTCACCTTACAGCGGCTTCACCAGCTATGACAGTGGCTCCATTGGGATCTTGTGGCAAAAATGAATTGTGGACGTTACAAAACTCAGGTTTCACGGTACCTGCTGGCCCTCAGAAAATGTGAAGCGAGGGACTCATAATGACATAGCACTGGACGCGGTGGAGGTGGCGGGCGAAGCCCAAAATTCAAATGGGCATGTTTTAGCTGGCATTGTAAAGGGATGGGGAACATGTATTCCACTATCTTGCTAACTATTTGGCATGACGAAGGGACCTCCCAAATGTAGGAGTGAGAGCCCTCACAAATGTTAAAGGAAAAACTAAAGCCAAAATGCCAAATGGGAGGTAGAATTTTTTTTATTTAGCGTTATATGCATGTAATTATGAAGAAAATAATGTTTCTTAGCATTTTTCTCTTTAAAAACAATTTTGGTTTGGTTTGGTAGGCCTTTTAAAAATCTATAAAACCAGCGCAATAGTCTGACAACATTATTCCCAGATACCATCCGTTACTCAGAAAGGCATGTAGGCATCTTCTCCATGCTGTTCCCATTTAGCTTTAGCTCTTTCCCATCCATTTTAGCTTTTTTCCCATGACCCAGACCTGATTGTTGGGTCCCGTAGAAAAATATTCGTGTTTCCCATTGACTTGCATTGGGTCCATTATTCAGTACAAATACACGGACATTAGAATTTATTCGTGCCGATTTTCCCGAATCCGAATATTTCACTATTTGCTCATCACTACTTGACTTAATTGAACATGCTGAACACATTTTTTCCATTTAATCTGACACCAGCATGATGTAGGGCCAGAGACCACATTTCCAATGATATACAGTATCACTTAGTTTACTGGATGCAGCAGTCATCGGAATGCTGAGCTCTGCATCACTCCGCTAGAGCTGCTAATTAGTGTGGACTAGGAGGCATGTGCCCAGTCTTCCTGTAATGATAATCTCCTACTGATAAAACATGTATTGTCTTGGAATAGTCAAACACAGCCTAATAAGTGACACATCCCTAGAATCAGGATCTCTGCTCCTATATCATAGTTCTCTCAGATTACCTAGCAAAAAACTGCTGACATATTCTCTTTAAATGGCAAATTTGATGAGAATTCAAGCAAATTCAAGCAAATCTGCTGAATTTGAGTTTTGAGAGATTTGATCCATCTATTGAGTCTATATACTGTAGTTGACTATTTAGGACATCCTGTGTACAAGTGACCATTGCAGCGCCCCAGAGTCCTGGTCGTTGCAGTACTGTGGCTCCGCCACTATGGGGAGCTATGGTGCGTCTGATGGCACTGAAGGAGTTCATCTGATCAGGTATCACAGACACCAATACATTTCACAGTCGGGCCTCCGGGGGGAGCTAAGGGTGCTATTCATTAGGCCACTCCCCACCATAGTGGGTAAACTGGGGGTCAGGCAGGAAGTTAGATCAGAAAGCTGACTGGGTTGGAACCAGGCAACACCTTGTGGCAGAGGGTGTTGTAGGGGAAGATACAGTAGGGTCTCTGTCAGGGGTGGGATCCTGACAGAGGCTTGGCAACTTGAACGAACGTAACGGGACCGTGCCTGCTCCCGGTAGCGGCGGTGCCCAAGGAAGGATTAGAAGAGAGATAGATTGTGCTGAGTGAGAAACGAGATCACGCAAAGGAGAAATACCAGTAGGAGTCGTGCTGTAAGACCGAAGCAACATCCTACTGAGGCGCACGACCGGTGGCCGGAACGCCGAGGGAGTATCATAACATTCAGCTTCAAGCAATACTCCAAACAGCGGCAGGACAGTCAGTTTAAGGCGGGCTGTCTAACTTAAAATCACCTATGCAGTCTTGGGGGGCAACTTGTGGAGAGGGGCGACTCTAGGGTCCCGGAAGAGCTCCGAGCCTACCCGTCAAACGAGTGCCGTTCCAACCAGAACATCAGGGAGGGACGGAGGATTAGCAGAACATCATCTAATCGAGTTGTGAGGGAACTTAAGAAACAGACACAACAGTTGTGGGGGACTTTCCGTAAGCACAGCAGGGAAGGACCACAACACATAGCGCTAGTAGGAAGGCACCGATTTCCACCTGTGAAGAGAACTCTGGAGGTGCCATTGGACCGGCCGGACTTGCGCAGCCTGGTGAACCATATTCCGGACTGAGGACTCAGAGATCTTCAGTAAAGAGGTAAAGAGACTGCAACCTGGTGTCCTCGTTATTTACTGCACTGCACCACTACAGCGTCATCACCACCAACCATATCTATTATTCACTGTGCGCCCCACGGCAGGGTCACGGACCGGGGCCTAGCCGCCGTGACAACCCCAGAGCAGAGACTCACAGGCCCGGTACCGGGTACCCCTCGGCCCTGCGGCAGTGGGGGCGCTACAACTTGGCGTCACGAACAGGATCTACTTAAGCCTAAAGAATCAGGTCATGTGTGCCTTGGAACTCTGATTTGTGTGCTTGTACTGTACTTTATTGAGAGACTGTGTGCTGCGCCATTTACCGCCAAAATCCGCCGCCATTGTAGCGCTGAGGAGAGCGCAGGAGAAGAGGAGGGGCGTGGAGTAGGCGGAGGCAAGCTGGAGAGCGCGAACAACAATGGCCGCCCAGTCTAAATATTTCTGTGTCCTGCGGACGTGTCCGTCAACAGCCGAGGTCCGCCTCCTGATCCTGTTTGGAGGGTGGAGACCATGGAGACGGGGCCGCCCACGAAAGAGACCGTGGGAAGAAGACACTGGAGAGGAGATAAAGATGGCGACGCCGGAAGCACCGCATGGGAATGATCGGACTCGGAGAGAGGCTGGACAGCCCGATGTGGCCCAGGGTACGCCGTCACTGCGGGAGCTGACCCTTGCAGAGCCAACGATGGGCCGACCTCCCCGGCCGCCGTCGGAAGAGTGTATGGCCGCGGCCGAGGCCCGGCGGATCGCTGCCCGCTTAGAGGCCGATGCCCGCGTGATCGCTCGGCTGGGCCAGCCCACGGAGGTCTGCTTGTCTCCAGTGTCCCCTGCTCCTCCCAACCCGGACGCGGCTGAAAGTGCGCTGCAGACACAGGGCCTGAAGCTCATGCCCGAGGCCGAACACCTGCGGCGCTTGATGGCTGCATGGCAAGCCCGACCACAACCGGCAACCCAGGTTGATCTAACCACCGTTGCGGAGGCCCCCTTGTCCCACTGGGGTGTAGTGGTCTCCTTCAACCCCCGACATGGACGTGGGGTTATACAGGAGATTGGGGAGCCGCTACAAGTCCATGTGGACCGGGAGGAGGTGGAGCCCTGCGGAGGAAGATTCCCTCGCGACCTGGAGCCAGGTGATGCGGTAACTTACACCAGATGGAGGAGGGCTACGGGAGAGCCTGGCTGGATGGCGCGGGGCGTCCAGCAGTGCGTTGCACTCCAAGCCGCTGCCAGAACATCAGAGGATAAATCTCCTACTGAAAAAGCCGCAGAACCTGGCCCTGAAGAACAGCGGGGAACCCGGACCCACCATGTACCTTGGGGGCGTGCCGGAGCCTCGGTGAAAAGAACATCCCGGCGAGGGATCCTGTCGTTGTTGGGACGGGACCCGATCCTTGAACCGGCAGGACGACCCGTTGGTCTGGTGAGGCCCGGGAGGAAACCACCTTCCCCGAAGAATGAGTAAGCATAATTGCTTTATCAAAATGTAAATAGTTACTGTTCTCTTATGTTGCTGCTAAACCCGTCCAGGGTAACTCTTAAAGGGATCCTTCTGTTGACCTGGGATCCCTATTGTTTGTTTTTGTTTGCTTTTCCAAAGTTTTTGCACAAGTTTATAGTTGAAAAGAACTGCTGAAATCATGAACAGTGCATGATCTGAACTTCTTGTACATAGTTTGCACCTTATTAAAGGCGCTCCCTACTGGTTTTACTTAAAGAAGGACTCTTTGTGAAGATACCACACTGGAACCTTTGCTGAGTATGGACTGGTGGCTTGAGAAGATATGCTACCTCATAGAGACTTGTTCCCCTCTTAAAGGGGATGTTCATTTGTCGCACTTAAACGATGATATTGCTTTAAGACAGGTAGCAATAATGTTTTGACGAAAGAAAGTGATGATAATGTTTACATGAGTGAGTTATATGTATTTGACTAGTTAATTGTGAAGAAATACTGATGATGTTCTCTGAAAAGAAAAAGTGAAAGATAGAAGAAGGATGCAGTGGGCCCGTAGGGATAGGCGTGGTGTCCAGCATGCATGATAGTGAGAAAGATAATGAGAAGGCTTAATGTTCAATAGAAAATGTTTTTTGATAATGTTGATAGTTAGGATAGAAGGTAAACCCTGAGTCCTCATAGGAGTCATGTAGAGATGGCTCAGTGCTCTTAAACTGAAAGTAATGTTATGTTCTATACTGTGTATAGTAGTGGAAAAGGCAGTAGGCCCGGGCTGAACGGGGCGGTCCTGCATAGAAAGGAGAGGCAGTAGGTCTGGTGCCGTTAGGACAGGCGGTCCTGCAGATTTAAAGGAGGAGAATGTAAAAGTTAAATTGCCTTATAAAGTGATTATAGGAAGGTCTTTAGTGGATTCAGAGTGTATGTCCTTAAAGGCAATGTTAAATTATTGTTCAACAATTTTGCACTTAGTAGAATACCCGGTTGGGTACGAAGAGTTATTTATAGCATGTTGCTATGATATTTAACCATGTTTGTAACGTTCAAGTGTCCTTACCTCCCATAAAGGGAAGCCTGTTCAAGTATACTTATTGTTATTGCACTCAACAAAACTGTATGTCTTTTTGCTAACTTGTATTGTTGTTTTCTTCCCAGTCCCGGAGTACTGTGTTTAACCAGGGGGGAGTGCAGCGCCCCAGAGTCCTGGTCATTGCAGTACTGTGGCTCCGCCACTATGGGGAGCTATGGTGCGTCTGATGGCACTGAAGGAGTTCATCTGATCAGGTATCACAGACACCAATACATTTCACAGTCGGGCCTCCGGGGGGAGCTAAGGGTGCTATTCATTAGGCCACTCCCCACCATAGTGGGTAAACTGGGGGTCAGGCAGGAAGTTAGATCAGAAAGCTGACTGGGTTGGAACCAGGCAACACCTTGTGGCAGAGGGTGTTGTAGGGGAAGATACAGTAGGATCTCTGTCAGGGGTGGGATCCTGACAGAGGCTTGGCAACTTGAACGAACGTAACGGGACCGTGCCTGCTCCGGGTAGCGGCGGTGCCCAAGGAAGGATTAAAAGAGAGATAGATTGTGCTGAGTGAGAAACGAGATCACGCAAAGGAGAAATACCAGTAGGAGTCGTGCTGTATGACCGAAGCAACATCCTACTGAGGCGCACGACCGGTGGCCGGAACGCCGAGGGAGTATCATAACATTCAGCTTCAAGCAATACTCCAAACAGCGGCAGGACAGTCAGTTTAAGGCGGGCTAACTTAAAATCACCTATGCAGTCTTGGGGGGCAACTTGTGGAGAGGGGCGACTCTAGGGTCCCGGAAGAGCTCCGAGCCTACCCGTCAAACGGGTGCTGTTCCAACCAGAACATCAGGGAGGGACGGAGGATTAGCAGATCATCATCTAATCGAGTTGTGAGGGAACTTAAGAAACAGACACAACAGTTGTGGGGGACTTTCCGTAAGCACAGCAGGGAAGGACCACAACACATAGCGCTAGTAGGAAGGCACCGATTTCCACCTGTGAAGAGAACTCTGGAGGTGCCATTGGACCGGCCGGACTTGCGCAGCCTGGTGAACCATATTCCGGACTGAGGACTCAGAGATCTTCAGTAAAGAGGTAAAGAGACTGCAACCTGGTGTCCTTGTTATTTACTGCACTGCACCACTACAGCGTCATCACCACCAACCATATCTATTATTCACTGTGCGCCCCACGGCAGGGTCACGGACCGGGGCCTAGCCGCCGTGACAACCCCAGAGCAGAGACTCACAGGCCCGGTACCGGGTACCCCTCGGCCCTGCGGCAGTGGGGGCGCTACAACCATGACTTTTGGTGACCTTTGGAGTACTTTGAAAACTGTGGTACATTAAACATCAAGGATAATAACCCACAGAAGAAGACGGCGAATATCATTTAAATATTGTGTGCGGCACAGAAAATAATGACGGAGCAATATCAGTGATAAATATTGTTATTAGATGAACAAAGGGAGTGATTGTACCGCCGTCAGTACAGGGCTCATTTTTTAAGCAAATTGGGATATTTGTGTCAAAGTTTTGTACAAAGGATTAATATCACATCTTTCTTAATGGAGGTTGCAGTAGGAGCAGTTGCATCACAATTACCTGAATGAATGTTCATCATGATGCAGAGAAGAATACAATACTTGATAGGTACCAAGGAAGTTTTTTAATGGATTGTCCCACCAAGGTCATAGTCCTCCCTGACTTTTTACTTTTGGGTGACTGCTAGTAAAAACACAATAGTTTGCGTTTTATTTAACCACAGAATTAATCATCATAGTTCTATCTGTATCACGTTTAATTCAATGGTGATTGCTATTGCAAAACGCTTTGCATGAATCAATAATATAGATGAATGTAATAAACTTTGCAATATAGCATATCAGAGAATTCAGCCTCTTTCTCCACTTATGAGACATCCCTACTCCCTTTCGCCTCCTAAACTCCTTATACACTAAGAAAAAAATAAAAACAACTCACTGGTGGACACAGACAGAAGAGGCACATGTGCAAGAACAGTTTATGGGCCCTTTGCACTTATTTGTAAGCTAAAACCAGGAGAGGAACAATCAGAGGAAAAGTATAATAGAAACACGTCACCGCTTCTCATTTTGGCTTACAAATACTGATGTAACGTACTGGCCAGATAGTGAATGTATGAATGTAGGCTTAGGATTGGCGATTACTTGTTTTCACCAGAGAACCTCTCTAAGGACAAATATCGCCACACCATGAGCAGACAATATATTGTGACTGCATAGTGAATAAACAATACCACATACAGGGGGGGCAATACCTCCATACTATGAACAGACCACATATAACAACAACATGGTAACTAAATAATGTTACAATAATAATCATAAATGAAAACCACAACACTAATAACATGAAGAGTACCATTAAAGACATTTTGCACATGAGCTCAGTATATAGTGTCAATGTACAGGTAATACAGTGATTACCAGAGACATTATAAACAGTAGCTCTGTGCACAGTATGCAGTGTATAGTATAAGTGTACAGGTAATACAGTAACTCGCCAGTGACATTATACACAGTAGCTCTGTATATAGTGTACCAGTAATACAATGATCTTCGGCAACATTATACACAGGAGCTCTGTATATAGTGTCACTGTACAGGTAATATAGGGATCACCAGTGACATTACACACCTGAGTGAGCCGTGTATGTAGTATCAGTTTACAGGTAATACATGGATCACCAGTGACATTATACACCGGAGCCCTGTATAAAGTGTACAGTGAACAGGTAATACAGGTGTTTTCCGGTTAATACAGTGATCTCCAGTGACATTACACACATGATCTCTGTATATAGTGTCAGTGTACAGGTAATACAGGGATCACTAGTGACATTATACACCAGAGCCCTGTATATAGTGTCAGTGACATTATACCCAGGAGCTCTGTATATAGTGTCAGTGTATAGTGCGCATGAACATGTAATATACTGACTCACCAGTGACCTCCCTGGTTGTAGTCCTTCATCTTCACTTTTCTTTTTTTATCTGGCACAGAACACTATCACTTCTTCCAACCAGGACTCGTCTCTGCAGAAAATAACACACAGTTCTCTATAGCTGATCGCTTCCAGAGCACATTTCCCACTTTTTCCCCGATTTCTTTATTACATCAGATGAAGAAAAAAGCGACAAAGTGCTGTCCTGCACAGTAACAGGACTTCCCTTTTGTTCCCCCATGGAAGACAGCATCCTCAAAAGTAAATTATACTACAGTAGTAACATCTGCTGATAGGCCCCTACAGTAATTATTGTATGTCCCCACTTGCCACCATAAGCTAAACAATATACATCGCTCCTTCTGACACACAGTAATTGTCACCATTCCTGGCCTACTTTATTTAATAATGTCTCCCATCCTACGCCCCTATTTTGCCCCGTCCTGGGCCCCTATGTATCCGCCCCATCCTGGGTCTCTAGGCATCCTCCTCATCTTGGACCTTGATGTATCCCCCTTAATGACGTTTCCGACAGTCATATGCAGACGCATTCTCACTCTCAGCTCAGTGTGAGCTGGTTGCCGGGCTGAACGGTAGCATTTGTCACCACTCAGCAATGCAGCCAGATGTAGCAGAGTTGGGGTGTCATGGGTGTGTCAGGTGTCACAGACAGTGATCCTGGATGAGGCTGTAAAAGGTCTTTGCATTTAGCTCAAGCACCTTCTTGATTTTTGCATCTCTGCTATGGAGCGATATCCTTCTCCCTCCAGGACCCAATAGTTACCTCCACCCTCTGCTGCTAATCACACACCTGGGCTGAAGATTTAAATACATTCTATTATGGCAGCATGGTGCGGGTGTTAGTTCATACTTGCCTGAGTCTTGCTGGAAGTTCGAGCAGTCAGCTAGTGTCTTTCCCTGAAGACCCTTGGAGGATTGCTGGTGTGAAATCTCGGTTGTCTTCTCAAGCTAAGTGTTTTCCCCCCATCCATCTTCCCTCTCTGTCTTACTTGGGGACTGACTAGCGCTATGCAGGGCCTATCGCTATGGTCAGGCAGGGATTAGATTCCTGCTCGGCAATAGATACAGAACCTGTATAGGGACGTTTAGGGCAGACAGGGTGATTTTAGATCTGCCAAGGGGGTCTCCACTTCCCCATTCTCTAGTGTTTGGGCTCACACTTCCCTATTTCCATTGTTGTGCACTAACTTATTTTTCACCCAGTATGACATGGGGATCATTTTAGGACATCAGCATTAAAGATTATCGGCAGACAGGTGAGTATAACGTTGATTTTTTTAATTTTTACATTAAATGGGTAAAAGAGGGTCGGACAGTGTTTTGTCCAAATAAAGGACTTTGCTCTGTGTTTTTTACTTAATCTTATAGGGTTAGTAATAGGGGTGTCTGATAGATGCCTCTCCATTACTAACCTCTGGGCTCGAAGACAGCAGACATAAAGGAGCTGACATCAACCCCAAAATTATTGACCTACTTGCCAACGCTCCAGGGCAAGTGGGACGAGCCTTTGTTAAGCTCCAAAATTGGTACATGAAATGGATGTGCATTATCTGGAGCGGCTGAGAGTCTATTAATATAAGCCCTCATCTGTCTGTTTAGCCTTTGCTGGTTATAAAATATAGGGGGGAACCATGTCATTTTTTGGGGATCCCTCATGTTAATAACTAGTAATGGCTATACAGACAGCTGTGAGCTGATATTAATAGGCTAAGAAGATTCATGGATATTGGCCCCTTCCCAGAATAATAATAACACCAGTCCCCAGCTGTCTGCTTTCCCTCAGCTTGTTACTAAAAATTAAAAGAGGGACCCCATAACTTTTTAAAATTTTATTTCTTTATTTGCTAAATACATGTAGAGTAAAATACACATACACTGCACTAATTGTCTCACTGACATATCTACTACTATTAACAGGCACCAGCTGGTGAATACTCTCATCAGAGTACACCTGCTATCGCTGCTACCAGCAAGACCAGGGGTACATCAATGAGAGCAGTACTCATCAGCCGATGCCTGACAGATGATAACCTTTTCACCATCACAGCTGCTGGCTCACATGCTATCTGTGTGACAGCGTGGGAACCACAGTGCTGTGACCGGTGGTAACGTACAAGGTTACCGCAGATCAGAGCCAGTGTTTCTCGTGCTGTTACACAGATGATGTCATGGGAACTGCTCAAATTTTTGCCCCCCCCCATTTATTTGAATGAGGTCTGGATTCCAGTTCAGGTACCGTTCTGGTACCAAAACCAAACATTTTTATAAAGTTCGGCTGAATCAAATGGAACCGGACATCCATGGGTCCACTCATTCACAGTCATTGGCATGTGGGAGGAAACCCATGCAAAAACAGAGAGAACATACAAACTTCTTACAGATATTACCATGCTGTAGCTGTATTTCTATTTTCTGTGTTCACTTTGATTATTATGTGTAGGGGATCATACTTCTTGGTAGCCAGTGAGGTCCACACAGGTACAAGTTTCTGTGTCAAACAGGAAAAAAGTTATTTTCCGGCATAAACTTTCAACATAAAGTAAACAGCTTTTCCTCAGCCAAAAACAATCCTTTTTTGGTGTAGGCACAGTGATGTAGCATGGTCTCACCCACAGAGCAGTACAGGAAACGCTTATTCTCAGGCAGTCTGTCCATTATTAAGAATATTTTCCCCACCCCTGTTACAGACCACACCAGACCAAACCTAGCTGCCTTATAAAGGACTTACAAGCCCTGGACAATAAAGTATGGCAGTGACCTTTCCCACCCAAGCATTTTTGGTAACTATTAAATCCAGGACTCAAAATCTGCTCCACTAAAATTTCTCTGACCAACTTATTTTTGCCGGAGAACTGTTTTCCGGGACCTCCATCACCGAGGCCAGCCACCTTGGTGACACATACCTTCCATCCAGGACCTTACTCCAGCTTTTCTGTAAATGTTTTCAAGAAGGATGCCGATCAGAGACTGAATGCATGCAATATATGGACGGACACATATTTGTAGATTTTCCTGTCCTAAAGTGAGCGTTAAAACAGCAAATTTTTGATAGGTTAGCAGCATGTATTTTCTAAAGTTTGACAATTACCAATGTTTGTATTGATGGAAACATCAGCAGATTCCATTAGTTGTCCTTTAATACCAAGCAGAGAATAAGTGTGAAATCTGTTATGTGAATCTCTACACATTTACACCTAATTTCATTCTGCCAGAATAGTTCGGATAGACGGACAATTTTGTTACATGTAGAGCTGGAAACCATCAACACTTTGGATAATTATACTTTTAAGTTTTGGCTAATTATACTTGTCAAGCATTTATGATGAATTGTGTGAATTCATTGCCAGTGTACAGTACCTATTGTACAAAATTGTTCCGCTCAATAAAAATACCACTAGGATGGCTGACCTTTATTAAATTCTTCTTTTTCAAGCTGGTGACATAAAGAAAATACTTTAAGTGCTAAACGACTGCAAGCGCAAATTATCCCAAAAGGCAAATGTAGTGTAATGAACCTGCACAAAAATCATACAGAAAAATTAAGCATCAATTCAACAGGTAAAAATTCTAATAGTATAACTTACGTCATGTTTAACCAGGTGAGGCTGTGTATCTGCAAGATATTTGCATAATGTACAGAACGGAAATGTCACTATTAAACCCAATATACAGTAAAGTATTTTACAATATTCGTGAGGCTGAAATTTAAAATTGTATGCACGATAAAGCAGGATTTTACCATGTAATCTGACAGCAGCATGATGTAGGAACAGAGATCTTGCTTCTAGCGCTGTATCAATTAATTTGCTGAGAGCAGCAGTTGTGATAGAATTGCAGATTTCTCTGCTACAGATTTAGCAGAGCTCGAATGCTGAGCTGGGTATACCCCCCCCCCCCCCCAACACCACTGATTGGCTGCTTTCTGTTTACACTGGACTAGGAGGCATGAGACACCTAGTCCTGTAGTGATAATATCCTGCTGACAAATCACTGATTGTATTGAAATGACAAAACACAGCCCAGTAAGTGATGCATCACTAAAATCAAGTGCTACAAATTCATGTCCCAAACACATTTATTCAAACATGACTGCAAGGGAAAATCCATCTAAAAATTTTTTAATAGAGATAAGTGAGTTTATTTGAGACTTGTCAATTGACTTTGAATCTTACAAACAATTCTAATTCGTCCAAATACGAATTGCTTGCAAGTCGCTTCTCACAAATGCTGGAAAATGTCTAATGGAAGCCATTTAGAAGGATTCTACAGAGCCCAGAAGGGATTTAAAAATATAAAGTATAATATTCACCTCCCTCTTTCTCTCAACAGCACCTGATCACTGCGCTATGATGGTAGATAATATACACTGCGTGCAGAATTATTAGGCAAGTTGTATTTTAGAGGATTATTTTTATTATTGATCAACAACTATGTTCTCAATCAACCCAAAAGACTCGTAAATATCAAAGCTTAATATTTTTGGAAGTTGGAGTGGGTTTTTTTTTTAGATTTGGCTATCTTAGGAGGATATCTGTTTGTGCAGGTAACTATTACTGTGCAGAATTATTAGGCAACTTAATACAAACCAAATATATTCCCATCTCACTTGTTTATCTTCACCAGGTAAACCAATATAACTGCACAAAATTTAGAAATAAACATTTATGACATGCAAAAATAACCCCCCCCAAAATTAGTACCAAAATAGCCATCTTTCTTTATGATGACACTCAGCAGCCTCCATCCATAGATTCTGTCAGTTGTTTGATCTGTTTACGATTAACATCACGTGCAGCAGCCACCACAGCCTCCCAGACACTGTTCCGAGAGGTGGACTGTTTTCCCTCCCTGTAGATCTCACATTTCATGAGGGACCACAGGTTCTCTATGGGGTTCAGATCAGGTGAACAAGGGTGCCATGTCATTATTTTTTCTTCTTTGAGACCTTTACTGGCCAGCCACGCTGTGGAGTAGTTGTAGGCATCTGATGGAGCATTGTCCTGCATGAAAATCATTTTTTTATTGAACGATACCGACTTCTTCCTGTACCACTGCTTGAAGAGGTTGTCTTCCAGAAACTGGCAGTAGGTCTGGGAGTTGATCTTCACTCCATCCTCAACCCGAAAAGGTCCCACAAGTTCATCTTTGATGATACCAACTGGTGGCAAATGGCAGCTTCACGCTTGATTTTCCTCAATTCATGGGCAGTTATTTTGCGCCTTTTTTTGCCCAACATGCTTCTTGCGCCCCTGTTGGCTATTTGCCATGAAACGCTTGATTGTTCGGTGATCACGCTTCAAAAGTTTGGCAATTTCAACACTGCTCCATCCCTCTGCAAGACATCTCACAATTGTGGACTTTTCAGAAGCCGTCAAATCTCTCTTCTGACCCATTTTGCCAAAGGAAAGAAAGTTGCCTAATAGTTAAGCACACCTTATATAGAGTTTTGAAGTCATTAGACAACACTCCTCCTCATTACAGAGATGCACATCACCTAATTTACTTAATTTGCAGTTGGCTCTCAAGCCTGAACAGCTTAGAATAGGACAACATGTATAAAAAGTATCATGTGATCAAAATACAACTTGCCTAGTAATTATGCACGCAGTGTATTAGACAGCGAATGAGCAGTTAGTTTTTGAAACTGTTCTTTTAGAGGCAGCAAAAATGAGCAAAGCAACAAATTGTCTACAAATTTTATATAGTTACATAGGAAGTAGTATTAGATTAGGGCAGTGTGAGGAGCCTGCCTTGTTCTAAAGACTATTAGCTCTATGCAGGTAGAGCGGCATCCATGGCTCTAAGGGACGTGAACTTTTTCCAGCACGAAGCTTTGGTTACGTTGATCTTATTGTTGTGTTTTATTAGAGATTTGCTTGCGCGTCAGTTCAGCCTCAGGAATCAATGTTTCCATTCGGTGATAGTAAGAAAGGTAAGATGTGCAGGCTGGATCTTATGTATACATAAGCCCAGGCACATGATTGATAATCAGGAAAAGCAATCATTCCATTACTCTTGTTAAGGTACCGTTACACTAAGCAACTTACCAGCGATCGCGACCAGCGACGTGATCGCTGGTAAGTTGCTGTGTGGTCGCTGGGGAGCTGTCACACAGACAGCTCTCTCCAGCGACCAAGCGACTTCGGCATCGCTGAAACTGTCTTCAGCGATGCCGAAGTCCCCATGTAAAAAAAAAAAAAAACACTACATACGCACCTTCTGTCGTCCTTCATGTCCCTCGGCGCTTGCCGCACTGACTGTCTCAGCGCCGGCCGGC
Source organism: Ranitomeya variabilis (assembly GCF_051348905.1). Classification (NCBI taxonomy): domain Eukaryota; kingdom Metazoa; phylum Chordata; class Amphibia; order Anura; family Dendrobatidae; genus Ranitomeya; species Ranitomeya variabilis. Next base: position 277,441,189 of record NC_135235.1, on the reverse strand, counting down.
CGTAACAGCGGTGCCCAGCGGTGAACCGCTGTTACTGCAGGTTCACCGCTGGGCTCTGCTTTACGGCCGGACGGCGCTGAGACAGTCAGTACGGCAAGCTCCAGGGGACATGACGGACAACAGACGGTGAGTATGTAGTGTTTTTTTTTTACTTTTACCATGGTATCCATGGTAAATATCGGGTTACTAAGCGCGGCCCTGCGCTTAGTAACCCGATGTTTACCATGGATACCAGTGAAGACATCGCTGGATCGGCGTCACACAGGGCGATCCAGCGGTGTCAGCGGGAGAGTTGCGACGAAAGAAAGTTCGTCCACTCTCCCTGCAACCAGCGATATCCCAGCAGGATCCAGATCGCTGCTGCGTGCCAAACATAGCGATATCGCTATGCAGGACGCTGCAACGTCACGGATCGCTGGCGATATCGCCTAGTGTGACGGTACCTTTAGTGTCTCAGAGGTCTCAAATGAGCCATTGTTTCATATGAGACTGTATGTTGACTCTTCTTGTATGTTAATTTGTAAATTCCTGCTGAGTATGTATTGCATAAGCCCACTGCAGTGTATTAACCTACACAACTTAGGATAAATATGCATGGACCTTCATCCAGTCCTGTGAAAGAATGTCCTGAATGGGAGCTGTGGATATAAAAAGACTCTGGCTCCCTCTGCAAAGAGACTCTCTTCAAGAACAGCCCAAGGAGCCATGGCTCCATATGGTGAAAGCTCCTCTGCCCATCACTGAACCCACAAAGACTTATGGAGAACCCCAGTTAGGACTGTACTATATGCTGTTGTCTGCTGGAGCTGGGTACATGTGCTACTGTAGTGATATCCATCGTCTGGATATTGGCAACTATCTTAAGGACTGTGATCGGTGGCTGGAGTAGAATACACATGCTATGGTCATGAGATCTGTCGTCTATGCTACAAACTATATCGACAGAAGATACAAAGGCTGTCGGACAACTAAAAGTTGAGAGCCAGTGGGTACCTCCTGGTATGGGGGCAGTGGAACTATTGGTCCCAGGATGGGATCTTGTTGATTGGGGACATTGTAATATGACCATCTACCTGACATTGCTGTAAGACCATGAACGTAAGGAATAAAAATGATTACATTGCTAACCTGCCTATGTGATTGTTCCTCAACTCCAGTTCTCAAGAGCCATAAACAGATCATGCTTTCATTTTTTTCTTAGTGTTGCCCAAGTAATAATTCCAGCACCTGTACAATACTAAGGTGATTCTAAAAGCATGATCTATTGGTGGCTCTTGAAGACTGACATTGGGGTACACTGAATTATGGTAAAGATCAAGACTTTAACAAGGGCCAAATTATGAAAGCTTGATGACTGGTTCAAAGTGTCTCAACACTTATTAACACTGCCACTTCTCTTGCCCATTGATGATCAGTGCACTCACGCAGATTCACCATGTACAAAAAGAGAGCATGGCACTCACCATCCCACACTAATGTCCTTTTATTGTGGATACATGTAAAGCAGAGGCAGGGAGGCTTTCAAGTGGAAAACACACCGGGGGATGGCCATTTCGCGCTGACTTGCGCTTCTACGAGTCCTAGGTGAGGAGGAAGGAAGTTAGCGCGAAACGGCCTTTATCCATTGCGTTTTCCACTTGAAAGCCTCACTGCCTCTGTTTTACATGAATCCACAATAAATGGACATTCGTGTGGGACGGTGAGTGCCATGCTCTTTTTTTGTACATGGTGAATTTGGACATATGCTTTATTTTCGTTGATTGGCACCCGTGTCCCTGGAGTTTCAATAAGCCTCGTGTCCTCTTTTTTTGCATGTATGGCACTCACATAGATGTTGATGACATTTATTATGGGAAGAGGCTTGTATTTGCAGTGGAGCCGAATTGATAAAAGTGAAGCTTGTATCTAAACAAATTTTCTCGAGCCTCTTTTAACTCCGACATCTATGGTCTTCACTGCATGCAAATATTTAATAATTAATGTTCATTCTAACGCATGAACAATCTAGTAATATATTTGATTTGCTTCTCATTTGTGATATACTCACTAGAATTCCGAATGTTAATTCTTCATCATAAAATACCTAATGGGATCACCATATTTGCTAAGACTCAACTCTGAAGCTGAAAAATGAGCAGAACTGTGGGGAAATTACACCCTCACATGTCATCCATGGTCTCCTAGCAACAAGCTGAGAAATCGGATCTGGCTTGGTCTTATCACAGCGAGCCGTTAAGGTAATTAATATTCATTAGAAGTTTCTTCAGGTTTCAGACTGAAGATTTTCCTGTGACAATCTCTTTGAGAATTTTGTTTTATGAATGAGCGCAGGACACGTATATGATGGGACTAGACGAATGTATATGAGAAGCTGCCTTATGTGTGTGGCATATTCCTGTACATAAATGAAAGGTCAGAATACCAAATCTATAATGGAAAGTTGACACACAACTAAATCAATAAGAAATGTACCTAGAGCACTAGGTGGCCAGTGGTGGACAAAGTATTCCTGCTTTCTGGGTCACTGTCTGGTCTCCACTGGCAGCCACAGCTCCAGACATTATTTGCATCAGGATGCTCGGCAACCTGACTCACTTTTTTGCTAAACTATTGGACAAGACCTCTGCATTTACTGTTTACTCTTTCATTCTGGTGTCTGTATCTGATTGCCATGGCAATTGGCTTTCAGTATAAATAGGAACTTTTTTAGATCAAGAAACTAATTGCTGCATAGCTTTTGTTGATTATGGCCCATCCTTCCATAGCTCTCATTCAATATATCTGTCTTATCTATTTATTCCTACAAACTTGCCCTATGGCCTTGTTTCTGACTTTATTCTTGCTTCTCTCTTCTACATTTCTTAGCTGATGTCTATACTTCTACTCTGGCACCAAATTTTGACTATCACATATATAACTGGTTTATCCTTGCTGCATTTCAATTGATCTCCTTTGAAGATGCTCAACTCCATCTTTGATTATGCACAAGCCATAAAAGTGTTGCTGCAGTTAATTCACGCCTATTCTGGGGTACCGTCATCTGAAAGTCCACACTTATTATGTAGTGACAGAAAGTTGCTAATTAGTGATGAGCGAGTGTACTCGTTGCTCGAGTTTTCCCACGCACACTCGGGTGACCTCCGAGTGTTTATGACTGCTCGGAGATTTAGTTTTCATCACTGCAGCTGAATGATTTACAGCTACTAGCCAGGCTGAGTACATGTGGGGGTTGCCTGGTTGCTAGGGAATCCCCACATGTAATCAAGCAAAACCCAAGCAACGAGTACACTCGCTCATCACTACTGGTAATCAATGGTACATGTGGAGTTGGACTAGGAAACACGAGGCTGTTTCTTGCTGATAAAACATTGATTGTATTGAAACAGCAAAACACAGCTCTAGTTTGTGACATATCGCTAGAATCAGGCTCGCTTTCCTTATGTCCTGGTGCTCTCCGATTGCATAGAAAAAAACCTGGTGGTAAATTCCCTTTAACTTCTTCCCAGCACATTCAATTGACAACAAATTTATTTGATGGGAATCGAATCTTCCTTCTCCCACCCCGTGATTTGAGGGAATCTGCCTAAATCGAAATTTGTGAGATTTGCTTAACTCTAATTAAAAGGCGTCTATTTTTTATATTTACTTTTTCTATTGATTCATTGAAACTTTATTGAAACAACAGGATTGGGCACTAGTGATGAGCAAATCTTCATTTCCCCAAAAATTAGATTTGCGGCTAATATGTCTGCCTGAATATCAATACAGTAAAGCTTGTAATTGCTTGTAAAATACACATGGAGAGAAGAGAAAAGATCTCGATGACCATAAGAGCTTACAAATACAAATGAGAAAGAAGAGACCCCACTGACCATAAGGTCTTACATGCTACTTGAGAGAGAGAGCACCCCACTGACCATAAGAACTTACACTATACAGGAGAGAGAGGACCCCACTGACCATAAGAGCTTACACTCTACAGGAGAGAGAGGACCCCACTGACCATAAGAGCTTACACTCTACCGGAGAGAGAGGACCCTGCTGACCATAAGAGCTTACACTCTACAGGAGAGAGAGAAGACCCCGCTGACCATAAGAGCTTACACTCTACAGGAGAGAGAGAGGACCCCACTGACCATAAGAGCTCTTACACTCTACAGGAGAGAGAGAGAGGACCCCACTTGCCATAAGAGCTTACCCTCTACAGCAGAGAGAGGACCCTGCTGACCATAAGAGCTTAAACTCTACAGGAGAGTGAGGACCCCACTGACCATAAGAGCTTACACTCTACAGGAGAGAGAGAGGACCCCGCTGACCATAAGAGCTTACACTCTACAGGAGAGAGAGAGAAGACCCCGCTGACCATAAGAGCTTACACTCTACAGGAGAGAGAGAGAGAACCCCACTTGCCATAAGAGCTTACCCTCTACAGGAGAGAGGACCCTGCTGACCATAAGAGCTTAAACTCTACAGGAGAGTGAGGACCCTGCTGACCATAAGAGCTTACACTCTACAGGAGAGAGAGGACCCCACTGACCTTAAGAGCTTGCACTATACAGGAGAGAGAAGACCCCACTGGCCATAAGAGCTTACACTCTACAGGAGAGAGAGGACCCCACTGGCTATAAGAGCTTACCCTCTACAGGAGAGAGAGGACCCTGCTGACCATAAGAGCTTACACTCTACAGGAGAGAGGACTCCACTGACCATAAGAGCTAACACTCTACAGGAGAGAGAGGACCCCACTGGCTATAAGAGCTTACCCTCTAAAGGAGAGAGAGGACCCTGCTGACCATAAGAGCTTACACTCTACAGGAGAGAGGACTCCACTGACCATAAGAGCTAACACTCTACAGGAGAGAGAGGACCCCTCTGACCATAAGAGCTTACACTCTACAGGAGAGAGAGTACCCCACTGGCCATAAGAGCTTACCCTCTACTGGAGAGAGAGGACCCTGCTGACCATAAGAGCTTACACTCTACAGGAGAGTGAGCAAGTGAGATGTCCTGTGTTGATCAGAAAAGCTTACACTTTATAGGCGAAAAAGAGAGAGGTCTCTGCTGATCATAAGAGCTTACACTTTAAAGGAGAGAAAGAAATTGAGCAAGAATACCCCACTGACCACAAGAACTTACACTTTACAGGAGAGAGAAACTTACTCGGTGACTCTCGAGATGGGAAATAACTGTTGTACAAACTGTGCTCCGCTGGAACTGCTGACCTGTGATGGTCCAAGTACTGACCATCACTTTACTGTGTATGATAATCCATAAGATGTTATAGCTGCAATACATTATGAGGGAGGCCTGTGGGGCAAAGAAAAAGATGCTTGCCTGCTCTGTGGTGCTCCAGTAGTGTGGAAATTGGTGGTGGACAAACTCAGTCCTCCGCGAATCGATCTGCTCATCTCTAACAGGCAACATTTTGGATTTGGAAAATGAAATTTTCCCAACCTAAGCCAAACAAAAGAAATGAACCCGAACATATATTGGAAAACCTGCACTATTTAGGAGCACGTTCACAATGTGCTAGCCATTCAATAGACAAAACCCAAGATAAAAACAAAATGAGCACATACCCTGAAGTAAAAAATAAGCAAATATTAATAGTACATATTATTAAATATAAACAATATTGCATAGTACTGTACAGTGGCGGACACTGACAGCTTTGGGCCCCTGTGCAAGAAATGTGTCTGGGCCCCCCTCCCTGCCCAGCATCATACCTCCCAAGTTTTGAAGATGGGAAAGAGGGGAAAAGTGTGCGGCGCGCAACGCGGCAAATTTTAGGCCACGCCTCTGGCCACACCCATTCATAACTAGTCACACCCATATCCACGTCCCAACCACATCCATTTAGCACTGCTGATCACACTGTTTTATAAAGAATAATTATAAACAAAAAAATATGGCCACACAGTGCTCCATACTGTATATTGGCTGCACATGATGATCCATACTGTATATTGACCGCACATGATGCTCCATACTGTATAATGACCGCACATGATGCTCCATACTGTATAATGACCCCACATGATGCTCCATACTGTATAATGACCGCACATGATGCTTCATACTGTATATTGACCGCACATGATGCTCCATACTGTATAATGACTGCACATGATGCTCCATACTGTATAATGGCCGCACATGATGCTCCATAGTGTTTAAAAGTTTAAAATGGGGCCCCAAATGCTAGCATATTGCACATCATACAGAAGCATTTTGGTTGTATTTACCTGCGCTGATCTCAGGCCGCTAAACGAGTGTGATCGACAATACTGAAGTCATGGACGCTTGTTTCCCTGCCTCTTTCCACCATCTGAGAAAGAATGAAGGGGACAGAACGATCACTAATAGATCACTACAGATCACCATACAGCATCATGTTATCAGCAGCACATCTACAGTTTACACCAGGCGATGTGCTGCTGAGAACAAGGATTTTTATTCCAGCATAAACAATCCAATCACCCAATGAATATGCAGCATTTTGCTTGTTTAGTATAATACACCCCATAGTCCTCCATATAGTATTATACACTTCCCATAGTCCTCCATATAGTATTATACACTTCCCATAGTCCTCCATATAGTATACAGCACTGACCACAGTAGTATACAGCACTGACCACAGTAGTTTACAGCAGAGCCCACAGTAGTGTACAGCAGAGCCCACAGTAGTGTACAGCAGAGCCCACAGTAGTATACAGCAGAGCCCACAGTAGTATACAGCAGAGCCTACAGTAACAGCACAGGGCTCAGTAGTATACAGCAGAGCCCACAGTAGTATACAGCAGAGCCCACAGTAGTATACAGCAGAGCCCACAGTAGTATACAGCAGAGCCCACAGTAACAGCACAGGGCTCAGTAGTATACAGCACTGCCCACAGTAGTATACAGCAGAGCCCACAGTAGTATACAGCAGAGCCCACAGTAACAGCACAGGGCTCAGTAGTATACAGCACTGCCCACAGTAGTATACAGCAGAGCCCACAGTAGTATACAGCAGAGCCCACAGTAGTATACAGCAGAGCCCATAGTAACAGCAGAGGGCTCAGTAGTATACAGCACTGCCCACAGTAGTATACAGCAGAGCCCACAGTAGTATAAAGCACAGCCCACAGTAACAGCAGAGGGCTCAGTAGTATACAGCACTGCCCACAGTAGTATACAGCAGAACCCACAATAGTATACAGCATGCTCATCCCCCCTTCCCTCCCCTCCCCTCCCCACCTCTCCTCTCCTCTCCTGAGAATGGCCCCACAGTCCAGTAAAAAAAAACAAAAAAACCACAAGCTCCTCACCTCTCCACACATGCCCGCGCTGCTCCCTGCTCCTGTGTCAGTGGCTGCCGCTGCTCTGCCTGGGACACAGTGAGTGCACGCACACCCGCTGTGTCAGAGGCAGAGCGGGGAATGATGGGAGAGGGGGCGTCGTCAGGTGACGCTCTCTCCTCCATCATTGCATTGAACTGTACCGGCAGACGCCGGTATAGTTCAATGCGGCGGGGGAGTCGGCGCTGGCGGCAAGCGGGCCCCCCTGCCTCACAGGGGCCCCATAGTGGCTGTGTGACTGGACGCTAGCTGGGGGCCCCTGGGGGAGTGGGGGCCCCAGGCAGCTGCCTGGTCTGCCTGCCCCTAACGCCGGCCCTGCCTGCAAGGGCCCCCCTCCACCTCCGGGCCCCGGTGCGGCTGCACCGGTTGAACCGGCAGTAGGTCCGCCCCTGGTACTGTAGTTTCTTGTACTTTGTACAAACAGGGGCATAACTCTCCCTATTTGAGCTAAGCATTTCATTTACATAGGTCCCCATGGGCAGGTGTCTGCACAGTTGGGCCTGGGTCAATCTATATTGAGGTCAGCTGACACAAAGTAAGGATTTAATATTAGAGGTTAGCACCATCCTGTTGGGTACGCCTTTTCGCGGTGGAATGGCTTTATGCTTTTTTTAATCAAAATAGTGTTAACTAAGCACCCTATGTTATTTACATGTACTATTACTATTTACTTACTACAGGGTATGTGCTCATTTTGTTGTTATCTTTTTTTATGTATTTTCTTAGCCATAAAAGAGTTGCTCTGATATGGTCAAGCAGCTGGGACCACATAAATACTGAGTACAATCCTGCAAACACTTTCAGATGATCAAGGATTTGTCTTCTACAAGTGGAGAGTGATCTCAAAATGAATTTAAAAATTCAGAAATAAAAGAGTCTTCATTCTTCTTTTGCTTTAGCAAACCTCGTATGTAGAATAAACTCTTCATTTAGATGCGGTATCATCACTGAAAACATTGTGCTCCTAACGTCTGGACTGCAAATTACAAAATAATAATTCAGCTGCAAAAAGATGCGCATTAATTCCCGAGCCTAACAATGTGTAAGTGGAGAAATGGACACTTCAAAACAGAATTCCTAGATACATTTATTAACTGTTAAGGAAGAAGCATATCTGTGGTTAGCATATGCTAATGAGCTTTCTCAGTTAGATGCTAATTAGCTCTCTCTACAATAAGGGCATGCAAATGGCGCTGCTGAAAAACGATCATTATTTTTCACCACGTTTTCAGCATCACTGTTTAAATTTGTTCTTTAAATAGATTTTTACCACCCTATTAACTTTTATCAGTGAAGAAAACCCACAACATATAAGTTATTTCTGCTTTTGTCTTCTCTGTTTGAAGCAAGTCCCTCTTCTATCCCTTCACAGCTGGCTGACTGTACAATGTATCGCTCTGCTTTTACCATCCGAACATGAATCATGGTGATTACATTCAAAACCCTTCACTTTTTGTTTGTCTCATAAAGACTACAAATGAATTATACAGGGATGGCTTTAAGGAATTCTTATAGTTGATGCATTTAAAGGGACACGTTGGTCTTCAATGTCATTCAACCAGACAGTGTGATAGACCCGGACCACGAAGCTGTAATGAGGCCTCGGATATTAGGGGGCCTGGGACGTCCAATGACCTTATCAACTGTATCTGCATCTGGAGGTAGCAGACAGCATTGAGTACAATGAAGGAGAGGATCTGTCACTTCCCTATTCTGCCATTGACTCTATGACCTCATAAGTTCAGGTCGATGTGAGGTAATGACGTCATCAGTGCAGACCGAAGTAAGGCAATGACCTCATCAGTGCAGGCCGATGTGTGGCAAATATCTCATCAGTGCAGGCCGATGTGAGGCAATGACCTCATCAGTGCAGGCCGGTGAGAGGCAATGACCTCATCAGTGCAGGCCGATGTGAGGCAATGACCTCATCAGTGCAGGCAGGTGTGAGGCAATGACCTCATCAGTGCAGGCCAATGTGAGGCAATGACCTCATCAGTGCAGGCCGATGTGAGGCAATGACCTCTTCAGTGCAGGCCGATGTGTGGCAAATACCTCATCAGTGCAGGCCGATGTGAGGCAATGACCTCATAAGTGCAGGCCGGTGTGATGCAATAACCACTTCGGTGCAGGCCGATGTGAGGCAATGACCACTTCAGTGCAGGCCGATGTGAGGCAATGACCTCATCAGTGCAGGCAGGTGTGAGGCAATGACCTCATCAGTGCAGGCTGGTGTGAGGTAATGACCTCATCAGTGCAGGCTGATGTGAGACAATGACCTCATCAGTGCAGGCCGATGTGAGGCAATGACCTCATCAGTGCAGGCTGGTGTGAGGCAATGACCTCATCAGTGCAGGCTGGTGTGAGGCAATGACCTCATCAGTGCAGGCTGGTGTGAGGCAAAGATCTCATCAGTGCAGGCTGGTGTGAGGCAATGACCTCATCAGTGCAGGCTGGTGTGAGGCAATGACCTCATCAGTGCAGGCTGGTGTGAGGCAATGATCTCATCAGTGCCGGCTGGTGTGAGGCAATGACCTCATCAGTGCAGGCTGGTGTGAGGCAAAGATCTCATCAGTGCAGGCTGGTGTGAGGCAATGACCTCATCAGTGCAGGCTGGTGTGAGGCAATGACCTCATCAGTGCAGGCTGGTGTGAGGCAAAGATCTCATCAGTGCAGGCTGGTGTGAGGCAATGACCTCATCAGTGCAGGCTGGTGTGAGGCAATGACCTCATCAGTGCAGGCTGGTGTGAGGCAATGATCTCATCAGTGCCGGCTGGTGTGAGGCAATGACCTCATCAGTGCAGGCTGGTGTGAGGCAATGACCTCATCAGTGCCGGCTGATGTGAGGCAATTACATCATCATGCCTGCATGTGCTGAACAAGCAGCTATACAGGCCAAGGGAAACATTTTGGCAAGTGAATAAGGCTAGGTGAGAAGAGTATTGCTTTTTTAAGGGGTGCAATTTACGTATGACCCCACAGTCAGCTTTTTATCATGACGTGGCAATATACTTATATGGCCATCACCAAACGGGCAATAACAGTGCATTATACTGTGAAGGAGGGGACTACAAGGGCATTATACTGTGTGAGGTGCACAAAAGGGGGCATTATATTGTGTGGAAACACTAATTAGCCATTATACTTTTCAGGGGGGTATTGTACTGTCTTGGGTACACTGGAGGGGGTATCATGCTGTATTGAAACTCAGATTGGACATCATACTTTTGGGTTTTGGGGGGCAGCATTTTATTGTGTGGGAGCATTGAATGAGTGTCATACTTTGTGGTAGTGCTGAAGGGGCAATGTACTGTGGATTCACTAAACCATCTCAGAAAGATGTCTGTCCAGCCTGTGTTTGAAAACTTCCATTGAAGGAGAACTCACCACCTCTCATGTCAACCTGTCTCAATTATTGATCACCCTCACTGTCAAACAGTATTTTCTAATATCTAATCTGTATCTTCTCCCTTTCAGTACATTCCATTGCTTCTTTTGTTTCCATGTGCAAATAAGAATAATGATGATCCCTCTACACTATGACATCCCTTCAGACAACTATTAAATCTCTTCTTAGCCTTCTTTTTTTTTGCAAGCTAAACATTCCCAGATCCTTTAACCGTTCCTCGTAGGAGATACTTTACAGTCCACTTACCATCCTGGTAGCTCTTCTCTGAACTTGCTCCAGTTTTTCAATGTCTTTTTTAAAATGTGGTGTTCAGAAATGAACACAATATTCCAGATGAGGCCCAACAGAGGAGGAGAAGAGTGGGATAATTACTTGACGTGATCTAGACTCAATGTTTCTCCTAATACATCCTATAACTGTGTTTGCCTTTTTTGATGCTGCATCACACTGTTGAAGCATGTGCAGTCTGTGTTCTATTGGTATACCCAAGTCTTTTTCATACGTGCTGTTGATTAGTTCTATTCCTCCCATTCTATAGATATAATTTTTGTTTTTCTTGCCCAGATGTAGAATCTTGCATTTCTCCCTGTTAAATATGATTCTATTAGTCGCTGCCCATTGTTCAAGCTTATGTAGATTCTTCTGAATCCATTCTCTGTCTTGTCTAGTGTTAGCTATCCCTCCTAGTTTTGCAAATTTGGTTAGTTTACCTTCAGTTCCCTTATCTAGATCATTTATAAAAATGTTGAACAACACTTGGGCTAGGACAGAGCTTTGTAGTACCCCACTTGAATCACTTTTCAAATTGGATGTGCAACCATTTATTACCACTTTTTGAATACAATCACTGAACCAGTCGTGAAGTCTTGTAAATCCCATACTTGGAGATTTTTTGAATAAGGATAGTATAAGATACTTTATCAAATGCTTTGCTAAAGTCGAGATATACCATATCTACCTCATTTCCCTGATACACCCAGTCAGTGATTCCATCATAGAAGGAAATTAGATTAGTCTGGCATGACTTGTTTGCTATAAACCCATGCTGGCTCTGGTTAATTACTGCACTCTTATCCAAGTACTTACATACATGCTGTTTAATAATTTGTTCAAAAATCTTTCCTGGTATAAAAGTAAGGCTCACTGGCCTGTAATTTCCTGGCTCTGTATTATTTTATTTTTTGAAGATAGGGACAACAGTTACCCTTCTCCAATCTTATAGGACTTCTTCTATTTTTCAGGATTTTTCAAATATTCCGGCTAGTGGTTCTGCAATTTCCTATTCTTACTCTTTTAGTACCCTAGTATGTAATTCATCCGGACCAGGAGATTTAAATTAATTTAAATGAGCTAAGTGTCCCCTCACTATTTCTCTTTTCATAGATAGCGTGGATTCATTTATTCCGTTGATGGCACCATGAAGATCAGTTGATGATACAATTGCATTCTTAGAGAACACTGGTGTAAAATAAGAATTTCAATGTTTGGCCTTCTCAACATTATTTTTGACCACTTCACCATTTTCATCCTGTAAAAAACCTTTGTCAGCTTTACTTGCCTTGGTAAGCACAAATAGAGAGGACCGCATGTCATTTTATTATTTTTTTTACACAGTGTGCCCCAGCCAATCAGCCATAAGAATACTTGTCATGGCTGTGATTGAGCCGTAAGTGCCCACACTGGCAAAGCTTGTTGATTGGCTGCAGCCTTTAACAAACTTTGTTCTGGCTGCTGAACCTGAACAGTAGCACTGACTTCCTGGAGAAGTCCATGTTCGGGGTCTGTGCATGGATACTAGGTATTTGGTATGGACCTCGAACTTTACTGTTCCCATCCCTAATGGAGACAATTGCATTTGAAGAGAAAGTCATATTTCACATAACTGTAAAAAAGATATGGAGTGTGCATCTTAAACCTATACACTGGTCTATTACAGCTAAGCAAAAGTTAACAAAAATGAAAGGCACAGCAATGTTATATTCAGGGGCCCACTAAAAGATTCACCATGACCTGGTAATGAGCGTCATTGTAATTCTTGCACCCAGATTTGTTTGGCGCGAGTGAAGCTTGTGGCCCCACTGTGCCACAAACCAGACTTATGCTGGAGTGGCCAGACAAAGCAACCACCATGGTGTTTGTTGAAGCCTCTAGTGGTGAGGTCAGGCTTGTGCAGCAAGCAGCTGCAGGGACCAGTCAAGGGCCGCATTTGGCTGTAGAAGCTGATCCCCTAGGGACGGGTAGCTGGGGCGGCCCAAGGGAATGTCCAACAGTTGCAAGCAGATGGAGTAAGAGAACAGGAAACACGGTTCCAGTCTGGAAGGCTAATGGAGAGATGGAAACTAGCAAGTGCAACTCGATCAGGTGATGTAGAGGTGAGCAATGGCAGATGCAACGGGTCTGGCTGACGTACAGTGAGCATTGGCAGGAGCAGCGGGACCCGTTGACATTGAGATGAGCACTGGCAGGTGCAGCGAGACCATCTGACATTAAGATGAGCACTGGCAGGTGCAATAGGACCAGCTTACATTGATATGAGCGCTGGCAGGTGCAACTGGGATACAAGGGTGGGTAGGACCCAGTTCAGACTAGGAGCATATTCAGGAAGGACTGGGACACAGACAATTACAACTTGAATATTGAAACAGATAGGACCCAGTTCAGACTGGACAGATAAGGAGCCTCAGTTGCAGCACAGATGCAGATCCGCAAGTGCGGAACAGAGGCAGAGCTGCAGGTGCAGAACAGAGGCAGAGCCGCAAGTGAAAACAAGCAAGAAAACCCAAAATGCAGTCAGGCAGGGAGCTGCAGACACGGTCAAGCATAGGAAAGCACAGATGTGGTCAATCATAGGAAACTGCAGACGCAGTCAAGCATAGGACAAGGACAAGTACACACGGAACAGACGTTATATAGTACACACAAGACCGATACAAGGACAGGTACAAGCAGGACAGACAGGACTAAATTCACACAAGGTACTTACAATGAAGTAGCAAGTGTACACAAAGATCACCAACATTGTACAGAGACAATAAAATAGAGATAGGTGCTGGTTCAGATACTTCAGGTTAAAAGAGCAGGAACGGACACAGATGGGCTGGGAAAGATTCAGACTTGGATACAAACAGGTACAGAGATAGGCACTGATACAGACAATGGCAGATTCAGGGTACAGGCCGGGGTATATAGCTCCCAGGATGGTAGGAATGTAAACGGGCAAGATCAGAGTCAGGACAGAACCTGGCAACTCAGTAGTTGCAAACAGACTGAAAGATAATGAATACTTGGAGATTTTGAGTTTTTTAGACGCCCCCTTGAGGAAGCGAGAGCCATTCTCGTGAAACGCGCGTTGGGGAGAGTGGTCGCCTATCGGACTGAGCATTAACATCATGGGTAATTAACCTTTTAATACTACGTGCATATATGTAATGTTTCAATTTATGTTTGACTCTCTACCAATGTTACAGAGTTAGCTGGGAATAACTATTCCCGTAACTCGGTATGTGTTTGAAATATGAGTACCTTCTCTATCTTATACTTATGCGTATATTAAACTAGTGGTAGATGTCTGAAACATGCTATACACCTCAGTCCTGATTAGCGATCACGTTTTGCGCTGTCACCTAATAGGATCACATAATCCTTTGTCCATACTAATGATAAATTGCCTAATTAATGTATTTATTGTCTTGTTTATATTTTAGATTTAATAAGGGATATATTTTTTATACTAAAAAACTCAAAATCTCCAAGTATTCATATATTTTTCGAGTTTGTATATATTATTTAAAAAAAGAAAAAAAGTACATTTTTTTCTTTCATTATATTGCGCTGGTTTCTTTATATAGACTGAAAGATAATGTTGCTTACTCATCTTCCCATTAAGAATCAATAAGCGAAGTTGCGGCCGCCCTAAGCATACAGCCAGGAAGTATGCACACAGCAAGCAGAGGTCACATGGTTTACAGCATACAGCAAGCAGAGGACAGAACTCACTGCATGGCCAGGAGTGGTGAGTACCTGGTGGGGGATGGGAAGCCATACAGTGATGCCAGCAGGGATGTTACAGTCACAGTCTTACCAGAATGCTATTTAAGAATGTTGTTTTCAATTTTGTGAATTTTTATCTGCAATAGATACAGATCCATAGGTCCATATCTATTTTCTACAGCTGCAGCATCTTGCATACTGTCCCCTCTCTTTTTTGTTTTACTTAATAACAGCACTCATCCCTTTTCGCTCAGGTGTTTTTAAATTAGCGGGAGACTGTCTGTTCGAAACTATATGGAAGTTGAGTTTTCTTAACTCCTTTCACTTGGTGTTGGTGATATGTGGCTACCATTATTCCTGCAGTGCTGTGCCTGTGAGGTGGTGTGATCTGTGATCTTGGGGCTTTGTTTTGAAGCATGAATGCTGTGGGGCAAACTGGGTCACTTACCCTGCTGATGCAGTATCACTTTGGTGCTGGTAACTACATGGCACGCCAACTTTAGAGCACCATTCCAGACTTTTTCTAATTACAGTACTGGAGTGTTACTTCTACTGTAATGTCTCTGGCCCTATTCTCATATTTACCCCCATCTTCACTGTCTATCGCCGCTGATACCGCTGGTCTCCAGCAGGCTGTGACCTTCCTGATCACTCCAGTGTTTGCTGGCTTAGCTGGAGGTCATTTTTCAATGCAAGTTTATGAGAACCTCATTGTGGCTTTCATAGACCTGAATTGACGCTTGTGACTATTACTTCTGATTTCCGGGCAGTTAGAAGTTGCCGTCACAAGATGGCTATGCCAGACTAGAGTAGTACCGAAAAAAGGTGAAGATGCTGGTGGGTAAGTATCAGACTAGGGCCAGGGCCTTATTAGTAACACCACTCCAGTGCTGGAAAAAAATGATGCTTTAAAGTTAATGACCCACTAATAAATAAGCCACAGTGGACCTCATACAGTCTGATGAGAATATTAACTATGAACCTTTTGTCCAGTTTTGTACATTTTTGCTTACCCACAATGGATGAACGTATGAGTTTTGGATGTGCGATCCATGTCATTACAGCTATAACATTTATTATGCTGATTTTTGGGCAATATATTCTTATTATAAAAAAGAGAAAAGGGTCTAGTACTAAATTATGGAAGGAATTGACTGGAAGGAAAAAGCTGGCAACTATTCAGTCTTTTAAATATTTGATCATACTATATTTTTCTGCAATGTCATCTACGTCCAAACCAGTAATATGCAATATAAAGTGATAAGAGTGCAGAGTCTCTGTTGGGAAGAAAGGCTAAAGAATTTACTGTATGTTACTTGTTCTTTGAGCAGAAAGGCAGCAGCTCATGAATTCCAGATCAGTTTTTTACAGCTCTATGCAGTAAGAGGATATGACCTCTTATTCAAGTGCTTATTCGCTACATGAAAGCTGATATTGTAAGCACCGCCAAATTATTGTGCTTGGTACAGCTCTTCAATGTGTGGGAGAAAGTAAAGTAGTGTTAGAATACCCAAAGTTTTCTGAAGCAACCTTTGCATAATGTTCTTTCAGCAGATATTTTTAGTCAAGATAGACCTTGTGTTAAAAAAGAAAATTGGAATTTTTCAACCTTCAAGAGTTTCTTTTTGAGAAAATGAACACTGACTTATAACTTCACTTAGAGGGAGATTTAGCTTTTATATGAGAACGTTAGATAAATGAATCTCCCAGAATTCATTTTTGGGCAGTTTTGCTCAAATTGGCTGTCTGATCCAATTTGGTTTGAGCACTATCGATCCAAGTAAAAAAAAAACTTCAGTTGATCCAAAGACTTTTTTATACTTTGAGCTCTCCAAAGCATAATAGAGAGTACTGAAGGGCTCAAAAAATGCTTCTTGCACCGCCTCCACTGCTGCCACGGCTCCCTGCTCCTCCACTTGAGTCTTTAGTTCTTCTGGTGCTTAGGTCCATGCAACCACAAAGGTGGCAAGACATGTCTTGACCAGAAGAGGTGATGTAAATAGTCTGGTGACATCCTATAACTGTTTAGTATTAAGTGTTTTTTATTGTTTCACCCCTTTCAGGCAATCTTAATAATTGAGCAAATTAGTCACAATTTTGGTGGACTCTTGCGAATTGAATTTAGGAAATTTTGGATTTGATAGAAGATAGAAGACAGAAGAGCTGACTGAGCATAGAACTATGATGATTGGACAAGTACGGGAATGTCCATGTTGAGTTGAGTCTAACTTTTTTGTATTTTATCAACCCCTTTCCCAGTAATTTCAATTCACAACAAATTTGTTCACTTCAAATTGATATTTTTACCTGTTTATTGAGTGAATCTGCTTGAATCACATTTCAGGAGATTCATTCATCATGGGTCAGGTGCAGAGGGCTATATTTTCGGTCCGAGTGTAATCAAACAAAACATTAAATCGCACCAGGACCAATGTTATTGCATGGAGCGTACGCATATCCAATTTTGCAGACAGATCCAATCCAGGGAAAACATCCACTACTCTGATCACACTCAGCTATGCAAGTCATTGAGTGCGTAGGAAGCATCAGACTGCACTCGAATTACATCTGAATGTGGTCCGATTTCCACCAACTAGAATGGAGAAGATGGAAAAATTTTTTTTGCCATTTTCTCCTCATCCAAGAGAATCAGATCAAGCTTTGATCGCAATCTGATCAAACTCTGATCAGAGTGTCATTTGCATCATCGACCCCATAATCTCGGATGAGAGAATGTACGGTTGTCTGCACCTGATCTTAGACAGCCATGTAGAGATACATACTGCATAAAAGCTCCAAAATTTTGCTCCAGTCATCCAAGGAAACATTAAACCAGGAGAAGTGCTATGGAATGACATATGTCTGTAGCAATACTGCTGTTGCCCCTGCACGGTGTCCCCTTCCCCCTCCATGCTGGGACACTGGTACAGTCACATTGTGTCGTCTTCCAGCTTGTCCCCACTGTTTTCTGGTGTGTGCGCCAAAGTTTCCGATGGCGAGCTTAGTACATGCATGCGCCGGCTTCCCTGGTCGTAAAGGGGCAGCATGTTTATGTGCTAAATGCCCTCAGCTTATTGCTGAGATGCATTTAGTATTTTGTAGTAGACCTGCAAGATGGTTTAAAGCTAATAGCTGGGAGGCATCTTGTATAAAGAATCCCTCTGCCCTAGGGAGTCACCAAGCAACAAGTTGAATCATTAGTCAGTAAGGTGTAGTACTAGTGAATTGGGAGGTCCCATGTTCCCGTTGCGGCCAGTATCCTGGCCCGATGTGGCCAATCCTGTGTCCGAAGACCCCTAGTCCTGGTGTGGCCAGTCCTGTTTCAGTAGTCCCCTGGTAATGGAGTGGCCAGTGCCTGAACCTCTTCCCCTGTTCCCAGAGCAGCCAGTGTCTGAACCTCATCCCCTGGTCCTGGAGCAGCCAGTGCCTGAACCTCATCCCCTGTTCCTGGAGCTGCCAGTGCCTGAACCCTGTCCGTTGGTCCTGGAGTAGCCAGTGTGTAAACCTCATCCCCTGGTCCAGGAACGGTCAGTGCCGAACCTCATCCCCTGGTCACAGAGTGGCCAGTGTCTGAACCTCATCCCCTGGTCCTGGAGCAGCCTGTTCCTGAACCTCTTCTCCTGGTCTTGGAGTGGCCAGTGCTTGAGCCTCATCCTCTGGGCTAAGAGTGTCCAGTGCCTGAACGTCATATTCTGGTTCCGGAGTGTCCAGTGCCTGAAACTCGTCCCCTAGTCCCGGAGCGCCCAGTGCCTGAACCTCATCCCATGGTCTCAGAGCGGCCAGTGCCTGAATGTTGTCCCCTGGTCCCGCAGTGGCCAGTGCCTGAATCTCATTCAATGGTACCGAATCGGCCAGTGCCAGAACCTCATCCCCTTGTACTGGAGCTGCCAGTGCCTGGTGTGACCAGTCCTGTACCCAAAGTCCCTGATGCCAGTGCAGACAATCCTATTCCTGATGTCCCCTGGTACCAGTTCAGCCAGTGGATGAACACTATACCCCATTCCATGAGTGGTCAAACCCTGATCTAGTATCTTAAACTGGTGTGTCTTAACTAAGCCCTAAATCAATGTGAGCTTTCCTTACCCTGTGGTCAGCAGCTGTAAAACCAGATTCTGCCCAGGAGTTGTACCTGGCCACTTAGTTACGCCCCATCCTGGTTAGTCCTGGCCCTGTGTCGCAGTGGGTCCACAAATCCACTTGCACCATGGTTGGTTGTAACAATCTGTATGCAAATGTTGTTTCCAACAGTTAGCAAAAATATCCCAAAGTGCTAATAAAATCTGGTAATAAAATGTGTAATCAAGCCATATAAGTAAATCACATGTTAGGCCTCTTTCACACTTCAGTCTTTTGGCGTCAGTCTGAAACCACCATTTTCCTCAAATAGCGGATCCGCCATTTTTTTTGGCGGATCCGCTATTTTCCCATAGACTTGCATTAGCGATGGATTGTGGTGGATGGTCGTCCGTTCCATCTGCCATGTGATGGATCCATCGAGATTTGGCAGATGTCACCTAGACATTGACGGACATTATAACGTTTTTTGTCTGTGCCGAAATGGTGGTTCCCCTATGGGCGATGGATCCGTCACGACCGTCATTTGGCGGATCCGTCGCCCCAATCCGCTTTTTCAATTACGCATGCTCCAAAAAGTAGATACTTTTCCCAGACAACCCCCAAGTAATGGATCCATTAAAAAAACGGATCCATTAGAACCGTTTTCTCAACAATTGTGACGGATCCATCGATCCGTCACTATGTCGGAGCAGACTGACGCCAAACAACTGAAGTGTGAAAGAAGCCTTAGCGGGTAGCAGAAGAATAGAAGTTAGCCTGATGGACATATTGTCATGTACAAACTCTTTTCCATTTTTAAACATTAAAAAGTAGCTCTTCGTCAATGTATGATTTACGCTGACAGTTTGTTTGTTCTAAAATACTGTTTCTTGAAGAGTTCAGATTCTCTTTTGTCATCACTGATTTGCTACATTTACACAGTCTGTATATTTCTGGTTTACTTCTCGCCTTAAGGTTTTAAGAATCATGGATGGATGAAGGTTCAGAGAATGGACTTGACATAAGCCGTGACATAGATACACTTTTTTTTTTTCAAAAAATATGTTCGATGACATGATGACAATTCAAGAAATGACTACAAATGTGCTTTACTCATGCGAAAAGTATATATTTTGAATGTTGAAAGAAAATAGAAAAAAGGAATAACAGAATACCCCTCAACACTTTAACATCTTGAAGTCACTATTGTCTTTCTTTTATGTACCAATTGTCCTCTTAGTATATTGTGTAAGCATTGGAGAATTAAATAAAAATTATTTGATGCAAATAGCTAGTCTGAGAAATGATATGTGACACTCTGATGTCTCCTAGGACTTTATCCAAGTCTTCTCATGCAAACAGTCTTACTATTGTCAATGTGACAATCATGCTCATAGGGCTACAAGTAAATGAATAGTAAGCATTCACTGCTGTGAGCTGTGACGTTTTCCAAGTATCCAGATTCGTTCTAAAATGGCTGCTGCATTTCCAGCTTCTGCTTTAATACAGGGTAGAATAGTCCCTTTCTATTGAATTTGATACACCCTGTGATGCAAGGGCTGCAAGGCAAGCCCATCTGAGGTCATGTCACTAATTTATCTATGATCCATGTCATGGTTCAACCCCTTAGTGTGTCTGGGATGCAGTTACTGACAGCTAGGCCGTCCAATCTGGTATAGAGGTGTGCTGAAGCTGTCAGTACTTTGATTGACAGCTTGGCCATTCAATCTGGTACATGGGCATTAAGCTGTAAGTATGCTGATTGACAGCTTGACTATCCAATCTGAGACTGTGAGGCGTCTCCTGTCTATAAGTGTTCATTATTCCAGTTAATTGCCATGCTATTTAACTGAGCTGTGATTTCAGAACTCTGCCAGATATACTTTCAGCCTGTGAGGTTTGTTCTCTTGTGCCTTGAGTTCTGTGTGCTTTATCTGATGCCCGACCTTGGACTTCGTTCTGACCATCCGCCTGTTTAACCCCTTCAGCTCTGACCCGTTATCCTCCCGGTACTCTTACCTCAGAATGTTACCTGACTACGCTTTTGTCTCTTCCTTCTATGATGTACCCTCCTGGCTTCTGACCTTGGATTCTTTGACCATTTTGACTCACGGCTTGGCCGTGAGAAGCGACTAGCGTCACAATGTAGTCTTCCCAATGTGTAAATATTTAGATGATTTTTGGGATGCAAATCACAAATTGTTTTAACTTGCCTACTTCAGAGAGTTTCTAAAAATTCTACAGAAAATTGATTTATATCAAATAAAATCTCTCATCTATAATAAGCACTAACAAATAATACAGTGCCCAAAAAGTGCCCAAAAATTCGACTAAAATTCTCAACATACACTCACAACCAAAAACCCTTTTTTATACAGTGCATGCACACACACATAGGCTTACTGCTCTAATCCACAGGATCTTCTTCCTCATTCAAGCACCATATGCTCATCACACAATTGCAGTGATGAGTAAATCCAGTATTATAAGACAAAATCCAATTAAAGAAAATATATTCTAGACTATTATGTATTAATATTATAGAAAATAGTTTTTCTCCGCACTCTGGATGAAAACTCCAGCCAAAAGTCCAAAATCGCCCCTCACCAAGTGTCCATCATTACGAGAAAACCACATCTCCACCGATCAGTAAAATGTAGTTTATATATATAATATAATTCTATGGAGCAGTGAACTAAGTATTCCCAGACATATTCAGTAATTATTGCTTTAGAAAACAATAGGATCAGGCTAGAGAAAATCCATCTGAACCAAACAATTACACCCCTCCTGCCCAAGACCAAATTTTGGGACATTTTTGTGCTTCCTATCACGGGGAAAGTACCAGTTCCTTTTAGGGCACATTCAGACGTCCATACAAATTGGTCCGAGATCAGACTGAAATGCACGGACTGGCTGCAGGCGTCCCAACCCAAGCGTGATGGGCTAGTCTGATCTCGGACCGATTTCTATGGACGTATAAATGTGCCCTTATAGAGACCACGCACAACACAACCCACCTTGCCCTGATTATCTTGCAGATTTATTAAACATAAGATCAATCAGATCCATCATAAGGTTTATGCAACCATATAGGTCAGGTGTGTATTATAATGTTGCATTATGCAAATATGCTGTTTTTAATTTTTTACAACAGTAGCAGAGATCACATACATGATGGCAAAACCGAGTACTGGAAAATAATTCTGAAAGCGCTGAGACGTGGCAACCGAGATAACCGTCTCTTAATATATTTACTTATCAAACTTGTGAATTATTAATATAAATCCTTTTATTTTGCTAATTACCTTTTGCTCCTTTTGTCATATCTTATTGTAATTAATAAGAGTTATCATCTGTAAACAAGAAAAGGTAGACGAGGCTCGGAGATAATATGCCGTAAACCTTGTCAACTTATAAATGTCTGCTTATTAATATAATCGAGCGTGTGCAGGTGGGATTCGCGTGTGACATATATGGACAATACCATACGCGATTCCAAAATTTACAACTTAAAAATGCAATAAAATGACAGCGTCAGGGTAATTCATGGAGCAGGTTTGTGTAACTCAAAAATAATTCAAAGTCTGTGGATTGGTTATTATAGAGCTGCAGCTATAAACATGATTAATAGAGTTGAGGGAATCTCTTTAAAGGGAACCTGTCACCCCGTTTTTTCGGTATGAGATAAAAATACTGTTAAATAGGGCCTGAGCTGAGCATTACAATAGTGTAGTTTGTGTACCCCGATTCCCCACCTATGCTGCCGAAATACGTTACCGAAGTAGTCGTTTTCGCCTGTCAATCAGGCTGGTCAGGTCAAAAGGGTGTGGTGTCCTCCCCCAGATCTTGCGTAGTTTTCCGTTGGTGGCGTAGTGGTGTGCGCATGTCCAAGGTCCAGAATCCTCTGCCAGGGGATTTCAAAGAGCGCGGTGTCCGTTATTGCATTGGTGATCGGTGGGCGCGGCCATCTTCCTTTGGCCGCGCGTGCGCAGAAGCGGCGCTGTGCTGGCCGCGACGCTCTGCTGGCCGCGGCTTCAGGAAAATGGCCGCCGCGATATCCATCTGCGCACGCGCGGCATCCCGCGGCCATTTTCCTGAAGCCGCGGCCAGCAGAGCGTCGCGGCCAGCACAGCGCCGCTTCTGCGCACGCGCGGCCAAAGGAAGATGGCCGCGCCCACCGATCACCAATGCAATAACGGACACCGCGCTCTTTGAAATCCCCTGGCAGAGGATTCTGGACCTTGGACATGCGCACACCACTACGCCACCAACGGAAAACTACGCAAGATCTGGGGGAGGACACCACACCCTTTTGACCTGACCAGCCTGATTGACAGGCGAAAACGACTACTTCGGTAACGTATTTCGGCAGCATAGGTGGGGAATCGGGGTACACAAACTACACTATTGTAATGCACAGCTCAGGCCCTATTTAACAGTATTTTTATCTCATACCGAAAAAACGGGGTGACAGGTTCCCTTTAACCCCTTCCTTTTGCAGTCAATTTTCATTTTATACCTTTCCTACTTAAAAAAGCCATAACGTTTTTATTTTTCCATCAACATAGCCCAGTTGTATGTTAGAAGGTCATTATTGATGAGCGAGTGTGCTCGTTACTCGAGATTCCTGAGCAAGCTCGGGTGGTCTCCGAGTATTTTTTACGTGCTCGTAGATTATGTTTGTGTCCCCACAGTTGCATGTTTTGCGGCTGCTAGACAGCCTGAATACATGCAAGGATTGCCTGGTTGTTAGGGAATCCCCACATGTATTCATGCTGTCTAGCAGCCGCAAAACATGCAACTGTGGGGACACAAACCTAATGTACGGGCGCCCCCAAGATACTTGGAGGACACCCAAAAATCTCGAGTAACAAGCATACTCGCTCATCACTAAAGGTCATCATTTATTCTACCATATAATAGACAAAATTCTACATGGAGTGAAAGGGCAAAAAAAAGCAATTCAATATTGCAGCACCATGATTTTCCAGACTTGTATTGTTTTTGTTTGTTTACACTATGTTCCAAATTATTATGCAAATTACATTTTTATCAGATTTTCCTAAATGGTCGGTGCAAATGACAGTCAGTCTAATAAAAGTCATCATTTATTTATTTATCAGTCATTTATTGAAGAAACCTCCCAATGATAACAGTATAATTTCCAAAATGAACAAAAACTCAAAATGCACTGTTCCAAATTATTATGCACAGTAGAATTTCTAAACATTTGATATGTTTTAAAGAACTGAAGATGCTCATTTGTGGAATTTGTAGCATTAGGAGGTCACATTCACTGAACAAAAAAGCTATTTAACGCCAAAACATCCCAACAGGCCAAGTTACATGTTAACATAGGACCCTTCTTTGATGTCACCTTCACAATTCTTGCATCCATTGAACTTGTGAGTTTTTGGAGAGTTTCTGCTTGTATTTCTTTGCATGAAGTTGGAATAGCCTCCCAGAGCTGCTGTTTGGATGTGAACTGCCTCCCACCCTCATAGATCTTTTGCTTGATGATCCTCTAAAGGTTCTCTATAGGGTTGAGGTCAGGGGAAGATGGTGGCCACACCATGAGTTTATCTCCTTTTATGCCCATAGCAGCCAATGACTCAGAGATATTCTTTGCAGCATGAGATGGGACATTGTCAGCATGAAGATGATTTTGCTCCTGAAGGCACGTTTCTGCTTTTTAGACGATAGAAGAAAGTTGTCAGTCAGAAACTCTATATACTTTGCAGAGGTCATTTTCACACCTTCAGGAACCTCAAAGGGCCTTGCCAGCTGTTTCCCATGATTCTGGCCCAAAACATGACTCCTCCACCTCCTCGCTGACGTTGCAGCCTTGTTGGGACATGGTGGCCATCCACCAACCATCCACTACTCCATCCATCTGGACCATCCAGGGTTGCTCAACACTTATCAGTAAACAAGACTGTTTGGAAATTAGTCTTCATGTATGTGTGGGCCCACTGCAACCATTTCTGCTTGTGAACACTGTTTAAGGGTAGCCGAATAGTAGGTTTATGCACCACAGCAAGCCTTTGAAGGAGCCTACACCTTGAGGTTCTAGGGACTCCAGAGGCACCAGCGGCTTCAAATATCTGTTTGCTGCTTTGTAATGGCTTTTTAGCAGCTGCTCTCTTAATCCGATGAACTTGCCTGGCAGAAATCTTCCTCATTATGCCTTTATCAGCACAAACACATTTGTGCTCAGATACAGCCACAAATCTCTTAACAGTACGATGATCACGCTTATGTTTTTGGAAAATTTCTAATGTTTTCATCCCTTCACCAAGGCATTGCACTATTTGATGCTTTTCAGCAACAGAGAGATCCTTTTTCTTTCCCATATTGCTTGAAACCTGTGACCTGCTTAATAATGTGGAACATCATTTTTAAGTAGTTTTCCTTTAATTAGAATCACCTGGAAAACCAATTATCACATGTGTTTAAGATTGATTTCAGTGATCCATTGAGCCCTGAGACACAATACCATCCACGAGATTATTTGAAAAACAAAACAATTAAATCTTTATGACACTTAAATCCAATTTGCATAATAATTTGGAACACAGTGTAGTTATTTAGGTGGTGAAAAAAAAAATTCTAAAAAAAAATGTGAGACCCGTAACATTTTTATTTTTATGTCGATGGATGCAGCTGAGAGCTTATATTTTGTGGTGCAGATTAAAGAGGTTGTCCGGTCCAAATTAATAAGTCTGAAGTCACTCTGTGTGAATGCAGACTGATGAATCCCCCCCGCGTGCACGCATGGTACGCTATGGGGATTCACCGGTTTCCGACCCAGGTTTGTATGAGTTATGCATATGCTAAGACAGTTGGCGCATCCTCGCTCACCATACACTTGTTTGGAGCGAGAACGCACCCTCTAGTGGGACACGACCACTGGTCAGCAGCATCACTGGTCAGGACATGTCATCGGCTCAATACAATATAACTCATAATACCTCCCGGTCCCGGGTTGGAAACAGTCAAATTTCCGCAGCCCACAGTGTGTACTGGTAGGATTCATAAGTCTGCAGTCATGCAGAGTGACTGTCAATTTATTGATTTGGACTGGATAACCTCTTTAATTTATTTTATATTTTCATAGATTGTATTTTTATGGATTGTGCAATGCCAAATAAGCAATTTTTTTTCATTATTCTTAAATAGAGAAAAGAATTTAGATTTTTACATTTTTTTTCAATTTTTTAAAATTTGTTTTAGATAAACAGATACCAGCTGTATAGATATAACACTGTCAGATTTAGGGTCTCATCGGAAAAAGGTCGCTTTGTTGTGGCTGATGGGCTCTCATGAATTGGCCAATTTATGCTCTAAGTACCTTTGTTTTTATAAGTATATACAGTATAGCAGTAATTCTGTTCAAATGTCATATATTCAATGTTTGCATACATTTTAGCACTTACAAAGGCTGCTGTATTCTTTCATTTGTATATTATGCGGTCATAGCAGCTTGCACCTGTTCACACTTGCTTTATTCTGTTCGGAGGTGGTGTTCTGTATTTATGATTTTTGTAGTATACTTTCGGAGGTCTTGACTACCTCCTTATCTGACTAATCCCTCCTCCCATCAGCCTAAGGCTGTTTTTAGCTAACGCTGGTGACTACCTTTTAAATTTGTAGACTTTTAGCCTGGGAGAGGTATGCGCCATGGTGGGGACGCTGAAGTCAGCTGGCGGCTCATGCGCTGACTGCAGAAGTGGACCCCATGAAGCATCGGAGCGTGGGAGAAGGTTACTAGTATTGTGCTTTTTTAATGTATTGGAGAAAAGAATAGGGTACATTATCCCATAAAATGAACCAAGATGGGGCACCTTACACCAGGAAATAGACCAGAATGGAATACATTATCAAAGGAAGGGAACCAGGACGTGGCATTATCCCATGAAAGGGACCATGATACGACACATTATACCAGGGAGGGGACAAGGAAGGAGATATAGTGCATAGTATACCAGGATGAGGACCAGAATAGGGCTCAATATACCAGGATGGGGTTCATTATAGCAGGAAGGGTACCAGGATGAGGGATATTATATCAGGAAGCCGACCAGGATGGGACTCATCATACCGAGAAGGAGCAAGAATAGGTGACATTGTCCCAAGAAAGAGACCAGGTTGGGAGACATTATCCCAGAAATGGGCCATTATTACTGGAAGGGGCATCCCTTATTAGGTACCAGCCTCTCTAGTTACGTATGGGGTGATCCCCTACTGTGCAGCGTCCTCTGTTACGTACCGCACTGTCCCATTATTGCACAACATTGTCTCTTGCTATACTGTATATAGCACTGTCCTTTACATAGTGCGTTCTCTTTATTCATGTTAATGACAGCGTCCTCTCATTATTGCATAGAGTCATCTCTTGTTAGATATAACATGATTGGAGATGGAGCAGTTGGTGAACACTCCATCAGCCTCCTACATCAGAAAAGAAGCTTTACCATGTTCCATCACCTGTCATTTCAGTTTATATCTAGCAATTGAAAATGCTGTGAAATAAAGAACAGGGTGCTATAAATAACAAAAATAATGATAATCCACTGTACAATAAGGGGTGGTAATATACAGTACATAATGAGAGGAGGCTATGTGATAAATATGATTAACTACAAAATTCTCCACCAATGAGTAAAAAAAAAGCCAGTTCTCCTGACCCAATATGAAACGCGCGTTGAGGTGCATGTGGGTCCCTTCCTGCTCTCCTTACTGCTTTATTTATCCATCGCGTCTCAAGGTATATACTACTTTTTAATGATTTCACTGTATTCTCTAATATATGTTCCTTTTTGTGTATTGTATCATTATTAAACTTGAGAGTCTTTCTATCTATGACTATATTACTACTGCAATCATGTATTATTCTGCATCGAATTCAAGAGTCTTTTTAGGACTATACTACTCATGTTATTGTGTATCATTTTGTACATACATGTATTTTGTGCCATGATGCTATTACTGGTACATATTATGCTGCTAATAATTACTTTTATGCACTTCATATAGTTACCTTGAACTCATTATTATAATTAACTATTAACGATAGTTAATCTAGTTAACTTACGATAGAACTGTTTTAATATTCTGGAAAAAGCTGTGTATTATGAACTATTCTTTTTCTCTGAGAGCCTCAGATATCACTATCCGACAGTCCTTTATTCCTGCAAAAACTATGGCAAGTCGAAAAAGACAAAAGACTATACTAAAAAAAAAGTTATTTTTTTTGTTCACTTTATGCTGCGTTCTTAAAAATCCCATCAGAGCTGTGAAAGATTCATGTTCAGGAAGATTTAAAGACAGCATTTATCAAAAGCAAAATCATGAAAGACAAAAGACAAAAACACAAGAGAAATGTGCGGCCATGAAGACTAATCCCTTAGTAGATTAAGGTATCAATTCCCTGGAGACAATATTTTGCGTTGTAGAATGCAGGTGCTTGAAGACTGACAGCTCCAAGACTAGATAATACCATACGGTGGTTACAAACATTCAGTGCTTAGAAATTAGAGAAAACAAGGTAACACTTGCAAAAATTCATAAAACATATTAAATCACTTTACCATACTTTACTTTTAATTCTTCTTTATAATAAAGCATAGTGGAAGCATTTATCTTTACAGCTATAGATTTGCAAAGTGGCTTAACCCCTTAGTGACAGAGCCAATTTGGTAGTTAAAGGGAACCTGTCACCTGAATTTGGCGGGACCGGTTTTGGGTCATATGGGCGGGGTTTTCGGGTGTTTGATTCACCCTTTCCTTACCTGCTGGCTGCATGCTGGCCGCAATATTGGATTGAAGTTCATGCTGTGTCCTCCGTAGTACACGCCTGCGCAAGGCAATCTTGAATCCTGAATCAAACACCTGAAAACCCCACCCATATGACCCAAAACTGGTCCCGCCAAATTCAGGTGACAGGTTCCCTTTAATGACCGAGCCAATTTTTACAATTCTGACCACTGTCACTTTATGAGGTTATAACTCTGGAAGGCTTTAACAGATCCTGCTGATTCTGAGATTTTTTTTTGTGACATATTGTACTTCATGTTAGTGGTAACATTTCTTCGATATTACTTGCGATTATTTATGAAAAAAATGGAAATATGGCAAAAAAAATTTAAATTTTGCAATTTTCAAACTTTGTATTTTTATGCCCTTAAATTAGAGAGATATGTCACAAAAAATAGTTAATAAATAACATTTCCCACATGTCTACTTTACATCAGCACAATTTTGGAAACAAATTTTTTTTTTGTTAGGGAGTTATAAGGGTTAAAAGTTAACCAGCAATTTCTCATTTTTACAACACCATTTATTTTTAGGGACCACATCACATTTGAAGTCATTTTGAGGGGTCAATATGATCGAAAATAACCAAGTGTGACACCATTCTAAAAACTGCACCCCTGATGGTGCTCAAAACCACATTCAAGAAGTGTATTAACCCTTTACGTGCTTCACAGGAACTGAAACAATGTGGAAGGAAAAAATGAACATTTAACTGTTTTTTTGCAAACATTTTACTTCAGAACCATTTTTTTTATTTTCACAAGATTAAAAGCAGAAACATAACCATAAATTTTCTTGTGCAATTTCTCCTGAATATGTTGATACCCCATATATGTGGGTAAACCACTGTTTGGGTGCACCGCAGAGCTTGGAAGAGAAGGAGCGCTGTTTGACTTTTTCAATGCAGAATTGGCTGGAATTGAGATCGGATGTCATGTCACGTTTAGAGAGCCCCTGATGTGCCTAAACAGTGGAAATGCTCCACAAGTGACACCATTTTGGAAACTAGACCCCTTAAGGAACTTAACTAGATGTGTGGTGAGCACTTTAAACCCCCAGGTGCTTCACAGAAGTTTATAACGTAGAGCCGTGAAAATAAAAAAATCAAATTTTTTCTACAAAAATTATTTTCTTGCCCCCAAATTTTTATTTTCACAAGGGTAACAGGAGAAATTAGACCACACATGTTGTTGTGCAATTTCTTCTGAGTACATCGATACCCCATATGTGGGGGTAAACCACTGTTTGGGTGCACCGCAGAGCTTGGAAGAGAAGGAGTGCCGTTTTACTTTTTCAATGTAGAATTGGCTGGAATTGAGATCGGACGCCATGTCGCGTTTGGAGAGCCCCTGATGTGCCTAAACAGTAAAAACCCCCCACAACTTACCCCATTTTGGAAACTACACCCCCAAAAGAGCTTATCTAGATGTGCGGTAAGCACTATGAACCCCTAACTGCTTCACAGAAGTTTATAATGTAGAGCCATGAAAATAAAAAAAATCATATTTTTTCCACAAAAATTATCTTTTCACCCCCAAATTTTCACTTTCACAAGGGTAACAGGAGAAAGTGGACCACAAAATTTATTTTGCAACTGATGCTGAGTAGGCTGATACCCCATATGTGACGGTAAACCACTGTTTGGGCGCATGGCAGAGCTCAGAAGGGAAGGAGCGCCATTTTGGAATGCAGACTGTGATAGAATGGTCTGCGGGCGTTATGTTGCATTTGCAGAGCCCCCGATGTACCTAAAACAGTAGAAACCCCCACAATTGACCCCATTTTGGAAACTAGACCCCCAAAAGAACTTATCTAGATGTTTTGTGAGAACTTTGAATGCCCAAGTGCTTCACAGAAGTTTATAATGCAGAGTCGTGAAAATAACAAAATAAAAATTTTCCACAAAAAAGATTTTTTAACCCCCAAATTTTTATTTTCACAAGGGTAACAAGAGAAATTGGACCCCAAAAGTTGTTGTCCAATTTGTCCTGAGTACACTGATACCCCATGTGTGGGGGGGACCACTGTTTGGACGCATGGCAGAGCTCGGAAAGGAAGGAGCGCTGTTTTGGAATGCAGACTTTGATAGAATAGTCTGTGGGCGATATGTTGCATTTGCAGTGCCCCTGATGTACCTAAACAGTAGAAATCCCCACAAGTGACCCCATTTTGGAAACTAGACCCCCCACAGAACTTATCTAGATGTGTGGTGAGAACTTTGAATGCCCAAGTGCTTCACAGACGCTTATAATATCGTGAAAATAAAAAATATGTTTTTCCACAAAAAAGATTTTTTAGCCCCTAAGTTTTTATTTTCACAAAAGTAATAGAAGAAATTGGACCCCAAAAGTTGTTGTCCAATTTATCCCGAGTATGCTGATGCCCCGTATGTGGGGGTAAACCACTGTTTGGGCGCACGGCAGAGCTCAGAAGGAAGGGAGCACCATTTGACTTTTTGAGAGCAAAATTGGCTGTGGCGTTTAGAGACCCCTGATGTACCTAAACAGTGGAAACCCCCAATTCTAACTCCAACCCTAACCCCATCACACCCCTAACCCTAATCTCAACCTGATCCATAATCCTAATCACAACCCTAACGATATTCACAACTAGGGTTGAGCGAAACGGATCGGTCATTTTCATAAGTCGCCGACTTTTGGCAAAGTCGGGTTTCATGAAACCCGACCCGATCCCAGCGTGGGATCGGCCATGCGGTACACGAGCTTCGCGCCTAAGTCACGTTTCATATGACGCTTAAAGCGCCATTTTTCAGCCAATGAAGGTGCACGAAGAGTGTGGGCAGCGTGATGACATAAGTCCTGGTCCCCACCATCTTAGAGAAGGGCATGGCAGTGATTGGCTTGCTTTCTGCGGCGTCACAGGGGCTATAAAGGGCCGTTCCCACTGACTGCCATCTTACTGCTGCTGATCTGAGCGTAGGGAGAGGATGCTGTCGCTTCGTCAGAAGCAGGGATAGCGTTAGGCAGGGTAAATTGACCCCAAAACTGCTTGTGCTGTAGCGATTTCCACTGTCCAACACCACCTTTTCTTTGCAGGGACAGTGGAGGCTAGATTTATCTTCATCAGCTCTGTAGGTTATAAGGCTCCCTGATAGCTGCGTTGCTGTGCGTACGCCACTGTGCAAACCAACTGCTTTTTTCAAAGCACAAATCCTGTTGCTCCTTCCTTTCTGCACAGCTATCTTGTTTGTTTGTCCACACTTTTGACTTTTGTGTGCAGCACTCCTTTTTATTGCTGCCTGCCACACTTTTCTGAGATTACTGTAGGGAGATAGTAATTGTAGTACATTTTTTTTTGTTATATCTCTTCAAGCCACTTTCTGCCACAGAAAACCTACTGTATAACAGTGTGCCTGATTTCTTCCTAATACTCCCATAAAACAAAAAAAAATTGGGAGATTAAGACGGGCAAATCTGCATTAGTGCCAGTCCTGTGTGTGGCATCTTTTTTTTTTTTCTGCCACAGAAAACCTACTGTATAACAGTGTGCCTGATTTCTTAACGATTCTCCCAGAAAAAAAAAAAAAAAATTGGGAGATTAAGACTGGCAAATCTGCATTACTGCCAGTCCTGTGTGTGGCATCTTTTTTTTTTTCTGCCACAGAAAACCTACTGTATAACAGTGTGCCTGATTTCTTCCTAATTCTCCCATAAAAAAAAAAAAAAAATTGGGAGATTAAGACTGGCAAATCTGCATTAGTGCCAGTCCTGTGTGTGGCATCTTTTTTTTTTTTCTGCCACAGAAAACCTACTGTATAACAGTGTGCCTGATTTCTTCCTAATTCTCCCATGAAACAAAAAAAAAGTGGGAGATTAAGACTGGCAAATCTGCATTAGTGCCTGTCCTGTGTGTGGCTTCTGTCTTTTTTTTCTGCCACAGAAAACCTACTGTATAACAGTGTGCCTGATTTCTTCCTAATTCTCCCATAAAAAAAAAAATGGGAGATTAAAACTGGCAAATCTGCATTAGTGCCAGTCCTGTGTGTGGCATCTTTTTTTTTTTCTGCCACAGAAAACCTACTGTATAACAGTGTGCCTGATTTGTTCCTAATTCTCCCATAAAACCCCCCAAAATTGGGAGATTAAGACTGGCAAATCTGCATTAGTGCCAGTCCTGTGTGTGGCATCTGTCTTTTTTTTTCTGCCACAGAAAACCTACTGTATAACAGTGTGCCTGATTTCTTCCTTATTCTCCCAAAAAACAAAAAAAAGTGGGAGATTAAGACTGGCAAATCTGCATTAGTGCCTGTCCTGTGTGTGGCTTCTGTCTTTTTTTTCTGCCACAGAAAACCTACTGTATAACAGTGTGCCTGATTTCTTCCTAATTCTCCCATAAAAAAAATAAAAAAATTGGGAGATTAAGACTGGCAAATCTGCATTAGTGCCAGTCCTGTGTGTGGCATCTTTTTTTTTTTTTCTGCCACAGAAAACCTACTGTATAACAGTGTGCCTGATTTGTTCCTAATTCTCCCATAAAAAAAAAAAAAATTGGTAGATTAAGACTGGCAAATCTGCATTAGTGCCAGTCCTGTGTGTGGCATCTGTCTTTTTTTTTTTGCCACAGAAAACCTACTGTATAACAGTGTGCCTGATTTCTTCCTAATTTTCCCATAAAACAAAAAAAAAGTGGGAGAATAAGACTGGCAAATCTGCATTAGTGCCAGTCCTGTGTGTGGCTTCTGTCTTTTTTTCTGCCACAGAAAACCTACTGTATAACAGTGTGCCTGATTTCTTCCTAATTCTCCCATAAAACAAAAAAAAAATTGGGAGATTAAGACTGGCAAATCTGCATTAGTGCCAGTCCTGTGTGTGGCATCTGTCTTTTTTTTTCTGCCACAGAAAACCTACTGTATAACAGTGTACCTGATTTGTTCCTAATTCTCCCATAAAACAAAAAAAAAAAGTGGGAGATTAAGACTGGCAAATCTTCATTAGTGCCAGTCCTGTGTGTGGCATCTGTCTTTTTTTTCTGCCACAGAAAACCTACTGTATAACAGTGTGCCTGATTTCTTCCTAATTCTCCCATAAAACAAAAAAAAGTGGGAGATTAAGACTGGCAAATCTGCATTAGTGCTAGTCCTGTGTGTGGCTTCTGTCTTTTTTTTCTGCCACAGAAAACCTACTGTATAACAGTGTGCCTGATTTCTTCCTAATTCTCCCATTAAAAAAAAAAAAAAATTGGGAGATTAAGCCTGGCAAATCTGCATTAGTGCCAGTCCTGTGTGTGGCATCTTTTTTTTTTTTCTGCCACAGAAAACCTACTGTATAACAGTGTACCTGATTTGTTCCTAATTCTCCCATAAAACAAAAAAAAAATTGGGAGATTAAGACTGGCAAATCTGCATTAGTGCCAGTCCTGTGTGTGGCATCTGTCTTTTTTTTTCTGCCACAGAAAACCTACTGTATAACAGTGTACCTGATTTGTTCCTAATTCTCCCATAAAACAAAAAAAAAAAGTGGGAGATTAAGACTGGCAAATCTTCATTAGTGCCAGTCCTGTGTGTGGCATCTGTCTTTTTTTTCTGCCACAGAAAACCTACTGTATAACAGTGTGCCTGATTTCTTCCTAATTCTCCCATAAAACAAAAAAAAGTGGGAGATTAAGACTGGCAAATCTGCATTAGTGCTAGTCCTGTGTGTGGCTTCTGTCTTTTTTTTCTGCCACAGAAAACCTACTGTATAACAGTGTGCCTGATTTCTTCCTAATTCTCCCATTAAAAAAAAAAAAAAATTGGGAGATTAAGCCTGGCAAATCTGCATTAGTGCCTGTCCTGTGTGTGGCATCTTTTTTTTTTTTCTGCCACAGAAAACCTACTGTATAACAGTGTGCCTGATTTGTTCCTAATTCTCCCATAAAACAAAAAACAATTGGGAGATTAAGACTGGCAAATCTGCATTAGTGCCAGTCCTGTGTGTGGCATCTGTCTTTTTTTTTTCTGCCACAGAAAACCTACTGTATAACAGTGTGCCTGATTTCTTCCTAATTCTCCCATAAAACAAAACAAAAATTGGGAGATTAAGACTGGCAAATCTGCATTAGTGCCAGTCCTGTGTGTGGCTTCTGTCTTTTTTTTCTGCCACAGAAAACCTACTGTATAACAGTGTGCCTGATTTCTTCCTAATTCTCCCATAAAAAAAAAATAAATTGGGAGACTAAGACTGGCAAATCTGCATTAGTGCCAGTCCTGTGTGTGGCATCTGTCTTTTTTTTCTGCCACAGAAAACCTACTGTGTAGCAGTGGGCCTGATTTCTTCACAATTCTCCCAGAAAAAAAAATTAAAGTGGGAGATTAAGATTGGCAAATCTGCATTAGTGCCAGTCCTGTGTGTTGCATTTATTTTTTATTTTCTGCCACAGAAAACCTACTGTGTAACAGTGGGCCAGATTAAATCACTTGTCTCACATATCCCCCCCAAAAATTAAAATAAAGGGAGAATAATCTTGCCAAACCTGTGCATGTGTGTGAGTGCTGTCTGTGGTATCTGTCAGTCATTTTGTGCCACAGAAACTATACCATGATATAGTGGGCCTGATTCAATCCCTTGTCTCCCATATAAAAAAAAAGAGGGACATTTCTATTGCCAGTGTGTGCATCTGCGTCAGTCCGGCTAGTGCCATATCTGCCAGCCTTTTTCTGCTAATCAAACTGTGTTGTGTAATACAGTGGGCCTGATTTTTCCCTGCATTCTCCCACACATAAAGAGGGACATTTCTGTTGCCAGTGTTTTTATCTGCGTCAATCCTGTTAGTGCCATATCTGCCAGCCTCTTTCTGCCAATCAAACTGTCTACTGTAATATAGTGGGCCTGATTTTTCCCTGCATTCTCTCACACATAAAGAGGGACATTTCTATTGCCAGTGTTTTTATCTGCGTCAATCGTGTTAGTGCCATATCTGCCAGCCTCTTTCTGCCAATCATACTGTCTAGTGTAATACAGTGGGCCTCATTTTTCCCTGCATTCTCCCACACATAAAGAGGGACATTTCTATTGCCAGTGTTTTTATCTGCGTCACTCCTGTTAGTGCCATATCTGCCAGCCTCTTTCTGCCAATCAAACTGTCTAGTGTAATACAGTGGGCCTCATTTTTCACTGCATTCTCCCACACATAAAAAGGGAGATTTACATTCCCAACAAGTTCACGCACACCTTGTACCTGGTTTTACAGGACCACATAACGGTTGTTAGTTTGGTAACATTTTTCCACGAATGAGGAAGTCTGGTGGAAGAGGTCGTGGCCGTGGGCGGTCATTGGCAGCTGGTAATGATGGTAGTGGTGGTGGTCGTGGGAAAAGCAGTATAGCCCCTAAGTCTCGAGTTGTTGAGCCAGTGTCATCGTCTGGCTGCACAAGGCCCCGAAGGCTCCCTTTTCTGGGAGTAGGAAAACCGCTTTTGAAGCCAGAGCAGCAGGAACAAGTATTGGCTTTCATTGCTGACTCTGCCTCTATCTCTTTCGCCTCCTCCTCGGAAAGTGCCAAATGTCAGAGCAGTGCGTCGTCAGTGGATGCTCCCGGTCAGGAACAAGTCGCTTCCTTGCGTCCTTCACCCAGAACAACAGTGAAGGATGCGTCAGGCGACACAACTGGTTACTCCA
Organism: Ranitomeya variabilis; assembly: GCF_051348905.1. Classification (NCBI taxonomy): domain Eukaryota; kingdom Metazoa; phylum Chordata; class Amphibia; order Anura; family Dendrobatidae; genus Ranitomeya; species Ranitomeya variabilis. Next base: position 277,404,961 of record NC_135235.1, on the reverse strand, counting down.
TGGAGCTCTTTACACATACCGTGCCTGGGTTAGAAAGGGAAATTGTTAACAGGCCATGCCTATTACAAGATGAATCGGACATGGAGTGCACAGATGCACAGCCACAGCCAGATTATTATGCTGTTCCTTTGACTCAGATCAGAACATGGCCCTTGCAGTGTACTGATCCAGAATCTGACCCCGATGAGACTATGGAGCCCCGTCACGAACGCTATAGCACCGGCTTACACGGTGACCCAGAGGAAGGTGCACAGAACATAGAAGAGGAGGTCATAGATGACCCAGTTGTTGACCCCGATTGGCAGCCATTGGGGGAACAGGGTGCAGGCGGCAGTAGCTCTGAAGCGGAGGAGGAGGAGCCGCAGCGGGCATCAACATCGCAACAGGTTCCATCTGGCAGGCCCATATCTGGCCAAAAACGTGTGGCAAAACCAAAACCAGTTGTAGGACAGCGTGGCCATCAGGTTAAAGTAGCTCAGTGTGCAATGCCTGAAAAGGTATCCGGTAGGAAGAGTGCAGTCTGGAATTTTTTTAACCAAGATCCCAATGATCAACGCAAAGTCATCTGTAAGAAATGCTCAAGGACCTTCAGCAGAGGTCAGAATGTTAAAAATTTAAATACAAGTTGCATGCATAGACATTTAACCACCATGCACTTGCAAGCCTGGACAAACTACCAAACGTCCCTTAACGATGTAGCACCCTCTCACAATGAAGCTAATCAGCAAGGCGACATCCCTTCCCTCACTGTAAGCCCACCGTTTACCACACCACCTGCAAGTAATGTTGCGGTTTCGTCGCAAGGCCAAAGCAGTCAGGGAATCACCAGGTTCGTGGTCGGAAAAACTGTATGTAGGGCACCATCTAGAATACCATCACCAACCCTCTCTCAGTCACCCATGTCCACCGGCACCCCCGCTAGTTCCACCGTATGCAGCTCTCCAGTCCCGCTCACCCTACATGAGACTCTCGTTAGGAAAAAGGAAGTACTCATCCTCGCATCCGCGTACACAGGGTTTGAACGCCAACATTGCTAGACTAATCTCGTTAGAGATGATGCCCTACCGGTCAGTTGAAACCGAAGCTTTCAAAGCCCTGATGGACTACGCTGTACCACGCTACGAGCTACCCAGTCGACACTTCTTTTCGAGAAAAGCCATCCCAGCCCTCCACCAGCATGTAAAAGACCGCATTGTCCATGAGCTCAGGCAATCTGTGAGTAGAAAGGTGCACCTGACAACAGATGCATGGACCAGTAGGCATGGCCAGGGGTGTTACGTCTCCATCACGGCACACTGGGTTAATGTGGTGGATGCAGGGTCCACAGGGGACAGTAATGCCTAGCCCATGGTCTAGGAAACAGTTGGCTGTAAGCGTTCGTCCCCCCTCCTCCTCATCCTCCAGCAGAAGCAAGAGCTCGTCCACAGACCACAGTCGCACGACCACTCCATCCGCAGCTGCCACTGTTGCACACGAGGTGTCCAATTATGGAACAGCTAGTGGCAAGCGTCAGCAGGCTGTATTGGCAATGAAGTGTTTGGGCGACAACAGACACACCGCGGAAGTTCTGTCCGAGTTTTTGCAGCAAGAAACTCGGTCATGGCTGGGCACTGTACATCTTGAGGCAGGCAAGGTAGTGAGTGATAACAGAAGGAATTTTATGGCTGCCATAGCACTTTCACAACTGAAACACATTCCTTGCCTGGCTCACACCTTAAACCTGGTGGTGCAGTGCTTCCTGAAAAGTTATCTAGGGTTACCCGACCTGCTGCTGAAAGTGCGCAGACTTTGCTCTCACATCCGCCGTTCGCCCGTACACTCCAGCCGTATGCAGAACTATCAGCGGTCTTTGAACCTTCCCCAGCATCGCCTAATCATCGACGTTGCAACAAGGTTGAACTCCACACTGCACATGATTCATAGACTGTGTGAACAGAGGTGTGCTGTTATGTATTTGTGGGAGGATACACATACACGGGCAGGCAGTTGGATGGCAGACATGGAGTTGTCAGCTGTGCAGTGGTCGAAGCTCCAAGACCTGTGTCAAGTCCTTCAGTGTTTTTAGGAATGCACACGGCTGGTTAGTGCAGACAATGCCGTAATAAGCATGAGCATCCCCCTAATGCGTCTGCTGATGCAAAGTTTGACGCACATAAAGGAACAGGCGTCTGCAGCCGAGGAGGAGGGAAGCCTTGATGACAGTCAGCCATTGTCTGCTCAGGGAAGTCTACAGGACGAGGTGGCGGGCGAACAGGAGGAGGACGAGGAGGATGATGGGGATGACTATTTTTTGGATGAGGAAGCTTCTCAGGGGGCAATAGAAACTGCTGGCGGTGCAAGGCTGGGTTCAGGGTTTTTGAGGGAGACAAGTGACGTTGATTTGCCAGAAAGTGCTCCTCAACCCAGCATATGCACTGAGTTGAGAACTGGAACATTGGCCCATATGGCGGATTATGCCTTGCATATCCTCAAAAGGGACCCACGCATTATAAAAATGATGACAGATGACGATTACTGGTTGGCCTGCCTCCTTGATCCTCGCTATAAAGGCAAATTGCAAAATATCATGCCACATGAGAACCTCGAACAGATATTGGCAACCAAACAAGCTACTCTTGTAGACCATTTGATTCAGGCATTCCCTGCACACAGCGCCGGTGATGGTTCTCACACGAGCTGCAGGGGGCAACAGGGCAGAGGTGTTAGAGGTGCACAGATCAGAAGTGGCATAGGACAGAGGGGTTTTCTGACCAGGCTGTGGAGTGATTTCGCAATGACCGCAGACATGACAGGTACAGCAGCATCCATTCAAAGTGACAGGAGACAACATTTGTCCAGTATGGTTACTAATAGTGTTGAGCGATACCGTCCGATACTTGAAAGTATCGGTATCGGAAAGTATCGGCCGATACCGGCAAAGTATCGGATCCAATCCGATACCGATACCCGATACCAATACAAGTCAATGGGACTCAAGTATCGGACGGTATCCTGATGGTTCCCAGGGTCTGAAGGAGAGGAAACTCTCCTTCAGGCCCTGGGAACCATATTAATGTGTAAAAGAAAGAATTAAAATAAAAAATATTGCTATACTCACCTGTCCGACGCAGCCGGGACCTCAGCGAGGGAACCGGCAGCGTTGTTTGTTTAAAATTCGCGCTTTTACTTGGTTACGTGAGGTCCCGGCTTGTGATTGGTCAGGGCGGCCATGTTGCCGGGACGCGGACCAATCACAGCAAGCCGTGACGAAATTACGTCACGGCTTGCTGTGATTGGTCCGCGTCCCGGCAACATGGCCGCCATTAACCAATCACAAGCCGTGACGTCACGGGAGGCTGGACATGCGCGTATTTTGAAAAGCGCGCGTGTCCAGCCTCCAGTGACGTCCCGGCTTATGATTGGTCACGGCGCCATGTTGCCGGGACGCGGACCAATCACAGCAAGCCGTGACGAAATTACGTCACGGCTTGCTGTGATTGGTCCGCGTCCCGGCAACATGGCCGCCATTAACCAATCACAAGCCGTGACGTCACGGGAGGCTGGACACGCGCGCTTTTCAAAATACGCGCATGTCCAGCCTCCCGTGACGTCCCGGCTTGTGATTGGTTAATGGCGGCCATGTTGCCGGGACGTCACTGGAGGCTGGACACGCGCGCTTTTCAAAATACGCGCATGTCCAGCCTCCCGTGACGTCCCGGCTTGTGATTGGTTAATGGCGGCCATGTTGCCGGGACGTCACTGGAGGCTGGACACGCGCGCTTTTCAAAATACGCGCATGTCCAGCCTCCCGTGACGTCCCGGCTTGTGATTGGTTAATGGCGGCCATGTTGCCGGGACGTCACTGGAGGCTGGACACACGCGCTTTTCAAAATACGCGCATGTCCAGCCTCCCGTGACGTCACGGCTTGTGATTGGTTAATGGCGGCCATGTTGCCGGGACGCGGACCAATCACAGCAAGCCGTGACGTAATTTCGTCACGGCTTGCTGTGATTGGTCCGCGTCCCGGCAACATGGCCGCCCTGACCAATCACAAGCCGGGACTTCACGTAACCAAGTAAAAGCGCGAAATTTAAACAAACAACGCTGCCGGTTCCCTCGCTGAGGTCCCGGCTGCGTCGGACAGGTGAGTATAGCGATATTTTTTATTTTAATTCTCTTTTTTACACATTATTACATTAATGTTGTTGCGATACCCGATACCCGATACCACAAAAGTATCGGATCTCGGTATCGGAAATTCCGATACAGCAAGTATCGGCCGATACCCGATACTTGCAGTATCGGAATGCTCAACACTAGTTACTAACTATTTTTCCTCCATTACCGATGTTCTCCCTCAACCGTAATTCCCCTTTGATTACTGGGCATCCAAAATAGACACCTGGCCTGAATTGGCTGAATATGCATTGCAGGAGCTTGCTTGCCCAGCAGCTAGTGTGCTATCAGAAAGAGTATTCAGTGCTGCTGGTTCAATACTGACCAAAAAAAGGACTCGTCTGGCTACCCAAAATGTTGATGATCTAACCTTCATTAAAATGAACCACTCATGGATTTCAAATTATTTTGCCCCACCTTTCCCGGCTGACACCTAGCTTTCCTGTAAAAAGGTCTTGCTTTGGGACTGGTGTTACTGACTGTTCCAATCTCTTAATTTGCAGCTGCTGTTTGTCCAGCATACGACATGTTTACACCTCCCTAAATGGCCTAACTCCCCCCACGGGGCCGTGGTCTCGCCACTTGTCGCAAGCACCCGTCAGAGTGCCGTTTGTCTGAAGAGGTGGGTGTGCCCACTTTTGGTCGACGGCACTGGCACTGGGTCCCTCATAGTACAATGAAGTGTCTCTGGCGGTGGTGGCGCGCACCCAACATCAGACACACCGTTGTAACATGAGGGGCCCTGGGCTTGTACCGCCGGCCAGGAGAGAGTGTCCCCCCCCCAAGGTCAAACAGTGCTCTACCACTTGCAAAATTATCTGTCGCTGCTCCACCACTGTTTATTCTATGCGCTGAAATCCTTCCATGCCTGGCACAGACAATAACAATTTGTTGACATGTATGATGCTAGATAAAATAGTCAGGGGCACTGTCCTACATTTACACCAGTAAATACTTTGCGCCAAATTACAATGTCTGAAAGTCAGCACAGGAGCACACCCCTGTACCTAAGTATGCCACCCTTTTTTTTTTTTTTTGGTTTTGGTTTTGTTTGGGATACATTAACATCAATTTAGGTTTTGGGACTCGGAGTACTTACTGTGTCAGACACTCCTTCCAATTGTCCTCCACTGACCACACCAATGCTGCCTGTGTACCCCTGTTGCCAAATTTAAGCTGCATAGAGCCTATTTTATTATTTTAGGCCTAGGAAGTCTGTCTGCGGTCCCTCCTTCCAATTGTCCTCCACTGACCACACCAATGCTGCCTGTGTACCCCTGTTGCCAAATTTAAGCTGCATAGAGCCTATTTTATTATTTTAGGCCTAGGAAGTCTGTCTGCGGTCCCTCCTTCCAATTGTCCTCCACTGACCACACCAATGCTGCCTGTGTACCCCTGTTGCCAAATTTAAGCTGCATAGAGCCTATTTTATTATTTTAGGCCTAGGAAGTCTGTCTGCGGTCCCTCCTTCCAATTGTCCTCCACTGACCACACCAATGCTGCCTGTGTAGCCCTGTTGCCAAATTTAAGCTGCATAGAGCCTATTTTATTATTTTAGGCCTAGGAAGTCTGTCTGTGGTCCCTCCTTCCAATTGTCCTCCACTGACCACAGCAATGCTGCCTGTGTACCCCTGTTGCCATATTTAAGCTGCATAGAGCCTATTTTATTATTTTAGGCCTAGGAAGTCTGTCTGCGGTCCCTCCTTCCAATTGTCCACCACTGACCACACCAATGCTGCCTGTGTACCTCTGTTACCAATTTAAAACTGCATAGAGCCTATTTTATTATTTTAGGCCTAGGAAGTCTGTCTGCGGTCCCTCCTTCCAATTGTCCTCCACTGACCACACCAATGCTGCCTGTGTACTCCTGTAGCCAAATTAAAGCTGCATAGAGCCTATTTTAATATTTTGGGCCTAGAAATTCTCTCTGCGGTCCCTCCTTCCAATTGTCCTCCACTGACCACACCAATGCTGCCTGTGTACCCCTGCCACCTAATGGAAGCTGCATAGAGCCTGTTTTATAATTTTAGGCAGAGGAAGTCTGTCTGCGGTCCCTCCTTCCAGTTGTCCTCCACTGACCACACCAATGCTGCCTGTTTACCCCTGTTGCCAAATTTAAGCTGCATAGAGCCTATATTATTATTTTAGGCCTAGGAAGTCTGTCTGCGGTCCCTCCTTCCAATTGTCCTCCACTGACCACACCAATGCTGCCTGTGTACCCCTGCCACCTAATGGAAGCTGCATAGAGCCTATTTTATTATTTTAGGCCTAGGAAGTCTGTCTGCGGTCCCTCCTTCCAATTGTCCTCCACTGACCACACCAATGCTGCCTGTGTACCCCTGTAGTTAAATTAAAGCTGCATAGAGCCTATTTTATTATTTTAGGCCTAGGAAGTCTGTCTGCGGTCCCTCCTTCCAGTTGTCCTCCACTGACCACACCAATGCTGCCTGTGTACCCCTGTTGCCAAATTTAAGCTGAATAGAGCCTATTTTATTATTTTAGGCCTAGGAAGTCTGTCTGCGGTCCCTCCTTCCAATTGTCCTCCACTGACCATACCAATGCTGCCTGTGTACCCCGGTTGCCAAATTTAAGCTGCATAGAGCCTATTTTATTATTTTAGGCCTAGGAAGTCTGTCTGCGGTCCCTCCTTCCAATTGTCCTCCACTGACCACACCAATGCTGCCTGTGTACCCCTGCCACTTAATGGAAGCTGCATAGAGCCTATTTTATTATTTTAGGCCTAGGAAGTCTGTCTGCGGTCCCTCCTTCCAATTGTCCTCCACTGACCACACCAATGCTGCCTGTGTACCCCTGTAGCCAAATTAAAGCTGCATAGAGCCTATTTTATTATTTTAGGCCTAGGAAGTCTGTCTGCGGTCCCTCCTTCCAGTTGTCCTCCACTGACCATACCAATGCTGCCTGTGTACCCCTGTTGCCAAATTTAAGCTGCATAGAGCCTATTTTATTATTTTAGGCCTAGGAAGTCTGTCTGCGGTCCCTCCTTCCAATTGTCCTCCACTGACCACACCAATGCTGCCTGTGTACCCCTGTTGCCAAATTTAAGCTGCATAGAGCCTATTTTATTATTTTAGGCCTAGGAAGTCTGTCTGCGGTCCCTCCTTCCAATTGTCCTCCACTGACCACACCAATGCTGCCTGTGTACCCCTGCCACTCAATGGAAGCTGCATAGAGCCTGTTTTATTATTTTAGGCCTAGGAAGTCTGTCTGCGGTCCCTCCTTCCAGTTGTCCTCCACTGACCACACCAATGCTGCCTGTGTACCCCTGTTGCCAAATTTAAGCTGCATAGAGCCTATTTTATTATTTTAGGCCTAGGAAGTCTGTCTGCGGTCCCTCCTTCCAATTGTCCTCCACTGACCACACCAATGCTGCCTGTGTACCCCTGCCACCTAATGGAAGCTGCATAGAGCCTATTTTATTATTTTAGGCCTAGGAAGTCTGTCTGCGGTCCCTCCTTCCAATTGTCCTCCACTGACCACACCAATGCTGCCTGTGTACCCCTGCCACATAATGGAAGCTGCATTGAGCCTATTTTATTATTTTAGGCCTAGGAAGTCTGTCTGTGGTCCCTCCTTCCAATTGTCCTCCACTGACCACACCAATGCTGCCTGTGTACCCCTGTAACCAATTTAATACTGCATAGAGCCAACTTTTTTAGTTAACACATACTACCTTTGTCTGTCTGCGCCACTAAATCACGCTGTCCTCCACTGAAAAAGCTGAGCTTCAACCTTCAGGCTCTCATTAAGTATTTTTAACTGTAACACTTTTGTTGCCATACTACTTGGGTTGGGGCCTAGTAACGGTGTCTGCCACTCCTTGGTGTTCTCCTCCTCCTTGGTGTTCTCCTCCAGGTTTCCTTGTCTGAGCTTCAACCTTCTGGCTCTCATTAAGTATTTTTAACTGTAACACTTTTGTTGCCCTACTATTTGGGTTGGGGCCTAGTAGCGGTGTCTGCCGCTCCTTGGTGTTCTCCTCCTCCTTGGTGTTCTCCTCCAGGTTTCCTTGTCTGAGCTTCAACCTTCAGGCTCTCATTAAGTATTTTTAAATGTAACACTGCAGTTGCCCTACTACTTGGGTTGGGGCCAAGTAATGGTGTCTGCCGCCCCTTGGTGTTCTCCTCCTCCTTGGTGTTCTCCTCCAGGTTTCCTTGTCTGAGCTTCAACCTTCTGGCTCTCATTAAGTATTTTTAACTGTATCACTTTTGTTGCCCTATTACTTGGGTTGGGGCCTAGTAACGGTGTCTGCCGCTCCTTGGTTTTCTCCTCCTCCTTGGTGTTCTCCTCCAGGTTTCCTTGTCTGAGCTTCAACCTTCTGGCTCTCATTAAGTATTTTTAACTGTAACACTTTTGTTGCCCTACTACTTGGGTTGGGGCCTAGTAACGGTGTCTGCCGCTCCTTGGTGTTCTCCTCCTCCTTGGTGTTCTCCTCCAGGTTTCCTTGTCTGAGCTTCAACCTTCTGGCTCTCATTAAGTATTTTTAACTGTAACACTTTTGTTGCCCTACTACTTGGGTTGGGGCCTAGTAACGGTGTCTTCCGCTCCTTGGTGTTCTCCTCCTCCTTGGTGTTCTCCTCCAGGTTTCCTTGTCTGGGCTTCAACCTTCAGGCTCTCATTAAGTATTTTTAAATGTAACACTGCAGTTGCCCTACTACTTGGGTTGGGGCCTAGTAATGGTGTCTGCCACTCCTTGGTGTTCTCCTCCTCCTTAGTGTTCTCCTCCAGGTTTCCTTGTCTGGGCTTCAACCTTCAGGCTCTCATTAAGTATTTTTAAATGTAACACTGCAGTTGCCCTACCACTTGGGTTGGGGCCTAGTAACGGTGTCTGCCGCTCCTTGGTGTTCTCCTCCTCCTTGGTGTTCTCCTCCAGGTTTCCTTCTCTGAGCTTCAACCTTCAGGCTCTTATTAAGTATTTTCAAATGTAACACTGCAGTTGCCCTACTACTTGGGTTGGGGCCTAGTAATGGTGTCTGCCGCCCCTTGGTGTTCTCCTCCTCCTTGGTGTTCTCCTCCAGGTTTCCTTGTCTGAGCTTCAACCTTCTGGCTCTCATTAAGTATTTTTAACTGTAACACTTTTGTTGCCCTACTACTTGGGTTGGGGCCTAGTAACGGCGTCTTCCGCTCCTTGGTGTTCTCCTCCTCCTTGGTGTTCTCCTCCAGGTTTCCTTGTCTGAGCTTCAACCTTCAGGCTCTCATTAAGTATTTTTAAATGTAACACTGCAGTTGCCCTACTACTTGGGTTGGGGCCTAGTAATGGTGTCTGCCGTTCCTTGGTGTTCTCCTCCTCCTTGGTGTTCTCCTCCAGGTTTCCTTGTCTGGGCTTCAACCTTCAGGCTCTCATTAAGTATTTTTAAATGTAACACTGCAGTTGCCCTACCACTTGGGTTGGGGCCTAGTAACGGTGTCTGCCGCTCCTTGGTGTTCTCCTCCAGATTTCCTTGTCTGAGCTTCAACATTCTGGCTCTCATTAAGTATTTTTAACTGTAACACTTTTGTTGCCCTACTACTTGGGTTGGGGCCTAGTAACGGTGTCTGCCGCTCCTTGGTGTTCTCCTCCTCCTTGGTGTTCTCCTCCAGGTTTCCTTGTCTGAGCTTCAACCTTCTGGCTCTCATTAAGTATTTTTAACTGTAACACTTTTGTTGCCCTACTACTTGGGTTGGGGCCTAGTAACGGTGTCTTCCGCTCCTTGGTGTTCTCCTCCTCCTTGGTGTTCTCCTCCAGGTTTCCTTGTCTGGGCTTCCACCTTCAGGCTCTCATTAAGTATTTTTAAATGTAACACTGCAGTTGCCCTACTACTTGGGTTGGGGCCTAGTAATGGTGTCTGCCGCTCCTTGGTGTTCTCCTCCTCCTTGGTGTTCTCCTCCAGGTTTCCTTGTCTGGGCTTCAACCTTCAGGCTCTCATTAAGTATTTTTAAATGTAACACTGCAGTTGCCATACCACTTGGGTTGGGGCCTAGTAACGGTGTCTGCCGCTCCTTGGTGTTCTCCTCCTCCTTGGTGTTCTCCTCCAGGTTTCCTTCTCTGAGCTTCAACCTTCAGGCTCTTATTAAGTATTTTTAAATGTAACACTGCAGTTGCCCTACTACTTGGGTTGGGGCCTAGTAATGGTGTCTGCCGCCCCTTGGTGTTCTCCTCCTCCTTGGTGTTCTCCTCCAGGTTTCCTTGTCTGAGCTTCAACCTTCTGGCTCTCATTAAGTATTTTTAACTGTAACACTTTTGTTGCCCTACTACTTGGGTTGGGGCCTAGTAACGGTGTCTTCCGCTCCTTGGTGTTCTCCTCCTCCTTGGTGTTCTCCTCCAGGTTTCCTTGTCTGAGCTTCAACCTTCAGGCTCTCATTAAGTATTTTTAAATGTAACACTGCAGTTGCCCTACTACTTGGGTTGGGGCCTAGTAATGGTGTCTGCCGCTCCTTGGTGTTCTCCTCCTCCTTGGTGTTCTCCTCCAGGTTTCCTTGTCTGGGCTTCAACCTTCAGGCTCTCATTAAGTATTTTTAAATGTAACACTGCAGTTGCCCTACCACTTGGGTTGGGGCCTAGTAACGGTGTCTGCCGCTCCTTGGTGTTCTCCTCCTCCTTGGTGTTCTCCTCCAGGTTTCCTTCTCTGAGCTTCAACCTTCAGGCTCTTATTAAGTATTTTTAAATGTAACACTGCAGTTGCCCTACTACTTGGGTTGGGGCCTAGTAATGGTGTCTGCCGTGTTGTGAATTTGGATTCTGGGCTCCCCCGGTGGCTACTGGTGGAATTGAACTTGTGACATCATCTTCCCTGTTCACCTGTTCTGATTAGATCTGGGTGTCGCTATATAACCTGGCTTCTCTGTTAGATGCTTGCCGGTCAACAATGTTATCAGAAGCCTCTCTGTGCTTGTTCCTGCTCCCAGACATCTACTAGATAAGTTGGACATTCGTCCATGTTTTGTTTTTGTATTTTGGTTCCAGTTCACAGCTGCAGTTTCGTTACTGTGTCTGGAAAGCTCTTGTTGATCAGGAATTGCCACTCTGGTATTATGAGTTAATGCCAGAGTCCTAAAGTAATTTCTGGATGTGTTTTGTTAGGGTTTTCTACTGACCATGAAAGTATGCTTTCTGTCTTCTGCTATCTAGAAAGCGGACCTCAAATTTGCTAAAACTATTTTCCTGCTGCGTTTGTTGTTTCATCTCATATCACCGCCAATATATGTGGGGGGCTTCTGTCTCCTTTTGGGCATTTCTCTAGAGGTGAGTCAGGTCTTATATTTCCCTCTGCTAGCATTATTTAGTTCTCCGGCCGGCGCTGGGCATATAGGGATAAAAAGTAGGACATGCTACCTGGCTACTTCTAGATGATGCTGTAGGTTTAGTTCATGGTCAGTACAGTTACATCTTCCAAGAGCTTGTTCCTATAGAGGCTTATGCTAGTTCTCTGGCCATGGAGATCATGACAGTTTGACCGGCCCACTAAAGGGTTAAAATCCTTGGCTGAGAAAGGAGAGAAATAAGAAGTCTGCTGAGAGTTTTTTTTTTTTTTTTTTTTCCTCTGTGCTCTTAATTGGATCACTTGCCAGTCTGTCTATGCTGCAGTCTTTCTTTTTTTTTTCTCTCTCCTTATAATCTTTGAATGGCTTTGTGTTCACCTGTTAATAATGGATCTTCAGAGTGTAACTGCAGGTTTGAATAATCTCACCACGAAAGTACAAAATTTGCAAGATTTTATTATTCATGCTCCGGTATCTGAGCCGAGAATTCCTTTGCCGGAATTCTTCTCAGGGAATAGATCTAGCTTTCAGAATTTTAGAAATAATTGTAAGCTATTTTTGTCCCTGAAATCTCGTTCTGCTGGAGACTCTGCACAGCAGGTTGGGATTGTGATTTCCTTGCTCCGCGGCGACCCTCAAGACTGGGCTTTTGCATTGGCACCAGGGGATCCTGCGTTGCGCAATGTGGATGCGTTTTTTTTGGCCTTGGGCTTGCTGTATGAGGAACCTCATTTGGAACTTCAGGCAGAAAAAACTTTGATGTCCCTATCGCAGGGGCAAGATGAAGCTGAAATTTACTGCCAAAGATTCCGTAAATGGTCTGTGCTTACTCAGTGGAATGAGTGTGCCTTGGCGGCTACTTTCAGAGAGGGTCTCTCTGATGCCATTAAGGATGTTATGGTGGGGTTCCCTGTGCCTGCAGGTCTGAATGAGTCCATGACAATGGCCATTCAGATCGATAGGCGTCTGCGGGAGCGCAAACCTGTGCACCATCTGGCGGTATCCACTGAGAAGACGCCAGAAAGCATGCAGTGTGATAGAATTCTGTCCAGAAGCGAGCGGCAGAATTTTAGACGGAAAAATGGGTTGTGTTTCTATTGTGGGGATTCTACTCATGTTATATCAGCGTGCTCTAAGCGTACTAAAAAGCTTGATAAATCCGTTTCCATTGGCACTTTACAGTCTAAATTTATTTTGTCTGTGACCCTGATTTGCTCTTTGTCATCTATTACTACTGACGCCTATATCGACTCTGGCGCCGCTTTGAGTCTTATGGATTGGTCCTTTGCCAATCGTTGTGGGTATGATTTAGAGCCTTTGGAAACTCTTATTCCTCTGAAGGGGATTGACTCCACCCCATTGGCTAATAATAAACCACAATACTGGACACAAGTGACTATGTGTATTAATCCGGATCACCAGGAGACTATTCGTTTTCTAGTGCTGTATAATCTACATGAGGATTTGGTGCTGGGATTGCCATGGCTGCAGTCTCACAACCCAGTCCTTGACTGGAGAGCTATGTCTGTGTTGAGCTGGGGATGTAAGGGGACTCATGGGGACGTACCTTTGGTGTCCATTTCATCATCTATTCCCTCTGAAATCCCTGAGTTCCTGTCTGATTATCGTGACGTCTTTGAAGAACCCAAGCTGGGTTCACTACCTCCGCACCGTGAGTGCGATTGTGCTATAGATTTAATTCCGGGTAGTAAATACCCAAAGGGTCGTTTATTTAATCTGTCTGTGCCTGAACATACTGCTATGCGAGAATATATAAAGGAGTCCTTGGAAAAGGGACATATTCGTCCATCGTCATCTCCCTTAGGAGCCGGTTTTTTCTTTGTGTCAAAAAAAGACGGCTCTTTGAGACCATGTATTGATTATCGGCTTTTGAATAAAATCACGGTTAAATATCAATACCCATTGCCGTTGCTGACTGATTTGTTTGCTCGCATAAAGGGGGCCAAGTGGTTCTCTAAGATTGATCTCCGTGGGGCGTATAATTTGGTGCGGATCAGGCAGGGGGATGAGTGGAAAACCGCATTTAATACGCCCGAGGGCCACTTTGAGTATTTGGTGATGCCTTTTGGTCTTTCTAATGCCCCTTCAGTCTTCCAGTCCTTTATGCATGATATTTTCCGCGATTTTTTGGATAAATTTATGATAGTGTATCTGGATGATATTCTGATTTTTTCGGATGACTGGGACTCTCATGTCCGGCAAGTTAAGAGGGTTTTTCAGGTTTTGCGGTCTAATTCTCTGTGTGTCAAGGGTTCTAAGTGCGTTTTTGGGGTTCAGAGAATTTCCTTTTTGGGATATATTTTTTCTCCCTTTTCCATTGAGATGGATCCTGTCAAGGTTCAAGCTATTTGTGATTGGACGCAGCCCTCTTCTCTTAAAAGTCTTCAGAAATTTTTGGGCTTTGCCAACTTTTATCGTCGATTTATTTCTGGTTTTTCGGATGTCGTTAAGCCATTGACCGATTTGACTAGACAGGGTGCTGATGTTGCTAATTGGTCCCCTGATGCTGTGGAGGCCTTTCAGGAGCTTAAGCGCCGTTTTTCTTCTGCCCCTGTGTTGCGTCAGCCTGATGTGACTCTTCCTTTTCAGGTTGAGGTCGACGCTTCTGAGATCGGAGCTGGGGCAGTGTTGTCGCAGAAAAGTTCTGACTGCGCCGTGATGAGGCCTTGTGCCTTCTTTTCCCGTAAATTTTCGCCCGCTGAGCGGAATTATGATGTTGGGAATCGGGAGCTTTTGGCCATGAAGTGGGCGTTTGAGGAGTGGCGCCATTGGCTCGAGGGGGCCAGACATCAGGTGGTGGTATTGACTGACCACAAAAATTTGATTTATCTTGAGACCGCCAGGCGCCTGAATCCTAGACAGGCGCGCTGGTCATTATTTTTTTCTCGGTTTAATTTTGTTGTATCGTACCTACCAGGTTCTAAGAATGTTAAGGCGGATGCCCTTTCTAGGAGTTTTGAGCCTGATTCACCTGGCAACTCTGACCCCACAGGTATTCTTAAGGAGGGAGTTATCTTGTCAGCTGTTTCTCCAGACCTGCGGCGGGCCTTGCAGGAGTTTCAGGCGGATAGACCGGATCGTTGTCCGCCTGATAGGCTGTTTGTTCCTGATGATTGGACCAGTAAAGTCATCTCTGAGGTGCATTCTTCTGCGTTGGCAGGTCATCCTGGAATTTTTGGTACCAGGGATTTGGTGGCAAGATCCTTCTGGTGGCCTTCCCTGTCACGAGATGTGCGAGGCTTTGTGCAGTCTTGTGACGTTTGTGCTCGGGCCAAGCCTTGTTGTTCTCGGGCTAGTGGATTATTGTTGCCCTTGCCTATTCCTAAGAGGCCTTAGACACACATCTCGATGGATTTTATTTCAGATCTGCCTGTTTCTCAGAAGATGTCTGTCATCTGGGTGGTGTGTGACCGTTTTTCTAAGATGGTTCATTTGGTTCCCCTGCCCAAATTGCCTTCTTCTTCCGAGTTGGTGCCCCTGTTTTTTCAAAATGTTGTTCGTTTGCATGGTATTCCTGAGAATATCGTTTCTGACAGAGGAACCCAATTTGTGTCTAGATTTTGGCGGGCATTTTGTGCTAGGATGGGCATAGATTTGTCTTTTTCGTCTGCTTTTCACCCTCAGACTAATGGCCAGACCGAGCGGACTAATCAGACCCTGGAGACATATCTGAGGTGTTTTGTGTCTGCTGACCAGGATGATTGGGTTGCTTTTTTGCCATTGGCGGAGTTCGCCCTCAATAATCGGGCCAGCTCTGCCACCTTGGTTTCCCCGTTTTTCTGTAATTCGGGGTTCCATCCTCGATTTTCCTCCGGTCAGATGGAATCCACGGATTGTCCTGGAGTGGATGCGGTGGTGGAGAGATTGCATCATATCTGGGGGCAGGTGATGGACAATTTAAAGTTGTCCCAGGAGAAGACTCAGCTTTTTGCCAACCGTCACCGTCGTGTTGGTCCTCGGCTTTGTGTTGGAGATTTGGTGTGGTTGTCTTCTCGTTTTGTCCCTATGAGGGTCTCATCTCCTAAGTTTAAGCCTCGGTTCATCGGTCCGTATAAAATATTGGAGATTCTTAACCCTGTTTCCTTCCGTTTGGACCTCCCTGCATCCTTTTCTATTCATAACGTTTTTCATCGGTCGTTATTGCGCAGGTATGAGGCACCGGTTGTGCCTTCCGTTGAGCCTCCTGCTCCGGTGTTGGTTGAGGGTGAGTTGGAGTACGTTGTGGAAAAAATCCTAGACTCCCGTGTTTCCAGACGGAGACTCCAGTATCTGGTCAAGTGGAAGGGATACGGCCAGGAGGATAATTCTTGGGTCACTGCATCTGATGTTCATGCCTCTGATCTGGTTCGTGCCTTTCATAGGGCCCATCCTGATCGCCCTGGTGGTTCTGGTGAGGGTTCGGTGCCCCCTCCTTGAGGGGGGGGTACTGTTGTGAATTTGGATTCTGGGCTCCCCCGGTGGCTACTGGTGGAATTGAACTTGTGACATCATCTTCCCTGTTCACCTGTTCTGATTAGATCTGGGTGTCGCTATATAACCTGGCTTCTCTGTTAGATGCTTGCCGGTCAACAATGTTATCAGAAGCCTCTCTGTGCTTGTTCCTGCTCCCAGACATCTACTAGATAAGTTGGACATTCGTCCATGTTTTGTTTTTGTATTTTGGTTCCAGTTCACAGCTGCAGTTTCGTTACTGTGTCTGGAAAGCTCTTGTTGATCAGGAATTGCCACTCTGGTATTATGAGTTAATGCCAGAGTCCTAAAGTAATTTCTGGATGTGTTTTGTTAGGGTTTTCTACTGACCATGAAAGTATGCTTTCTGTCTTCTGCTATCTAGAAAGCGGACCTCAAATTTGCTAAAACTATTTTCCTGCTGCGTTTGTTGTTTCATCTCATATCACCGCCAATATATGTGGGGGGCTTCTGTCTCCTTTTGGGCATTTCTCTAGAGGTGAGTCAGGTCTTATATTTCCCTCTGCTAGCATTATTTAGTTCTCCGGCCGGCGCTGGGCATATAGGGATAAAAAGTAGGACATGCTACCTGGCTACTTCTAGATGATGCTGTAGGTTTAGTTCATGGTCAGTACAGTTACATCTTCCAAGAGCTTGTTCCTATAGAGGCTTATGCTAGTTCTCTGGCCATGGAGATCATGACACTGCCGCCCCTTGGTGTTCTCCTCCTCCTTGGTGTTCTCCTCCTGGTTTCCTTGTCTGAGCTTCAACCTTCTGGCTCTCATTAAGTATTTTTAACTGTAACACTTTTGTTGCCCTACTACTTGGGTTGGGGCCTAGTAACGGTGTCTGCCGCTCCTTGGTGTTCTACTCCTCCTTGGTGTTCTCCTCCAGGTTTCCTTGTCTGAGCTTCAACCTTCTGGCTCTCATTAAGTATTTTTAACTGTAACACTTTTGTTGCCCTACTATTTGGGTTGGGGCCTAGTAGCGGTGTCTGCCGCTCCTTGGTGTTCTCCTCCTCCTTGGTGTTCTCCTCCAGGTTTCCTTGTCTGAGCTTCAACCTTCAGGCTCTCATTAAGTATTTTTAACTGTAACACTTTTGTTGCCCTATTACTTGGGTTTGGGGCCTAGTAACGGTGTCTGCCGCTCCTTGGTTTTCTCCTCCTCCTTGGTGTTCTCCTCCAGGTTTCCTTGTCTGAGCTTCAACCTTCAGGCTCTCATTAAGTATTTTTAAATGTAACACTGCAGTTGCCCTACTACTTGGGTTGGGGCCAAGTAATGGTGTCTGCCGCCCCTTGGTGTTCTCCTCCTCCTTGGTGTTCTCCTCCAGGTTTCCATGTCTGAGCTTCAACCTTCTGGCTCTCATTAAGTATTTTTAACTGAAACACTTTTGTTGCCCTATTACTTGGGTTGGGGCCTAGTAACGGTGTCTGCCGCTCCTTGGTTTTCTCCTCCTCCTTGGTGTTCTCCTCCAGGTTTCCTTGTCTGAGCTTCAACCTTCTGGCTCTCATTAAGTATTTTTAACTGTAACACTTTTGTTGCCCTACTACTTGGGTTGGGGCCTAGTAACGGTGTCTGCCGCTCCTTGGTGTTCTCCTCCTCCTTGGTGTTCTCCTCCAGGTTTCCTTGTCTGAGCTTCAACCTTCAGGCTCTCATTAAGTATTTTTAAATGTAACACTGCAGTTGCCCTACTACTTGGGTTGGGGCCTAGTAATGGTGTCTGCCGCCCCTTGGTGTTCTCCTCCTCCTTGGTGTTCTCCTCCAGATTTCCTTGTCTGAGCTTCAACATTCTGGCTCTCATTAAGTATTTTTAACTGTAACACTTTTGTTGCCCTACTACTTGGGTTGGGGCCTAGTAACGGTGTCTGCCGCTCCTTGGTGTTCTCCTCCTCCTTGGTGTTCTCCTCCAGATTTCCTTGTCTGAGCTTCAACCTTCTGGCTCTCATTAAGTATTTTTAACTGTAACACTTTTGTTGCCCTACTACTTGGGTTGGGGCCTAGTAACGGTGTCTTCCGCTCCTTGGTGTTCTCCTCCTCCTTGGTGTTCTCCTCCAGGTTTCCTTGTCTGGGCTTCAACCTTCAGGCTCTCATTAAGTATTTTTAAATGTAACACTGCAGTTGCCCTACTACTTGGGTTGGGGCCTAGTAATGGTGTCTGCCGCTCCTTGGTGTTCTCCTCCTCCTTGGTGTTCTCCTCCAGGTTTCCTTGTCTGGGCTTCAACCTTCAGGCTCTCATTAAGTATTTTTAAATGTAACACTGCAGTTGCCCTACCACTTGGGTTGGGGCCTAGTAACGGTGTCTGCCGCTCCTTGGTGTTCTCCTCCTCCTTGGTGTTCTCCTCCAGGTTTCCTTCTCTGAGCTTCAACCTTCAGGCTCTTATTAAGTATTTTTAAATGTAACACTGCAGTTGCCCTACTACTTGGGTTGGGGCCTAGTAATGGTGTCTGCCGCCCCTTGGTGTTCTCCTCCTCCTTGGTGTTCTCCTCCAGGTTTCCTTGTCTGAGCTTCAACCTTCTGGCTCTCATTAAGTATTTTTAACTGTAACACTTTTGTTGCCCTACTACTTGGGTTGGGGCCTAGTAACGGTGTCTTCCGCTCCTTGGTGTTCTCCTCCTCCTTGGTGTTCTCCTCCAGGTTTCCTTGTCTGAGCTTCAACCTTCAGGCTCTCATTAAGTATTTTTAAATGTAACACTGCAGTTGCCCTACTACTTGGGTTGGGGCCTAGTAATGGTGTCTGCCGCTCCTTGGTGTTCTCCTCCTCCTTGGTGTTCTCCTCCAGGTTTCCTTGTCTGGGCTTCAACCTTCAGGCTCTCATTAAGTATTTTTAAATGTAACACTGCAGTTGCCCTACCACTTGGGTTGGGGCCTAGTAACGGTGTCTGCCGCTCCTTGGTGTTCTCCTCCAGATTTCCTTGTCTGAGCTTCAACATTCTGGCTCTCATTAAGTATTTTTAACTGTAACACTTTTGTTGCCCTACTACTTGGGTTGGGGCCTAGTAACGGTGTCTGCCGCTCCTTGGTGTTCTCCTCCTCCTTGGTGTTCTCCTCCAGGTTTCCTTGTCTGAGCTTCAACCTTCTGGCTCTCATTAAGTATTTTTAACTGTAACACTTTTGTTGCCCTACTACTTGGGTTGGGGCCTAGTAACGGTGTCTTCCGCTCCTTGGTGTTCTCCTCCAGGTTTCCTTGTCTGGGCTTCAACCTTCAGGCTCTCATTAAGTATTTTTAAATGTAACACTGCAGTTGCCCTACTACTTGGGTTGGGGCCTAGTAATGGTGTCTGCCGCTCCTTGGTGTTCTCCTCCTCCTTGGTGTTCTCCTCCAGGTTTCCTTGTCTGGGCTTCAACCTTCAGGCTCTCATTAAGTATTTTTAAATGTAACACTGCAGTTGCCATACCACTTGGGTTGGGGCCTAGTAACGGTGTCTGCCGCTCCTTGGTGTTCTCCTCCTCCTTGGTGTTCTCCTCCAGGTTTCCTTCTCTGAGCTTCAACCTTCAGGCTCTTATTAAGTATTTTTAAATGTAACACTGCAGTTGCCCTACTACTTGGGTTGGGGCCTAGTAATGGTGTCTGCCGCCCCTTGGTGTTCTCCTCCTCCTTGGTGTTCTCCTCCAGGTTTCCTTGTCTGAGCTTCAACCTTCTGGCTCTCATTAAGTATTTTTAACTGTAACACTTTTGTTGCCCTACTACTTGGGTTGGGGCCTAGTAACGGTGTCTTCCGCTCCTTGGTGTTCTCCTCCTCCTTGGTGTTCTCCTCCAGGTTTCCTTGTCTGGGCTTCAACCTTCAGGCTCTCATTAAGTATTTTTAAATGTAACACTGCAGTTGCCATACCACTTGGGTTGGGGCCTAGTAACGGTGTCTGCCGCTCCTTGGTGTTCTCCTCCTCCTTGGTGTTCTCCTCCAGGTTTCCTTCTCTGAGCTTCAACCTTCAGGCTCTTATTAAGTATTTTTAAATGTAACACTGCAGTTGCCCTACTACTTGGGTTGGGGCCTAGTAATGGTGTCTGCCGCCCCTTGGTGTTCTCCTCCTCCTTGGTGTTCTCCTCCAGGTTTCCTTGTCTGAGCTTCAACCTTCTGGCTCTCATTAAGTATTTTTAACTGTAACACTTTTGTTGCCCTACTACTTGGGTTCGGGCCTAGTAACGGTGTCTGCCGCTCCTTGGTGTTCTCCTCCTCCTTGGTGTTCTCCTCCAGGTTTCCTTGTCTGAGCTTCAACCTTCTGGCTCTCATTAAGTATTTTTAACTGTAACACTTTTGTTGCCCTACTATTTGGGTTGGGGCCTAGTAGCGGTGTCTGCCGCTCCTTGGTGTTCTCCTCCTCCTTGGTGTTCTCCTCCAGGTTTCCTTGTCTGAGCTTCAACCTTCAGGCTCTCATTAAGTATTTTTAACTGTAACACTTTTGTTGCCCTATTACTTGGGTTGGGGCCTAGTAACGGTGTCTGCCGCTCCTTGGTTTTCTCCTCCTCCTTGGTGTTCTCCTCCAGGTTTCCTTGTCTGAGCTTCAACCTTCAGGCTCTCATTAAGTATTTTTAAATGTAACACTGCAGTTGCCCTACTACTTGGGTTGGGGCCAAGTAATGGTGTCTGCCGCCCCTTGGTGTTCTCCTCCTCCTTGGTGTTCTCCTCCAGGTTTCCTTGTCTGAGCTTCAACCTTCTGGCTCTCATTAAGTATTTTTAACTGTAACACTTTTGTTGCCCTACTACTTGGGTTGGGGCCTAGTAACGGTGTCTTCCGCTCCTTGGTGTTCTCCTCCTCCTTGGTGTTCTCCTCCAGGTTTCCTTGTCTGGGCTTCAACCTTCAGGCTCTCATTAAGTATTTTTAAATGTAACACTGCAGTTGCCCTACTACTTGGGTTGGGGCCTAGTAATGGTGTCTGCCGCTCCTTGGTGTTCTCCTCCTCCTTGGTGTTCTCCTCCAGGTTTCCTTGTCTGGGCTTCAACTGCCAGGCTCTCATTAAGTATTTTTAAATGTAACACTGCAGTTGCCCTACCACTTGGGTTGGGGCCTAGTAACGGTGTCTGCCGCTCCTTGGTGTTCTCCTCCTCCTTGGTGTTCTCCTCCAGGTTTCCTTCTCTGAGCTTCAACCTTCAGGCTCTTATTAAGTATTTTTAAATGTAACACTGCAGTTGCCCTACTACTTGGGTTGGGGCCTAGTAATGGTGTCTGCCGCCCCTTGGTGTTCTCCTCCTCCTTGGTGTTCTCCTCCAGGTTTCCTTGTCTGAGCTTCAACCTTCTGGCTCTCATTAAGTATTTTTAACTGTAACACTTTTGTTGCCCTACTACTTGGGTTGGGGCCTAGTAACGGTGTCTTCCGCTCCTTGGTGTTCTCCTCCTCCTTGGTGTTCTCCTCCAGGTTTCCTTGTCTGGGCTTCAACCTTCAGGCTCTCATTAAGTATTTTTAAATGTAACACTGCAGTTGCCCTACTACTTGGGTTGGGGCCTAGTAATGGTGTCTGCCGCTCCTTGGTGTTCTCCTCCTCCTTGGTGTTCTCCTCCAGGTTTTCTTGTCTGGGCTTCAACCTTCAGGCTCTCATTAAGTATTTTTAAATGTAACACTGCAGTTGCCCTACCACTTGGGTTGGGGCCTAGTAACGGTGTCTGCCGCTCCTTGGTGTTCTCCTCCTCCTTGGTGTTCTCCTCCAGGTTTCCTTCTCTGAGCTTCAACCTTCAGGCTCTTATTGAGTATTTTTAACTGTAACACTTTTGTTGCCCTACTACTTGGGTTGGGGCCTAGTAACGGCGTCTGCCGCTCCTTGGTGTTCTTCTCCTCCTTGGTGTTCTCCTCCAGGTTTCCATGTCTGAGCTTCAACCTTCAGGCTCTCATTAAGTATTTTTAAATGTAACACTGCAGTTGCCCTACTACTTGGGTTGGGGCCTAGTAACGGTGTCTGCCGCTGCTTGGTGTTCTCCTCCACTGAACAAAGCAGTGCCGCCTGTTTCCTACTGTTAGCAATTTAGAACTGCATTTAGGCCACTTTATTATTTGGGCCTAGATCTGTGTTTCCTCCTCATCCTGCCCATTGCCCAGCCACTGCTAGATTAGCCCGCTGGTACATTGACCCAGACCACTACATTCCCCTTGCACTCTACACAGCCTGAATCTGACCCTGCTGAAAGTCTGTTTCCTCTTCCAGCATACTATACCACCTTACACGGGGACAAAGAGGAAGGTGCAGGTGAAAGTGCAGGTTCATTCATCAGGTGGGGGGGCCCACTCGTTGGCAACGTCACTGGCACAGGTCCCCTCATAGTACGCAAAAGTGTCGCTGCCGGCGGGAGGCGCCCCCGCCGTGCAAACACACCGCCGTACTGTGAGGGGCCCTGTGCCAGTGCCAATGCGAACGAGTGGGACCCCCTGCTTGCTCAGGATCACAGCATTTGCATCGTTGCAATACTTACCTCTAACTGCTCCACCGCCGTGACGTAGTCCACGTTTCCTGGGCCCACTAAAAACTTGAACCAGCCCTACCCCCCACAACTTTAGCCAAATGACCCCCCAATTTTCAATGGCTACCTATTATTGTAAGGTAAATTAAGATTGACAAGCTTAAGTAACAAGAATTGATGTTTTTGGCATTAAAATGGGCACTGTAGATGTTTTTCTGGCCTCCACTCACTGCCGACTATGCTTCCCCATTGACTTGCATTGGGTTTCGTGTTTCGGCCGAACAACGACCCCGACTTTTCAAGAAGATCGGCCGATTTCACTCGATTCGACTTTTGACAAAGTCGGGTTTCGCAAAACCCGACTCGACCCCAAAAAGTAAAAGTCGCTCAACCCTATTCACAACCCTAAACCCAAAATAACCCTAATCCCAACCCTAACCATAACCCTAATCAGAACCCTAAATCCAACACACCCCTAATCCTAATCTCAACCCTAACCTCAAACCTAACCCTAATCCCAATACACCCCTAACCCTAATCCCAACCCTAACCTTAACCCTAATCCCAAACCTAACCCTAATCTCAAACGTAACCCTAATGCAAACCCTAATCCAGACCCTAACCCTAATCACAACTCTATCCCTAACTTTAGCCGCAACCCTAGTCCTAACTTTAGCCCAAACCTAGCCCTAACTTTAGCCCCAACCCTAACCCTAAGTTTAGCCCCAACCCTAATCCTAGCCCTAACCCTAAATTTAGCCCCAAACCTAACCCTAACTTTAGCCCTAACCCTAACTTTAGCCCCAACCCTAACCCTAACCCTAAATTTAGCCCCAACCCTAACCCTAACCCTAAATTTATCCCCAACCCTAACCCTAAATTTAGCCCCAACCCTAACCCTAACCATAAATGTAGCCCCGTCCCTAACCCTAAATTTAGCCCCAACCCTAACCCTAACCATAAATGTAGCCCCGTCCCTAACCCTAAATTTAGCCCCAAACCTAACCCTAACTTTAGCCCTAACCCTAACTTTAGCCCCAACCCTAACCCTAACCCTAACTTTAGCCCCAACCCTAACCCTAACCCTAAATTTAGCCCCAACCCTAACCCTAACCCTAAATTTAGCCCCAACCCTAACCCTAAATTTAGCCCCAACTCCTCTAGCTGCCGGCTGGCAGATCAAGGCGGGCGCACTGCGCATGCGCCCGCCATATCCTTACCGGAGGAAGAAGCCGGCGGCCAGGAGGGGACGCAGGAGGACACAGGGACACCGGTAAGTATAACAGGGTCCCCAAATCCCCCTATTTCTCTGTCCTCTGATGTGCGACCACATCAGAGGACAGAGAATTACACATCGCTTTTTTTTTTTTTGCGGTCACCGGTAACAGTTAATTACCGGCAATCGCAAAACAGGGGTCAGTAAAAACCGACCCCGATCATGTTCTTTGGGGTCTCGGCTACCCCCGGCAGCCGAGACCCCAAAGATCTTCCGGGTGCCGGCTGGCAGGTGCACTGTGCATGTGCCCGCCATTTTTTGGCAGGAACAAGATGGTGGCGCCCATCGGGAGCCACGAGGAGCACCGGGGGAGACAGGTGAGTATCGGCGGCGATCGGGGACCCCATTTCTCTGCCCTCTGATGTGCGATCACATCGGAGGACAGAGAAATTAAATGGGAAATTGCGGGGGTTATTTTGCGACCGCCGGTAAATGGTTAATTACCGGCGATCGCAACCCGGGGGTCGGTAAAAAAGCCCCGAATCATGTTCTCTGGGGTCTCGGCTACCCCCGGTAACCGAGACCCCAGAGAAAATCCGACTCTGGGGGGCGCTATTCACTTTTTCCCTAGCGCCATTAATTAACGGCACTGTGGTTTAAGTACCATTAACTGCCGCCATTAAAAGGCGTATCGGCGGTCATTAAGGGGGTAAGTATATTCTGAAAATTTATAACGGTTCCTCTTATATACCATGTAGTATTTATAATACTGAAGTCTGTTTATGGGCAGAGGTGTCTTCGGGTGCCTAAAGGTGCTAAGCAGTGATGAGCGAGTGTGCTCGTTACCTGAGATTTCCGAGCATGCTTAGGTGTTCTCCGAGTATTTGGGGCGTGCTTGGTGATTTAGTTTGTGTTGCCACAGCTGCATGATTTGTGGCTGCGGGACAGCCTGAGTACATGTGAGGGTTGCCTGTTTGTTAGGAAATCCCCACATGTATTCAAGCTGTCTAGCAGCCGCAAATCATGCAGCTGCAGCAAAACAATGTAAATCTCTGAGAATGCCCCAAATACTTGGAGAACACCAGAGCACGCTCAGAAATCTCCAGTAATGAGCACACTCATCACTAATGCTAAGGACCAAATGTTACCTTAGCATATCATATAGCTTTGACCCTAAGGTGCTTCAAGAAAAAAACCTGAAAACTTGTAAATGCGTGATTAAAACTGAACATAGTGTGAAAAATATATAATTACTGGTGCCAATATCTTGCCAAGTGTAATATGTGATACAATTAATTAACAAGGCATACTGTCATGACCACACTTCTCAACATGTGACGTGGGGTGCAATTGTTAATCAATCTCATCTCACTCAATGTTGTACTCAATCTCTGTTATAGGTTGCAATGTGAGAATAAAGAATACTCCAACACAGTCCACACACCTCGGCTACACAACATGCTGCCTCCATTCATGAAACACATAGGGTGATAAGTCCCCTAATTATACACTGTTGCCTGACAGTCAAATGGCCACACACTCTCCCTAAGGCTTTGGATTCTTTAGAGCATACCAGGGCTAACTTATTAAAATTTTAAGTCTTGATATGTAAAATAGAGTGCTTACCAGAAAATGAATAAAAAGAGAAAAATAAATCAGCACAAATAAGCAAAACAGTTATAAAATGAAAAAGGGGAAATAACAGAAATACCAAAATGTTTCCATTTAAACTTGTTCTTCTGTTTCCTTGAGGGAAGGAGAAAGAGTTTATGGATCACATTCTGCTCACGTTGAACCCCACATGAGAACACCTTTAAATTATTTAGCACATCTTTTATATGCCTAGTTCTGGGCTCAACTTTCCAAGTTGGACTATAATGCATTATGGAAATTGAAGATCTGTTCCTGGACCGTGGGCTAATTAGGAAGCAAGCACATTACATACCTTGTTTTCTTCAAAACCACCTCCTAATAGGAGATGTCCAACCTGACCACAAAGGATCATCTGCCCAAACTTTGAAGCTCAAAGCTCATCAGACCAAGATATCAGGAATGAAAAAGTAGCACAAATGCTTTATATGTATGTTTAGGAGGTCAAAACCAGGAAAAAAATCCTTAATAAATTTGTCCCTCTATGGTTGTACACATGATCTTATATAGCATACTACCTGACAACTTTGACCATGACGCAGGTCATGTGGCCAAATATCCCCCTGTGCTGCTGCCTCTTAGTGTGATGCAGGTGAAAGGGGTCACTATGCGACCAGCAAAGTATCGTGATCCCCAACAAGTAAGTCGCAAAAAATCCAACTGGTTCCAACTTTTCTTTGCAGCCAGCTTGTTTTGATCGCAGTTAGTGTTGAGCATTCCGATACCGCAAGTATCGGGTATCGGCCGATATTTGCGGTATTGGAATTCCGATACCGTTTTCCGATACTTACCGCATATCGGATACCGGAATCGGAAGTTCCCAGAATTCAAACTGCACGAATTCAGCCAATGAGGAATGATTACAAGTGTGGGCACATCCTGTTCAGCATGGTGGGCATGTAACTACTGGCAAGGCTGTGAAATGGCAAGGCAAGGCTGCTGAAATGATGTCATGATGCACTATAAAAACTCTGCCGCACTTTCTGGCTCACTCTGCTGTGAATTCAGTTAGGCATAGGATGCTGTGTTCTGACTGAGGGCCAGTTGAGATAGCGATTTGCTTCACTGTGCTTTTCCCAGGCTAATTTAGCAACCGCTGTGTGTTCACCTTACTTTTGCCTTGCAGTGCTGTTTTCACAGCGATCTGCAAGGTCTCTGTGTGTGTATGAGTGCAGCCCACTCTGTAGTCTGTGTGCAGCCACAGCCGGTTGTATTCAGCTCAGGGTGGTTCACTGCCTCATACTGTTCTATCCATTGTCCTTTTTTGCAAATAGTGCAGCCTGCTGCACATTTTTTCAAATAATTCCTATTAGTGGCTTTCCACCCGTATCCAGCTAAATTGTGGAAAAACACTACATAGGATAATGTAGAGGAGGTTTTTTTGGGCCTTGCAGCGCCGTTTACGGCTGTCTGCACGGTCTCCGTGTGAGTGCAGCTCGCCCTGTAGTCTGTGTGCAGCCACAGCCGGTTGTATCCAGCTCAGGGTGCGTCACTGCCTCATACCGTAAAATACATTGTCCTTTTTTGCAAATAGTGCAGGCTGCTACACATTTTTTCAAATAATTCCTATTAGTGGCTTTCCCCCCGGTTCCAGCTAAATTGTGGAAAAACACTACATAGGATAACGTAGAGGAGGTTTTTTTGGGCCTTGCAGCGCCGTTTACGGCTGTTTGCATGGTCTCTGTGTGAGTGCAGCTCGCCCTGTAGTCTGTGTGCAGCCACAGCCGGTTGTATCCAGCTCAGGGTGCGTCACTGCCTCATACCGTAAAATACATTGTCCTTTTTTGCAAATAGTGCAGGCTGCTGCACATTTTTTCAAATAATTCCTATTAGTGGCTTTCCACCCGTATCCAGCTAAATTGTGGAAAAACACTCCATAGGATAACCAAGAGGAGTTTTTTTGGGCCTTGCAGCGCCGTTTACGGTTGTCTGCACGGTCTCTGTGTGAGTGCAGCTCGCCCTGTAGTCAGTTCTGCCAAAAAAAAAAAATAAAGTTCACCAAACACACCACTTTACAGTTGTGTAGGCCACATTAGCTCATATTAAAGTCTAGTCCACACTTTAGAAAATTAGTGTTTCTTATACCTGTTAGGAACTGTTCAGGAATAAGCACACTAAGCCCTTAGTACTTTTCTGCTTATCTTTATCAGTCAACCAAGATGAAGAAGGCAGGGAGTAAGGCACGTGGGCGTGGGCGCGGAGCAGGGAGAGGACGTGGGGATTCTGTGCCTGCTGCGGGCACCAGTGACTCATCATCACCCAGTTTCAGGAGGGAACAGTCCTTCATGCGCAGCTTTGTCGGAGCGCGCCGTACACCGCTGCTATGTGAAGACCAAATTGAAGCCGTTGTCGGATGGATGGCAGCTAACGCATCGACTTCAATTAGTGCCACATCCTCTCAGGCACAGAGCACTGGAGAGCACCCATCTGTCTCTTCACCACCTGCCAAATTGCCCAGGCAGTCAGAGAGCCCAGGACAGGAGCCGTTTTCACTTCTGTTTTCTGAATCTCTTGGCTTGGAAACAGGGGGCCAGCCAAGCAGCATTGGAGAAATGGAAGAAGAGGCAGTGTGCAGTGATGCGCAACAGCTTTGTCTCTCTGACTCTGAAGAGGCGGGTGGGCCAGTGCCTCCGGTCACCACACCGCAGTACGCATCTGATGATGACACTCAGGTGCCACTTTCTGGTGCGTGCTGTGCTGCCGAGACTACCCAGGAGGAGCAGTTGGTGGCAGAGGGTCGTGTAGATGATGAGGTCCTTGACCCATCGTGGCGTGAGGAACAGGAAGGTGGTGGGAGCAGCTCTGAGGAAGAGATTCCCCAAACGGGCCAAAGAGGGAGAGGGAGGGGGAAGACTGCGGAGCCTGTAGCCTCCACTTCGGCACCCGTTAGGAGCATGTCTCTTCCAAAAGCCAAAAAGGGCGTTCCCAAGACTTGCAGTGCCTGGTCCTTTTTTGACACAGTTGCAGATGACATTTGCTTTGTCAAATGCAAGGTGTGTCATCATAAAATCAAAAGAGGGAGAAATGTCGGCAACCTCAATACCTCAAATATGTGGAAACATGTGCGGACCAGGCACGCGGTGGAGTTACAAAAACACACTGAAGACCTAGGCCAACCAACAGCGGCAGCTACCACCTCTTCAGCTCGTGTTGCCTCTTCCTCCAGCTCACACAGCTGGTTCGGCTTCCTCCCAGGATCGCCATGGAAGAACCTCTGGCACTGTTGTCCAGAGACCCACTGTAATTCCACCCGCAGCACCACGTTCCCAGTCATCCTCACACTCCAAGCCCAGTCTACACCCATCGGTAGTACAGGCATGGGAGAAAAGGCGGCCTTTCTCGGCAAACCACCCATGAGCACAGGCTCTGACTGCAGGCATTGCCAAACTTCTGTCACTGGAAATGCTGTCATTCAGGCTGGTGGAGACTGACAGCTTCCGTGACTTGATGTCATTGGCAGTCCCACAGTACAATGTGCCCAGCCGCTTTTATTTCAGCAGGCAAGCTGTCCCTGCCATGCACAAGCATGTGGAGGGACACATAAAACTCGTGCTACTGAACGCCGTCAGTAGCAAGGTCCACCTCACCACCGATGCGTGGACCAGTCATCATGGACAGGGGCAATACCTTTCCCTCACTGCCCATTGGGTTAATGTTGTTGAGCCAGGTACAGATCGTGCGAGTGGCGCAGGACGTGTCCTGCCCACTCCAAGGATAGCAGGAATCCAGTCTGTACGCATTGACTCCTCCTCACACACAAGGTCCTCTGAATCATTGCTGCAGGAGCCGTCACAGTCCACCTCCACATGGACCCGTGAACGTTTACCTGTTACGACCGACATGAGCACAGCCGTGGCCAAACGTCAACAGGACGTCTTGAAATTTATTTATTTGGGAAATCGAAGCCACACAGAGCAGGAGCTCTGGAATGCCATCAAGCAGGAGAGCGATGTGTGGTTTGTGGCAGCGAATCTCCAGCCAGGCATGGTAGTGTGTGACAATGGCCGAAATCTGGTGGCAGCTCTGGGCCTCGGCAACCTCACTCACATCCCATGTCTGGCACATGTGCTCAACTTGGTTGTGCAGAGTTTTTTGAGGGACTATCCGGATCTTGATGCACTGCTGCACAAGGTCCGCCTAGAGTGTGCTCACTTGCGGCGTTCCAGCACGGCAAGATCGCGCATTGCAGCTCTGCAGCACCGATTCCGTCTTCCGGAACATCGCATCATATGTGACCTACCTACCAGGTGGAATTCCACGTTACATATGTTGGAGCGGTTGTGTGAGCAGCAGCAAGCAGTAATGGAGTACCAGCTGCATCAGGCGCAAAGAAGTCGCACTCCGCGCCGTTGAGACTTCACAACCACAGAGTGGGCCACTATGAAGGACGTCTGCCAGGTTTTGTGTCCCTTCGATTATTCCACGCGGATGGCGAGTGCAGATGATGCACTAGTCAGCATGACTGTCCCCCTTATCTGCCTGCTTCAACAAACACTGCAAGTGCTAAGGGATGATGTTGTGGAAGAGGTGGAGGATGAGGAGTCACCATTTCCATCAGCTTCTGGACAGTCAGCGCCACGTGGTTCCTCACAAACGCGTAGGCAGGGGACACTTGGTGAGAAGGATGAGGAGGAGTCAATGGAGGAGGAAGACATCCGTCCAGAGGAGGGAGTTACACAATTGTCCAGTAGTCAGTGTGTACAGCGAGGGTGGGGCGATGAAGAGCGGGCAGAGATCACACCTCAAGAAGGGAACAGCGTTTGGCAGTCTGCAGCACATGGTTGATTACATGCTGCAGTGCCTGAGAAACGACCGCCGCATCGCCCACATTCTCAACATGGCTGATTATTGGGTGTACACCCTCCTCAATCCTCGCTACCGGGACAACGTACAAAGCCTCATCACACCGTTGAACCGGGAGCGTAAAATGCGGGAGTACCAAGACACACTGGTGAATTCCATCATCTTCTCCAGTCCAACTGATAGAAGTGCTGCTAGTGCTTTACAAAGCAGCTCAGTGCATCCAGGCAGTGGAGGAGGCTCTGCACAAAGAGGGAGCAGAAGCAGTGCCTCTGCCCAAGGCAAAACCAGTATGGCCCAACTGTGGCACAGTTTTGTGTGCCCGCCACAAATGTCTACACCATCACAGGCGGCTCCAGTCAGCAGGAGGCAATGGTTCCGTCAGATGGTGACAGACTAGATGTCTTGCCCTCTTACTGTACTCCCAGACGGCTCTTCCCCTTTCAAGTTTTGGGTCTCTAAGCTGGATACATGGCCAGAGCTAAGCCAGTATGCATTGGAGGTGCTGGCTTGCCCTGCGGCTAGTGTATTATCGGAATGCGTCTTTAGTGCTGCAGGTGGTGTACTAACAGACTGTCGCATGCGACTATCCTCCGATAACATTGACCGGCTTACTTTTCTGAAAATGAACCAGGCCTGGATCTCGCAGGAATTTGCCACTCCTCTTCCTGATTAAATAATTGGGTGACTGTCTACAGTATCCAGGTCTCCTGTTGTGTTCATCTTTCTACCACCTGAACTGTAATTCCTGGGCTCCAACACCGCCAGTTGAGGCTCAGAAGTGCAGGCTGCACAGTGAAAACATACAACCCAGTGTTATTGGGTTTCAGTAACGTCAGCTGATCCCCAGCTGTGTAGCCGGCAATGTCTCCTGCGACCGCCATGCTGGCACAACAACTGAAATTGAAGGGAACCTGTCCCCCCCCAGGCGTTTGTTACTGAAAGAGCCACCTTGTGCAGCAGTAATGCTGCACAAGGAAAAGGTAGCTATTTTAGTTTAGCTCCTTGCACACGCAGAACTTAACACTTATAAAATGTGTCCACTTACACCGTAAAACCATCCCGAAGGTGGGACTTTCCTTCATAATCTGACGCAGCACAGCCATCATTCCTACCCCCTTGGTGCCGTGCGCCGCCTCCTCAGCATTGTTTGATTCTGTCCCGGAGCCTGCGCTGTTATGTTTTCCCTTGGCCAGGCACACTTAACGCTGCCCGTCTTCTGACATCTTTTGGTGTCAGGCTGACTGCGCCTGTGCGGCCGTGCTGCCCGAGATCCCGCCTCGCAGTGTCTTCTGATTTAATCACACTGCGGGCCTGGGATCCATGGCCATGCGCAGTGCATATCTTCACCTCAGGCTCTCACTCATCTCCCTCTGCCTTCTTCAGACTGTGTGCTGTCAGCTGATCCCTAATAGCATGCCACGGCCAGGATGCCGCACAGTCTGAAGAAGCTGGAGGGAGGGGAGTGAGAGTCGAGGATATGCACTGCGCATGCCCATGGATCCCAGGCCCGCAGTGGGATTACATTAGACGACACTGCGAGGCAGGATCTCGGGCAGTGCAGCCGCACAGGTGCAGCCAGCCTGACACCAAATTATGTCAGAAGACGGGCAGCCCTAAGTGCGCCTGGCCAAGGGATAACATGACTGCGCAGACTCCGGGACAGAATCAAACAACGCTGAGGAGGCGGCGCATGGCACCAAGGGGGTTGGAATGACGGCTGTGCTGTGTCCCATTACAAAGGAAAGTCCCACCTACGGGACAGTCTCACGGTATCAGGGGACACATTTTATAAGTGTATAGTTCTGTGTTTGCAAGGAGCATAATTAAAAGAGCCATCTTTTCCTTTTGCATCCTTAGTGCTGCACAAGATGGCTCTTTCAGCTACAATCGTCTTGGGGGGGTTAAAGGTTCCCTTTCGACTTGCTCCAATCAGGTTTCAGCCTACACTGTGTTCCTCTGCTCCTCCTGCTGTCCCCGAGCTCGAACACCGCCAGTTGGTGCCTGGAAGTGCTGTCCGCACAGTCAACAGTCGCTCCTCTGTTATTGGGGTTCAGTAACGTCAGCTGTTCCCCAGCTGTGTGTGCAGCAATACCTCCAATCTGCTCCTCCTGCTGTCCCTGAGCTCTAACACCGCCAGTTGGTGCCTGGAAGTGCTGTCCGCACAGTTAACACTTGCTGCCGTGTTATTGGGGTTCAGTAACGTCAGCTGCTCCCCTGCTGTGTGTGCGGCAATACCTCCAATCTGCTCCTCCTGCTGTCCCTGGGCTCTAACACCGCCAGTTGGTGCCTGTAAGTGCTGTCCGCACAGTCAACAGTCGCTCCTCTGTTATTGGGGTTCAGTAATATCAGCTGTTCCCCAGCTGTGTGTGCGGCAATACCTCCAATCTGCTCCTCCTGCTGTCCCTGGGCTCTAACACCACCAGTTGGTGCCTGGAAGTGCTGTCCGCACAGTCAACAGTCGCTCCTCTGTTATTGGGGTTCAGTAACATCAGCTGTTCCCCAGCTGTGTGTGGCAATACCTCCAATGTGCTCCTCCTGCTGACCCTGGGCTCTAACACTGCCAGTTGGTGCCTGGAAGTGCTGTCCGCACAGTCAACAGTTGCTCCTCTGTTATTGGGGTTCAGTAACGTCAGCTGTTCCCCAGCTGTGTGTGGCAATACCTCCAATCTGCTCCTCCTGCTGTCCCTGGGCTCTAACACCGCCAGTTGGTGCCTGGAAGTGCTGTCCGCACAGTTAACACTTGCTGCCGTGTTATTGTGGTTCAGTAACGTCAGCTGCTCCCCTGCTGTGTGCGTGGCAATACCTCCAATCTGCTCCTCCTGCTGTCCCTGGGCTCCAACACCGCCAGTTGGTGCCTGGAAGTGCTGTCCGCACAGTCAACAGTCGCTCCTCTGTTATTGGGGTTCAGTAACGTCAGCTGTTCCCCAGCTGTGTGTGCGGCAATACCTCCAATCTGCTCCTCCTGCTGTCCGTGGGCTCTAACACCGCCAGTTGGTGCCTGGAAGTGCTGTCCGCACAGTCAACAGTTGCTCCTCTGTTATTGGGGTTCAGTAACATCAGCTGCTCCCCTGCTGTGTATCCGGCAACGTGTCATGCGACCGCCACACTGGCACACTAACACACATTTACATGCCTCCAGTGCAGGCTTCGGCCTACACTCTGCTCCTCCTGCTGTCCCTGGGCTCCAACACTGCTGGTTGCTGCCTGGAAGTGCTGTTTGCACAGAGCCAAACACCTCGCCAATGTGTTAGTGGGGTTCAGTAACGCCTGCGTCTCCCCTGCTGTGTATCCGGCAACATGTCATGCGCCCGCCACGCTGGCTCAACTAAAATTTAAGGGAACCTGCCCCCCCAGGCGTTTGTTACTGGAAGAGCCACATTGTGCAGCAGTAATGCTGCAAAAGGAAAAGGTGCCTATTTTCGTTGTGCTCCTTGCACACGCTGAACCTAACACTTATCAAATGTGTCTCCTCACACCGTTAAACCATCCCAGAGGTGGGACTTTCCTTTGTAATGTGACGCAGCACAGCCATCATTCCTACCCCCTTGGCGCCATGCGCCGCCTCCTCAGCGTTGTTTGATTCTGTCCAGGAGCCTGCGCTGTTATGTTATCCCTTGGCCAGGCACACTTAGCGCTGCTCGTCTTTTGACGGCATTTGGTGTCAGGCTGGCTGCGCCTGTGCGTCCACGCTGGCCAAGATCCCGCCTCGCAGTGTCTTCTGATTTAATCACACTGCGGGCCTGGGATCCATGGCCATGCGCAGTGCATATCTTCACCTCAGGCTCTCACTCATCTCCCTCCGCCTTCTTCAGACTGTGCACCGTCAGCTGATCCCTAATAGCATGCCATGGCTTGGACGCCACACAGTCTGAAGAAGACGGAGGGAGGGGAGTGAGAGGCGAGGATATGCACTGCGCATGCCCATGGATCCCAGGGCCGCAGTGGGATTACATTAGATGACACTGTGAGGCGGGATCCCGGGCAGCGCGGCCGCACAGGCACAGCCAGCCTGACACCAAATGATGTCAGAAGACGGGCAGCGCTAAGTGCACCTGGCCAAGGGATAACATAAAAGCGCAGGCTCCGGGACAGAATCAAACAACGCTGAGGAGGCGGCACACGGCACCAACGGGGTAGGAATGACGGCTGTGCTGCGTCACATTTGGAAGGAAAGTCCCACCTCCGGGACAGTTTTACGGTGTGAGGGGACACATTTCATAAGTGTCTAGTTCAGCGTTTGCAAGGAGCATAATTAAAAGAGCCACCTTTTCCTTTTGCAGCATTAGTGCTGTACAAGATGGCTCTTTCAGCAACAAACGCCTAGGGGGGGTTAAAGGTTCCCTTTCAACTTGCTCCAGTGCAGGCTTCGGCCTACACTCTGCTCCTCCTGCTGTCTCTGGGCTCTAACACCGCCAGTTGGTGCCCGGAAGTGCTGGCTGCACAGAGAAAAACACCCGCCAATGTGTCAGTGGGGTTCAGCAACGTGTACTGCAAACGCCACGCAGACACAACAACTGAAATTGAAGGGAACCTATCCCCCCCAGGCGTTTGTATGTATAACAGCCACCTTGTACAGCAGTAATGCTGCATTTGTTCAAGGTGCCTCATTCAGTTATTCTCCTTGCACACGTCGAACTCAACACGTCTAAAATGTGTCCCCTGAGACCATTAAACCGTCCCTGAGGTGTGACTTTCCTTTGTAATGACACGCAGCAACCCCCTTGGTAGCGCTGCCTGTCTTCTGACATCATTGGTTGGCTGGCTGCACCTCTGCGGCTGCCCTGCCTGACACAACGCCCCTCGGTGTCTTATTTATTTTGACTGCGAGGGTGTGATTGATGGGCATGAGCAGTGCATATGTTCGCCTGTCACTCATCTCCTTCCACCTTTTTCAGACTGTGCGGCTTCATGGCCGTGGCATGCGATAAGGGATCAGCTGACGCCACACAGTCTGAAGCAGGTGTAAGGACATGAGTGAGAGGCGAACATATTTACTGCGCAAGGCCATGAATCCCAGCCCGCAGTGTGAATAAATTAAAAGACACTGCGGGGCTGGGATTTATGGGCATCGCGAACCGCACCGGCCGACATGAAATGATATCAGAAGACGGGCAGCACTAACAGCGCAGGGCCAAGGGATAACACAACAGCGCAGACTCCTGTACAGCAAAATGCGACGCTCAGGAGGCCGCGCCAAGCACCAAGGTGGTTTTTTTGACAGCTGTGCTGCGTCTTATTAAGAAGGGAACTCACGCCTCCAAGACAGTTTTGACTGTATAAGGGGCTAAATTTTATACGTGTTTCATTCAGCGTGTGCAAGGAACAAAATTAAAAGAGCAACCTTTGACTTGTGCAGCATTACTGCTGCACAAGGTGGCTCTTCTAGTTTGTAACACCTGAGGGGGGGTTAAAGGTTACCTTTAAAATTGGTTCAATTAGGCTTCGGCCTACACTCTGCTCCTCCTGCAGACCCTGGGCTCTAACACCACCAGTTGGTGCCCGGAAGTGCTGGCTGCACAGAGAAAAACACCCGCCAATGTGTCAGTGGGGTTCAGCAACGCCAGCTGTTCCCCTGCTGTGTAGCCGGCAATGTGTCCTGCAAACGCCATGCAGACACAAAGCTGCCGCCAGTGCAGGCTTCGGCCTACACTCTGCTCCTCTGCTCCTCCTGCTGACCCTGGGCTCTAACACCGCCAGTTGCTGCCCGGAAGTACTAGCTGCAGAGAGAAAAACACCCGCCAATGTGTCAGAGGGGTTCAGCAACGCCAGCTGTTCCCCTGCTGTGTAGCCGGCATCGTGTCCTGCAAATGCCACGCAGACACAAAGCTGCCTCCAGTGCAGGCTTCGGCCTACACTCTGCTCCCCCTGCTGACCCTTTGCTCCAACACAGCTAGTTGGGGCTCTAGGAAGACAATCTTGAATAGGTCCCCATCCTGGTTCCAGTGCTGTCAGCTGGTAGAGCCTTTGGCTTAGGTGCCTCCTTCTGGGTATCCGAGTTCCACCAATGTCAGATGGTCCTTTCTGGCACGGGTACCTCCTGCTTAGTAACCGGGTTCCAGTAACGTCAGCTGGTCCTCGGTAGTTCCATTGGCTCTTGGACCTTCGGCTACCCATCCGGGTTCCAGTACTGTCAGCTGGTTCTCGGCAGTGTCTTTTGCTCTTGTACCTTCTGCTCCCCATCCTGGTTCCAGTACCGTTAGCTGGTTCCGGGCAGAGCCTTTGGCTTAGGTGCCTCCTTCTGGGTACCCGAGTTCCACCAACGTCAGGTGGTCCTTGGTAGTGCTTTCTGGCACGGGTACCTCCTGCTTAGTAACCGGGTTCCAGTAACGTCAGCTGGTCCTCGGTAGTTCCATTGGCTCTTGGACCTTCGGCTACCCATCCGGGTTCCAGTACCGTCAGCCGGTTCTCGGCAGTGTCTTTTGCTCTTGTACCTTCTGCTCCCCATCCTGGTTCCAGTACCGTCAGCTGGTTCCGGGCAGAGCCTATGGCTTAGGTGCCTCCTTCTGGGTATCCGAGTTCCACCAACGTCAGGTGGTCCTTGGTAGTGCTTTCTGGCATGGGTACCTCCTGCTTAGTAACCGGGTTCCAGTAACGTCTGCTGGTCCTCGGTAGTTCCATTGGCTCTTGGACCTTCGGGTAGCCATCTGAGTTCCAGTTCCATCAGCTGGTTCTCGCCATTTTCTCAGCCTTCTTGTACCTTCTGCTACATTTCCAAGTTCAAGACCCTAAAGACGACGACCCGGAAGACCACCCCTAAGATGACGACGACACCAGAGACGACAACCACTGAGATGACGACCCTGGAGACGATGATCCTGAAGACCACCCCGATGACGACGACGACGACCCCGGAGATGACGACCCTGGAGACGATGACATGGAAGACCGAGAAGCAGAAGAACAAGAGGCTGCAGAACAAAGAGCAGAAGAACATTAAGCATAACACTCAATATCAGAGCAAAATATATTATCTAAATTATAAGCAGAAGAAGACTAAGCAGTGTATGGGGGTGAGTCCGTTCCTCCTCGTGGTGCCCCTGGATAAATCCTGATGCTGCAGGCCAAACTGAACGCGGACAAATGTAACTCTTTTGTGACAGGCAGAACGGAAGGTGTAATCTTCAAACTTTTATAGATAACAACTACAGGAATGCCTGTCACAAATAAGAATATGATGAAGAAGTAGAATATGAAGAAGAATAATAGTTGAATAAAAAGAATATGAAGAATGTAACAAAAAAAAATAATAGGTAGAAGATGAAGAAGAAGATGAATAAGGCGAAGAAGAAGTTGATGTGAAAGATGCTGATGATGATGAAGAAGAAAGTGTGGGAGAAGTAAAAAAAAAGGTGAAGGGCGTGGAAGTTGTGAAACATCAATATCTGACAAAATAAAAAAATTCTTAACATAGTCAATATCTTTGTAACTCCAAACATCTTAAAAAAAAAAAAAATTCCTGCTATTCTATTTGATTGGGCTAGACCTCTATGCCTTTAATGTCTCCGCCACCTCCTCCAATACAACTTACATTATTCTTAGCTGTTTTCCTTCATGTAGAATGAACCTACAAGGAATGAAAGGGTTTATTTTAATTCCGATATTTTCGTCCCATTGACTTGCATTGGTATTGGGTATCGGTATCGGCGAGATCCAATATTTTGCCGGTATCGGCCGATCCAATCCGATACCGATACTTTCCGATATCGGAAGGTATCGCTCAACACTAATCGCAGTACTTTGCAGGTCACAAATTCACAATGCGATAATATTTACCTACATTACACTACTATGCAGCACAGCATAGAGGAATCATTGGCCACTCAGCCTGTGTGGCAGCCAAAGTTGCTATGTTGACTTGACCTAAACCAAAGGAAGGAGTTCAAAATCCTCCAATGAGAGGTAAATCTATGTCAAAGGAATAAGCGAGTATCTGATATATGTATTCAGTTCACAATTTAAGACTTATCACAATTTTATGCATAGCTATCAATCATCTGTGTCTTCACGTGGTGTAAAACAAAAAGTAGAGAACCAGTTAATATTGGTGATATGGGATTGTGTGTCTAGACTTTTTTACTTTATTTACAGTAAAATTCTGTTTTTCAGGGTTTAACCTATCGTTTGTTAAGTAATCCGACCTGAGACAATATTCGGGCAAACAGTAATGCCACTACCCAATTTGCACTTCAGCAACATAACATAGTAAAGGGCATTACATTTTTCTCTTTTTTTGTTTCAATGTTTTTATAAAGTTTTTTAAATAAGTGCAATGTGAAGAAAACAGAACAAAAGCAGTAAAAAAAGAGCATTCAAATTTGTGATAAGGGAGAAGGTAGAGGAAACAGAAGTCTTATGAGATTGCTCAATGAAGCCGTATGGTGGAGAGAAGACATTTTAGGAAGTTGTGGATAAGTAGAGGATAACTATACATGGGTCCTAAATTTTAGAGTTTTGTTTGGTCAACCAGCAAGACTTGACTAGACTACTGGAAAGTGACGAAAGTATAACCACTGAGGTTAATATAGTCAAATCAATCAACTTTTTGGGGAATGGCTAAGGGAAAACAAAAATCTGAACAATGTATGAACCGATTATGGGAATGTTGCATTCTGAAGATCATGAGGGGCCAACATTTTAGTGCCCATTTGACAGGTAATATTAGGACCTGAAGTTCTACTGAACCTGTACCACCACATGGTTGATCATGTATTCCAGCCATAAGACAGAACCTTAAATGCTCCCTGAATGAATGGAAACGTAGCTATTTCCATTTAATCGCCTATTTTTGAGCACAATGTTTTCATAGATTGTGGATTACAGCCATGGAACTTAGTAAGTTCCTCCACTCCCAGTTCTGCATTCAGCATTTAATTAGTCATGCAATGTAAGAGATGTCATAATTTGCGAATTACTCGTGCGTCATTAAAAAGGTAAGTGTTTATATAAAATATATCAATGTCGTAAATGGCAAATGTTAATCAAATTATCCTTATGAAACAAGTGAAAAAGCATTTGAGTGATGTTGATTAATAATTTGCAAAATGTTCTTTTCAAGATCCCATGTTTTTTCATGCGTGAGGTTAATTCTTTCTAAGTTAATTACTATACTTTGAGACGCAGGATGCCTTTCTTTTTTTAAATCGGGATTCTGTCACTTCATGTATTTTATATGACAGTATATATTTTTTCAACTAATGTTTAAAGGTTTTCTATTTTGTTGATAATATAATTTGTGTATAAATTAAAAATTCTACAACTTTCTAATATATTTTATGTTTACATTTTACATCAATTTCAGGAATTTTGAAAGCTTCCTCACCACCTCCCCACTTTTTCTTGAGTGTTTTTTTTAAAGGGGCTGCAGCTACAACACATGACCACTGCAAACAATCAGTCGTACTGCACTAACTTCCTTCCTGGCTACTGAGGTCATTGATTGGCTGCAGTGTTCCAGTAGTATAGATGACATCATCACCTGTCAAAGAAAGCTTCAAGAAATAGCAGAGAAGAGGTGCTGGAGTGGCAGGCTGCATCACAAAGAGTAATGCTCAGTTTGCTATTCTCAGACATTAACTGTATAGAAGAAAAAATGTTTTGAAATTCAAGTTTGACCACTTCATTGAGTTTTTCTGGGAAATTTAGGTCATGGCAGAAAAAAAGTACTCCAAGGTTTCTAATCACCCAGAAAAATAGTTACATTTTTCTCCTTTCCTAAAACAGTAATTTGTTTTATTCACTATTGTTGTGCCACACACTATGTGTACAGTTTCTTCAGTGCTTTCTCTCCTTATCTCTATGGCTGAGCTGTGACAAAATGGCTGCTGCAATTTCAGCTTTGGCTTTTAAACTGGCTATGAGAGTTCTCCTTTATTTGTGCTATGCTATAAAATGTGACATTTGCAAAGGATCATGGGAGAAAACCATCTAAGATAATGTGAACCTTCTTGGGTTAACTCAATATTAATGCAATGTGCAAAGTGTTCCGATCCATCATAGCAATTCTTGCAAAGCGTTTTGCAATTTGAATCATTTCGCTGAGTTTAGTGCATTCCTAAAAATTTGACACAAATTTGATTTGCATTGAATTGATTTGTTCATCTGAACTTCCCTTTGCCCAAAGTCTGCTAAATCAATGCAAAATTTGAGAAAAAATTTCACTACTTTAAGGAGAACTGGAGTAAATTTGAGAATACATTTTTGAAAAAAATCACAATTGATGAATCACCCAAAAACATCTGCAAATCTTGCGATGTTGAACATAAAAAACAGGCAGTCGAACACAAAGAAAATAGATCATTCCATAGGTGCAAATTAAAAATAAGCAAAAAACACCAAAAACTAGCCAAAAAATGCGATAATGATTCAAGCTGAAAGTATTTTACAAAGAAGTAAAACTTTTAATTTATAAAATATAATTAAGTTCAATTTGAATAAAATTAGAAAACATGAAATATTATCATGCTCTAATGGAAGACTAATGCCTGATCGGGGCAGAAATGCTGACGCCTGTGTGCAGAGAGTTCTTCCATTTGGGTACGAATAGAAGAAATATATCGAACAATATTGTTAATATTCAGTTTTGCAAAATTCACATGTTTCATTGCCAATGGGAACATCATAGGGTGGAGCACAGCAGTGTCTTTGCACACAGGAAGCACCATGAGAGATAAATATAGGGAGTCAACTAAAGGAACGTTTTGGATAATTATCCTTACTGGAATTGTTTTTTGGAGTTAAATAAATCTGGAACTAGAAGCTTTATTAACCAGACAGGATTAAATGTGACACTGAAGATGGGAAAGGAGCAGTCCAGCACTTCAGATAGATTAGCGAGTGTGCAGCCACCTGGTGCAAAAAGTTTTCACGTGTGAAGCACCTTTGCTTCTTATCTTCTCGTTTTCAGTTAAGTTTTAATTCACCTAGTCCAACTCAAACCTGTTGATCGTTTGATCGCTTGCGCTAAGTACTTCAATATTTTAGTTGTGGAATATATTAAAGTGAACAAACTTACATCGTAGGTCTCTCTAGTTAGAGGCAAGTGATGTACAAACATGAGACACTCTCAATGTTTGACTTGCATCTACTTAACATGTCGGGAAGGGCATAAGGAAAGTGTCAATTGTAAAAGCAACTTTGGCAATTGTCGTATAACTATTTTTTAATTTTTGTTTCTTAGAATAAGAAAATAATTTTGAAAAACATTGCAAAAAAAGTTAAACTTGCCACTTTGCAATAATGATAAGAATTTATTAGAAAACATTATAACTGCTAAATAAATTATTACTTAGTTTGCGAATTCAAGGTCAAGTTCCAACTTCTGAGACTGATTTATCGAGTTGTCCTTTGGCAAAATTAGATCTTTTTATTATTTTTCCACTCATTTTTTTAACCATTTTAATTTCCACAGCAGCCATTTTACAGCCAGGGCCACTTATGATTAGCATGTAGAATTAATTAAATTACTTGTTGAGAGGTCAGGACAGAAAGACCTAACAACTCATTAAAAATGTACAGTTCAGTTTAATTAGCTCCCACAGGTTCTCAAACACTTGTCATAAAAAAGTTTGCCTAAAAAAAATCTTCATAAAATAAGTATGTAAAAAAAAAAGAAAAAGCTGAAAAATGTCTTAAAATTAAGACTTCAATTGCACCTACTGCATAGGATTAAATTTAAGCAATTAATCCTGATATATTTTTCATAACTGCTCTTGTAAACAGTTTACAATACAGTAATGCAAAGAGGGTACAAGTGCTTCCAGCTGCCATCTATTAAGAGTTAACTATATCAGGTGCAATGGGAAAAAATAAAGTTAAAGTGAGAAAAACAAGGGTCGCGGATGATATAATTTGCGGAAATTGCAAATACAAGACCTAAGTGAGCCTGTCAATACAAAATGGCTTTCCAAACCAATCACAGCACCTTGTAGGGGACATAGTCCTAATAAATATTGTAATTTTAGTGGTCCAAATCGTTTGCTACATTTGCCAAAATTCATTTTTTTTAATCAAATATGGTAATGAGGTGCCTTGGGCACCCTTGCTATGGCCAAGCGGTTTTTAGCACCTACTTGTTTTCCATCTATCTCCACACTTATCTGGCTCATGTAAAGCTTAAAGGGAACCTGTCACCTGAAAAATAATGCTATTAAACTGGAGATGTGGGGTTAATCTGCAGGTTAATAGCATTGTTAACCTCCCCAGTGCCCACA
The DNA here is from genome assembly GCF_051348905.1 of Ranitomeya variabilis. NCBI lineage: Eukaryota > Metazoa > Chordata > Amphibia > Anura > Dendrobatidae > Ranitomeya > Ranitomeya variabilis. The sequence continues at coordinate 277,362,815 of NC_135235.1, read as the reverse complement.
CTTACCCAAATGCTGCCAGGAGAAAATGAACTCTATTTCTCCTGACAGCGTTCCGGAATCAGTCACAGGAATGGCACCAGAGCGAATTCAGTCACTGCTTTGAATTTACAGAGAAGGCGACCGTCATTGCGCTCCCGGCCCTGACTGACTGACACTGCTCTGCATTGGGGCCGGTTGTCAGTCAGGGCCGCTCTGTATATTCAGAGTGTTGACTGAGCATGAGCATAGACAAGCAAGTGTCTATGACACAATGCTGTATATGATATGTCGCACATGTTACTTACCTTACAGCAATAATGGCTACAAGGGATGCTCATCTGTAGATGAGGAAGCATGATCCTATTAAACCATTGGATTGTATTTTGATGTATGCTGAATACAATGCCTCATTCATGATGCTGCTTGCTGACAGAGCTTCTTTTCCAGTGTTTGTCTATGGACAAGCATATATGGTGATTGGATCAATGGCTGCACTCAACTGAACTAAAGCAAGGAAATGTGCGATACATGAAATGTGAATAGCTTAATGGCTTGTGAAATCTATGAAAAACACATGAGATGCTTAGCACAAGATTTGGCCAAAAAATGTGAGCCCATCCACAAAACGTCAAGGTAATCTCAAATCAGATGGGTACCTGACCTGACTGCCTAGTGTGAACATTTACCTATGGCTAATAACATGGTAAAGCCTGCATTTATAGGAAGGTCAGAACCAACTGTGTTTGGATGTAATTAAAATCACAGCATGGTGAAGGGCGGGGCGTTCAAGTCAGAAAAAATAGTACATAGTAAATATAAGTAAACTGACTGAACAGTAATCTAGTCTGAACTGGTGCATAACCAAAAAAGTCTTACATAGCAAATAGATCAATGGCTGCACTCAACTGTACTAAAGCAAGGAAATGTGTGATACATGAAATGTGAATAGCTTAATGGCTTGTGAAATCTATGAAAAAACACATGAGATGCTAAGCACAAGATTTGGCTAAAAAATGTGAGCCCATCCACCAAACGTCAAGGTAATCTCAAATCAGATGGGTACTTGACCTGACTGCCTAGTGTGAACACTTACCTATGGCTAATAACATGGTAAAGCCTGCATTTAAAGGAAAGTCAGAACCAACTGTGTTTGGATGTAATTAAAATCACAGCATGGTGAAGGGCGGGGCGTTCAAGTCAGAAAAAATAGTACATAGTAAATATAAGTAAACTGACTGAACAGCAATCTAGTCTGAACTGGTGCATAACTAAAAAAGTCTTACATAGCAAATAGATCAATGGCTGCACTCAACTGTACTAAAGCAAGGAAATGTGCGATACATGAAATGTGAATAGCTTAATGGCTTGTGAAATCTATGAAAAAACACATGAGATGCTCAGCACAAGATTTGGCCAAAAAATGTGAGCCCATCCACAAAACGTCAAGGTAATTTCAAATCGGATGGGTACCTGACCTGACAGCCTAGTGTGAACACTTACCTATGGATAATAACATGGTAAAGCCTGCATTTATAGGAAGGTCAGAACCAACTGTGTTTGGATGTAATTAAAATCACAGCATGGTGAAGGGCGGGGCGTTCATGTCAGAAAAAATAGTACATAGTAAATATAAGTAAACTGACTGAACAGCAATCTAGTCTGAACTGGTGTATAACCAAAAAAGTCTTACATAGCAAATAGATCAATGGCTGCACTCATCTGTACTAAAGCAAGGAAATGTGCGATACATGAAATGTGAATAGCTTAATGGCTTGTGAAATCTATGAAAAAACACATGAGATGCTTAGCACAAGATTTGGCCAAAAAATGTGAGCCCATCCACCAAATGTCAAGGTAATCTCAAATCGGATGGGTACCTGACCTGACTGCCTAGTGTGAACACTTACCTATGGCTAATAACATGGTAAAGCCTGCATTTATAGGAAGGTCAGAACCAACTGTGTTTGGATGTAATTAAAATCACAGCATGGTGAAGGGCGGGGCGTTCAAGTCAGCAAAAATAGTACATAGTAAATATAAGTAAACTGACTGAACAGCAATCTAGTCTGAACTGGTGCATAACCAAAAAAGTCTTACATAGCAAGAAGATCAATGGCTGCACTCAACTGCACTAAAGCAAGGAAATGTGCGATACATGAAATGTGAATGGCTTAATGGCTTGTGAAATCTATGAAAAAACACATGAGATGCTCAGCACAAGATTTGGCCAAAAAATGTGAGCCCATCCAACAAACGTCAACGTAATCTCAAATCGGATGGGTACCTGACCTGACTGCCTAGTGTGAACAGTTACCTATGGCTAATAACATGGTAAAGCCTGCATTTATAGGAAGGTCAGAACCAACTGTGTTTGGATGTAATTAAAATCACAGCATGGTGAAGGGCAGGATGTTCAAGTCAGAAAAAATAGTACATAGTAAATATAAGTAAACTGACTGAACAGCAATCTATAAACATAAGGATGAATGACCTCGGGGAGATCAAAACATCCAACACCGCGGAGACACCATCACGTGTTTTTCAATGCAGTGATCCAGAACACTGCCCCCATCCCTTATGGGAAATATGCAAATGCATGTAGAAAAGCCGCAGAGACACCATCACGTGTTTCTCAATGCAAGCAATGAATAGCCAGGTCTTTCACCGGGAAGGAACAACCACGGGAAGGGCAGCATCCAATAAAGGAAAACCACCTATGCCAAAACATGGCATCCATCCACAGACAGCTGTTTTGGGGGGAAACCGCGGAGACACCATCACATGTTTCTCAACGCAGTGAGAAACTACGTTGAGAAACACGTGATGGTGTCTCCGTAGTGTTGGATGGTTTGATCTCGCCGAGGTCATTCATTCTTATGTTTATAGTCTTTTCACTAGGCACTGCTCCTGATAGCCAGTTTCCTACTCCACACTGATGAGGGGCAAATACCCCGAAACAGCTGTCTGTGGATGGATACCATGTTTTGGCATAGGTGGTTTTCCTTTATTGGATGCTGCCCTTCTGGTGGTTCTTCCTTCCCGGTGAAAGACCTGGCTATTCATTGCTTGCATTGAGAAACACGTGATGGTGTCTCCGCAGCTTTTCTACATGAACAGCAATCTAGTCTGAACTGGTGCATAACCAAATAAGTCTTACATAGCAAATAGATCAATGGCTGCACTGAACTGTACTAAAGCAAGGAAATGTGTGATACATGAAATGTGAATAGCTTAATGGCTTGTGAAATCTATGAAAAAATCCGATTTGAGATTACCTTGACGTTTGGTGGATGGGCTCACATTTTTTGGCCAAATCTTGTGCTAAGCATCTCGTGTTTTTTCATAGATTTCACAAGCCATTAAGCCATTCACATTTCATGTATCGCACATTTCCTTGCTTTAGTACAGTTGAGTGCAGCCATTGATCTATTTGCTATGTAAGACTTTTTTGGTTATGCACCAGTTCAGACTAGATTGCTGTTCAGTCAGTTTACTTATATTTACTATGTACTATTTTTTCTGACTTAAACGCCCCGCCCTTCACCATGCTGTGATTTTAATTACATCCAAACACAGTTGGTTCTGACCTTCCTATAAATGCAGGCTTTACCATGTTATTAGCCATAGGTAAGTGTTCACACTAGGCAGTCAGGTCAGGTACCCATCCGATCTGAGATTACCTTGATGTTTGGTGGATGGGCTCACATATTTTGGCCAAATCTTGTGCTAAGCATCTCATGTGTTTTTTCATAGATTTCACAAGCCATTAAGCTATTCACATTTCATGTATCGCACATTTCCTTGCTTTAGTACAGTTGAGTGCAGCCATTGATCTATTTGCTATGTAAGACTTTTTTGGTTATGCACCAGTTCAGACTAGATTGCTGTTCAGTCAGTTTACTTATATTTACTATATATGGTGATTGAATGAACATAAATGCATATTTAGGGTTACATGTTTAAACCCATTTGTCCTTCACCATATGTGAGTCTTTGGTTATAATATCACTCTAGGCACTTTATACCACGGTAGTTTACAAGTGGTGATACGCCTTTTTGTGGTCACCATCAAGAGGGACTATAAAGGACATCAAAAGAGTGATTAGCCTGTTTGCATTGGGTTTATGGAGAACAAATTCCATAGGCAACTATAGGTACTTTTTTTCTATTAGGTCAGAGTGCAACAGGACCTTAGACACTGTCGGTATTTTATTTAGTAATTTCCTTCCCCCTCTTGTGCTTTATTGGCTATAGGGCACATTTGTCACTGTGGTTCCCTTTGATGTATGTTTCTAGATGTTTGAATCTTTTTATAAGATACCTAATAAAGGTTACGTTTTAGTACATCCACCTGCTACATACATTAAACTATTGTTGGATTACTCCTTCCTGCTATATAGATTGAGAAAAAACAAGCATGACGTTTTGGGATAAAGATAAACTTTAACATAACTCAAGTGTACATCCTGCCGCAAAAGCTTCTAATCCAAATATCCTTATCAATATTTATTTCTAACCCTTAAATCTTGCATTATCTTGTCTACATGATGATACATTCCAAATGCAGAAGATGTTTACACCATATGATTATACTTCACACGTCCATGGGAGCCATCTTCCAATTTTTGGTGATGAATGATGGTTTTAAGACATGAAACAAACTGTGTTGTTACGAAACAGAGAGAAATGACAGACGGTGTTCATACCTGCATTAGCTATCATCAGAACAGATGGTTGGTGTAAAAAGACCAAAGTTGTAAGATATTTTTTTTCTTATTATAAAGCAGCAGCTAGCAAAAAGTTGAAATGGAAAAATCTTTTTATATTTGCGATGTCAACTTGAAAGAAATTTTGTACCACCCACCCGGGCTAATGGTTTGCTTCAAATTGCTTACTTTTATTTTAGAAAAGAGTTGAAAAAGTAGAAGCATACGGTGAACTTTACATAGAAAAGTGTGCAAAAATTTGTAATAAATTACCATAAATAAATTAGACTATATCACTTTTACTCAATATATGATGGTTTAGATGTTTTTTCATACAAATCTCTACAATTTTTTAAGAGTAATTTAGGAAAAACATCTAAAACATTTCAAATTTATTAAAAGCATACACCATTTTTGCACAGAATATTAAAAAAACCTAGGTTGCTAAAAATGGTGAAGTCATTGTCCATAGTAACCAATGACATTTCGGTGACTTCTATTAGCCTTAGCTGCAGGCCAATAAAATCAGCAATTTAAGTTGTTGAAATCTGCAACATTTATACTCTCCTTTGTACCTGTTTTTTTATTAAGATTTTCTTACATTAACAACTGGAAGTAACATACTGCAAAAGGAAGTCAGCAATTAGAGAGGATCATTCAAACTTATAAATGTTTGCGCAAATTATCATGAGAAATTTGATTTGCAAAGAAGTTGTTCTCCACAAATTTAATGTTTCATATTATGATATGGGGTCTCTCCAAACCCAGAGAGTATAATAAACATAATAAGATGTAAATAGTAAAAAAAATACATCTTATACTCATCTCAACGTTACGACTCTTCCACCTCTCACCCTCACCGGTCCGGTCCTCATTGCATCCCATGATCTCCGTGGCTCAAGCTGAAATTCCTGGATCTCTCACGCTGAGTCGGGAAATGACATGATATCATGACTTCAAGATGTCACGATGCGCTCCATGACATTGCGTGAACATGCCCAGACCTATTTTAGGCTTCATCAGAACCAGAAGTCCAATCTCAATGTGGGCAGCATGCTGGTGTAGTGGATAGCACAGCAGCCTTGCAGCGCTGGAGTCCTGGGTTCAAGCCCCACTAAGGACAACATCTGCAAAGAGTTTGTATGTTCTCTCCATGTTTGCATGGGTTTCCTCTGGGTACTCCAGTTTCCTCCCACATTCCAAAGACGTACTGATAGGGAATTTAGATTGTGAGCCCCAACGGGGACAGTGACGATAATGTGTGCAAACTGTAATGCACTGTGGAATATGTTATCGCTATATAAAAATAAAGATTAATATTATTATCTCAACGTGATTGACCCAGGAATTTCAGTGCGATCTACAGGAATTAGAAGATCAGCAGAAGATATTTACTGTTTTCAGCTTTTTTACATCGCTTGTAAAGTGTGTAATTCTTTATAGGAATTAGAAGATGTGAAAAGGACCAAATGGATGACGGTGAGGAGCAGATGGCCGGATAGGTGAGCAATAAAGTGAGAACAAATATTTTTTTCTTTTTTAAAGGGACTCTGTCACCTGAATTTGGAGGGAACAATTTTCAGCCATAGGGGCGGGGTTTTCGGGTGTTTGATTCACCCTTTCCTTATCCGCTGGCTGCATGCTGGCTGCAATATTGGATTGAAGTTCATTCTCTGTCCTCCGTAGTACACGCCTGCGTAAGGCAAGATTGCCTAGTGCAGGCGTGTACTATGGAGGACAGAGAATGAACTTCAATCCAATATTGCAGCCAGCGGATAAGGAAAGGGTGAATCAAACACCCAAAAACCCCACCCCTATGGCTGAAAATTGTTCCCTCCAAATTCAGGTGACAGAGTCCCTTTAAAAACCTTTTGATGGCCCTTTTGTTGAAACCTTTGCAGAACCAAAATAAAAGATATAGCAATATACCATTATATGACAATACCTTTCAGCTACCTATTTCTAAATAGGGCACACTCACATTTGCTATTTATACATCTACAGGTAAATTCCCCAGACAAATAATAAAAAATGGCTGTCTGCACTTAAAACCACTCATACCAAATCTAAAGGAATATGCCAGGTGTTCTTCTAGCTGAATTACTTTGTACATAGGAAGAGTCTTTCTAATAATTGCATCAATTAACAGAAGGGATCTTGGGGGGCTTTTAGTTAAGAAATACAGATTTCGTGGCACAGAACAATAAAAATCTGTAGAGAATTCTGCCTGTTCCGTAGGAATCAGGTGCATCAGTAGATCCTGTTGACACTTTATTGGGGAACACTCACCCTGGAATCCCAATTTTGAATTTAGGAAATAATGGACATCTAACTAGTGGACCTCCAATAATCCCTCAAGTGAAGGCGTAGACATGCTCTGCTTATCGTCGAGCATGAGCAGTGAGTGGTGCAAGAGCTCACTAGAAAGACTATGCATCCATACATCTCTCACCTTCAATGATGGCTGAGTCCTTCTGCCCTTTAACCTTGAACAGTACTTTTAATATATTAAACTTTTTCTATGTTTAGCTACCCTGTAACACTGTCTAATTTAATTAATTCAGGCAGGTTATCACCCCTAAAATCCCTTTCAAAACAAGTTAATCAGTCTTCTCATATTGTGTGATCACAATTATATCAACTCCTAGAAGAGACTAGTTCGGCTCCAGTGAACACTAATTAAAGATCCTCTCCAACAACAGCACCTGGGAAATTACTGTTCTGCTGTTTACTTGAATGGAGGGTGTCCATGTATATAGATAACCATCTAGTTTTCCGTTGGAAGCTTGGGAGCAGGGCCCTCATTCCTCTTGGTGTCTGTTTTGATGTGTTTATTGTTATGCTGTAATGTCTATTGTCTTTACATGTCCCCTCTATAATGTAAAGTGCTGTGAAACATGTTGACGCTATATAAATAAAATTATTATTATTATTATTATAAACCAAGACATGCACCTATTTTAGGTTCAATATGGGATTGGCCATACAAGCCAATACAGATCCCACTTTTGTGACTCTGCTATGATCAAATTCTACACCATAAAACTCCATTATATTAATGAACTGCAGTAAACATTTTGCTTTCTAAGATTGGAAAAGTGCAATGATAGATATAGAGAAATAAATAGATACATAGATAGATAGGTCAGTAGAATGAAAATAAATGCAAAAAAAATGAGATAAGAAAATGAAATGTTAACATCAGAAGTCAACATGAAAGAGACAACCCACCTTTTACAAGTGTGACCTAAATAATAAAGAAAATGTTTATGGATAGAGATGGGAGAACCAGAACAGTAAAGTTTGGGGTCCATACAGAACGCCTACTGTTCGGGCACAGACTTCAGCAGGAAGTCTTTGTTACTGATCGGGTTTGGCATGACAGACCGGTGGCTTTGATCGGGGGTAGGATCATTATTACCACTGGTAAGAAGACAGCATGAGTCTGCAGCTGTGACTGGAGGTAAAAACTTTACCTTCGGTCACAGGCGTCAGATGATGGGTCTACTATTCCCATCAGCCCATGCCTGCTGTCATTGATAACAGAAAGACCAGGCAACGCTGATGGGTGTAGTGCATATTCTTGAGTGCATGCAGAATGATATACATAGATTCTTTATTTAGCCCATAACTCTTGTTGCTTGCTTGAGTATAAGTTGAGTTATTAATTTCCTTGGTTTATTAAGAGATTCACGGAGGTTTAGTTACTTTTTAAGCTGTCAGCACATAGTCAAAGGGCCCGGGTAATAAAGACTGATATTTTTTATGTCAGTTTTAATGATAGGTAGAGAGGCATAAGATGAGCTTAATTCATTAAGAGCCAAATACCAATTAATTAATTTTGATTAATTAGGAACATCTTACCACTGGTGTGCTCCTCCATGCTCTACTCCAGAAAAGTTACATCAAGCAGTCACTAGAGTGCATTTCTAGTGTAAGTTAAACGACTAAAGCAGCTTAACTTTTGAAGAATTTGTTGGGTAGATTTTGGGCCACCCTGTCCCACCAATATTCCACTCACTTTGGTGGATCTGGCCTGGACCAGTATGAAACCTGCCAGAGTCACAGATTTTTTTTGCTCAACTTCAAACTGTGCAAAACCTTTGTGACTTTTTAGAAATAATATAATTTGATGAATCGCGGTCAAAGTCTCTACTGGCTTTTCTATTGTCTTGAGCAAATAGAAAAATTTAAATTTAAGTTTTGATCCCTCTTTTTTACACAGAGGAGAAGCCTATTAACCAAGAATGATACTTGCTTTGGTTATCCCAACCAAGCTAAATATCAAAGCATGTAACACTACACTATATTTCGCCTGCAGTGGGCACTACAGGGAGAAAGTATTATTAATTTTTATTCTATATTTCCTGAAAAGAACCAATTTCACAGCTAAAGCCAGTCAAACTCTAAATATAAGTAATTTATTCATTCCATCGATCAACATTTAAAGAATATTTAAGATTTATTATGTTTCATAGATTTTTTTGTAGAATGATATGTAATTAAACTTAATGCATTGCACTGTAATATTTTCAATGGTTTATTATTACATTTGTTGAAACCACTAAGTACCACAAAGCAACGGAACAAAACAGATGGTGAGTTTAGAAAAAGACTAACATGATATACTGTGGTTCACAAAGACTCCGACACAATGAAAAATTTAATTGTTGGCATTTTTAACTAGATTATACTTCAATTGAGGCAAAATAGAGGAAATCAAAAGCAGCTATTATTGTGTCTTGGCTGCAGAGAAGCTCGCAGCTGTAAGTTGTAATGGTAGAGAGAAAAAAAGTCAATTTGACTGGCCAAATAAATAAATGAACCCAGAAGCTTCAGCCTGGCAGACAGAGTCACAATTCAGCATCTTTTCGGCACACAGAGATTTAAGGGTAACTGTGCCAAGCTTGGAGTGTTCTTTATGCGTAGCAACAAGTTACTCAAGGGGATCAATGTCATCTAAACAAATTATATTAATTGAAAGAATGATTTGATATCTAAGTACAATATAATATAGAAAATGTACCCTCATACTATATGTTCTCTACAAGCTGCATCTAGTGTTAAATCTAGAAATAAGCCGATCAGGCAAAATTCGAATTCTCCTGTTGGCGCAGATTTTCCCGGAAATATTTTCTCCACAAATATAATATCCCTTATTTCTACTTGTTTCTCCAGACCTCAAAGCATAATAAATTTAAGATTAAAAATTAAGGAAAATCCTTACATTTACTTTACTGCACACCTCTCTGGTCCCTCTACTCCTCACCATTACCTTTATGGCCCTTGCTGCATCTTCTAGTTGCAGCCACTTGCACTGATGTGTCTAGACCTGTTACTCTGGGTCAGGACTTCCAGCTTTGATGAGGCTCAGGATAGTTCTCAGCATGGACGCTAAAGGTCGCGGCACATGCAGGAATGACATGACGTTGTGACCTTTCACATGCTTGCCTCATCAAAACTGGAAGTCTTAGCTCAGTAAGAGAGGTCCAGTGGTTTGATGATGCGGCGAGTACCGGACAAGTGATGGTAAGAATCGGAGGGGAGGGAGTTGAGCGGAAAGGTGAGTATAAGGATTTTTGTTTCAGTTTTAACATTTTGATGGCCTATAATAGTTCAGTGAAATGGTTGCCAGTGGCTGCCATTTTGCTAGATAAGAGCAAAAATATCTGTATTTTGTAAAATTCAAGTAGAATTCAATTCCCCTCAAATTTATTTGCTTACGTATAGTTAATTCACTTTAAATTGTTGTACATACAGTAGTTGCCAGATCAATGTAGGTTCAACCATTCAGAACCCCAACCAATTGCTGGAGTGAGGGTTTCAAGTCTTCTGTTTAAATAGGTCACTGTTCAATTATGGCTTTTCCATGCAAAGTCTATGGGACTGATGTAGAAAGCCAAGTGCTGTACCCAGTTACTGTCTGTTAGTTTATAATAACTGAAGAGGCAGTGGGCATGCACAATTGATTGTCTATTCAAACAAAGGATCTCTGACAATCAATGGGGGTCTTAGTGGTGTTGGGTCTTTGTTATCCCTTATCCACAAAATTCTATGGACAATTTCCTGATTTTACAGCATTTTTATTCTTTCTTGTAAGTACAAATTAAATGGCACACTGCACAATCTTAACATTCATCATCTAGAAAGTTAAATTTAAGAGAATTAGACTTCACTAAAATTGATGTTGGTCTTCAATACTCCTAAATCTTACATATTTCCAGGTCTCCAGTAAGAAGATCTCATGGGTTCTCCTTGTTTGCTAATATGTTTTTTTTATCAACGTTCTTCAACCAATGATTCAGGTTATTCAAAATGTGCAAGTGTCCTTCACTACCTAGTGGCTGTTTTAATACTAAAGTGTCCTTTTATAGTCTTTTTCCTTTTTTATGTGTTTTGTGTTGTGTTAGAAACAATATTCCCTACCGATAAATAATCCGAACTTTTCTACCACCACTTCTTTTATTTCTGCAAAAAAGTAATTTCTACTACTACATATATATCTTATACTAGCTATTGAACCTGTTCTACGCCCGGGTGGCAAGCATTTGTATTGGTATATGGTCTACATCCTGTCATGTGCTGCTCCATCCTGCGCCCCCATCCTGTCATGTGCTACTCCATCCTGCGCCCCCATCCTGTCATGTGTGTGCCCCCATCCTGTCATGTGCTGCTCCATCCTGCGCCCCCATCCTGTCATGTGCTCCCATCCTGTGCCCCCATCCTGTCATATGCTGCTCCATCCTACACCCCCATCCTGTCATGTGTGTGCCCCCATTCTGTCATGTGCTGCTCCCATCCTGTGCCCCCATTCTGTCATGTGCTGCTCCCATCCTGTCATGTGCTCCCATCCTGCACCCCATCCTGTCATGTGCTCCCATCCTGTGCCCCCATCCTGTCATATGCTGCTCCATCCTACACCCCCATCCTGTCATGTGTGTGCCCCCATTCTGTCATGTGCTGCTCCCATCCTGTGCCCCCATTCTGTCATGTGCTGCTCCCATCCTGTCATGTGCTCCCATCCTGCACCCCATCCTGTTATGTGCTCCCATCCTGCATTCCCATCCTGTCATGTGTGAGCCCCCATTCTGTCATGTGCTGCTCCCATCCTACGCCCCATCCTTTCATGTGCTGTGCCCATCCTGCGCCCCCATTCTGTCATGTGCTGCTCCCATCCTGCGCCCCCATTCTGTTGTAATGTGCTGCACCCATTCTGCCTGTTCCTGTTTCCATTCTGCCATATGTTGATCCCATCTTTCTCTCTCCTCCTCTACTGCCCGAGTGTGGCTGTGCTGAGTGCGGGCGGCTGTGCTGAGTGTGGGCGGCTGTGCTGAGTGCGGGTGGCTGTGCTGAGTGCAGGCGGCTGTGCGTGGCGGTGCTGAGTGCGGGCGGCTGTGCGTGGCTGTGGTGAGTGCGGGCGGCTGTGCGTGGCTGTGCTGATTGCAGGCGGCTGTGCGTGGCGGTGCTGAGTGCGGGTGGCTGTGCATGGCTGTGGTGAGTGCGGGCGGCTGTGCGTGGCTGTGGTGAGTGCAGGCGGCTGTGCGTGGCTGTGGTGAGTGCGGGCGGCTGTGCGTGGCTGGGGTGAGTGCGGGAGGCTGTGCGTGGCTGTGGTGAGTGCGGGCGGCTGTGCGTGGCTGTGGTGAGTGCGGGCGGCTGTGTGTGGCTGTGGTGAGTGCGGGCGGCTGTGCATGGCTGGGGTGAGTGTGGGAGGCTGTGTGTGGCTGTGGTGAGTGCGGGCGGCTGTGCGTGGCTGTGGTGAGTGCGGGCGGCTGTGTGTGGCTGTGGTGAATGTGGACAGCTGTGCGTGGCTGTCCTGGGCGCCGAGTGCCGGGGGCCTGAGCAGGCGGGGACACTGGCAGGCTGTGGGGCTCAGGTGCCGGAGTCACCGCTAACTCAGGCCCCCGGCACTTGCTATATTCACCTGTCTCCCATTCCAGCGCTGCGTGCTGCACCATCCTCCACATCCTCTGGCTGTGACTGTTCAGTCAGAGGGCGGCGCGCATTAAACGCGTCATCGTGCCCTCTGAACTGAATGTCACAGGCAGAGGATGTGGAGGATGGTGCAGCACGCAGCGCTGGAACGGGACAGGTAAATATAGCATACTCACCCTCCTGGCACATCCCTGCTTCTCCGTTGGAGATCGCAGTGTGCGTTCAGTGCTTACGCATACCGCGATCTCCTGGGAGCGTCACTCTGTGGGGTTCAGACTGCGCCGGCGCTTGCGCTTGCGCAGTCTATAAAGGCTTCGGACAGAGTGACGCTCCCAGCGTTATATTATTGATATCTTCTTCACCCAACCAGATTACATATTATTGTTCTTAATTCTTATTGGTTATTAACTGTATAATATGCTCGGCAATATGTTACTAAGCCTGATTTATGCACTGTGACTGATTGTTGGCCATCCCTTCCTAGAATTTCTATGAATTGAGTATTTACAAATAATTATGACTTTCTGATGGGTGTTCATTTTCTGTCCAAGCTAATCGTAGAAGGAAACTAATAGAAAAGCAGTATAAAAAAAGTAATTTCAATATAAGAACATTTTAATCTATACTAAAAATATATGTCTTGATGACTTAGGGTCCATCCAACTCTTTGCCATTACATAAATGCATAACTACACTACATTGGACTATACTGATTAAGATTAAACAAAATGTAATCCGCCTCCTTCGACATCCTCATCAGTGACCGATGGCCATCATTTGTTGACATGTATAACTAGTGTCCATCAGTTACTGATGGATAGGGTGATTGGAGGTGGGGTGATCACTTTATTTAAAGGGTTGTTTCACAAACTCTGTTCTAAACTACTGGGTGTCTAACCACTTAAAGCTAAAGAAAAGAGGTTCCAAAGTCCTCCGTGTGAATAAAGCATTGCCAAGCATGTGCAATTAATTGAGCAGTGATTACACATGTTTATTAATACTTCCAACCCTTTGTATTCAGGAGCAGTAGGGAGCAATTATATATTCATCATCTATCCTGTGGATAGATGATAAATGTTGAATTCTTAAAAAATATTATTTTTAATGACTGTACCAGCATTGTAATGTGGTGACAGATCTGTATTAAATTTCGTTAAGTGCTTATTAAAATCTCTGAATAAAAGTGGACTTTTTTTCTTATTTTGGGGAAGTGCTTTCATGATGTTTTATGATAATCGTCTTGAGTGTCAAAAAACGGAATTTTATAATCGTCAAAATGTTCATTGCTTGTCTTGGTTTAATATAAAATGACATGAATATTCAGAATGTTGGGGATCGGCTGTCAACAAAAATTGTCTCGTTATCATATTGCATTGATCTTCTTGGCTGATCATTAATGGACTACAAAATATTCCGTTTTGGGTTTTTTTTTCATTGAAAAAAGCCTATTATCCAAAAAGTAATTCCAATATAGATAAGAGCACAGAGAAAAGGCCTAAAGTATCATATAAGTGTTACTCTAATTTAACAGTATTGATTTTAGTAAAAGTATTGCATGAAAGTAAAGTATTGATTTTATTTGTGTGCATTACATTGCACCAAATCTCTACATATCTAGCTAATAGAATTGCATTGTAATTCATTTTCTGGATATCTATATGTGCCTATACATTTATCATCACTCCTCTGTAGTATTCTGCTATCTTGTGGCTACCCTTTGCATTGCTTTTTTATTTTTACTATTTTGTGTCTTTCATTGCCCTCCCCTTGATTTCATTGTTTTTACAATTAACTTATAATTGTCATTTTTATTGTGTATTTGTGTAATAATTAAATATGTATTGTAGATATACATTTGTTTGATTTCTTATTGAATTGGAGTAACAATAAGGCTACTTTCACACTAGCGTCGCGCCGAGGTTCCCGACGCTAGTGTTGTCTCCGCCGCACAACGGGGGCAGCGGATGCATTTTTCCAGCGCATCCGCTGCCCCATTGTGAGGTGCGGGGAAGTGCGGGGAGGTGGGGGCGGAGTTCCGGCCGCGCATGCACGGTCGGAAAAAGCGGACCGTCGTGAGCAAAAAACGTTACATGTAGTGTTTTTTGGTCCCGACGGTCCGCCACAACACGGCGCAACTGTCGCACGACGGTTGCGACGTGTATCAATCCGTCGCAATACGTCGATTAATGTACGTCTATGGGAAAAAACGCATCCTGCAAGCACTTTTGCAGGATGCGTTTTTTCGGCAAAACGACGCATTGTGGCGGATTGCAGTTAACGCTAGTGTGAAAGTAGCCTTAAATGGCATTAAATTACTTGGTGTACTGCGTGAGCTTCATATCAGATGTGAGTCAGTGGCTGTATGATGTGTTGTGACTCACAGCGGCTCCAGACCACGCGCACATCTGATTTGAAGCTAGGACTTTTAGAAGGTTGTTTCACTTAGCTGCTCTTCAAGGTAGACACAGGCACACATGGGGTTACAGTCTCTGGGTAGTTTATTGTATCATAAACCCAAAATGGTAACAGAAAACACAGCCTGTCTGGCTCGAAAAGGTAGGTGTGAATAATTACAATAGGACCCTGACTGACCGTGACTGGACCATTTACAAAGTGCCAAACCTATGACTGAAACAGAAGGCACGTGATGCAATCACCTAAGGATGCAATTTTTTTATATATGATATATCCACTAACAACACATTGGGGCAGTTTATTATACAAAAATATTAATATTAACGATTTAGTCTTAAAGCAATAGATTTTTTCTTATTCAATATGTAACTAATTTCCCAATACAGATAATTTAGCTATAATCACCATATTTAAATGTTATATCCCACTAATCATCGCTTCTGTCTATTGCATTGGTAAATTAGCGTGTGAAATAATTGCGGTCTCAGTGAGCGCTGTCAGTGAGTGTGGAGAAAAGCGGGTATTTATTCAAACAATGCATTTCGGAGCAGATCTGGCTCCTTCATCAGATACATAGTGAAAACTATGTCAACAAAGAACTTTTATAAGGGTCAATGCCAACAGAAAACAACTCAATTGGTGGAAAAATTACTGTTGCACAATTGGACATTTAATCAACACCTTCTTACACTAGGAAACTGATTTAAGCAATAATGTATATTTTATTGTGCAAAAATGACTGTTACTTGAACAGAAGACAATGTTATTAATGCCATTAAATTGAAAAAAAAAATACATATATGTACATATATACACAAAGACGATAATAGTGATAAAAACAAACAGAGATTAAAGGGAACTTATAGGAATATATATCTAATTTGAGTACCAATTAATTCTAATCCCTCTAAATAATTTTCCTATAAGTTCCTGTCAATCCCTGTTATCAACTTCCTCCCTATGGATTCACTGGATGTCAACAACAATTAATTACACCATATAAATGTGTTTTATATTCATATTTTATATTTATTTTCATACATCTTTTTACTTAATATTTTTTGTTTGTACATATATATGTATATTTTTTCATTTTATAGCATTAACCCCTTAATCCCATATGACGTACTATCCCGTCAAGGTGACCTGGGACTTAATTCCCAGTGACGAGATAGTATGTCATATGCGATCGGCCGCGTTCACGGGGGGAGCGCGGCCGATCGCGGCCGGGTGTCAGCTGACTATCCCAGCTGACATCCGGCACTATGTTCCAGGAGCGGTCACGGACCGCTCCTCGCACATTAACCCCCGGCACACTGCGATCAAACATGATCGCAGTGTTTCGGCGGTACAGGGAAGCATCGCGCAGGGAGGTGGCTCCCTGCCTGCTTCCCTGAGACGATCAGTACAAGGCGATGTGCTCACCTTGTACCGAGCATCTCCTCCCTGCAGGCCCCAGATCCAAAATGGCCACGGGGCTACTTCCGGGTCCTGCAGGGAGGTGGCTTACCAAGTGCCTGCTCAGAGCAGGCGCTGGTAAGCCAGGAGCAGGGTACGTCAGATCGCTGATCTGACATGGTGCTCTGCAAAGTGTCAGATCAGCGATCTGTCAATATACAGTGATGTCTTCCCTGGGACAAAGTAAAAAAGTTAAAAAAAAATTTTTAAATGTGTAAAAAAAAAAATCCTAAATAAAGAAATATATATATATATATATTGTTCCCATAAATACATTTCTTTATCTAAATAAAAAAAACAGTAAAAGTACACATATTTAGTATTGCCGCGTCCATAACGACCCGACCTATAAAACTGTCCCACTAGTTAACCCCTTCAGTGAACACCGTAAAAAAAAACAAGGCAAAAAACAAGGCTTTATTATCATACCGTCGAACAAAAAGTGGAATAACACGCAATAAAAAAGACGGATATAAATAACCATGGTACCGCTGAAAACGTCATCTTGTCCCGCAAAAAACGAGCTGCCACACAGCATCATCAGCAAAAAAATAAAAAAGTTATAGTCCTCAGAATAAAGCGATGCAAAAATAATTATTTTTTTTATAAAATAGTTTTTATCGTATAAAAGCGCCAAAACATAAAAAAATTATGTAAATGAGGTATCGCTGTAATCGTACTGACCCAATGAATAAAACTGCTTTATCCATTTTACCAAATATGGAACGGTATAAATGCCCCCCCCAAAAGAATTTCATGAATAGCTGGTTTTTGGTCATCCTGCCTCACAAAAATCAGAATAAAAAGTGATCAAAAAATGTCACACGCCCAAAAATGGTACCAATAAAAATGTCAACTCGTCCCGCAAAAAACTCGACCTCACATGACTCTGTGGACCAAAATGTAGAAAAATTATAGGTCTTAAAATGTGGTAACACAAAAAATATTTTTTGCAATAAAAAGCGTCTTTTAGTGTGTGACAGCTGCCAATCATAAAAATCAGCTAAAAAACCCGCTATTAAAAAGTAAATCAAACTGCCCTTCATCACCCCTTTAGTTAGGGAAACATAAAAAAATTAGAAAAATGTATTTATTTCCATTTTCCCAATAGGGTTAGGGTTAGGGCTAGGGTTAGGACTAGGGTTAGGTTTAGGGCTAGGGTTAGGGCTAGGGTTAGGGCTAGGGTGAGGGTTAGGGTTAGGGTTAGGGCTAGGGTTATGGCTAGGGTTAGGATTAGGGTTAGGGTTGGGCCTAGGGTTAGGGTTAGGACTAGGGTTAGGGCTAGGGTTAGGGTTAGGGCTAGGGTTAGGGTTAGGGCTAGGGCTAGGGTTAGGGCTAGGGTTAAGGTAAGGGTTGGGGCTAGAGTTAGGGCTACAGTTAGGTTTAGAGCTACAATTAGGGTTGGGGCTATAGTTAGGGTTGGGGCTAAAGTTAGGGTTAGGGTTTGGATTACATTTATGGTTGGGATTAGGGTTAGGGCTGTGTCAGGGTTAGGGGTGTGGTTATTGTTATGGTTGGGATTAGGATTAGGGGTGTGTTTGGGATAGGGTTTCAGTTAGAATTGGGGGTTTCCACTGTTTAGGCACATCAGGGCTCTCCAAACGCGACATGGCATCCGACCTCAATTCCAGCCAATTCTGCGTTGAAAAAGTAAAACAGTGCTCCTTCCCTTCTGAGCTCTCCCGTGTGCCAAAACAGGGGTTTACACCAACATATGGGGTATCAGCATACTCAGGACAAATTGGACAACAACAATTGGTGTCCAATTTCTCTTGATACCCTTGGGAAAATAAAAATTTGGGGGGCTAAAAAAACATTTTTGTGGGAAAAAATAATTTTTATTTTCACAACTCTGCATTATAAACTGTAGTGAAACACTTGGGGGTTCAAAGTTCTCACAACACATCTAGATAAGTTCCCTGGGGGTCTACTTTCCAACTCAGGACAAATGGCACAACAAATTTTGCAGTCCAATTCTCCTCTTACCCTTGGGTAAATAAAAAATTTTGGGCAAAAAGATCATATTTGTGAAAAAATATGATTTTTTATTTTTACGACTCTGCATTATAAACTTCTGTGAAGCACATGGTGGGTTAAAGTGCTCACCACACATCTAGATAAGTTCCTTAGGGGGTATACTTTCCAAAATGGTGTCACTTGGGGAGGTTTCAATGTTTAGGCACATCAGGGGCTCTCCAAACGCAACATGGCGTCCCATATCAATTCCAGTCAATTTTGCATTGAAAAGTCAAACGGCGCTGCTTCCCTTCCGAGCTCTGCCATGCACGCAAACAGTGGTTTACCCCCACATATGGAGTATCAGCGTACTCAGCACAAATTGTACAACAACTTTTGGGTTCCATTTTCTCCTGTTACCCTTGGTAAAATAAAACAAATTGGAGCTGAATTAAATTTTTTGTGAAAAAAAGTAAAATGTTCATTTTTTTAAAACATTCCAAAAATTCCTGTATAACACCTTGAGGGGTGCAGTTTTTAGAATGATGTCACAATTGGTTATTTTTTATCATATAGACCCCTCAAAATGACTTCAAATGTGATGTGGTCCCTAAAAATATTGGTGTTGTAAAAATGAGAAATTGCTGGTCAACTTTTAACCCTTATAACTCCCTAACAAAAAAAAATTTTGGTTCCAAAATTGTGCTGATGTAAAGTAGACATGTGGGAAATGTTAATTATTAATTATTTTGTGTGACATATCTCTGTGATTTAAGGGCATAAAAATTCAAATTTGGAAAATTGCAAAATTTTCAAAATTTTTGCCAAATTTCCATGTTTTTCACAAATAAACGCAAGTTATATTGAAGAAATTTTATGACTATCATGAAGTACAATATGTCACGAGTGTCAGAATCACTAAGATCCGTTGAAGCGTTCTAGTTATAAACTCATAAAGGGACAGTGGTCAGAATTGTAAAAATTGGCCCGGTGATTAATGTGCAAACCACTCTTGGGGCTTAAGGGGTTAATAACATTGGATATTATTTACCGTATATACTCAAGTATAAGCCGACCCGAGTATAAGCCGATTCCCCTAATTTTACCACAAAAAACTTGGAAAACTTATTGACTCGAGTATAAGCCTAGGGTGGGAAATGCAGCAGCTACCGGTAAATGTCAAAAATAAAAATAGATACCAATAAAAGTAAAATTAATTGAGACATCAGTAGGTTAAGTGTTTTTGAATACCCACATTGAATCAGGAACCCCATATAATGCTCAATACAGTTCATGATGGGCCCCATAAGATGCTCCATATTTAAATATGCCCCATATAATGCTCCATATACAAATGTGCCACATATAATGCTCCATGCAGTTCGTTATGGCCCCATAGATGCTCCATATACAAATATGCCCCACATAATGCTCCATACAGTTCATTATGGCCCCATAAGATGCTCCATATACAAATATGCCCCATATAATGCTCCATACAGTTCAGTATGGCTCCATAGACGCTCCATATAACAATGTGCCACATATAATGCTTCATACAGTTCATTATGGCCCCATAGATGCTCCATATACAAATATGCCCCATATAATGCTCCATACAGTTCAGTATGGCCCCATAGATGCTCCATATAACAATGTGCCACATATAATGCTGCTGCTATAAAAAAATGACATACTCACCTCTTGTCGCTGCCTGCTGCTCCTCAGCGTCCCGTCTCTCTGCAGTGACCATTCAGGCAGAGGGCGGCGCGCACACTAATACATCATCGCACCCTCTGACCTGAACAGTCACTGCAGAGGACGCGGAAGATGGAGCTGCGCCCTGCGGTCCCTGGCAGCTTCTCCCGGACAGATGGTTTCCGGCGCCTGCAGCTTCTTCCTGTAGTGAGCGGTCACATGGTACCTCTCATTACAGTAATGAATATGTGGCTCCACCCCTATGGGAGTTGAGTCCATATTCATTATTTTAATGAGAGGTACCACGTGACCACTGAACAGAGGAAGAAGGTGCCGGCACCGGAGACCATGGGACACACAGGGACCACGTCAGGAGCAGGTGAGTATGTGACCATCGTCGCTCCCCCTCACCCGCCGACACTCCCGCCTTCCTTGACTCGAGTATAAGCCCAGAGGGGCACTTTCAGCCCAGTTTTTGGGGCTGTTAATCTTGGCTTATACTCATGTATATACGGTAATTAACAGCCATTTTTGCATAATAACATATACATTATTGCTTAAAGGGACTCTGTCACCCCAAATTTTGGGATATTTAAATGACTTTTTACGTGTCCGATGGGCGCGACCAAAGATTGCATTGCGCACACGCCAACTATGGAGCACAAGTACTCTAATTCACTAACATATTGTGGACAACAGGGACGGACGGGGTGGAGTAATCAAGATGAAACGCCGCCCATCAGACAGGTAAAAAGTCATTTAAATATCCCGCCAATTTGAGGTGACAGAGTCCCTTTAACTGAATTTCCTAGTGTAAGAAGGTGTTGATTATATGTCCACTAGATAGTAGCCCGATTCTAATGCATCGGGTATTCTAGAATATGTATGTAGTTTATTTATGAAGATTTTAGAATAATACATTGAATACACAGGATTCAGCCGGCTGGGCGCGACCAATTAGCGAAGCGTGGTTCAAATACCGTGCCAATTCGCAGCCGGGATGCGCCTGTTGCTGATTGTTCGTGGCCGGCCACGTAGTATATAGCACAGCCACGTAGTATATTGCACAGCCACATAGTGTATTGCACAGCCCACATAGTATATTGCCGAGCCCACGTAGTATATTGCCGAGCCCAAGTAGTATATTGCACAGCCCATGTAGTATATTGCCCAGCCCACATAGTATATTGCCCAGCAAACGTAGTATATAGCACAGCCCACATAGTATATTGCCCAGCCCACATAGTATTTTGCACAGCCCACGTAGTATATTACACAGCCCACGTAGTATATTGCACAGCCCACATAGTATATTGCATAGCCACGTAGTATATTGCACAGTCCACGTAGTATATTGCACAGCCCATGTAGTTTGTTGCACAGCCACGTAGGATATAGCACAGCCACGTAGTATATTGCACAGCCACGTAATATATTGCCCAGCCCACATAGTATATTGCCCAACCTACGTAGTATATTGCACAGCCCACGTAGTATATTGCACAGCCAACGTAGTATATTGCACAGCCACGTAGTATATTGCACAGCCCACATAGTATATTGCCCAGCCCACATAGTATATTGCACAGCCCACGTAGTATATTGCCCAGCCCACGTAGTATATTGCACAGCCCACATAGTATATTGCACAGCCCGCGTAGTATATTGCACAGCCCATGTAGTTTGTTGCACAGCTACATAGGATATAGCACAGCCACGTAGTAAATTGCACAGCCACATAGTATATTGCACAGCCCACGTAGTATATAACACAGCCCACGTAGTATATTGCACAGCCCACGTAGTATATTGCCCAGCCCACGTAGTATATTGCACAGCCACATAGTATATTGCACAGCCACATAGTATATTGCACAGCCCATGTAGTATATTTCACAGCCCACGCAGTATATTGCACAGCCCACGCAGGATATTGCACAGCCCACGTAGTATATTGCACAGCCCACATAGGATATACCCCTGTTAAAAAAAGAATTAAAATAAAAAATAGTTCTATACTCACCCTCCGTCATCCCCCTGGATACAAGCGAGGCCTTTACCAATGCTCCTCACGACACTCCGGTCCCAAGAGTGCATTGCGGTCTCGAAAGATGATGACGTAGCGGTCTCGCGAGACCGCTACGTCATCATCTCGCGAGATCGCAATGTATGGAGTGGTCACCGGAGCGTCATGAGGAGCAGGAAAGGCCTGTTACTGATCAGAGGGGCCGACGGACGGTGAGTATATAACTTTTTTTTTTAATATTATTTTTAACATTAGATCTTTTTACTATTGATGCTGCATATGTAGCATCAATAGTAAAAAGTTGGTCACACAGGGTTAATAGCAGCGTTTAACGGACTGCATTACACTGCGGCATAACGCGATCCATTAATGCTGCCATTAACTCTGTGTGAGCGCTGACTGGAGGGGAGTATGGAGCGGGCACTGACTGCGGGGAGTAGGGAGCGGCCATTTTGCTACCGGACTGTGCCCGTCGCTGGTTGGTCGTGGCTGTTTTGCCGTGACCAATCAGCGACTTGGGATTTCCGTGACAGACAGCAAGACAGACATACAGACAGAAGGACAGACAGAAAGACGGAAGTGACCCTTAGACAATTATATAGTAGATTTGTTCAACAGTAATTTTTTAACCAACTGAGGGTTTTTTCTGTTGGGATTGACCCTTGTAAAAGGTCACGGCTGACATCCTGCTCACTATGTGCATGATGAAGGAGCCAGATCTGCTCCGGAACACATTGTTTGAATAAATACCCACTTTTATCCACACCACCTTTGATCTCGTCCTCACTGGCAGCGCTCATCAAGGCCACAATTATTTCACATGCTTATTTACCCTGAGACCTGACGGCATTTACCTGGACTTCATGGAAGCAGCTGCAGCCTTTGAGAATTGAGCCAATACCCTCTTGTTCAGTGATTTGTCTTCTGCACAACATCTACAGGTAAGTGTACACACCCTCCTTCCCTTGTTCACACAATGATGGGGATACTGCACTTAGAAGCGCTCTCGTGTGTCTTCCCTTATATTTATAGCATTTTGTGATGTGACCACATTGTAGCTCCTGGAATTTATATAACTTTATGTTGGCTTTATGTTCTCTGAAAGTGTGAAAGTGGCAACCATCTTAGTCCCCAGAACTACCCGTGTGATGAAACTGCCTAGAATGTATTGCACACTTTTTCCTCAAGGAAGGGAAGTGGCAGAAACTTCTATCACTGTTACAGATTATTATTCTACAGCTCCTGTCACACAGTTATAAGGAAGATGATAATAAGTCAACTTCCCTAATTGTATGCCTTTAATGTATTAGTTTATTTAGGAGAATATAGATGGTAGGATAATTACAGTCAATTGAGCTGATAATGGCTGTCCGTGAAAATGTGATTTTGTATTGTAGTGAGATGGGATTGATAGTAAAGCACTGAGAAATTTAATGCAGGTTAAAATTTGAAAGTTGTGATCATAGCAGCTAAAAAAGCAAAATGGTGGCTGATTGCGGGAAAGTGAATTCAATCAGGTCAATAGTACAGGGAAAGTAAAAAAAACACTGGACCACTTCTTTAGTATAGATTATTAATATGAAATCATGGAGGTCTGCCTCCATCACCTCCCTGATCAGTTGACTGAAAGTGCTGAAGTAGTATAGCTCCATACATTGTGCAGTAATAGTGAATCTTACTGCAAACTATCTAATTTGAGTGAAAAATATAGAATTTGCAGAACCACAATTATTTTTTATTTGCTATTTTATTATCACAAAAATGTTATAATTTCAGAAGCCTAATTTACATTTCTCCAGAATTCCAAGCCCTCACATAAGGTAGTTTTAAGAGATGTGTGTCCAACACAAGATTAATTTGTCATCCAATCACCTAGCATTGTATGTTATGGAATACAGAAATCTAGTTTACCTGCTGTGATATGTGTGCAATGCAATTAAAGTAATTAACTTTTCATCAAGCTGTAATTATGCACAATAATTAGTTCATGCATATTTCTCATTTTAATTGATGCTTCTTCAAGATGCAAAGAAGCATATCGCTAGGTTCTCTTTTGAATGTTACACCTGTTGGTTCTCTTTCGGTCTGCCTTACATATAGGGGTTTGACAATTTGACACTAGGCAAAGTAAAACCTTGTATTTTTCATCCTGGTAAAGAAATGAGAACTATTTCAAGGAAATTATCTGAATGATTATTGCTCAATTATTTAGTGTCCTTCTATTGGTTTAGGAGGAGCAGTAAATCCAAACTGCATATTAATGTAACATATTGCTGGATACTATTGAGGGAAGAAACTTTTTATGTAACTTTGAGGAACATTAGGCATTGGTGTAAAGAATGATGGCTGGAAGATTTTTGAAAGACCACAGTAGGTTTGACAGGAAAATGAGTAGGGTCAGATGTTTCCTGTAGTTCTTGACCAAGTTTGAACACACTGCAGCAGGGATTTTGGCCCATTTCTCCATACAGATCTCCAGATCTTTCAGGTTTTGGTGCATTCGCTGGGCAAGATTGAGTTTCAGCTCACTTCAAAGATTTTCTATTGGGTTCAGGTCTGTAGGCTAGCTAGGCCACTCCAGGACCTTTAAATTCTTCTTATGGACCCACTCATTAGTTGCCTGAATGTGTGTTTCTTGGCATTGTCATGAGTCATGACAAATTACCCAGCCAGGACCCCATCTTCATTGTTCTTACTGAGTGATGAAGGTCATTGGCCAAAATCTTGCAATACATGACTAGTGTTGAGCGATACCGTCCGATACTTGAAAGTATCGGTATCGGATAGTATCGGCCGATACCCGAAAAGTATCGGATATCGCCGATACCGATACCCGATACCAATACAAGTCAATGGGACACCAAGTATCGGAAGGTATCCTGATGGTTCCCAGGGTCTGAAGGAGAGGAAACTCTCCTTCAGGCCCTGGGATCCATATTACTGTGTAAAATAAAGAATTAAAATAAAACATATTGATATACTCACCTCTCCGGAGGCCCCTGGACATCACCGCTGGTAACCGGCAGCCTTCTTTGCTTAAAATGAGCGCATTTAGGGCCTTCCATGACGTCACGGCTTCTGATTGGTTGCGTGCCGCTCATGTGACCGCCACGGACCAATCACAAGCCGTGACGTCATTCTCAGGTCCTAAATTCCGAATTCTAGGAATTTAGGACCTGAGAATTACGTCAAGGCTTGTGATTGGTCGCGTGGCGGTCACATGAGCGGCACGCGACCAATCAGAAGCTGTGACGTCATGGAAGGTGCTGAACGCACTCATTTTAAGCAAAGCAGGCTGCCGGTTACCAGCGGTGATGTCCAGGGGCCTCCGGAGAGGTGAGTATATCAATATTTTTTATTTTAATTCTTTATTTTTTACATGGATATGGATCCCAGGGCCTGAAGGAGAGTTTCCTCTCCTTCAGACCCTGGGAACCATACACTGGGAACTTCCGATTCCGATTCCCGATACCACAAAAGTATCGGATCTCGGTATCGGAATTCCGATACCGCAAGTATCGGCCGATACCCGATACTTGCGGTATCGGAATGCTCAACACTATACATGACCCATCCTCCCTTCAATGCAGTGCAGTCATCCTGTCCCCTTTACAGAAAAGTACCGTAATGTATGATGTTTCCCCCAACATGCTTCATGGTTTGGACTGTGTTCTTGTACTCATCATTCTTCTTCCTCCAAACTCTGCAAGTGGATTTGGTACCAAAATGTTCTATTTTGGTCTCATTTGACCACATGACCTTCTCCCTTCCTCCTTTGGATCATCCAGAGGGTCATTGGCGAACTTCAAAAGGGCCTGGACATGTGCTGGTGTGAGCAGAGGGACCTTGTTTGCCCTGCAGAATATTAATCCATGACAATGTAGTGTGTTACTAGTGGTAATGTTTGAGACTGTGGTCCCAGCTTTCTTCAGGCCATTGACCAGGTCTTCCCGTGTAGTTCTGAGCTGATTTCTGACCTTTCTCAGAATCATCCTTACTCCATGAGGCAAAATCTTGATTGGAGCCCCAGACCAAGGAAGTTTGACAGTCATCTTGTGTTTCTTCCATTTTCTAATAATTATGCCAACAGTTGTTACCTTCTCACCAAGTTGCTTGCCTACTGTCCTTTAGCCCATCCCAGACTTTTGCAGGTCTAAAATTTTGTCCCTAGTGTCCTTAGACAACTGTTTGGTCTTGGCCATGGTGAAGCTGGAGTATGATTGATTGAGTGTATGGAAAGGTGTCTGTTATACAGTTAACAATTTCAAACAGGTGCAATTAATACACGTTACGAGTGCAGAGTAGGAGGCTTCTTAAAGAATAACTAACAGGTCTGTGGGAGCCAGAATTCCTGCTGGTTGGCAGGTGATCAAATACTTATTTAATGCAGTAAAATGCAATTCAATTTTTTAAAAGTCATATAATGTGATTTTCTGTTTTTTATTTTTAGATTCTGTATCTCACAGATGAAGTGTACCTATGATAAAAACTACAGACCTCTCCATTCTTTGTTGGTGTGAAAACTTGCAAAAATCGGCAGTATATCAAATTCTTATTATCCAATTGTACATGGTTACCCGACGTCTGAGCTAGGAAGCAAATGCAAATAGTTCATAATACTTCATTTTTCTCAAATTTTCTCTACAGGTCCTTCTCAAAAAATTAGCATATAGTGTTAAATTTCATTATTTACCATAATGTAATGATTACAATTAAAATTTCATATATTATAGATTCATTATCCACCAACTGAAATTTGTCAGGTCTTTTATTGTTTTAATACTGATGATTTTGGCATACAACTCCTGATAACCCAAAAAACCTGTCTCAATAAATTAGCATATCAAGAAAAGGTTCTCTAAACGACCTATTACCCTAATCTTCTGAATCAACTAATTAACTCTAAACACATGCAAAAGATACCTGAGGCTTTTAAAAACTCCCTGCCTGGTTCATTACTCAAAACCCCCATCATGGGTAAGACTAGCGACCTGACAGATGTCAAGAAGGCCATCATTGACACCCTCAAGCAAGAGGGTAAGACCCAGAAAGAAATTTCTCAACAAATAGGCTGTTCCCAGAGTGCTGTATCAAGGCACCTCAATGGTAAGTCTGTTGGAAGGAAACAATGTGGCAGAAAACGCTGTACAACGAGAAGAGGTGACCGGACCCTGAGGAAGATTGTGGAGAAGGACCGATTCCAGACCTTGGGGAACCTGAGGAAGCAGTGGACTGAGTCTGGTGTGGAAACATCCAGAGCCACCGTGCACAGGCGTGTGCAGGAAATGGGCTACAGGTGCCGCATTCCCCAGGTAAAGCCACTTTTGAACCATAAACAGCGGCAGAAGCGCCTGACCTGGGCTACAGAGAAGCAGCACTGGACTGTTGCTAAGTGGTCCCAAGTACTTTTTTCTGATGAAAGCAAATTTTGCATGTCATTCGGAAATCAAGGTGCCAGAGTCTGGAGGAAGACTGGGGAGAAGGAAATGCCAAAATGCCTGAAGTCCAGTGTCAAGTACCCACAGTCAGTGATGGTGTGGGGTGCCATGTCAGCTGCTGGTGTTGGTCCACTGTGTTTCATCAAGGGCAGGGTCAATGCAGCTAGCTATCAGGAGATTTTGGAGCACTTCATGCTTCCATCGGCTGAAATGCTTTATGGAGATGAAGATTTTATTTTTCAGCACGACCTGGCACCTGTTCACAGTGCCAAAACCACTGGTAAATGGTTTACTGACCATGGTATTACTGTGCTCAATTGGCCTGCCAACTCTCCTGACCTGAACCCCATAGAGAATCTGTGGGATATTGTGAAGAGAAAGTTGAGAGACGCAAGACCCAACACTCTGGATGAGCTTAAGGCCGCTATTGAAGCATCCTGGGCCTCCATAACATCTCAGCAGTGTCACAGGCTGATTGCCTCCATGCCACGCCTCATTGAAGCAGTCATTTCTGCCAAAGGATTCCCGACCAAGTATTGAGTGCATAACTGAACATTATTATTTGATGGGTTTTTTGTTTGTTATTAAAAAACACTTTTATTTGATTGGACGGGTGAAATATGCTAATTTATTGAGACAGGTTTTTTGGGTTATCAGGAGTTGTATGCCAAAATCATCAGTATTAAAACAATAAAAGACCTGACAAATTTCAGTTGGTGGATAATGAATCTATAATATATGAAAGTTTAATTGTAATCATTACATTATGGTAAATAATGAAATTTAACACTATATGCTAATTTTTTGAGAAGGACCTGTATGTGCTCTGTTGTAATATTCATATTATATTTGTATCGTTAGAATATTTCAAGCTTTGTCATGCCAAATATTGATAGCCTTTCTCTATGACAGTGTTCCCCAAGTTCGGTCCTCAAGAGCCACCAACGGGTCATGTTTTCAGGATTTCCTTAGTATTGCCCAGGTGAGAATTCCATCATCTAGGCAGGCAACAATTCCATTAACTAAGCCATACTAAGGAAATCCTGAAAACACGACCTGTTGGTGGCTCTTGAGGACTGGAGTTGGGGAACACTGCTCTATGATATGACTTTACTTTCTAATCTATGAAGCTCAGACTAGAGAACTGGAAAGCTGTGAAAAACTTTGGAGCACATTCTAGAACTACTTGTGAGGGTTCTTTATTTTCATGATCTGTAAGGGTGCTGGCAGTCAGACCTCTATCGAGAAGTAAGACTTGGAAAATTCTAGAGACATCTAATTTTTTTCGGAGATGGAAAAATCCTTTTAAAGAGGTTGGCCAACTTTAACAACTTGTCACCTAGCTAAGTTTACGAGTTGCAGATCTCAGGAAATGTAACCACTAATACCTTCACAATTCCAAGAACAGACTCTCAGTGATGAACAAATTATTATCTACACTGGGGACAGGATAGAAGTCGTAATGGTGAGCCAGCCCCTTTAAATAAAGCCTGAGATATCTCGTTCTACGTGTATACACCAGATCCATTTAGTTCCACTTGATGATTTGGAATGCTGCGCTGGTAAACCGAGCATTTTATGTATAATCTTCGGAGCAATCAATCTAATCTTTTTTTTTTCCTAGGTAATTACAAAATTATCCATGCTCAGATTATTCTTTCTATATCTAGGCAAAGCATAATTTTTTTCATATGAAGCATTTAATTGGAGACATATTTTTCCTAACTTTATATCTGAGATATTGTGCTGCTGTTTAATATTTAAACCGTGTGAATCATTTAGGTACGAGTGAAATGGATAATGGGATGACTCTGAGCATTACACATCTCTGGTGACTTCTTGGTGAATTCCGTATTTTCTATTATACATGTACATTTATAGACTCCATCTATGGGCTTAGCGCATTCACAAATATAAGTATAATCACTAGTGATGAGCGAGTGTGCTCGTTACTCGAGTTTTCCGAGCATGCTCGGGTGTTCTCCGAGCATGCTCGGGTGTTCTCCGAGCATTTCGGCGTGCTCATAGATTATGTTTGAGTCCCTGCAGCTGCATGATTTGCAGCTGCTAGACAGCCTGAATACATCTGGGAATTCCCTAACAAATAGGCAATCCCTGCATGTGTTCAGATTGTCTAACAGCCGCAATTCATGCAGCTGCGGGGACACAAACATAATCTCTGAGCACGCCCAAGATATTTGGAGAACACTCGAGCATCCTCGGAAAACTCGAGTTACGAGCACACTCGCTCATCACTAATAAATAAAATAAAGTCGATATTGATATAAATAAATACTGCCATGTTTGCACTATAATTTCCAACTTTCATTTTCAGGCATTGCGATGCTGATGGCAAGAACAAGAAGTCATGTGACTGCAAGCATTCGATATGTACCATATTTTTCCGACCATAAGAACCACTTTTTTTCCTCCAAATTTGGGAGGAAAGTGTGGGTGCGTCTTATGGTAGGGATGTAGCATGTGGGGAAGGGGGCAGCAGCGAGTGGGATCGCACTGTTATCCCACTTCAGGAGGCACAAAAAAGTCCCCGCTGCCCGGAATCAGCGCTGGGGAAACCATGTGGTCCCGATGATTAAGTGCAGTGAATATTCATTAGCTGCTTCCCCGCCCACCTATCAGCTGACTGGTGAGCTGGGAGCAGCAAATGAATACTGTACTTAAGCAGGGACACACATGGTTTCTCCAGCGCTGGATTCCTGCAGCAGCTGGGGAGATCTGTGTATCCGGGGGAGGAGGAGGCAGCAGCAGCAGGGGCGAGGAGATAGCTGCATACCTGCCTGGGCTGGACGCTGAGTGCTGTGCACAAGGAGGACCTGTGTGATGTCAGAAGTGGACGGGCTGGAGCATCACATGGCAGCTCAGAGCCCTCCCTCTTCTTGACATCATCACAGGTCCTTCAGACTCCCCACTAGAATCTGCAGGCTTCCTCTTATAACCTGTGATGTGGAAAGGCAACAAGAGAGAAGGATCTGTGTGCAGTCATGGGATTCCTTTACCTCACCACAGTGGCTGGCTGGCTGCCACAATTAAGAGGTTAGTCTTTACAAAACACAATAAAGCACTCTGCCAATCCTTTGGTGAACTATAACTCCCAGCATGTCATAGGATCTGCAGGACATGCTGGGAGTTATAGTTCTCCCATGGGATTTTAAAGCAGCACTCCAGTGTTATTTTTCAGTGCTGGAGTGGTGCTTTCAATATAAGCCCTGTGCCCCCATTCTTATACTCACCCTACAGCATTTTCATATAGTTCTTCACAGACACCACACTGGTCCCGCAGCTTCCAACATAATAACATACTATTATATATAAGTATGTTATTTATGTTATTAAATATTTTACCACATTTTTTTGCTTCAAATATTTTTTTCCCTATTTTCCACCTCTAAAACCTGGGTGCGCCTTATAGTCCGGTTCATCTTATAGTCCGAAAAATACGGTATGCTGTACTTCTAGCCACATTCTGACTAAACATGAATGGTCTCACTCAATACAAGTGAATTTGAGTGTAGCTATGGCGGCGCTTATAGCAATCTGGCAATGACAATCATAGAAGTCTGCTGGAGACCTCTCGTTGTCATGCCAACCCATCGGTGACTTGCAGTCATGTGACGGTCACCAATGGGCGGGATTAGCTATGTGCTTCTGGGAAATGCGAGTTAAATGCCGCTGTCAGAGATTGACAGTAGCATTTAACTAGTTAACAGCCGTGGGTGGATCACGATTTGACCCACGGCTGTTGGGGGCACATGTCAGCTGCATAGATAATCTGTCATGTGCCTGGAAAGATGCAGGTCAAAGCCAGTGCCTGCACAAAACAGGGGGGCACAGCATCGAGGTACTATTACACCCAATGTCGGAAAGGGGTTAATAACATTATCACTATTAGTAACTTTTTTTTTAAACTAAGTTTAACATTTATTTTAATTTCATATCTAAACAATTACCCAATGCCTATGCAAGAGGGTTTCCTTTTTAAACATTTACTCCTAATACAACTTTTTATTTTTATTTTTTTCAGGATTAGTTGGGAAGGGAAATTACATTTAAAAATGATATTAGGTCTAGATCACAGATCTCAGGAATATGGAGTGCAGGGACTTTCAGCTTCGTTTTTTGTTCTTTATTATGAGTGGAGTTATTGCTGTTTCTGTGTTGTGCTTGGGTTGATATTTTATTAATGTGTATAACTCTTTCTTGTTCCAAGCTCATTTTCCTCACTGACTCAAATAATACAAGCAATCAAAAGAGTTGACAGTGCGGGGAAAAACATTGCATATATTTGCATTTATACATACAGTATATACCTTGTGCTGAAAATGTATACACATATCATTTTCTCTAATGTATTCAATTCTGTTGCACGTAAGTCAAACATAGAAAAGAAGGCAGCAAAAAGTGAACTGCACTTTCCACAAACTTTGCATAAATGAATACTACATGCAAACATATGAAACTTTGCATTATATGTTATCTGAAAATACTGCTTCTTCCTCCATTTATTAGTTCCTTCTTTCCCTTCCCTGCCTCTTGAACTTATCATCCATTGGAAAAATCTATAGTTGCTCAAAACATATCAGACTACAAATATAGTGAGGAATCAGATTACATAGCCTATTATATTTTATACAAAACACAGAATGAAGAAGAGTGTGGAGCAGAGTGGGAAATGAGGCTAAGGGAGATACAAGAAGATTATGCTGAGCTTTCTAACAGGTCTTTTAACTCACTGAAGAGCAGTATTCACAGCTACACTGCTCAGTGCTGCTCTATAATTTCTTCAGTATTGCTTTAGTTTCTTGTACTTTGTACATATAGGGGTTGTGGGATCCCTTTTTGGCTTTTGTATCTTGATTATATAGCTTTCCATAGGTAAGTATAAAACAGTCAGGTATAGGTCTTGCTCTGCCCCCAACTATTTTGAGAATGGCTGTTATATGGCAAGGTGCAATACTAAACATAGGACCATCCTATTTGGATACCCCTTTATGATCAAAATAGTGTTATCCAAGTATCTTATGTTAATTACATGCACTATTACTATTAATTTACTTACTGTAGGGTATTTGCTCATTGCTTTTTAGTAGGGTTGAGCGACTTTTATTTTTATAGGATCGGGTCGGGTTTTATGAAACCCGACTTTCTCAAAAGTCGGGTCGAGTAAAATCGGCCGATCCGATAAAAAAGTCGGGGTCAGGGTCGGCCGAAACACGAAACTCAATGCAGTGCAATGGGATACTATGGTTCCCAGGGTCTGAAGGAGAGGAAACTCTCCTTCAGGCCCTGGGATCCATATTAATGTGTAAAATAAAGAATTAAAATAAAAAATATTGATATACTCACCTCTCCGACGCAGCCTGGACCTTACCGCTGGTAACCGGCAGCCTTCTTTGCTTAAAATGAGCACGTTCAGGGCCTTCCATGACGTCACGGCTTCTGATTGGTCGCGGCCGCCCATGTGACCGCCACGCGACCAATCACAAGCCGTGACGTAATTCTCAGGTCCTAAATTCCTAATTCTAGGAATTTAGGACCTGAGAATTACGTCACGGCTTGTGATTGGTCGCGTGGCGGTCACATGGGCGGCCTCGACCAATCAGAAGCCGTGACGTCATGGAAGGCCCTGAACGCGCTCATTTTAAGCAAAGAAGGCTGCCGGTTACCAGCGGCGATGTCCAGGGGCCTCTGGAGAGGTGAGTATATCAATATTTTTTATTTTAATTCTTTATTTTACACTTAAATGTGGATTCCGATACCGATTTCCGATATCGCAAACATATCGGAACTCGGTATCAGAATTCCGATACCAGATTCAGAAGATCGCCGACCTCATGGCCGACCCCACACAGGGGTCGGGTTTCATGAAACCCAATTTTGCCAAAAGTCGGCGACTTCTGAAAATGGCCAACCCGTTTCGCTCAACCCTACTTTTTAGTGATAGGCAGACCCGAACAGTAAAGTTCGCTGTCCATACCGAACACGTACTGTTCGGGCATGGACCCCGAACCCTGACTTATCCAAGAAGTCTGTGTTACTGTTTAGGTTCGGCACCCCAAACATCATTTTTTTCCCAAGCTGTCATCTGTATAACAGCATGAGAAACATCGGCGGCTCTGATCAGCGGTAAGATTTTTACTGCCAAGCAGAGCCCAGCAGCTGTGACTGGGATAAAAAGTTTACCTCTGGTTATAGAGGCATCAGCTGATTAGAGAGTACTACTCCCATCAGCCTGCACCTGCTGCCGCGAATAACAGGGGGTCCCCATGCTATTTTTTTATTATTTAAATAAATAATTACAAAAAATACTCCCACTTTTGACAACCAGCCAAGCTAAAGCAGACAGCTGGGGGCTGCTATTATCTGGCTAGTAAAGGGCCATGGATATAGCCCCCACCCCCAGCCTAAAAATAGAAGCCCGCAGCCACCCTGGAAAAGGCACATTTATTAGATGAGCCAATTCTGGTGCTTTGCCCAGCTCTTACCACTTGCCCTGTGGCGGTGGCAAGTGGGGTTAAAATATTTGGGGTAGATGTCACCTTTGTATTGTCAGATGACATCCAGCCCACAGGTTAGTAATTGAGAAATGTCTATAAGATTCCTATCCATTACTAATCCCTTAATCAAGTTGTAAATAAAAAAGTATCTATGGCCCCTTACCAGCCTGAGAGTACCAGCCCCAAGCTGGGGGGACCCAAAATGTTTTTTTTAATTACTTATTTAAATAATTTAGAAAAAAAACATGTGGAGATCCCTATTTTCTTGATAACCAGCCGTGATTCTGCTGACAGCTGAGGGTTGCAGCCCGCAGCTATCAGTTTTGCCATGCTAGTTATCAAAAATAGAACAGACCCCACGTATTTTTTTTTTAAAATTGTAGCGCAGGCCCTGGATGATGAATACTCCAGTGAGCTGCACCTGCCTTTGCTGTTATTAGAGGCAGCAGGGGTAGGCTGATAGAAGTAGTACTCCTTTCATTAGCCAACAGCTCCGTGACCAGAGGTAAACCATTTACAGCTGGTCACAGCTGCTGATGCACGCTGTCACCTGACAATAATCTTACCGCTGATCACAGGCAGTTTTCTGCTCTGTCATGCAGATGACAGCGTGGCAAACAACAGGTGTTTGGGCCCCCCATTCATCTGAATGGGATCCAGGTATGGGTACTGCTCTGCGATCTGAACTTTTTTTAAATGTTCGGTCGAACACACCAAACCCGAACATCCAAGGGTTCGCCCTTCACTATTGCTTTTACCTTAGATTTAAAAACTGGAGTAAAAAAGTTGCACAAATAAAGTGAACGCGTCTTAAAGCAAATCTGTCAATAGATTGTAGAATACAAATTGCGTACATTACTGCAAATATCTCTTAGACCTGATGATTCTGGTGCACTTGATTCCAAAAACCATATCCGAATGACTATATAATAATTGTAATAGTCAATATAAAGAAGGAGCTCATGTGTCCAAATATAGTCTGTCCCAAACCAGATAGCCTGACTGAAAGCTGTAGATTATGCAGAGAATTGTGAGATCTCAGCAGGAAGAAGGGACACCGAGGAGCCATCAATCAGGCTAGGTGGTTAGGGATTGAGATGACACTTTTGCAAAACCATTCTAATATGGATTATCAGAGTACGTACAGCACCCTCATTAGGCCTAAGAGAGCTATTTAAAGGGGTTGTGTAGAACTCTAACACTGATGGCACATCCTAAGGAAACAATACCCTGCACACCTGCCCATCAGCTGATTGCAGTGGCTGGAAGGTCTCAGTTGTAGAGCTGCTCAGCCAAGCTCCATCAACGGAATAATGGCTGCAGCTGATTACTGGACAGCTGATCTCCATTGCCGGGGTAGGTAAACTTTTGAGCACAACTGGATAAACTGTATAACTGTATATTTTTTACGATGCATATACGTGTTACAAGTAGTCAGTGCAGAGATAAAATAAAAATAACCTATGGGTTCATAATCATTTGATGAAGTCTCTGACAAGCTGTCTTTAGAAGTTGACATTTTAGGTTCTTTGAGACGCTGATCAAGAAAATGCACAAAATGGGTGAAATTATCATGTCTCCTTGTCATGTCTGCATCTGAAATGCTTGCAAGATGTTGCAAAGAAAATGAGGGATACATTTTCTTTTCAGTCACTCTGTCTAGTGAGATGTTCAAGCCCATAAATGAGCAGTATAGATGAAACCCAACTGAGATGCTGGTTATCACGTCACTGGCAGATGATACCTGTCAGCCTCAGTCTTTATCTAATATAAAAATATAGCACAACTGCTTGATAGTCAAGTAAATGTTTAATGGCTTGTGGGAAGATGGTAGATAAAAAGACAAGTTATCGCATTGTTGTACTGAGGAATTTGGGCCATACAATGAGTACCAAAATATAGACTGAAAGTGCAGAAGATACATGGAGAACCTAAACTATGGCTATGTTCACACACTGTGTATTTGCTGAATTTTTTTATGCAAATTAAAAGCTGCTTTATACAGTACCAGCAAAGGCTAAGGGATTTCAGAAATCTCATGCACACACTTGTTTTTTTTTCCTGATCGTACTGGAAAACTGCTGCGTTTTTTTAAAACTGCAGCTTTTCAATTCTTTCAGCGTTTTTGTGGCATTTTTTCACCCATAGAAAGCAATGAGTAAATGCAAAAATGCAACAAAAATGCATCAAAAACGCTGATCTCAGTTTTTGCAGCATTCTTGGAGATAAAAATGCAAATGCAGCAGGATGTACGTAAGACCTATTTATTTTTGTGATTTTCTGAAGTTTAAGCCATAATATATTTGTATCTTCACTTGAGGATTGACATTAGTATTAGTATTGTTTATTTAAATTAGTGATTTGGGTGAAAGTAAATAATGTCCTACCATCTCATTGCCCTATCAACTCAATGCCCAACCAACTCAATGCCCTACCAACTAAATGTCCTATGATCTTAATGCCCTATCAACTCAATGCCCTACATACTAAATGCCCTACATACTAAATGCCCTACCAGCTCAATGCCTTAACAACTCAATGTCCAACCAACTCAATGCCCAACTAACTCAATGCCCTACCAACTAAATGTCCTATGAACTCAATGCCCTATCAACTCAATGCCCAACCAACTCAATGCCCTATCAATTCAATGCCCTACATACTAAATGCCCTACCAACTCAATGTCTTAACAACTCAATGTCCAACCAACTCAATGCCCTACCAACTAAATGTCCTATGAACTCAATACCCAAGCATCTCAATGCACTACTAACTAAATGCCTTAAGAACTCAATGCCCAACCAACTCAATGCACTAACCACTGAATGCTCTAATAACTCAATGCCCTATCAAATCAATGCCATATCAACTAAATGCCCTACCAACTAAATGCCTTACCAACTCAGTGCATTAAAAACGCAATTGCCAACCAACTCAGTGCACTAGCAACTGAATGCCCTAATAACTCAATGCCCTACTAACTCAATGCCATATCAACTAAATGCCCTACCAACTCAATGCCCTACTAAATAAATGCCCTACCATCTCAATGCCCTGTAAACTCAATGCTCTACCAACTAATGTCCTACCAACTCAATGCCCAAGCAACTCAATGCCCTGTAAACTCAATGCTCTACCAACTAAATGTCCTATCAACTCAATGCACTACCAACTCAATGCCCTACCAACTCAATGCTCTACCAACTAAATGTCCTACCAACTCAATGCCCTACCAATGTGTTAAGTAATCAATGCCTGACCAAATTCAATTTCCCCTCTGTTTTTCCATTTGCAATTGTATATTTTTTCATGAACCCCGAACATCCACGGGTCCGCTCATCCCTACTCCTGTGCATACCAAAATCATATTTTCGGTCTGTCCAGGAGTTGTATATATAAGCAGGGTGTGACTATAACTAAAATATAACTTTTAATAAATAGGTTTAAAAATGGTATATTATACCCATATAAACACACAATAACGGACTCACAAAAAATCACATTGATTGAAATGTAAAACTACAATAATCCCCGAGATTATGCACCTCTATTATGCTTCAGCAATCTCTTAAGGGAAACAGGGATTCTCATAAACCTTATGAGATTGCCTCATACCCCCGTTTTGAGTGCCCACCACGTTCTCGGAGGGACTACCTTTAAATTTCCCCTGATGAGTTAGGATAACGAAACGCGTAGGGAAATGGTTTCTTTATTCTGGGGCTAAGCAAAAATCCTTTTGGCAGCGTGGGTGGATGATTGTGTGGCCGGAATGTGCCCCCCCTCCCGGATGCAGCGCCAATAGTGAGCGGTCTTTCCCATTTCTAAGAAAGAGAACTTCGAGGTGAGATCGTTCCATTTGCATATATTTGTCACCACTATTGTGTCTCCTTCCCACAAAAAGGTATTGGGAATATAAAACATGCGATGGTTGATGGTTGTTGTAAGGTGATTCTCACGTTTATGAGAATCCCTGTTTTCCCCTAAGAGATTGCTGAAGCATAATAGAGGTGCATAATCTCGGGGATTATTGTAGTTTTACATTTCAATCAATGTGATTTTTTGTGAGTCCGTTATTGTGTGTTTATATTGGTATAATATGCCATTTTTAAACCTATTTATTAAAAGTTATATTTTAGTTATAGTCACACCCTGCTTATATATACAACCTTTTGGACTGGTGGATTCACCTTCTGTCCAGGAGTTGGAAAACATTTTTTTTTAGGTTAATAGTTTTAGTTCCTTGAATATTACATGCTGTAGAAAATGTCCTGAAGATTGTGGTGTGGCAACACATCGGCTATACTTATTTAGGGAGCATGTGCTCAACATAGTACAAAAAAGTAAATGAGAGCTCAAGAAACCTGAAAAAAATGACAAATGAGAGAATATTTCTGAATTGTTTTTGTACAATACTTATTGAATTATACTGTATTGCATTATGTTGTATTTTATAAGTTAACAATCAAGACATTTTCTACAAACGTCCTATTAGATGTGTCATCCATTTTCCATTAGTGTACTTCTTTGGGGCAGATTTATGGGTCTTTGTAATGATAACAACTCTCTTGTTTTATTATCTTGTCCTTAGACCAGGAAAAAATCTCTTTGAAATGAATTTCTGGGTTTCTAGCGCCAGAATACTTTGTAAGGTCAAAGTTATTTTCCTTAATTTAGATGAGATTGGGTTGCTTCAATTTGTTTTAATATTGCAAAATCATATTGCAAGAAAATTGCTTCTTATTAGATGCACAATATGTGAAAAAAAAATGTTAGGCGATTCCAGCTCAAAAAGCGTCACTTTTCTTTCCTCTCACATATTTAGCTAAATTCGGAATTAACCCTGTGATTAAGTTTTACTCTTCTGCCAAACATATAACCTTGATGAACCTTGTAATGAAGAAGTTACAAGATGCATATTCTATTGGATATAATTTCTGCACTTAGCACCGTGTTCTAGAATTAAGGTAAGGAAAAAATGTTGACAGTGCCAGCCGCAGCAATGTTGGAATCACAGCTATGAGTAATACTAACTTAACCCCTTAGATGTTATTGACCGCAGCAGCTAAGGGGTTTAACAAAGTGAAGACATTCCTTTTGCCCTATTTTTCCATTCCCCTCTCAAAGAATTTATGAAAATTTATATGGATGGCCTTGCTAGAAATTTCTACAGCTAGAATATCTATTTAACCATAAAGTCTTAGTTTTAATACATTGCTCTAGCAAACAAGTCCGAATGCAAATATATTTTTGCACTACAGTAATATTGGGACATTAGTAGAAAATCTGGTTTCCACTATTAGAATATGAAAAATAAACCCTATTGTTTTGGGAGGGATTGGATGTTAACCCCTTCAAGACGCAGCCCTTTTTCATTTTTGCGTTTCTGTTTTTCTCTCCCCTTTTTCCCAGAGCCATAACTCTTTTATTTTTCCATCAATATGGCCATGTGAGAACTTGTTTTTTGTGGACCGAGTTGTACTTTTGAACAACACTATTGGTTTTAATATATTGTGTACTAAAAAAACAGGAAAAAAATTTAAAGTGCAAAAAAAGTGCAATTCCACAACTATTTTTTTGATTTTTTTTACCATGATTACCAACTGCTAAATCTGCCATTATGATTCTCCAGGTCATTACGAGTTCATAGACACCAAACTTGTCTAGGTTCTTTTTTATATAAGTGGTGAAAATATCCAAAGTTTGTTAAAAAGAAAAAAAAATGGCGCCATTTTCCAATTCCCGAAGCGTCTCCATTTGTTGTGATATGGGGTTGGGTGAGGGCTTATTTTTTGTGCACTGAGCTGACATTTTTAGTGATACCATTTTGTGCAGATACGATCTTTTGTTCAAAACAGCTGACGTGCTGGGAAAGATGTGGGCTCATGTCGTGAAAGGGTTAATATTGTTAGGGTTTGGCAGAATGCACCAAATATATATTTAAAGAGTAATAGGTGTGTTCGCAACCCGGGGTCCACCGTGCAGGAGTAAAACCTGCTGCTAGTAACTGATGGTTCTATATGGCAGTATAAGTGAACTCTGTTACTTCAAAGAGTCACTTAAGAAAAGAGACTGCTGTGCCCTGTTAACCTCACAGAGGAACACAGCTACCAAATAGAGCGAACAGTGGTCATGCAGTCAGAATAGCACACGCAAAACTCCTCACCGGAGGTGCCGGTATTCTAGGAGCTTATTTCAGTCGGGCCCTGAATCCACTCACACAAAACTCCTCACCAGAGGTGCCGGTATTCTAGGCGCTTATTTCAGCCAAACCCTGAAACCACATACACATGACCACACTGGCGCTGAACACGTAACTTAGTTGATACTAGCGCATGGCCGTGCAGCCATGCAAACCTTTAATAGCTGCAGCAACTACAGGACCTTCCTACAGGACCAATGGGAGCTGCTACAGTACCTAAGCCACTTCAGGACCTTCCTAGAGGACCAATGGGAGCTGCTGTAGTACCTAAGCATGTGAACACTGACCTCCAATGAAAGGACTTACCCTGTGCATGCTCAGAAGGGGAAAAGCAGGACTTAGTCCCAGAGACATCTGCTCGCCGCTGACCAGTACTGGCTACAATGGCTGAGCCTGGAAAGGCAGCAGTAACCCTCAGCACCGTATCAGGCTGAGCCAGTCGCTGGGCCTGACGTCTCCACTGAGCAGGCTCCACTGCACATGGAAAAGAATGGGAGACAGCAGCGGAGATGGTTCGAGATTCCCCCTGTGCAGAGGTGGGAACTCAACACCTAACAAAGACCCTCATATTTAGGAAAGCAATACGGGATTACATAGATACTATAGTCTTCAGTAGTGTTGAGCGATACCGTCCGATACTTGAAAGTATCGGTATCGGATAGTATCAGCCGATACCCGAAAAGTATCGGATATCGCCGATACCGATACCCGATACCAATACAAGTCAATGGGACACCAAGTATCGGAAGGTATCCTGATGGTTCCCAGGGTCTGAAGGAGAGGAAACTCTCCTTCCGGCCCTGGGATCCATATTACTGTGTTAAATAAAGAATTAAAATAAAAAGTATTGATATACTCACCTCTCCGGAGGCCCCTGGACATCACCGCTGGTAACCGGCAGCCTTCTTTGCTTAAAATGAGCGCGTTTAGGGCCTTCCATGATGTCACGGCTTCTGATTGGTTGCGTGCCGCTCATGTGACCGCCACGCGACCAATCACAAGCCGTGACGTCATTCTCAGGTCCTAAATTCCGAATGCTAGGAATTTAGGACCTGAGAATTACGTCACCGCTTGTGATTGGTCGCGTGGCGGTCACATGAGCTGCACGCGACCAATCAGAAGCCGTGACGTCATGGAAGGTGCTGAACGCGCTCA
Organism: Ranitomeya variabilis; assembly: GCF_051348905.1. Lineage (NCBI taxonomy): Eukaryota > Metazoa > Chordata > Amphibia > Anura > Dendrobatidae > Ranitomeya > Ranitomeya variabilis. Next base: position 277,321,337 of record NC_135235.1, on the reverse strand, counting down.
TTTTAAGCAAAGCAAGCTGCCGGTTACCAGCAGTGATGTCCAGGGGCCTCCGGAGAGGTGAGTATATCAATATTTTTTATTTTAATTCTTTATTTTTTACATGGATATGGATCCCAGGGCCTGAAGGAGAGTTTCCTCTCCTTCAGACCCTGGGAACCATACACTGGGAACTTCCGATTCCGATTCCCGATACCACAAAAGTATCGGATATCGGTATCGGAATTCCGATACCGCAAGTATCGGCCGATACCCGATACTTGCGGTATCGGATTGCTCAACACTAGTCTTCAGTAATTCTTCAGTAAGTCATGTTTAGTAGGAAGTTTTGAGTTTGGAAGAAATTTAAAAAATATGGATACTTTGAAAGAATTTCCAAATTTCACACCTTTTAACGATTTAAATTTCTGTAAGTGAAGATAACAATTTTGTTTGTTGCCATGAGTATAGATAAGTGAATCTATCGTTTTCTGCTTTAAAAGGATTTGGCTTAAAATATTAGTCTTCCTTAAACTTCTGAACAAAATCTGTGATCAATAGTGTAAACAGTAAGACAAATGCAGAGAACAGACTGCAAAAATGATAGCTTTGATTACAAGGGAATGCAGGACTCTAATATATATATATATATATATATATATATATATATATATATATATATATATACAGTCATGGCCAAAATTGTTGGAGCCCTTAAAATTGTTCCAGAAACTGAAATATTTGTCACAGAAAATTACTGCAATTACACATGTTTTGATATATATATGAAGCAACATAAGCAACTGAGAAAAAAAGGCAAATTGGACATAATTGCATACAAAACCCCCAAAACCTAATATTTGGTTGCACGTCCTTTGGAATAAATGACTGCAATCAATCGCTTCCGATAACCATCAACAAGCTTCTTACACTTCTCAACTGGAATTTTGGACTACTCTTATTTTGCAAACTGCCCCAGGTCTCTCATATTGATGGAGCCTTCTCCCAACAGTAATTTTAAGATCTCTCCACAGGTGATCAATGGGATTTAGATCCAGACTCATTGCTGGTCTCATTAGAACTCTCCAGCGCTTTGTTTCCATCCATTTCTTGGTGCTTCTTGAAGTATGTTTGGGGTCATTGTCCTGCTGGAAGACCCATGACTGAGGATGCAAATCTAGCTTTCTGTCACTGGGCAATACAGTACGATCAAAAATCCTTTGGTAATCTTCAGATTTCACTATGCCATGCACAGTCAAGGCACCAGTGCCAGAGGCAGTGAAACAACTCCAAAGCATCTTTGAACCTCTACCATATTTGACTGTAGGTACTGTGTTCTTTTATTTGTAGGCCTTATTCCATTTTTGGTAAAAAGTAGAATGATGTGCTTCACCAAAAAGCTCTCTAATGATCTCATCTGCCCACAAGACTTTTTTCCTAGAAGGATGTTGGCTTACTCACGTACATTTTGGCATACTACAGTTCAATTATGCTGACCCATTTTTGTGCTTTTTATGAAATTATGTCCAGTTTGCCTTTTTTTCTCATTTTTTTATGTTTTTCCTATTCACACTAAGGAAATACACTTATATAACAAAACAAGTGTAATTGCAATCATTTTCTGGGATGAATACTTATTTTTTTGAACAATTTCAAGGATGCCAATAAATGAAGTGACAGATAGACAATTTATTCTTATACACAACTTCAAATATTTGACCTGTATCTGACTAATGCTCTTAGCCACTTCAGGGACGCATTAAAAGAAGAGCAAAAGAGAACTTTTCTTAGGGGGTCTCTGCCACCCAATGTCCTGTGAAGTTTTCTAAATATTGGGAAATTTAGCATAGTATTATATAAAAGGCAGGTTACTGCTATTTTCTAAATGAAACAATCCTTAAACTTGTGATCATTTACTTGAGCAAAAAAAAAATAATAGACACATTATTAACAAAGAATTTTGGACCCTCAATTTGTGAATCCATTGCCATGCACCATACAGAGATTTCTGTATCATGAAGTCACTGTTGGTGCTCCTTGTGTGAATTTTTCTTGTTCCAATATCTATTGCTCAGTAATTAGTATAATATAATCAATTTCCTGAAGCTTCTCAAAATCCTCACCTGGATGTTGCACTGATGATGCACATGCACATGAGTGTATATTTTTTAGGTATTGGACATGGATATTGTGTTGCACCACATCCACACAAAACCACATACACTGCTTTTTTATGAAAAGATAAAATCTGGAAACTGACCAGAAGAACAGTTATATTTCCTGTAAATGATCCCATGCGTGCACATTGTCCTCTACTATCATATGGCATGTTGGACAAAATACCAAACAAAACTATTGACCTCTGCAGAAGCTCCTATACTGGCATTAGGCAATGCCCACCATCAGGAACAATAGTGTTTTGGACGCTTTTCTCCTTTTCTCTCTCTCCTGTAGAGTGTAAGCTCTTATGATCTGTAGGGTCCTCTCTCTCCTGTAGAGTGTAAGCTGTTATGATCTGTGGGGTCCTCTCTCTCCTTTAGAGTGTAAGCTCTTATGATCTGTGGGGTCCTCTCTGTCCTGTAGACTGTAAGCTCTTATGGTCAGCGGAGTCCTCTCTCTCCTGTAGAATGTAAGCTCTTATGGTCAGCGTAATCCTCTCACTCCTGTAGAATGTAAGCTCTTATGGTCAGCAGAGTCCTCTCTCTCCTGTAGAGTGTAAGCTCTTAAGGTCAGTGGAGTCCTCTCTCTCCTGTAGAGTGTATGCACTTATGGTCAGCGGGGTCCTCTCTCTCTCGTAGAGTGTAAGCTCTTATGGTCAGTGGGGTCCTCTCTCTCTCCTGTAGAGTGTAAGCTCTTATGATCTGTAGGGTCTTCTCACTCCTGTAGAGTGTAAGCTGTTATGATCTGTGGGGTCCTCTCTCTCCTGTAGAGTGTAAGCTCTTATGATCTCTGGGGTCTTCAATGTCCTGTATAATGTAAGCTCTTATGGTCAGCGGTGTCCTCTCACTCCTGTAGAATGTAAGCTCTCATGGTCAGCAGAGTCCTCTCTCTCCTGTAGAGTGTAAGCTCTTATGGTCAGTGGGATCCTGTTATGATCCTAAGTGGTTGAGGATCACAAATTACTCCAGCTAAGTAACAAACATAGGACAAGCTCTAGGGAGGTGGCAAACTGGACTGACCGCAAATCTGAACCTATCCAAACACACTAGAAGTAGCCGGTGAACGTGCCTAAAAATCCTAGACGTCTCGAGCCAGCCTGAGGAACTAACTACCCCTAGAGAGAAAGAAAGACCTCTCTTGCCTCCAGAGAAATAATCCCCAAAGATATAGAAGCCCCCAACAAATAATAACGGTGAGGTAAGAGGAAGGCACATACACAGGGGTGAAAGCAGATTCAGCAAATGAGGCCCACTAATACTAGATAGCAGAAAATAGAAAAGGGAATCTATGCGGTCAGTAAAAAACCCTTACAAAATATCCACTCTGAGATTTCAAGAACCCCCACACCAACTAACGGTGTGGGGGGAGAAACTCAGTCCCCTAGAGCAACCAGCAAGCGAGGAAATCACATTTTAGCAAGCTGGACTAAAAACATAATGAACGCTGATAATCAAAAAATGATCAAACAAAAACTTAGCTTGTCTTGGAGAGACTGGGAGCAAGGTAGACACAAGGAATCTGAAGAGCACTAAATACATTGATAGCAGGCAAGGAACTGAGTATCTAGGTGAGCTAAATAGGAAACCAACCAAGGATAATGAACCAGCTGATGCTGCCAACCTGCAGAAAGACAACACTACACAGTACCGCTTGTGACCACTAGAGGGAGCCCAAAAATAGAGTTCACAACAGTACCCCCCCTTGAGGAGGGGTCACCGAACCCTCATCAAGACCCCCAGGGCAATCAGGATGAGCCGTGTGGAAGGCACGAACCAAATCGGCCGCATGAACATCAGAGGCAACAACCCAGGAATTATCCTCCTGACCATAGCCCTTCCACTTAACCAAATACTGAAGCCTCCGTCTAGAGATACGAGAATCCAAAATCTTCTCCACCACGTACTCCAATTCGCCCTCGACCAGCACCGGAGCAGGAGGCTCAACAGAAAGAACCACAGGTACCACATACCTCCGCAACAAAGACCTATGGAACACATTATGAATGGCAAACGATGCTGGGAGATCCAAACGAAAAGACACCGGGTTAAGGATTTCCAAGATCTTATAAGGACCGATGAAGCGAGGCTTGAATTTAGGAGAGGAGACCTTCATAGGAACATACCGAGAAGACAGCCACACCAAATCCCCAACACGAAGTCGGGGACCCACACCGCGGCGACGGTTGGCAAAGCGCCGTACCTTCTCCTGTGACAACCTCAAATTGTCCACCACATGGTTCCAAATCTGCTGCAACCTATCCACCACAGAATCCACCCCAGGACAGTCAGAAGGCTCAACCTGACCCGAGGAAAAACGAGGATGGAAACCAGAATTGCAGAAAAAAGGCGAAACCAAAGTAGCAGAACTAGCCCGATTATTAAGTGCAAACTCGGCCAATGGCAAAAAAGTCACCCAATCATCCTGATCAGCAGAAACAAAACATCTCAAATAAGTTTCCAACGTCTGATTAGTTCGCTCGGTTTGGCCATTAGTCTGAGGATGGAAGGCCGACGAAAAAGACAAATCAATACCCATCTTAGCACAAAAAGTCCGCCAAAACCTGGACACAAACTGGGATCCTCTATCAGACACAATATTTTCAGGAATGCCGTGCAAGCGAACCACATTCTGAAAAAATAGAGGAACCAAATCGGAGGAAGAAGGCAACTTAGGCAAGGGCACCAAATGGACCATCTTGGAAAAACGATCACACACCACCCAGATGACAGACATCTTCTGAGATACTGGAAGATCCGATATAAAATCCATGGAAATGTGCGTCCAAGGCCTTTTCGGAACAGGCAAAGGCAAAAGCAAACCGCTGGCACGAGAACAGCAAGGCTTAGCCCGAGCACAAATCCCACAAGACTGCACAAAGGAACGCACATCCCGCGACAAGGAAGGCCACCAGAAGGACCTAGCCACCAAATCTCTGGTACCAAAAATCCCAGGATGACCCGCCAACACCGAAGAATGAACCTCGGAAATAACTCTGCTAGTCCATCTATCCGGGACAAACAGTCTCTCTGGTGGACAACGGTCAGGTCTATCCGCTTGAAATTTCTGCAGCACTCGTCGCAAATCTGGGGAAATGGCAGACAAAATCACTCCCTCTCTGAGAATACCAGCTGGCTCAGAAACTCCCGGAGAGTCAGGCACAAAACTCCTAGAAAGTGCATCAGCTTTCACGTTCTTCGAACCAGGCAGATATGAGACCACGAAGTTGAAACGGGAGAAAAACAACGACCAACGAGCCTGTCTAGGATTCAGGCACTTGGCAGATTCAAGGTAAATCAGATTTTTGTGATCAGTCAAGACCACCACACGATGTTTAGCTCCTTCGAGCCAATGTCGCCACTCCTCAAATGCCCACTTCATAGCCAACAACTCCCGATTACCAACATCATAATTCCGCTCGGCAGGCGAAAATTTTCTTGAAAAGAAAGCACATGGCTTCATCACAGAGCCATCAGAGCTTCTCTGCGACAAAACAGCCCCTGCTCCAATCTCAGAAGCATCAACCTCGACCTGGAAGGGGAGAGAGACATCTGGCTGACATAAGACTGGAGCTGAAGAAAACCGGTGCTTCAGCTCCCGAAAGGCCTCCACGGCCGCGGGAGACCAATTAGTCACATCAGAACCCTTCTTGGTCAAATCCGTCAAAGGTTTAACCACGCTAGAAAAATTAGCGATGAAACGACGGTAAAAATTAGCAAAACCCAAGAACTTCTGAAGACTCTTAACAGACGTGGGCTGAGTCCAGTCATGAATAGCCTGGACCTTGACTGGGTCCATCTCCACAGTAGAAGGAGAAAAAATAAAACCCAAAAAGGAGACCTTCTGTACTCCGAAGAGGCATTTTGAGCCCTTCACAAATAAAGCATTAGCACGCAGGACCTGAAACACCATCCTGACCTGCTTCACATGGGACTCCCAATCATCAGAAAAGACCAAAATGTCATCCAGATAAACAATCATAAATTTATCCAGATATTCTCGGAAGATGTCATGCATGAAGGACTGAAACACAGAAGGAGCATTAGAGAGTCCAAAAGGCATCACCAAGTACTCAAAATGGCCTTCGGGCGTATTAAATGCTGTTTTCCATTCATCTCCCTGCTTAATGCGCACAAGGTTATACGCACCACAGAGATCTATCTTGGTGAACCAACTGGCACCCTTAATCCGAGCAAACAAATCAGACAATAGTGGCAAAGGATACTGAAATTTGACTGTGATTTTATTCAGAAGACGATAATCTATACAAGGTCTCAAAGAACCGTCCTTCTTGGCCACAAAAAAAAAAATCCTGCACCAAGAGGGGAAGAGGATGGGCGAATATGTCCCTTCTCCAAAGACTCCTTTATATAACTCCACATTGCGGCATGCTCTGGTATAGACAAATTAAAAAGTCGTCCCTTAGGGAATTTACTACCAGGAATTAAATTTATAGCACAGTCACAATCCCTATGAGGGGGCAGGGCACTGGACCTGGGCTCATCAAATACATCCTGGTAGTCAGACAAAAACTCAGGGACCTCAGAAGGAGTGGAAGAAGCAATAGACACCAACGGAGTATCGCCATGAATTCCCTGACAACCCCAACTTGACACAGACATAGCTTTCCAATCTAAAACTGGATTATGAGCTTGCAGCCATGGCAGACCCAAAACGACAACATCATGCAAATTATGCAGAACAAGAAAGCGAATCACCTCCTGATGTACGGGAGTCATGCACATGGTCATTTGCGTCCAATACTGAGGCTTATTCTCAGCCAATTGCGTAGCATCAATTCCCCTCAGAGGAATAGGAAATTCCAAAGGCTCCAGGACAAAACCACAGCGCCTGGCAAACGACAAATCCATCAGATTCAGGGCAGCACCCAAATCCACAAAAGCCATAACCGGGTAGGATGACAAAGAACAAATCAAAGTAACAGACAAAATAAATTTAGGCTGTATAGTACCAATGGTGACAGGTTTAGCGATTTTTTTTAAGCGTTTAGAGCATGCTGAGATAACATGAGTAGAATCACCACAGTAAAAGCACAACCCATTTTGACATCTATGACTTTGTCGCTCAATTCTGGTCAGAGTTCGGTCACATTGCATAGACTCAGGTCTCTGTTCAGAAAATACTGCCAAAGGATGAGCAGATTTGAGCTCCCGCAAACGCCGATCAACCTGAATGGCTAAAGCCATAGAATCACTCAGACTTGTAGGGGTGGGAAACCCCACCATAACATTTTTAACGGCCTCAGAAAGACCTTCTCTGAAATTTGCAGCCAGGGCACACTCATTCCATTGAGTAAGCACCGACCATTTCCGAAATTTTTGACAATACACCTCTGCTTCATCCTGACCTTGAGAGATAGCCAACAACGCTTTTTCTGCCTGATTCTCAAGATTAGGCTCCTCATAAAGCAGTCCAAGAGCCAGAAAAAATGCATCTACATTAAGCAATGCAGGATCTCCTGGCGCCAGAGAGAAAGCCCAATCTTGAGGGTCGCCACGCAACAAGGAGATAACAATTTTAACTTGCTGAGCGGAATCACCAGAGGAACGAGGTCTCAGAGATAGAAATAACTTACAATTATTCTTAACATTTAGAAACCTAGATCTATCTCCAGAAAACAACTCAGGAATGGGTATCTTTGGTTCTGACATAGGGCTATGAATAACAAAATCCTGAATACTTTGCACCCGTGCAGTAACATGATCCACACTAGAAGTCAGAGTCTGAACATTCATGTCTGCAGCTGAGCTCAAAACCACCCAGAGTTCAAGGGGATGAAAGAAGCTAAACAGACTGCAGCAAAGGAAAAGCGGGAGGAAAAAAAAAATGTACTCAGGTCTTCTTTTTATCCCACTTCTGCGATGCATTAAACACTTTTTGGCCTGCTATACTGTTATGATCCTTAGTGGTTGAGGATCACAAATTACTCCAGCTAAGTAACAAACATAGGACAAGCTCTAGGGAGGTGGCAAACTGGACTGACCGCAAATCTGAACCTGTTGTGAATTTGCTTTTTGCTCCCTCTAGTGGTTACTAGTTTTTTGACTCTGGTTTTTCTGTCTTTCCTTTTATCCGCACCTGGGTCGTTAGTTAGGGGTGTTGCTATATAAGCTCCCTGGACCTTCAGTTCAATGCCTGGCAACGTAGTTATCAGAGCTAGTCTGCTGTGCTCTTGTCTACTATCCTGGTTCCAGTTATATCAGCTAAGTCTGCCTTTTGCTTTTTGCTATTTGTTTTGGTTTTGTATTTTTGTCCAGCTTGTTCCAAATCTATATCCTGACCTTTGCTGGAAGCTCTAGGGGGCTGGTGTTCTCCCCCCGGACCGTTAGACGGTTCGGGGGTTCTTGAATTTCCAGTGTGGATTTTGATAGGGTTTTTGTTGACCATATAAGTTACCTTTCTTTATTCTGCTATCAGTAAGCGGGCCTCTCTGTGCTAAACCTGGTTCATTTCTGTGTTTGTCATTTCCTCTTACCTCACCGTCATTATTTGTGGGGGGCTTCTATCCAGCTTTGGGGTCCCCTTCTCTGGAGGCAAGAAAGGTCTTTGTTTTCCTCTACTAGGGGTAGCTAGATTCTCCGGCTGGCGCGTGTCATCTAGAATCAACGTAGGAATGATCCCCGGCTACTTCTAGTGTTGGCGTTAGGAGTAGATATATGGTCAACCCAGTTACCACTGCCCTATGAGCTGGATTTTTGTATTCTGCAGACTTCCACGTTCCTCTGAGACCCTCGCCATTGGGGTCATAACAGTTTGCCAGGCCAGTATTAAATGTTTAATGCATTGCAGAAGAGGGATTATAAGAAAGAAGATTCTGAATTTTTTTTTTTTTTCTCCTTCCCCTTTACCTCAGAGTGGCTATGCTTGCTGCAGACATGAATGTCCAGACCTTGATTACAAGTGTGGACCAGCTGGCTACTCGTGTGCAGGGCATACAAGACTATGTTATCAGAAATCCTAGGTCAGAACCTAAAATACCGATTCCTGAACTGTTTTCCGGAGACAGGTTTAAGTTTAGGAATTTCGTGAATAATTGTAAATTGTTTTTGTCCCTGAGACCCTGTTCATCAGGAGATTCTGCTCAGCAAGTAAAGATTGTTATTTCGTTCTTACGGGGCGACCCTCAGGATTGGGCTTTTTCGCTGGCGCCAGGAGATCCGGCATTGGCTGATCTTGATGCGTTTTTTCTGGCGCTCGGTTTACTTTATGAGGAACCCAATCTTGAGATTCAGGCAGAAAAGGCCTTGCTGTCTATGTCTCAGGGGCAGGACGAGGCTGAAGTGTATTGCCAAAAATTTCGGAAATGGTCCGTGCTGACACATTGGAACGAGTGTGCACTGGCCGCTAATTTTAGAAATGGCCTTTCTGAAGCCATTAAGAATGTTATGGTGGGTTTTCCCATTCCCACAGGTCTGAATGATACTATGGCACTGGCTATTCAAATTGACCGGCGGTTGCGGGAGCGCAAAACCGCAAATTCCCTCATGGTGTTGTCTGAACAGACACCTAATTCGGTGCAATGTGATAGAAAAACCGCAAATTCCCTCATGGTGTTGTCTGAACAGACACCTGATTTAATGCAATGTGATAGAATCCTGACTAGAAATGAGCGGAAAATTCATAGACGCCGGCATGGCTTGTGCTACTATTGTGGTGATTCTACACATGTTATCTCAGCATGCTCTAAACGTATAGCTAAGGTTGTTAGTCCTGTCACCGTTGGTAATTTGCAACCTAAATTTATTCTGTCTGTAACTTTAATTTGCTCACTGTCATCTTATCCTGTCATGGCGTTTGTAGATTCAGGTGCTGCCCTGAGTCTCATGGATCTCTCATTTGCTAAGCGCTGTGGATTTACTCTTGAACCATTAGAAAATCCTATTCCTCTTAGGGGTATTGATGCTACACCATTGGCAGCAAATAAACCGCAGTATTGGACTCAGGTTACCATGTGCATGACTCCTGAACACCGCGAGGTGATACGTTTCCTGGTTTTACATAAAATGCATGATTTGGTCGTTTTAGGGCTGCCATGGTTACAGACCCATAATCCAGTCCTGGACTGGAAGGCTATGTCAGTCTCAAGTTGGGGCTGTCGTGGTATTCATGAGGATTCCCTGCCTGTGTCTATTGCTTCTTCTACGCCTTCGGAAGTTCCGGAGTATTTGTCTGATTATCAGGATGTCTTCAGTGAGTCTGAGTCCAGTGCACTGCCTCCTCATAGGGACTGTGACTGTGCTATAGATTTGATCCCAGGCAGTAAATTTCCTAAGGGAAGACTGTTTAATCTGTCGGTACCTGAACATACCGCTATGCGTTCATATATCAAGGAGTCTCTGGAAAAAGGACATATTCGTCCGTCTTCTTCCCCTCTTGGTGCGGGATTCTTTTTTGTGGCAAAAAAGGACGGATCTTTGAGACCTTGTATTGATTATCGGCTTTTAAATAAGATCACTGTCAAATTTCAGTATCCTTTACCGCTGTTGTCTGACTTGTTTGCCCGGATTAAGGGTGCCAAGTGGTTCACCAAGATAGATCTTCGTGGTGCGTACAACCTTGTGCGCATTAAGCAAGGTGATGAATGGAAAACCGCATTCAATACGCCCGAAGGTCATTTTGAGTACTTGGTGATGCCTTTTGGGCTCTCCAATGCGCCTTCAGTTTTTCAGTCCTTTATGCATGACATTTTCCGGAAGTATCTGGATAAATTTTTGATTGTTTATCTGGATGATATTTTGGTTTTTTCTGATAATTGGGATTCGCATGTGGAGCAGGTCAGGTTGGTCTTTAAAATTTTGCGTGAAAATTCTTTGTTTGTCAAGGGCTCAAAGTGTCTCTTTGGTGTACAGAAGGTTCCCTTTTTGGGGTTCATTTTTTCCCCTTCTGCTGTGGAGATGGACCCAGTCAAGGTCCGAGCTATTCTTGATTGGACTCAGCCCTCGTCAGTTAAGAGTCTTCAGAAGTTCTTGGGCTTCGCTAACTTCTACCGTCGTTTTATCGCTAATTTTTCTAGCATTGTGAAACCTTTGACGGATATGACCAAGAAGGGCTCCGATGTAGCTAACTGGGCTCCTGCTGCCGTGGAGGCTTTCCAGGAGTTGAAACGCCGGTTTACTTCGGCGCCTGTTTTGTGCCAGCCTGACGTCTCACTTCCCTTTCAGGTTGAGGTGGATGCTTCGGAGATTGGGGCAGGGGCCGTTTTGTCGCAGAGAGGCCCTGGTTGCTCTGTTATGAAACCTTGTGCCTTTTTCTCTAGGAAGTTTTCGCCTGCCGAGCGAAATTATGATGTGGGCAATCGGGAGTTGTTGGCCATGAAATGGGCATTTGAGGAGTGGCGTCATTGGCTCGAGGGTGCTAAGCATCGTGTGGTGGTCTTGACTGATCACAAAAATCTGATGTATCTCGAGTCTGCTAAACGCCTTAATCCGAGACAGGCCCGCTGGTCATTGTTTTTCTCCCGCTTTGATTTTGTTGTCTCGTATTTACCAGGTTCAAAGAATGTGAAGGCCGATGCTCTTTCTAGGAGCTTTGTGCCTGATGCTCCTGGAGTCGCTGATCCTGTTGGTATTCTTAAAGATGGAGTTATCTTGTCAGCTATTTCTCCGGATCTGCGACGTGTGTTGCAGAGATTTCAGGCTGATAGGCCTGAGTCTTGTCCACCTGACAGACTGTTTGTTCCGGATAAGTGGACCAGCAGAGTCATTTCCGAGGTTCATTCCTCGGTGTTGGCAGGTCACCCGGGAATTTTTGGCACCAGAGATCTGGTGGCCAGGTCCTTTTGGTGGCCTTCCTTGTCAAGAGATGTGCGGTCATTTGTGCAGTCCTGTGGGACTTGTGCTCGAGCTAAGCCTTGCTGTTCTCGTGCCAGCGGTTTGCTCTTGCCCTTGCCTGTCCCGAAGAGACCTTGGACACATATCTCCATGGATTTCATTTCTGATCTTCCGCTATCTCAGGGCATGTCCGTTATCTGGGTGATATGTGATCGCTTCTCCAAGATGGTCCATTTGGTTCCTTTGCCTAAGCTGCCTTCCTCTTCCGATCTGGTTCCTGTGTTTTTCCAGAACGTGGTTCGTTTGCACGGCATCCCTGAGAATATTGTGTCAGACAGAGGATCCCAGTTCGTTTCCAGGTTCTGGCGATCCTTTTGTAGTAGGATGGGCATTGATTTGTCGTTTTCGTCTGCTTTCCATCCTCAGACTAATGGACAGACGGAGCGAACCAATCAGACTTTGGAGGCTTATTTGAGGTGTTTTGTCTCTGCTGATCAGGACGATTGGGTGACATTCTTGCCGTTGGCTGAGTTTGCCCTTAATAATCGGGCTAGTTCCGCCACCTTGGTTTCGCCTTTTTTCTGCAACTCTGGTTTCCATCCTCGCTTTTCTTCGGGTCATGTGGAGCCTTCTGACTGTCCTGGGGTGGATTCTGTGGTGGATAGGTTGCAGCAGATCTGGAATCATGTGGTGGACAACTTGAAGTTGTCACAGGAGAAGGCTCAGCGCTTTGCCAACCGCCGCCGCGGTGTGGGTCCCCGACTACGCGTTGGGGATTTGGTGTGGCTTTCTTCCCGCTTTGTTCCTATGAAGGTCTCCTCTCCCAAATTTAAACCTCGTTTTATTGGGCCTTACAAGATATTGGAAATCCTTAATCCTGTATCTTTTCGTCTGGATCTTCCTGTGTCGTTTGCTATTCACAATGTATTTCATAGGTCCTTGTTGCGGCGGTACATTGTGCCTGTAGTTCCTTCTGCTGAGCCTCCTGCTCCGGTGTTGGTTGAGGGCGAGTTGGAGTACGTGGTGGAGAAGATCTTGGATTCTCGCCTCTCCAGGCGGAGGCTTCAGTACCTGGTCAAGTGGAAGGGCTATGGTCAGGAGGATAATTCCTGGGTGGTCGCCTCTGATGTTCATGCGGCCGATTTAGTTTGTGCCTTTCATGCCGCTCATCCTGATCGCCCTGGTGGTCGTGGTGAGGGTTCGGTGACCCCTCACTAAGGGGGGGGTACTGTTGTGAATTTGCTTTTTGCTCCCTCTAGTGGTTACTAGTTTTTTGACTCTGGTTTTTCTGTCTTTCCTTTTATCCGCACCTGGGTCGTTAGTTAGGGGTGTTGCTATATAAGCTCCCTGGACCTTCAGTTCAATGCCTGGCAACGTAGTTATCAGAGCTAGTCTGCTGTGCTCTTGTCTACTATCCTGGTTCCAGTTATATCAGCTAAGTCTGCCTTTTGCTTTTTGCTATTTGTTTTGGTTTTGTATTTTTGTCCAGCTTGTTCCAAATCTATATCCTGACCTTTGCTGGAAGCTCTAGGGGGCTGGTGTTCTCCCCCCGGACCGTTAGACGGTTCGGGGGTTCTTGAATTTCCAGTGTGGATTTTGATAGGGTTTTTGTTGACCATATAAGTTACCTTTCTTTATTCTGCTATCAGTAAGCGGGCCTCTCTGTGCTAAACCTGGTTCATTTCTGTGTTTGTCATTTCCTCTTACCTCACCGTCATTATTCGTGGGGGGCTTCTATCCAGCTTTGGGGTCCCCTTCTCTGGAGGCAAGAAAGGTCTTTGTTTTCCTCTACTAGGGGTAGCTAGATTCTCCGGCTGGCGCGTGTCATCTAGAATCAACGTAGGAATGATCCCCGGCTACTTCTAGTGTTGGCGTTAGGAGTAGATATATGGTCAACCCAGTTACCACTGCCCTATGAGCTGGATTTTTGTATTCTGCAGACTTCCACGTTCCTCTGAGACCCTCGCCATTGGGGTCATAACATGAACCTATCCAAACACATTAGAAGTAGCCGGTGAACGTGCCTAAAAATCCTAGACGTCTCGAGCCAGCCTGAGGAACTAACTACCCCTAGAGAGAAAGAAAGACCTCTCTTGCCTCCAGAGAAATAATCCCCAAAGATATAGAAGCCCCCAACAAATAATAAGGGTGAGGTAAGAGGAAGGCACATACACAGGGGTGAAAGCAGATTCAGCAAATGAGGCCCACTAATACTAGATAGCAGAAAATAGAAAAGGGAATCTATGCGGTCAGTAAAAAACCCTTACAAAATATCCACTCTGAGATTTCAAGAACCCCCACACCAACTAACGGTGTGGGGGGAGAAACTCAGTCCCCTAGAGCAACCAGCAAGCGAGGAAATCACATTTTAGCGAGCTGGACTAAAAACATAATGAACGCTGATAATCAAAAAATGATCAAACAAAAACTTAGCTTGTCTTGGAGAGACTGGGAGCAAGGTAGACACAAGGAATCTGAAGAGCACTGAATACATTGATAGCAGGCAAGGAACTGAGTATCCAGGTGAGCTAAATAGGAAACCAACCAAGGATAACGAACCAGCTGATGTTTCCAACCTGCAGAAAGACAACACTACACAGTACCGCTTGTGACCACTAGAGGGAGCCCAAAAATAGAGTTCACAACAGGATCCTCTCTCTCCTGTAGAGTGTAAGCTTTTATGGTCAGCGGAGTCATCTCTCTCCTGTAGAGTGTATGCACTTATGGTCAGCGGGGTCCTCTCTCTCTCGTAGAGTGTAAGCTCTTATAGTCAGTGGGGTCTTCTCTGTCCTGTAGAATGTAAGCTCTTATGGTCAGCAGAGTCCTGTCTCTCCTGTAGAATGTAAGCTCTTATGGTCAGCGGAATCCTCTCACTCCTGTAGAATGTAAGCTCTTATGGTCAGCAGAGTCCTCTTTCTCCTGTAGAGTGTATGCACTTATGGTCAGCGGGGTCCTCTCTCTCTCGTAGAGTGTAAGCTCTTATGGTCAGTGGGGTCCTCTCTCTCTCCTGTAGAGTTTAAGCTCTTATGTCAGTGGGGTCCTCTCTCTCTCCTGTAGAGTGTAAGCTCTTATGATCTGTAGGGTCCTCTCTCTCCTGTAGAGTGTAAGCTGTTATGATCTGTGGGGTCCTCTCTCTCCTGTAGAGTGTAAGCTCTTATGATTTGTGGGGTCTTCTCTGTCCTGTAGAATGTAAGATCTTATGGTCAGCGGAGTCCTCTCACTCCTGTAGAATGTAAGCTCTTATGGTCAGCAGAGTCCTCTCTCTCCTGTAGAGAGTAAGCTCTTATGGTCATTGGGATCCTCTCTCTCCTGAAGAGTGTAAGCTTTTATGGTCAGCAGAGTCCTCTCTCTCTCCCCTGTAGAGTGTATGCACTTATGGTCAGCAGGGTCCTCTCTCTCTCATAGAGTGTAAGCTCTTATGGTCAGTGGGGTCCTCTCTCCCTCCTGTAGAGTGTAAGCACTTATGGTCAGTGGTGTCCTCTCTCTCCTGTAGAGTGTAAGCTCTTATGGTCAGTGGGGTCCTCTCTCTCCTGTAGAGTGTAAGCTCTTATGGTCTGTGGGGTCCTCTCTCTCCTGTAGAGTGTAAGCTCTTATGGTCAGCGGGGTCCTCTCTCCCCTGTAGAGTGTAAGCTCTTATGGTCAGTGGGGTCCTCTCTCACCTGTAGAGTGTAAGCTCTTATAGTCAGCGGGGTCCTCTCTCTCTCCTGTAGAGTGTAAACTCTTGTGATAACCCGGGTCCTTTCTATCTCACTCTCTTCTGTAAAGTGTAAGCTCTTCCGATCTGTGGGGTCCTCTCTTGCTCTCCTCTCCCCCCACATGCATTTGCAATTACAAGCTTTCTATTATTGAAATTAGTGCTAATTTATTTGCCCTGAATCAAATTTTGAGTAAAGTCGGCAAATTTGAATTTCAAAAGATTCGCTCATCTCTAGTTATTATTATGTTTCTATCACTGATTTATCTCAGTTTGTAATTCAGTTTCACATAAAACTCCAATGCATATGTCTGCAAAATAAGAAAAAGAATCCTGCTTGCTGAGCTTTTATGCATGTGACAGTTGGAAGAAGATTGGCTGGAGACCAATTTGGTCCAGCTTATCTCTCAATTTAAAAAATGGCATGTTAATTATTGGTCTCCAGCAAACTCAGGGAACAGTCAGATTGTTAAAAATCATTTATTGCAAAATATGTTTTTCAGTTGCTAGACGTCAATTTATATCTTTTTATTTACTTAAGCTGCCAAAAAATATATATTTCATTAAAGCTCTAAAATGATAATGTCAACAATTTCTGTGTCGTTCTAGTTTGCCAAGTGTGTAAAGATGTAGTTAAAGTTTTGTCTGAGTCCTTTCACAGTCATTGAGATCATTGCCATGTGTAGGAACTACATACATCCATTATCCTCTAATTAAATAACTCCTTCAATTAATGGTTCTGCGGAGATGTCAGACCTCAAGGATTCAATTAGTAAGAATTTGGGGTTCTTGGTCAAAAATGTGTCAAAGAGAAATATTTCTGTCCTATTCCATTAAACTTTGAAAGTGATGTTAAACATCAGTGACAGATTCATAACCTCTTGGTAGATTCTTTCATTGTAAGATAAAGCCATATATGAAATATTTCCATGCATTCATCATCTCGGTTTCTAGGTTGCGTATATGAGAATGTGGATTTATTTATTATGTATTATACCTTTTATGTTGCTTACATGTCTTTTAAAGCTGTAGCAATATTGTCATCAATTACATAATTTCTTGTTTCAGATCTAAATGTTCTGTCTCTAATAAATATAAACCCAAGAGTCGATTTCAATTTAAAATGGCTGATAACACAACTATATACAGTAGATAACACAGGATCCACCATTCACAATAAATGATGTCACAGCTCACCTCCTCCTCCTGTACAATGACTGATAACACCTCTATATACAATGAGAACACACCTACAGAAATCACATGGATCCCACACACACCATGTGCAGTTGTAGAAAGTTGTCTAACCCTACCCATGTATATACAAGGACAGTAACGTATACTCCGAATAATCATTAATAACAAGAGAAAAATGGAGTTCTATACGAATTATTTTAAAATCAATATTTTATTAACAAACTTTTTTAAAAGATAAATATTACAAAAAAATTACAAAAAAAATAAATGTAGAAAAGGGGAGACCCTAGTACAGAAACATCCACATCGCAGGCACATAAATATATATCACCATGGTATAAATGTATAGATAAACATCCATGTTAGCACACAATGGTAAAACATAATCCTAATTTTTATATGGACAAGTGTCCTCCATGCAGACTACACAAGGAAACCAATTGTGATGCGTATCAAATGAACGGTTTCTTACCCATAGTGAAGTAAAGTGACCAGTGCCTGGGACTCTGGAAGCCCCCTGACGCGCGTTTCGCGTTGCTTTATCGAAGAGGGAATAAAATAATTGCCCCAAAATTGGCGTTTTAGAGTGGCGCCCATAAGCCGGCATTTCCAAAGTGCGCAGGCGCACCACAACCAACATAGGAAGTGGATCCTACTCCCCAGCATTCATCGGGAGCGCACGTCAAGGGGAAATCCCCCTGCTGACGTCATGGACATGCGCTCTCGAATAAATGAAGCCGGAGATGTAGTGATCCCTTACCCGGCATGGGGCGCATGCGCATATAGGCAGTCCTGTGTACAGAGAAGACGTGCCCTGCTAAAGTCCTAGACCTGCGCACTCAAATAAATAAGGCCGGAGATGTAAGAAACCTATTACCTGGCATGGGGCGCATGCGCATATAAACGGCAATACAAGCAATAATACATACAAGGAAAACATGCCCATTATAAAGACACAAGGTGACATCCATGCGTCTGAAGCTGCAATAATGGCAGCTTACCCGTAAGTACAGATCGCAGGCTTCACAATGTGAACCCAGGGGGCAACAAATAAGGAAACAAAGCAAGAGAGAACTAACAAAAACCGGATCAATACCGCATAGGTGCGTATTACAATAACCAGTGCATAATGTGAATATATGACATATAAAATACACACATTACATCATATACCATAAATATATTAAGACATGTATATCGAAAAGTGCATTATGTGATGGTGTTATTATTAACAGACATATATATATATATATATATATATATATATATATATTTATATATATATATATATATATATATATATATATATACATATATACCATACTCAATAAAAAAATAAAAAATAAAAATATAAAAAAATAATAAAAAACAAAGTAAGAATATTTGTGTATGGAAATTCTTCCAAATGGTGAATTATCTTCAGGTGATACAAAACTTCAATAATGCTTTTATCCTTATTCTTAATTCCTTATATGTCACTGGCATAATAACCACAAACACCAAGTTTTGAGGGCAATTAAATATAAGGATGTAAAAGATAAAGAAAAAAGTGAATAAACAGAAAAAACAACTATACATACAAAATTAAAATGTAATACAGATTAGTTTTGATTTTCAGCACAATGAGGACATGGGAGAGCAGGGATCTCATATATACCTCTATATACAGTAGATACCACAGGATCCACCATTCACAATAGGTGATATCACAGCTCACCTCCTCTTCCTGTACAATGACTGATAACACCTCTATATACAGTAGATAACACAGGATCCACCAATCACAATAGGTGATGTCACAGCTCACCTCCACCTCCTGTACAATGACTGATAACACCTCTATATACAGTAGATAATACAGGATCCATCATTCAAAACAGGTGATATCACAGCTCACCTCCTCCTCCTGTACAATGACTGATAACACCTCTATATATAGTAGATAATACAGGATCCACCATTCACAATAGGTGATGTCACAGCTCACCTCCTCATCCTCCTGTACAATGACTGATAACACCTCTATATACAGTAGATAACACAGGCTCCAACTTTCACAATAGGTGATGTCACAGCTCATCTCCACCTCCTGTACAATGACTGATAACACCTCTGTATACAGTAGATAATACAGGATCCACCATTCACAATAGGTGATATCACAGCTCACCTCCTCCTCCTGTACAATGACTGATAACACCTCTATATACAGGAGATACCACAGGATCCACCATTCACAATAGGTGATATCACAGCTCACCTCCTCCTCCTGTACAATGACTGATAACACCTCTATATACAGTAGATAACACAGGATCCACCATTCACAATAGGTGATATCTGTTATGATCCGGTGACCTTGGAGCCGCATGAGACTTTCTCAGGAGAAGGTGGAACCTGTACTGACCGCAAACCCTAAACTGTCACCGCAACTAGAAGTAGCCGTGGGGTGTACCTAACACATCATAGACACCTCGACACAGCCGGAGGACTAAATACCCCTATAGATGGAAATGGGAATTCTATCTTGCCTCAGAGCAGAACCCCAAAGGATAGGCAGCCCCCCACAAATATTGACTGTGAGTATTAGAGGAAAGACACACGCAGGCAGAAATCAGGATTTAGCAAAAGAGGCCACGCTAGCTAAATAGGAAAGGATAGGACAGAATACTAAGCGGTCAGTATTAAAACCCTAAAAATATCCACAGCAGATAATACAAAAATTCCACCATCTAACTAAAGACATGGAATGTATATCTGCATCTCCTGAGAATCCAACTTGACTGAAATATCCAAACACAGTCTAAGCTGGACAAGAAAAAACATTGAATAGTACTGAATTGTAAAGCACACAGCATGTGTGCTGTAGAAACAAAACCAGACACTTATCTTTGCTGATTTGGCAGCAGGGCAGGAGGAACCAGACAGAGATGCAAAACCTCCAAGAACAATGGACAACTGGCAAGGGGTAATGAATCCTGCACACCTAAATATCCCAGTCAGAGCTGCAATCAGCAGGGACACCTGCCCAGGATTGCAACCCAGGGACAACTGCATTACTACCAACAACCACCGGAGGGAAGCCAAGAACAGAATTCACAACAGTACCCCCCTTGAAGAGGGGTCACTGAACCCTCACCAGAGCCTTCAGGCCGATCAGGACGAGCCAGATGAAAGGCACGGTCCCAATCATCAGCATGGACATCAGAGGCAAAAACACAAGAATTATCCTCCTGGCCATAACCCTTCCATTTAACAAGGTACTGAAGCCTCCGCCTCGAAAGACGAGAATCCAAAATCTTCTCAACCACATACTCCAACTCCCCATCAACCAACACAGGGGCCGGAGGATCAACAGAGGGAACAACGGGCACCACATATTTCCGCAATAAAGATCTATGGAAGATATTATGGATAGCAAAAGAAGCCGGAAGGGCCAATCGAAAAGACACCGGATTAATAATCTCAGAAATCCTATAAGGACCAATAAAGCGAGGCTTAAACTTAGGGGAAGAGACCTTCATAGGAACATGATGGGAAGACAACCAGACCAGATCCCAAACCCGAAGCCGGGAACCAACACACCGACGACGGTTAGCAAAACGTTGAGCCTCCTCCTGAGACAATACCAAATTGTCCACTACATGAGCCCAAATCTGCTGCAACCTGTCAACTACAGAATCCACACCAGGACAGTCAGAAGGCTCAACCTGCCCCGAAGAAAAATGAGGATGAAAACCAAAATTACAAAAGAAGGGCGAAACCAAGGTAGCCGAACTAGCCCGATTATTAAGGGCAAACTCGGCCAATGGCAAGAAAGCCACCCAATCATCCTGATCAGCAGACACAAAGCATCTCAGATAAGTTTCTAAAGTCTGATTAGTTCGCCCGGTCTGGCCATTTGTCTGAGGATGAAATGCGGAAGAAAAAGACAAATCAATGCCAAGCTTAGCACAAAAGGGCCGCCAAAACCGAGAAACAAACTGGGACCCTCTATCGGACACAATATTCTCCGGAATACCATGCAAACGAACCACATGCTGAAAAAACAACGGAACCAAATCAGAAGAGGAAGGCAATTTAGGCAAAGGCACCAAATGGACCATCTTAGAGAACCGGTCACAAACAACCCAGATGACAGACATCTTCTGGGAAACCAGAAGATCAGAAACAAAATCCATAGAAATATGCATCCAAGGCCTCTCAGGGACCGGCAAAGGCAAAAGCAACCCACTAGCATGGGAACAACAAGGCTTGGCCCGCATACAAGTCCCACAGGACTGCACAAAAGAACGCACATCACGCGACAAAGAAGGCCACCAAAAGGACCTACCAACCAAATCTCTGGTACCAAAAATACCAGGATGGCCAGCCAACACAGAACAATGAACCTCAGAAATCACTCTACTAGTCCATCTATCAGGAACAAACAGTTTCCCCACTGGACAGTGGTCAGGTTTGTCAGCCTGAAATTCCTGAAGAACCCGTCGTAAATCAGGGGAAATGGCAGAAAGGACCACCCCTTCTTTCAGGATGCCGACCGGTTCAAGGACCTCAGGAGAATCAGGCAAAAAACTCCTAGAGAGGGCATCAGCCTTAATATTCTTAGAACCCGGAAGATACGAGACCACGAAATCAAAACGAGAAAAAAACAAGGACCATCGAGCCTGTCTAGGATTCAGCTGCCTGGCAGACTCAAGGTAAATCAGATTTTTATGATCGGTCAAGACCACAATACGGTGCTTAGCTCCCTTGAGCCAATGTCGCCACTCCTCAAACGCCCACTTCATAGCCAACAACTCCCGATTGCCGACATCATAATTGCGTTCAGCGGGCGAAAACTTACGGGAAAAGAAGGCACACGGTTTCATCAAGGAACCAACAGGATTCCTCTGAGACAAAACGGCCCCTGCCCAATCTCAGAAGCGTCAACCTCAACCTGAAACGGAAGAGAAACATCTGGTTGACGCAACACCGGGACAGAAGTAAATCGGCGTTTAAGCTCCTGAAAGGCAGAGACAGCCGCAGAGGACCAATTCGTCATATCAGCGCCTTTCTTCGTCAAATCGGTCAAGGGTTTAACCACACTGGAGAAGTTAGCAATGGAACAGCGATAAAAATTAGCAAAGCCCAAAAATTTCTGAAGGCTCTTCACTAGTGTTGAGCGATACTTTCCGATATCGGAAAGTATCGGTATCGGAAAGTATCGGCCGATACCGTCAAAATATCGGATCCAATCCGATACCGATACCCGATCCCAATGCAAGTCAATGGGACGAAAATATCGGAATTAAAATAAACCCTTTATAAACTTGTAGGTTCATTCTACATGAAGGAAAACAACTAAGAATAATGTAGGATGTATTGGGGGACGTGGCGGAGATATTAAAGGGACAGAGGTTTAGCCCAATGTAATAGAATAGCAGGATTTTTAATTTTTTTTTATGAAGTTCGGCGTTAGAAAGAATTTGACTATGTTATTTTTTTTTTTTTTTATGTCAGATATTGATGTTTCACTACTTCCACGCCCTTCACCTTCTTTTTTACTTCTCCCACGCTTTCTTCTTAATTATCCTCATCATCAGCTTCTTTGACATCAACTTCTTCACCTTATTCATCTTCTTCTTCATCTTCTACCTATTATTTTTTGGGTTACATTGTTCATATTCTTTTTATTTTACTATTATCTTCATCATATTCAACTTCTTCATCATATTCTTATTTGTGACAGGCATTCCCGTAGTTGTTATCTATAAAAGTTTGAAGATTACACCTTCCGTTCTGCCTGTCACAAACCAGTTACATTTGTCCGCGTTCAGTTTGGCCTGCAGCATCAGGCTTTATCCAGGGGCACCACGAGGAGGAACGGACTCACCCCCATACACTGCTTAGTCTTCTTCTGCTTATAATTTACATAATATTTTTTTGCTCTGATATTTTGTGTTATGCTTAATGTCCTTCTGCTCTTTGTTCTGCAGCCTCTTGTTCTTCTGCTTCTCGGTCTTCCAGGTCGTCGTCGTCTCCAGGGTCGTCGTCTCCGGGGTCGTCGTCATCGGGGTGGTCTCCGGGGTCGTCGTCATCGGGGTGGTCTTCAGGGTCATCGTCTCCAGGGTCGTCGTCATCACGGTGGTTGTCGTCTCTGGTGTCGTCGTCATCTTAGGGGTGGTCTTCCGGGTCATCGTGTTTAGTCTCTTGAACTTGGAAATGTAGCAGAAGGTACAAGAAGGCTGAGAAAATGCCGAGAACCAGCTGATGGAACTGGAACTCGGATGGCTACACAAAGGTCCAAGAGCCAATGGAACTACCGAGGACCAGCTGACGTTACTGGAACCCGGTTACTAAGCAGGAGGTACCCGTGCCTGAAAGCACTACCAAGGACCACCTGACGTTGGTGGAACTCGGATACCCAGAGGGAGGCACCTAAGCCAAAGGCTCTGCCCGGAACCAGCTGACGGTACTGGAACCAGGATGGGGAGCAGAAGGTACAAGAGCAAAAGACACTGCCGAGAACCAGCTGACGGTGCTGGAACCCGGATGGGTAGCCGAAGGTCCAAGAGCCAATGGAACTACCGAGGACCAGCTGACGTTACTGGAACCCGGTTACTAAGCAGGAGGTACCCGTGCCTGAAAGCACTACCAAGGACCACCTGACGTTGGTGGAACTCGGATACCCAGAGGGAGGCACCTAAGCCAAAGGCTCTGCCCGGAACCAGCTGACGGTACTGGAACCAGGATGGGGAGCAGAAGGTACAAGAGCAAGTGTCTGCGTGGCTTTTGCAGGACACGATGCCGGCTGCACAGCAGGGGAACAGCTGGCGGTGCTGGACCCCACTGACACATTGGCTGGTGTTTTTCTCTGTGCAGCTAGCACATCTGGGCCCCAACTGGCGGTGTGTTAGAGCCCAGGGACAGCAGGAGGAGGAGCAGGAGGAGGAGGAGCAGGGGGAGGGGAGTGTAGGCCGAAGCCTGCACTGGCGGCAGCTTTGGGTGTGTTGTGTCTGCGTGGCTTTTGCAGGACACGTTGCCGGCTACACAGCAGGGGAACAGCTGGCGGTGCTGGACCCCACTGACACATTGGCGAGGTGTTTGGCTCTGTGCAGCCAGCACTTCCGGACAGCAACTAGCGTTGTTGGAGCCCGGGCTCTGCAGGTGGAGCAGAGTGTAGGCCGAAGCCTACTTGAACCGATTTCAAAGGTCACCTTTAACCCCCCCTCAGGGGTTAGAAAGTAGAAGAGCCACAGCTTATGCAGCAGTAGTGCTGCACAAGTCAAAGGTTGCTCTTTTAATTTTTCTCCTTGCACACGCTGAATGAAACACGTATAACATTTAGCCCTTTATACAGTCAAACTGTGTAATGGAGGCGAGAGTTCCCTTTGTAATGAGACGCAGCACAGGTGTCAAGAATCCCACCTTGGTGCTGGGTGCAGCCTCCCGAGCGTTGTTATTTGCTGTACAGGAGTCTGCGCTGTCGTGTTATCCCCTGGCCTAGCGCCGTTAGCGCTGCCCATCTTCTGGCATCATGTAATGTCGGCCGGTGCGGTTCGCGATGACCATGAATCCCAGCCCCGCAGTGTCTTAACATTGTTAAAACACTGCGGGGCTGGGATTCAGGGCCTGGCGCAGCACATATGTTGGCCTCTCACACTCGGGTCCTTACACCCGCTTCAGACTGTGCGGCGTCATCTGATCCCTTATCGCATGCCACGGCCATGAAGCCGCACAGTCCGAAGAAGGCGGAAGGAGAGGAGGGACAGGCGAACTGATGCACTGATCCTGCCCATCAATCACACCCTCGCAGTCCCAATAAATAAGACACCGAGGGGCGTTGTGCGGGTCAGGGCGGCCGCAGAGGCGCAGCCAGCCAAACAATGATGCCAGAAGACGGGCAGCGCTACCAAGGGGGTTGCAGCGTGTCATTACAAAGGAAAGTCACACCACCGGGACGGTTAAATGGTCACACAGAGGACACATTGCGGACGTGTTTTCAGTTCCACATGTGCGAGGAGAGTACGTTTCTGAGCCACCTTGCACACATGCAGCATTACCGCTGTACAAGGTGGCTGGATAACGTAAAAACGCCTGGGGGAGGGGGGACAGGTTCCCTTCAATTTCAGTTCTTGTGTCTGCGTGGCTTTTGCAGGACACGTTGCCGGCTGCACAGCAGGGGAACAGCTGGCGGTGCTGGACCCCACTGACACATTGGCTGGTGTTTTTCTCTGTGCAGCTAGCACATCTGGGCCCCAACTGGCGGTGTGTTAGAGCCCAGGGACAGCAGGAGGAGGAGCAGGAGGAGGAGGAGCAGGGGGAGGGGAGTGTAGGCCGAAGCCTGCACTGGCGGCAGCTTTGGGTGTGTTGTGTCTGCGTGGCTTTTGCAGGACACGTTGCCGGCTACACAGCAGGGGAACAGCTGGCGGTGCTGGACCCCACTGACACATTGGCGAGGTGTTTGGCTCTGTGCAGCCAGCACTTCCGGACAGCAACTAGCGTTGTTGGAGCCCGGGCTCTGCAGGTGGAGCAGAGTGTAGGCCGAAGCCTACTTGAACCGATTTCAAAGGTCACCTTTAACCCCCCCTCAGGGGTTAGAAAGTAGAAGAGCCACAGCTTATGCAGCAGTAGTGCTGCACAAGTCAAAGGTTGCTCTTTTAATTTTTCTCCTTGCACACGCTGAATGAAACACGTATAACATTTAGCCCTTTATACAGTCAAACTGTGTAATGGAGGCGAGAGTTCCCTTTGTAATGAGACGCAGCACAGGTGTCAAGAATCCCACCTTGGTGCTGGGTGCAGCCTCCCGAGCGTTGTTATTTGCTGTACAGGAGTCTGCGCTGTCGTGTTATCCCCTGGCCTAGCGCCGTTAGCGCTGCCCATCTTCTGGCATCATGTAATGTCGGCCGGTGCGGTTCGCGATGACCATGAATCCCAGCCCCGCAGTGTCTTAACATTGTTAAAACACTGCGGGGCTGGGATTCAGGGCCTGGCGCAGCACATATGTTGGCCTCTCACACTCGGGTCCTTACACCCGCTTCAGACTGTGCGGCGTCATCTGATCCCTTATCGCATGCCACGGCCATGAAGCCGCACAGTCCGAAGAAGGCGGAAGGAGAGGAGGGACAGGCGAACTGATGCACTGATCCTGCCCATCAATCACACCCTCGCAGTCCCAATAAATAAGACACCGAGGGGCGTTGTGCGGGTCAGGGCGGCCGCAGAGGCGCAGCCAGCCAAACAATGATGCCAGAAGACGGGCAGCGCTACCAAGGGGGTTGCAGCGTGTCATTACAAAGGAAAGTCACACCACCGGGACGGTTAAATGGTCACACAGAGGACACATTGCGGACGTGTTTTCAGTTCCACATGTGCGAGGAGAGTACGTTTCTGAGCCACCTTGCACACATGCAGCATTACCGCTGTACAAGGTGGCTGGATAACGTAAAAACGCCTGGGGGAGGGGGGACAGGTTCCCTTCAATTTCAGTTCTTGTGTCTGCGTGGCTTTTGCAGGACACGTTGCCGGCTGCACAGCAGGGGAACAGCTGGCGGTGCTGGACCCCACTGACACATTGGCTGGTGTTTTTCTCTGTGCAGCTAGCACATCTGGGCCCCAACTGGCGGTGTGTTAGAGCCCAGGGACAGCAGGAGGAGGAGCAGGAGGAGGAGGAGCAGGGGGAGGGGAGTGTAGGCCGAAGCCTGCACTGGCGGCAGCTTTGGGTGTGTTGTGTCTGCGTGGCTTTTGCAGGACACGTTGCCGGCTACACAGCAGGGGAACAGCTGGCGGTGCTGGACCCCACTGACACATTGGCGAGGTGTTTGGCTCTGTGCAGCCAGCACTTCCGGACAGCAACTAGCGTTGTTGGAGCCCGGGCTCTGCAGGTGGAGCAGAGTGTAGGCCGAAGCCTACTTGAACCGATTTCAAAGGTCACCTTTAACCCCCCCTCAGGGGTTAGAAAGTAGAAGAGCCACAGCTTATGCAGCAGTAGTGCTGCACAAGTCAAAGGTTGCTCTTTTAATTTTTCTCCTTGCACACGCTGAATGAAACACGTATAACATTTAGCCCTTTATACAGTCAAACTGTGTAATGGAGGCGAGAGTTCCCTTTGTAATGAGACGCAGCACAGGTGTCAAGAATCCCACCTTGGTGCTGGGTGCAGCCTCCCGAGCGTTGTTATTTGCTGTACAGGAGTCTGCGCTGTCGTGTTATCCCCTGGCCTAGCGCCGTTAGCGCTGCCCATCTTCTGGCATCATGTAATGTCGGCCGGTGCGGTTCGCGATGACCATGAATCCCAGCCCCGCAGTGTCTTAACATTGTTAAAACACTGCGGGGCTGGGATTCAGGGCCTGGCGCAGCACATATGTTGGCCTCTCACACTCGGGTCCTTACACCCGCTTCAGACTGTGCGGCGTCATCTGATCCCTTATCGCATGCCACGGCCATGAAGCCGCACAGTCCGAAGAAGGCAGAAGGAGAGGAGGGACAGGCGAACTGATGCACTGATCCTGCCCATCAATCACACCCTCGCAGTCCCAATAAATAAGACACCGAGGGGCGTTGTGCGGGTCAGGGCGGCCGCAGAGGCGCAGCCAGCCAAACAATGATGCCAGAAGACGGGCAGCGCTACCAAGGGGGTTGCAGCGTGTCATTACAAAGGAAAGTCACACCACCGGGACGGTTAAATGGTCACACAGAGGACACATTGCGGACGTGTTTTCAGTTCCACATGTGCGAGGAGAGTACGTTTCTGAGCCACCTTGCACACATGCAGCATTACCGCTGTACAAGGTGGCTGGATAACGTAAAAACGCCTGGGGGAGGGGGGACAGGTTCCCTTCAATTTCAGTTCTTGTGTCTGCGTGGCTTTTGCAGGACACGTTGCCGGCTGCACAGCAGGGGAACAGCTGGCGGTGCTGGACCCCACTGACACATTGGCTGGTGTTTTTCTCTGTGCAGCTAGCACATCTGGGCCCCAACTGGCGGTGTGTTAGAGCCCAGGGACAGCAGGAGGAGGAGCAGGAGGAGGAGGAGCAGGGGGAGGGGAGTGTAGGCCGAAGCCTGCACTGGCGGCAGCTTTGGGTGTGTTGTGTCTGCGTGGCTTTTGCAGGACACGTTGCTGGCTACACAGCAGGGGAACAGCTGGCGGTGCTGGACCCCACTGACACATTGGCGAGGTGTTTGGCTCTGTGCAGCCAGCACTTCCGGACAGCAACTAGCGTTGTTGGAGCCCGGGCTCTGCAGGTGGAGCAGAGTGTAGGCCGAAGCCTACTTGAACCGATTTCAAAGGTCACCTTTAACCCCCCCTCAGGGGTTAGAAAGTAGAAGAGCCACAGCTTATGCAGCAGTAGTGCTGCACAAGTCAAAGGTTGCTCTTTTAATTTTTCTCCTTGCACACGCTGAATGAAACACGTATAACATTTAGCCCTTTATACAGTCAAACTGTGTAATGGAGGCGAGAGTTCCCTTTGTAATGAGACGCAGCACAGGTGTCAAGAATCCCACCTTGGTGCTGGGTGCAGCCTCCCGAGCGTTGTTATTTGCTGTACAGGAGTCTGCGCTGTCGTGTTATCCCCTGGCCTAGCGCCGTTAGCGCTGCCCATCTTCTGGCATCATGTAATGTCGGCCGGTGCGGTTCGCGATGACCATGAATCCCAGCCCCGCAGTGTCTTAACATTGTTAAAACACTGCGGGGCTGGGATTCAGGGCCTGGCGCAGCACATATGTTGGCCTCTCACACTCGGGTCCTTACACCCGCTTCAGACTGTGCGGCGTCATCTGATCCCTTATCGCATGCCACGGCCATGAAGCCGCACAGTCCGAAGAAGGCGGAAGGAGAGGAGGGACAGGCGAACTGATGCACTGATCCTGCCCATCAATCACACCCTCGCAGTCCCAATAAATAAGACACCGAGGGGCGTTGTGCGGGTCAGGGCGGCCGCAGAGGCGCAGCCAGCCAAACAATGATGCCAGAAGACGGGCAGCGCTACCAAGGGGGTTGCAGCGTGTCATTACAAAGGAAAGTCACACCACCGGGACGGTTAAATGGTCACACAGAGGACACATTGCGGACGTGTTTTCAGTTCCACATGTGCGAGGAGAGTACGTTTCTGAGCCACCTTGCACACATGCAGCATTACCGCTGTACAAGGTGGCTGGATAACGTAAAAACGCCTGGGGGAGGGGGGACAGGTTCCCTTCAATTTCAGTTCTTGTGTCTGCGTGGCTTTTGCAGGACACGTTGCCGGCTGCACAGCAGGGGAACAGCTGGCGGTGCTGGACCCCACTGACACATTGGCTGGTGTTTTTCTCTGTGCAGCTAGCACATCTGGGCCCCAACTGGCGGTGTGTTAGAGCCCAGGGACAGCAGGAGGAGGAGCAGGAGGAGGAGGAGCAGGGGGAGGGGAGTGTAGGCCGAAGCCTGCACTGGCGGCAGCTTTGGGTGTGTTGTGTCTGCGTGGCTTTTGCAGGACACGTTGCCGGCTACACAGCAGGGGAACAGCTGGCGGTGCTGGACCCCACTGACACATTGGCGAGGTGTTTGGCTCTGTGCAGCCAGCACTTCCGGACAGCAACTAGCGTTGTTGGAGCCCGGGCTCTGCAGGTGGAGCAGAGTGTAGGCCGAAGCCTACTTGAACCGATTTCAAAGGTCACCTTTAACCCCCCCTCAGGGGTTAGAAAGTAGAAGAGCCACAGCTTATGCAGCAGTAGTGCTGCACAAGTCAAAGGTTGCTCTTTTAATTTTTCTCCTTGCACACGCTGAATGAAACACGTATAACATTTAGCCCTTTATACAGTCAAACTGTGTAATGGAGGCGAGAGTTCCCTTTGTAATGAGACGCAGCACAGGTGTCAAGAATCCCACCTTGGTGCTGGGTGCAGCCTCCCGAGCGTTGTTATTTGCTGTACAGGAGTCTGCGCTGTCGTGTTATCCCCTGGCCTAGCGCCGTTAGCGCTGCCCATCTTCTGGCATCATGTAATGTCGGCCGGTGCGGTTCGCGATGACCATGAATCCCAGCCCCGCAGTGTCTTAACATTGTTAAAACACTGCGGGGCTGGGATTCAGGGCCTGGCGCAGCACATATGTTGGCCTCTCACACTCGGGTCCTTACACCCGCTTCAGACTGTGCGGCGTCATCTGATCCCTTATCGCATGCCACGGCCATGAAGCCGCACAGTCCGAAGAAGGCGGAAGGAGAGGAGGGACAGGCGAACTGATGCACTGATCCTGCCCATCAATCACACCCTCGCAGTCCCAATAAATAAGACACCGAGGGGCGTTGTGTGGGTCAGGGCGGCCGCAGAAGCGCAGCCAGCCAAACAATGATGCCAGAAGACGGGCAGCGTTACCAAGGAGCTTGTTGCGTGTGTCAATACAAAGTCAAATCACACCTGAGGGACGTTTTAATGGTCACAGAGGACACATTTTAGACGTGTTCACTTCAACATGGGCAAGGAGAATAAGTTTCTGAGCCACCTTGAACACATGCAGCATTACTGCTGTTCAAGGTAGCTGTAAAACATAGAAACACCTGGGGGAGGGGGGACAGGTTCCCTTCAATTTCAGTTCTTGTGTCTGCGTGGCTTTTGCAGGACACGTTGCCGGCTACACAGCAGGGGAACAGCTGGCGGTGCTGGACCCCACTGACACATTGGCTGGTGTTTTTCTCTGTGCAGCTAGCACATCTGGGCAAAAACTGGCGGTGTTAGAGCCCAGGGTCAGCAGGAGGAGCAGGGGGAGCGGAGTGTAGGCCGAAGCCTGCACTCGAGCAAGTTGAAAGGAAACCTTTAACCCCCCCCCCCCCAGGCGTTTGTAGCTGAAAGAGCCATTGTGTACAGCACTAATGCTGGAAAAGGTAAACTTAGCTCTTTTAATTATGGTCCTTGTACATGCGGAACCTAACATTTATGAAATGTGTCCCCACACAGCGTTAAACCGTCCGGTAGGTGGAACTTTCCTTTGTCGTGTGACGCAGCACAGCCATCATTTTTACCCCCTTGTCGCCGTTCGCCCCCTCCTCAGCGTTGTTTGAATCTGTCCCGGAGCCTGCGCTGTTAGGTTAGCCCATGGCTATGCACACATGTTGCGCTGCCCGTCTTCTGACCTCATTTGGTGTCAGGCTGGCTGCGCCTGTGCGGGTGCGTTGGCCGAGATCCCGCCTCGCAGTGTCGTCTCATGTAATCCCACCGCGGGCCTGTGATCCGTGCCCGTGCGCAGTGCATATCCTCTCCTCTCACTCCCCTCCCTACGGCTTTTTCAGACTGTGCGGTGTCACGGCCGTGGCATGCTATTAGGGACCAGCTGACATCGCACAGTCTGAAGAAGCCGTAGGGAGGGGAGTGAGAGGAGAGGATATGCACTGCGCACGGGCACGGATCACAGGCCCGCGGTGGGATTACATTAGACGACACTGCGAGGCGGGATCTCGGCCAGCGCACCCGCACAGGCGCAGCCAGCCTGACACCAAATGAGGTCAGAAGACGGGCAGCGCAACATGTGTGCATGGCCAAGGGCTAACCTAACAGCGCAGGCTCCGGGACAGATTCAAATAACGCTGAGGAGGGGGCGCACGGCGCCAAGGGGGTAAAAATGATGGCTGTGCTGCGTCACACGACAAAGGAAAGTTCCACCTACCGGACGGTGTAACGCTGTGTGGGGACACATTTCATAAGTGTTTGGTTCAGCATGTGCAAGGAGCATCACGAAAAGAGGCACTTTTTCCCTTTGCATCATCATTACTGCTGCACAAGGTGGCTCCTTCAGTAACAAACGCCTGGGGGGGGGGGGGGTCAGGTTCCCTTACATTTAACTTGTTGTGTCTGCGTGGCTTTTGCAGTACACGTTGCCGTATACACAGCAGGGGAACAGCTGGCGGTGCTGAACCCCACTAACACATTGGCGAGGTGTTTGGCTCTGTGCGTACAGCACTTCTGGACGGCAACTAGCGGTGTTGGAGCCCAGGGACACGTGGAGGAGGAGGAGGTTGGAGGAGGTAGGAGGGATTGCCACACACACAGCAGGGGAACAGCTGACGTTACTGAACCCCAATAACAGAGGAGGGACTGTTGACTGTGCGTACAGCACTTCTGGACGGCAACTGGCGGTGTTGGAGCCCAGGGACAGGTGGAGGAGGAGGAGGTTGGAGGAGGTAGGAGGAGGTAGGAGGGATTGCCACACACACAGCAGGGGAACAGCTGACGTTACTGAACCCCAATAACAGAGGAGGGACTGTTGACTGTGCGTACAGCACTTCTGGACGGCAACTGGCGGTGTTGGAGCCCAGGGACAGGTGGAGGAGGAGGAGGTTGGAGGAGGTAGGAGGGATTGCCACACACACAGCAGGGGAACAGCTGACGTTACTGAACCCCAATAACAGAGGAGCGACTGTTGACTGTGCGTACAGCACTTCTGGACGGCAACTGGCGGTGTTGGAGCCCAGGGACAGGTGGAGGAGGAGGAGGTTGGAGGAGGTAGGAGGGATTGCCACACACACAGCAGGGGAACAGCTGACGTTACTGAACCCCAATAACAGAGGAGGGACTGTTGACTGTGCGTACAGCACTTCTGGACGGCAACTGGCGGTGTTGGAGCCCAGGGACAGGTGGAGGAGGAGGAGGTTGGAGGAGGTTGGAGGAGGTAGGAGGGATTGCCACACACACAGCAGGGGAACAGCTGACGTTACTGAACCCCATTAACAGAGGAGGGACTGTTGACTGTGCGTACAGCACTTCTGGACGGCAACTGGCGGTGTTGGAGCCCAGGGACAGGTGGAGGAGGAGGAGGTTGGAGGAGGTAGGAGGGATTGCCACACACACAGCAGGGGAACAGCTGACGTTACTGAACCCCAATAACAGAGGAGCGACTGTTGACTGTGCGTACAGCACTTCTGGACGGCAACTGGCGGTGTTGGAGCCCAGGGACAGGTGGAGGAGGAGGAGGTTGGAGGAGGTAGGAGGGATTGCCACACACACAGCAGGGGAACAGCTGACGTTACTGAACCCCAATAACAGAGGAGGGACTGTTGACTGTGCGTACAGCACTTCTGGACGGCAACTGGTGGTGTTGGAGCCCAGGGACAGGTGGAGGAGGAGGAGGTTGGAGGAGGTAGGAGGAGGTAGGAGGGATTGCCACACACACAGCAGGGGAACAGCTGACGTTACTGAACCCCAATAACAGAGGAGCGACTGTTGGGACTGTGCGTACAGCACTACCAGGCAACAACTAGCGGTGTTGGAGCCCAGGGACAGGTGGAAAAGCAGAGGAACACAATGTAGGCCGAAGCCTGAGAAAGTCGAAAGGGAACCTTTAACCCCCCCCCCAAGGCGTTTGTAGCTGAAAGAGCCAGCTTGTGCAGCACAAAAGATGCAAAAGGAAAAGGTGGCTCTTTTCATCATGCTCCTTGCAAACACAGAACTAAACACTTATAAAATGTGTCCCCTGCAACCGTAAAACCGTCCCGGAGGTGGGACTTTCCTTCGTAATGTGACGCAGCCCAGCCGTCATTCCTACCCCCCCGGCGCCGCGCACCGGCTCCTCAGCGTTGTTTTATTCCGTCCAGGAGCCTGCGCTGTTATGTTATCCCGTGGCCAGGCACACTTAGCGCTGCCCGTCTTCTGGCATCATTTGGTGTCTGGATGGCTGCGCCTGTGCGGCCGCGCTGGCAGAGAGCCCGCCTCGCAGTGTCTTCTGATTTAATCCCACTGGGGGCCTGGGATCCATGGACATGCGCAGTGCATATCTGAACCTCCACCTCTCACTCATCTCCCTATGGCTTCTTCAGACTGTGCGGTGTCACGGCCGTGGCATGCTGTTAGGGACCAGCTGACACCGAACAGTCTGAAGAAGCCATAGGGAAATGAGTGAGAGGTGGAGGTTCAGATATGCACTGCGCATGTCCATGGATCCCAGGCCCCCAGTGGGATTAAATCAGAAGACACTGCGAGGCGGGCTCTCTGCCAGCGCGGCCGCACAGGCACAGCCATCCAGACACCAAATGATGCCAGAAGACGGGCAGCGCTAAGTGTGCCTGGCCACGGGATAACATAACAGCGCAGGCTCCTGGACGGAATAAAACAACGCTGAGGAGCCGGTGCGCGGCGCCGGGGGGGTAGGAATGACGGCTGGGCTGCGTCACATTACGAAGGAAAGTCCCACCTCCGGGACGGTTTTACGGTATCAGTGGACACATTTTATAAGTGTTAAGTTCTGCGTGTGCAAGGAGCTAAACAAAAATAGCTACCTTTTCCTTGGGCAGCATTACTGCTGCACAAGGTGGCTCTTTCAGTAACAAACGCCTTGGGGGGGGGGGGACAGATTCCCTTACATTTCAGTTGTTGTGTCAGCGTGGCGGTCGCATGACACATTGCCGGCTACACAGCTGGGGATCAGCTGACGTTACTGAAACCCAATAACACTGGGTCGTATGTTTTGACTGTGCAGACGGCACGTCTGAGCCTCAACTGGCGGTGTTGGAGCCCAGGAATTTAAGTTCAGGTGGTAGAAAGATGAACACAACAGGAGACCTGGATAACGTATACAGTGACCTAATTATTCAATCAGGAGGAGGAGTGGCAAATTCCGGCGAGATCCAGGCCTTGTTCATTTTCAGGAAAGTAAGCCGGTCAACGTTATCGGAGGATAGTCGCATGCGACGGTCAGTTAGTACACCACCTGCAGCACTAAAGACACGTTCCGATAATACACTGGCCGCAGGGCAAGACAGCACCTCCAATGCATACTGGCTTAGCTCTGGCCATGTATCCAGCTTTGAGACCCAAAACTTGAAAGGGGAAGAGCCGTCTGGGAGTACAGCAAGAGGGCAAGACATGTAGTCTGTCACCATCTGACGGAACCGTTGCCTCCTGCTGACTGGAGCCGTCTGTGATGGTGTAGACTTTTGTGGCGGGCACAGAAAACTGTGCCACAGTTCGGCCATACTGGTCTTGCCTTGGGCAGAGGCACTGCTTCTGCTCCCTCTTTGTGCAGAGCCTCCACCACGGCCTGGACGCACTGAGCTGCTTTGGAATGCACTAGCAGCACTTCTCTCAGTTGGAATGGAGAAGATGATGGAATTGACCAGTGTGTCTTGGTACTCCCGCATTTTTCGCTCCCGGTTCAACGGTGTGATGAGGCTTTCTACGTTGTCCCGGTAGCGAGGATCGAGGAGGGTGAACACCCAATAATCAGACATGTTGAGAATGTGGGCGATGCGGCGGTCGTTTCTCAGGCACTGCAGCATGTAATCCACCATGTGCTGCAGACTGCCAACTGCCCAAGAAACGCTGTCCCCTGCTGGAGGCGTGATCTCTGCCCGCTCGTCATCACCCCACCCTCGCTGTACACACTGACTACTGGACAATTGTGTAACTCCCTCCTCTGGACGGATGTCTTCCTCCTCCATTGACTCCTCCTCATCCTCCTCACAAACGGTCCCCTGCCTACGCGTTTGTGAGGAACCACGTGGCGCTGACTGTCCAGAAGATGATGGAAATGGTGAATCCTCATCCTCCACCTCTTCCACAACATCATCCCTTAGCGCTTGCAGTGATTTTTCAAGCAGGCAGATAAGGGGGACAGTCATGCTGACTAGTGCATCATCTGCACTCGCCATCCGCGTGGAATAATCAAAGGGACGCAAAACCTGGCAGACGTCATTCATAGTGGCCCACTCTGTGGTTGTGAAGTCTGTACGGCGCTGACTGCGACTTTTTTGCGCCTGAAGCAGCTGGTACTCCATTACAGCTTGCTGCTGCTCACACAACCGCTCCAACATATGTAACGTGGAATTCCACCTGGTAGGTAGGTCACATATGATGCGATGTTCCGGCAGGCGGTGTCGGCGCTGCAGAGCCGCAATGCGCGCTTTTGCCGTGCTGGAACGCCGCAAGTGAGCACACTCTAGGCGGACCTTGTGCAGCAGTGCATCAAGATCCGGATAGTCCCTCAAAAAGCTCTGCACGACCAAATTGAGCACATGTGCCAGACATGGGATGTGAGTGAGGTTGCCGAGGCCCAGAGCTGCCACCAGATTTCGGCCATTATCACACACTACCATGCCTGGCTGAAGATTCGCTGGCACAAACCACACATCGCTCTCCTGCTTGATGGCATTCCAGAGCTCCTGCGCTGTGTGGCTACGATTCCCCAAGAAAATTAATTTCAAGACGGCCTGTTGACGTTTGGCCACGGCTGTGCTCATGTCGGTCGTAACAGGTACACGTTCATCACGGGTCCATGTGGAGGTGGACTGTGACGGCTCCTGCAGCGATGATTCTGAGGAACTGGTGTAAGAGGAGGAGTCAATGCGTACAGAATGGATTCCTGCAATCCTTGGAGTGGGCAGGACACGTCCTGCGCCACTCGCACGGTCTGTACCCGGCTCAACGACATTAACCCAATGGGCAGTGAGGGAAAGGTATCGCCCCTGTCCATGTTGACTGGTCCACGCATCGGTGGTGAGGTGGACCTTGCTACTGACGGCGTTCAGTAGCGCGTGTTTTATGTGTCCCTCCACATGCTTCTGCAGGGCAGGGACGGCTTGCCTGCTGAAGTAAAAGCGGCTGGGCACATTGTACTGTGGGACTGCCAATGACATCAAGTCACGGAAGCTGTCAGTCTCCACCAGCCTGAATGACAGCATTTCCAGTGACAGAAGTTTGGCAATGCCTGCAGTCAGAGCCTGTGCTCGTGGGTGGTTTGACGAGAAAGGCCGCCTTTTCTCCCATGCCTGTACTACCGATGGCTGTAGACTGGGCTGGGAGTGTGTGGATGACTGGGAAAGTGGCGCTGCGGGTGGAATTACAGCGGGTCTCTGGACAACAGGGGCAGAGGTTCTTCCACGGCGATCCTGGGAGGACGCCGAACCAGCTGCGTGTGAGGTAGAGGAAGAGGCAACACGAGCTGAAGAGGTGGTAGCTGCCGCTGTTGGTTGGCCTACCTCTTCAGTGTGTTTTTCTAACTCCGCCGGGTGCCTGTTGCGCACATGTTTCCACATGTTGGAGGTATTGAGGTTGCTGACATTTTTCCCTCTTTTGACTTTTTGATGACACACGTTGCATCTGACATAGCAAATGTCATCTGCAACTGTGTCAAAAAAGGACCAGGCACTGCA
Organism: Ranitomeya variabilis; assembly: GCF_051348905.1. Lineage (NCBI taxonomy): Eukaryota > Metazoa > Chordata > Amphibia > Anura > Dendrobatidae > Ranitomeya > Ranitomeya variabilis. Next base: position 277,284,426 of record NC_135235.1, on the reverse strand, counting down.
AGTCTTGGGAGCGCCCTTTTTGGCTTTTGGAAGAGACATGCTCCTAACGGGTGCCAAAGCGGAGGCTGCAGGATCCGCAGTCTTCCCCCTCCCTCTCCCTCTTTGGGCCGTACGGGGAATCTCTTCCTCAGAGCTGCTCCCACCACCTTCCTGTCCCTCACGCCAAGATGGGTCGAGGACCTCATCATCTACACTACCCTCTGCCCCCAACTGCTCCTCCTGGGTAGTCTCAGCAGCAGAGCACGCACCAGTAAGTGGCACCTGAGTGTCATCATCAGCTGATGCGGCCTGCGATGTGGTGACCGGAGCCACTGGCCCACCCGCCTCTTCAGAGGAAGACAGAAAAAGCTGTTGGGCATCACTGCACCCTGCCTCTTCTTCCATTTCTCCAATGCTGCTTGGCTGGCCCCCTGTTTCCAAGCCAAGAGATTCAGAGAACAGAAGTAGAGACGGCTCCTGTCCTGGGCTCTCTGTCTGCCTGGGCAATTTGGCAGGTGGTGAAGAGACAGATGGCTGCTCTCCAGTGCTCTGTGTCTGAGAGGATGTGGCACTAATGGAAGTTGATGCATTAGCTGCCATCCATCCGACAACAGCTTCAATTTGTTCTTCACGCAGCAGCGGTGTACGGCGCTCGGACACAAAGCTTCGCATGAACGACTGTTGCCTGGTGAAAGTGGGTGCTGATGAGTCACCGGTGCCCGCAGCAGGCACAGAATCCCCACGTCCCCTCCCTGCTCCGCGCCCACGCCCACGCCCACGTGCCTTACTCACTGCCTTCTTCATCTTGGTTGACTGATAAAGATAAGCAGAAAAGTACTAACGGATTTGTGTGCTTATTCCTGAGCAACTCCTCCTAACAGGTATAAGAAGCACTAATTATCTAAAGTGTGGACTAGACTTTAATATGAGCTAATGTGGCCTACAGAAATGTAAAGTGGTGTAACTGGTGTGTTTGGTGAACTTTATTATTTATTTATTTTTTGGGGGCTGAACTGACAACAGATAGAGCTGCAGTCACACGGAGACCGTGCAGACAGACGTAAACGGCGCTACAAGGCCCAAAAACCCTCCTCTACTTTATCCTATGTAGTGTTTTTCCACAAATTAGCTGGAGACGGGTGGAAAGACACTAATAGGATTTTTTTGAATAAATTAGCAGCAGACTACACTATTTGGAAAAAAAAGAAAATTGATTTGGCGGTATGACGCAGTGAAAAACCCTGAGCTGGAGACAACCAGGCTATAGCTGCTCACAGATTACAGGGCGAGCTGCAGTCACACGGAGACCGTGCAGACAGCCGTAAACGGCGCTGCAAGGCCCAAAAACCCTCCTCTACTTTATCCTATGTAGTGTTTTTCCACAAATTAGCTGGAGACGGGTGGAAAGACACTAATAGGATTTTTTTAAATTAATTAGCAGCAGACTACACTACTTTGAAAAAAAAGAAAATTGATTTGGCGGTATGACGCAGTGAAAAACCCTGAGCTGGAGACAACCAGGCTATAGCTGCTCACAGATTACAGGGCGAGCTGCAGTCACACGGAGACCGTGCAGACAGCCGTAAACGGCGCTGCAAGGCCCAAAAACCCTCCTCTACTTTATCCTATATAGTGTTTTTCCACAAATTAGCTGGAGACGGGTGGAAAGACACTAATAGGATTTTTTTAAATTAATTAGCAGCAGACTACACTACTTTGAAAAAAAAGAAAATTGATTTGGCGGTATGACGCAGTGAAAAACCCTGAGCTGGAGACAACCAGGCTACAGCTGCTCACAGATTACAGGGCGAGCTGCAGTCACACGGAGACCGTGCAGACAGCCGTAAACGGCGCTGCAAGGCCCAAAAACCCTCCTCTACTTTATCCTATGTAGTGTTTTTCCACAAATTAGCTGGAGACGGGTGGAAAGACACTAATAGGATTTTTTAAAATTAATTAGCAGCAGACTACACTACTTTGAAAAAAAAGAAAATTGATTTGGCGGTATGACGCAGTGAAAAACCCTGAGCTGGAGACAACCAGGCTACAGCTGCTCACAGATTACAGGGCGAGCTGCAGTCACACGGAGACCGTGCAGACGGCCGTAAACGGCGCTGCAAGGCCCAAAAACCCTCCTCTACTTTATCCTATGTAGTGTTTTTCCACAAATTAGCTGGAGACGGGTGGAAAGACACTAATAGGATTTTTTTGAATAAATTAGCAGCAGACTACACTACTTGGGAAAAAAAAAAAAAAAGGAACAGTATGAGGCAATGAACCACCCTCCCTGAACTGAATACAACCAACTATGGATGGCCTATGTGGCTGCACTCAGACTGGAGACTGGGCTGCACTCACACACACACACACACAGACCCTGCAGATCGCTGTGAAAACAGCGCTACAAGGCAATAGCAAGGTGAATAGTAGGTGAACACAGCGGTTGCTAAATTAGCCTTTGGAAAGCACAAAGAAGCAAATCGCTATCTCTAAACTGTCCCTCAGTCAGCAAACAGCGTCCTGTCACTAACTGAATTCACAGCAGAGTGATCGCAAAATGGCGCCAGCGACTTTTAAACTGCATCATGACATCATTACACCAGCCAATCACAGCCTTGCCAGTAGTTTCATGCCCTCCATGCTAAACAGGATGTGCCCACACTTGGAATCAATCTCATTGGCTGAATTTCTGCTTTTTGAATCTTAGAACTTCCGATTCCGGTATCCGATACGCGGCAAGTATCGGAATCCCGGTATCGGAATTCCGATACCGCAAGTATCGGCCGATACCCGATACTTGCGGTATCGGAATGCTCAACACTACTCTTCACAGATGTGGGTTGAATCCAATCATGAATGGCCTGAACCTTAACCGGATCCATCTCTATAGATGAGGGAGAAAAAATAAAGCCCAAAAAAGAAACCTTCTGCACTCCAAAGAGACACTTAGACCCCTTCACAAACAAAGCATTATCACGAAGAATCTGAAATACCATCCTGACCTGTTTCACATGAGACTCCCAATCATCGGAAAAAATTAAAATGTCATCCAAATATACAATCATGAATTTATCAAGATAAGTCCGGAAGATATCGTGCATGAAGGACTGAAAAACAGATGGAGCATTAGAGAGCCCGAATGGCATCACAAGGTATTCAAAATGGCCTTCGGGCGTATTAAACGCAGTTTTCCATTCATCACCCTGCTTAATACGAACAAGATTATATGCCCCCCCGAAGGTCAATCTTAGTAAACCAACTAGCCCCCTTAATCCTAGCAAACAAATCGGAAAGCAGAGGTCAAGGGTATTGAAACTTGACCGTGATCTTATTCAAGAGGCGATAATCAATACAGGGTCTCAAGGAGCCATCCTTCTTAGCAACAAAAAAAAAACTGCTCCCAACGGTGAAGAAGATGGCCGAATATGTCCTTTCTCCAAAGATCCTTAACATAACTCCGCATGGCGGTATGTTCAGGCACAGACAGGTTAAAAAGTCGGCCCTTAGGAAACTTACAGCCTGGAATCAAGTCAATCGCACAATCACAGTCCCTATGCGGTGGAAGGGAACTGGACTTGGGCTCATCGAATACATCCTGAAAATCAGACAAAAACTCTGGAATTTCAGAAGTGGAAGAAGAGGAGATTGACATCAAAGGAACATCATTATGAACCCTCTGACATCCCCAACTAGTCACAGACATAGACTTCCAATACAACACAGGATTATGTGCCTGCAACCACGGGAAACCCAGCTCGATAGCATCATGTAAATTATGCAACACCAGAAATCGACAATCTTCCTGATGGGCTGGCGCCATGCACATGGTCACCTGTGTCCAGAACTGGGGCTTATTTTTAGCCAAAGGTGTAGCATCAATGCCCCTTAAAGGAATAGGGTTCTGCAAAGACTGCAAGGGAAAACCACAACGCCTGGCAAACTCAAAGTCCATTAAGTTCAAGGCAGCGCCTGAATCCACAAACGCCATGACAGAAAATGATGATAATGAGCAGATCAAGGACACAGATGATAAAAATTTAGGTTGTACAGTACTGATGGTAATTGAACTAGCGATCCTCTTTGTACTCCTAGGACAGACTGAAATGACATGAGAAGCATCGCCACAATAAAAACACAACCTATTCTGACATCTGAATCCCTGTTGTTCCGTTCTAGACAGAATCCTATCACACTGCATTGACTTAGGCATCTGCTCTGAGGACAACGCCACAGTGCGCACAGTTCTGCGCTCCCGCAACCGCCGATCAATCTGAATGGCCAGAGACATAGAATCACTCAGACCGAAAGCCGTGGGAAACCCCACCATAACATCTTTAACGGATTCAGAAAGACCCTTGCTGAAAATTGCCACCAAAGCATCATCATTCCATTTAGTCAACACAGACCATTTTCTAAATTTCTGACAATATAATTCTGCCGCTTCTTGACCCTGAGACAGGACCAACAAGGTCTTCTCCGCTTGATCCACAGAATTTGGTTCATCAAATAATAATCCTAAAGCCTGAAAAAAGCGTCTACATTAAGCAAGGCCGGATTCCAAGATTCCAGGGAAAATGCCCAATCCTGAGGATCACCACGCAGCAGGGAGATGACAATTTTAACCTGCTGAATGGAATCACCAGAGGATCGAGGTCTCAGAGCAAAAAACAGTTTACAGTTGTTTTTAAAACTCAAAAATTTGGACCTGTCCCCAAAAAACAAATCAGGAGTAGGAATCTTAGGCTCTAAAACTGGAGTCTGAACAATATAATCAGAAATACCCTGTACCCTAGCAGCAAGCTGGTCTACACGAGAAGCTAATCCCTGAACATCCATGCTAGCACAAGACTCCTCAGCCACCCAGAGAAAAAGAGGGAAGAAAAGACAAAGCAGGCTACAGAAAAAAATGGCTCTTTCTTTCCTTCTTCTGAGATGCATTTAACTCATTGTGGGCCAGTTGTACTGTTATGATCCGGTGACCTTGGAGCTGCATGAGACTTTCTCAGGAGAAGGTGGAACCTGTACTGACCGCAAACCCTAAACTGTCACCGCAACTAGAAGTAGCCGTGGGGTGTACCTAACACATCCTAGACAACTCGACACAGCCGGAGGACTAAATACCCCTATAGATGGAAATGGGAATTCTATCTTGCCTCAGAGCAGAACCCCCAAAAATAGGCAGCCCCCCACAAATATTGACTGTGAGTATTAGAGGAAAGACACACGCAGGCAGAAATCAGGATTTAGCAAAAGAGGCCACGCTAGCTAAATAGGAAAGGATAGGACAGAATACTAAGCGGTCAGTATTAAAACCCTAAAAATATCCACAGCAGATAATACAAAAATTCCACCATCTAACTAAAGACATGGAATGTATATCTGCATCTCCTGAGAATCCAACTTGACTGAAATATCCAAACACAGTCTAAGCTGGACAAGAAAAAACATTGAATAGTACTGAATTGTAAAGCACACAGCATGTGTGCTGTAGAAACAAAACCAGACACTTATCTTTGCTGATTTGGCAGCAGGGCAGGAGGAACCAGACAGAGATGCAAAACCTCCAAGAACAATCGACAACTGGCAAGGGCTAATGAATCCTGCACACCTAAATATCCCAGTCAGAGCTGCAATCAGCAGGGACACCTGCCCAGGATTGCAACCCAGGGACAACTGCATTACTACCAACAACCACCGGAGGGAACCCAAGAGCAGAATTCACAATAGATATCACAGCTCAACTCCTGCTCCTGTACAATGACTGATAACACCTCTATATACAGTAGATGACACAGGATCCACCATTCACAATAGGTGATATCACAGCTCACCTCCTCCTCCTGTACAATGACTGATAACACCTCTATATATAGTAGATAACACAGGATACACCACTCGCAATAGGTGATTTCACAGCTCACCTCCTCCTCCTGTACAATGACTGATAACACCTCTATATACATTAGATAACACAGGATCCACCATTCACAATATGTGATATCACAGCTCACCTCCTCCTCCTGTACAATGACTAATAACACCTATATATACATTAGATAATACAGGATCCACCATTCACAATAGGTAATGTCACAGCTCACCTCCTCCTCCTGTACAATGACTGATAACTGTTGTGAATTCTGCTCTTGGGCTCCCTCCGGTGGTTGTAAGTGGTAGCGCTGCTGTCTCTGAATCACAGCATTTATCAGGTGTTTTCACTTTTTGCAATTTGGACAGGGCTATTTAGTCTTGCTTCACCCTTTATTCAGTGCCAGTTGTCCATTGTTCCTAGAGGATTCACATCCCTGCCTGGTCTCTTCTGCTTTGCAGTTCTTTTCATCAAAGATAAGTTCTGGCCTTGATTTTGCTGTCCACATGCTGTGGTCTTATTGTTCAGTTATTTTCCATGTTTTGTCTTGTCCAGCTTGGTCTGTATAAGGATTTGTTTAGCCAAGCTGGTATCTCTGGAGATGCAGATATACCCTCCATGTCTTTAGTTAGCTGTGGAGTTTTTGTATTTTCTGTGGTGGATATTTTCTAGTGTTTTAATACTGACCGCATAGTACTCTGTCCTGTCCTTTCTATTTAGCTAGAAGTGGCCTCCTTTGCTAAATTCTCATTTCAGTCTGTGTATGTTTTTTCCCTCTCCTCTCACAGTCAATATTTGTGGGGGGCTGCCTGTTCTTTGGGGATTTTCTCTGAGGCAAGATAGTTTTCCCTTTTCTATCTCTAGGGGTAATTAGTCCTCCGGCTGTGTCGAGATGTCTAGGGAGCGCTAGGTACATTCCACGGCTACTTCTAGTTGCGGTGTTAGGTTCAGGGTCTGCGGTCAGTACAGGTACCACCTTCTCCAGAGTATGTCCCATGCTGCTCTTAGGCCACCAGATCATAACAGTACAACTGGCCCACAATGAGTTAACCGCATCTCAGAAGAAGGGAAGGAAAGTGCTGAGCCATTTTTTTTTCTGTAGTCTGTTGTGTTTTTTTTTTCTCTTCCCTCTTTGCCTCTGGGTGGCTCAGGAGTTTGGCACTGGTATGGATGTTCACGGATTGGCTTCTCGGGTGGATCAACTTGCTGCTAGAGTACAGGGTAATTCCGATTATATCATTCAGACTCCAGTTTTAGAGCCTAGAATTCCAACTCCTGATTTGTTTTTTGGGGATAGGTCCAAATTTCTGAGCTTTAAAAATAACTGTAAACTGTTTTTTTCTCTGAAACCCTGTTCCTCTGGTGATCCCATCCAGCAGGTTAAAATTATTATATCTCTGCTGCGTGGTGACCCCCAGGATTGGGCATTTGCCCTGGAACTTGGGAATCCGGCGTTGCTTAATGTAGACACCTTTTTTCAGGCGCTTGGGTTATTGTATGACGAACCTAATTCAGTGGATCATGCTGAGAAGACCTTGTTGGCCCTGTCTCAGGGTCAAGAAGCGGCAGAATCATATTGTCAGAAGTTTAGAAAATGGTCTGTACTGACTAAATGGAATGAGGATGCCTTGGCGGCAATCTTCAGAAAGGGTCTTTCTGAATCCATTAAAGATGTTATGGTAGGGTTGCCCACGCCTGCTGGTCTGAGTGATTCTATGTCTCTGGCCATTCAGATTGATCGGCGCTTGCGCAAGCGCAGAGTTGTGCACACTATGGCATTGTCTTCCGAGCGGAGTCCTGAGCCTAGGCAGTGTGATAGGATTGTGTCTAGAGCTGAGCGACAAGGATTCGGACGTCAGAATAGGTTGTGTTTTTACTGCGGCGATTCTGCTCATGTTATTTCTGATTGCCCTAAGCGTACCAAGAGAATCGCTGGTTCTGTTACCATCAGTACTGTACAACCTAAATTTCTGTTATCTGTGACCCTGATCTGCTCATTATCGTCATTTTCTGTCATGGCATTTGTGGATTCAGGCGCCGCTCTAAATTTAGTGGACTTAGAATTTGCCAGACGTTGTGGTTTCTGTTGTGAACTATACTTTTTGGCTCCCTCTTGTGGTCACTAGTGATTTGGCACTTGGATTGTCTTTTACCAGGTTTGTGCTCACCTGCTTCGTTAGGCCTGGGGTGTTGCTATTTTAACTTCCTGGATTCTCAGTCCAGTGCCTGGCTTCGTTTTAATCAGTTCACTTCTGTTTGCTCCTGTCTTCAGGTCCTGGTTCTTTGCAAGATAAGCTAAGTCCTGCTTTTGTACTCTTGATCATTTGCATTGTTCATATTTTTTTGTCCAGCTTGTACAATATGTGATTCCTGTTATTGCTGGAAGCTCTAGGGGGGCTGATATTCTCCCCCCACACCGTCAGTCGGTTTGGGGGTTCTTGGATATTCAGCGTGGATATTTTGCAGGGTTTTTTGCTGACCATATAAGTCTTCTTACTATATTCTGCTATTAGTCAGTGGGCCTCTCTTTGCTAAATCTAGTTCATTCTTACGTTTGTCCTTTCTTCTTACCTCACCGTTATTATTTGTTGGGGGCTTGTATTACTTTGGGGTCTTTTCTCTGGAGGCAAGAGAGGTCTTATTTTCCCTGATAGGGGTAGTTAGTTCTCCGGCTGACGCGAGACGTCTAGAATCAACGTAGGCACGTTCCCCGGCTGCTGTTAGTGTTTGCGCTAGGATTAGGTATATGGTCAGCCTAGTTACCACTTCCCTATGAGCTGGTATTTATGTTTTGCAGACTTTGCTGTAATCTTTGAGGTCCCCTGCCATTGGGATCATAACAGTAAGCCAGGCCAATAAATAGTTAATGCATTGCTGAAGTGGGATTAAAAGAAAAGAAGTTCTGAGTTTTTTTTTTTTTTTTCTTCCTCCCCTTTATCTCTGAGTGGCTTGAAGCTTTGCTGCAGGCATGAATGTTCAGATCTTGATTACTAGTGTGGATCAGCTTGCTGCACGTGTGCAGGACATTCAGGATTTTGTTGTTAGCAGTCCTATGTCAGAGCCTAAGATACCTATTCCTGAGCTGTTCTCTGGAGATCGATTTAAATTTAGGAATTTTAGGAATAATTGTAAATTGTTTCTATCTTTGAAACCTCGTTCGTCTGGAGATTCAGCTCAGCAAGTTAAAATTATTATCTCCTTCTTGCGTGGCGACCCTCAGGATTGGGCTTTCTCGTTAGCGCCAGGAGATCCTACATTGGCGGATGTTGATGCGTTTTTTCTGGCGCTCGGATTGCTTTATGAGGAGCCTAATCTTGAAATTCAGGCAGAAAAAGCTCTACTGGCCATCTCTCAGGGCCAGGATGAAGCTGAGGTGTACTGCCAAAAATTTCGGAAATGGTCCGTGCTTACTCGATGGAATGAATGTGCTCTGGCCGCAAATTTCAGAAATGGCCTTTCTGAAGCCATTAAGAATGTGATGGTGGGTTTTACAATTCCTACAAGTCTGAATGATTCTATGGTGCTGGCTATTCAGATTGATCGGCGTTTGCGGGAGCGCAAATCCGCTAAACCTCTGGCGGTGTTGTCTGAACAGACACCTGTCTCAATGCAATGCGATAGAATCCTGACTAGAACCGAACGACAAAATCATAGACGTCAGAATGGGCTGTGTTTTTACTGTGGTGATTCTACACATGTTATATCAGCATGCTCTAAACGCCTAACCAAGGTTGTCAGTCCTGTCACCATTGGTAATTTGCAGCCTACATTTATTTTGTCTGTGACTTTAATTTGTTCATTGTCTTCCTACACTGTTATGGCATTTGTGGATTCAGGTGCTGCCCTGAGTCTTATGGACTTGTCGTTTGCCAAGCGCTGCGGTTTTGTCCTGGAGCCTTTAAAGGTTACGCTTCCTCTCAGAGGAATTGATGCTACGCCACTGGCGGAAAATAAACCGCAGTATTGGACACAAGTGACCATGTGCATGACTCCTGAACATTGGGAGGTGATTAGTTTTCTTGTTCTGCATAAAATGAATGATTTGGTCGTTTTAGGTCTGCCATGGTTACAGACCCATAATCCTGTTTTGGATTGGAAGGCTATGTCTGTCTCAAGTTGGGGTTGTCAGGGAATTCATTGCGATTCTTTGCCGGTGTCTATTGCTACTTCTACTCCTTCAGAAGTTCCTGAGTATTTGTGTGACTATCAGGATGTATTCAGTGAGTCCAGGTCCAGTGCTCTTCCTCCTCATAGGGACTGTGACTGCGCTATAGATTTGATTCCTGGCAGTAAATTTCCTAAGGGACGATTATTTAATTTGTCTGTACCCGAGCATACCGCGATGCGTTCTTATGTCAAGGAGTCTTTGGAGAAGGGGCATATTCGTCCATCCTCATCCCCTCTCGGTGCGGGATTCTTTTTTGTGGCCAAGAAAGACGGGTCTTTGAGACCTTGTATAGACTATCGGCTTCTGAATAAAATCACTGTTAAGTTTCAGTATCCGTTGCCGCTATTGTCAGACTTGTTTGCTCGGATTAAGGGCGCCAAGTGGTTCACCAAGATAGATCTTCGTGGTGCGTACAACCTTGTGCGCATTAGGCAGGGAGATGAATGGAAAACTGCATTCAATACGCCCGAAGGTCATTTTGAATACTTGGTGATGCCCTTTGGGCTCTCTAATGCCCCTTCAGTGTTTCAGTCCTTTATGCATGATATCTTCCGGAAGTATCTGGATAAATTTTTGATTGTGTATCTTGATGATATTCTAGTTTTCTCGGATGATTGGGATTCTCATGTAAAGCAGGTCAGGATGGTGTTTCAGGTTTTGCGTGATAACGCTTTGTTTGTGAAGGGCTCAAAGTGTCTCTTTGGAGTGCAGAAGGTTTCCTTTTTGGGTTTTATTTTCTCCCCTTCTGCCGTGGAGATGGACCCAGTCAAGGTCCGAGCTATTCATGATTGGACTCAGCCCACGTCTGTTAAGAGTCTTCAGAAGTTCTTGGGGTTCGCTAATTTCTACCGTCGCTTTATCGCTAATTTTTCTAGCGTTGTTAAACCTTTGACGGATATGACCAAGAAAGGTTCTGATGTGGCTAATTGGGCTCCTGCAGCCGTGGAGGCCTTCCAGGAGCTGAAGCGCCGGTTTACTTCGGCGCCTGTTTTTTGCCAGCCTGATGTCTCACTTCCCTTTCAGGTTGAAGTGGATGCTTCTGAGATCGGTGCTGGGGCTGTTTTGTCGCAGAGAGGCTCTGGTTGTTCTGTGATGAGACCATGTGCCTTTTTCTCTAGGAAGTTTTCGCCTGCTGAGCGGAACTATGATGTTGGTAATCGGGAGTTGTTGGCCATGAAGTGGGCATTTGAGGAGTGGCGTCATTGGCTCGAGGGTGCTAAGCATCGTGTGGTGGTCTTGACTGATCACAAAAATCTGATGTATCTCGAGTCTGCTAAGCGCCTGAATCCTAGACAGGCTCGTTGGTCATTGTTTTTCTCTCGTTTTGACTTTGTGGTCTCATACCTGCCTGGTTCGAAGAATGTTAAGGCTGATGCTCTCTCTAGGAGCTTTGTGCCTGTCTCTCCTGGAGTCTCGGAGCCAGCTGGTATTCTTAAAGAGGGAGTGATCGTGTCGGCCATATATCCGGATTTGCGACGTGTGTTGCAGAGATTTCAGGCTGGTAGACCTGACTCGTGTCCACCCGACAGACTGTTTGTTCCTGATAAGTGGACCAGCAGAGTCATTTCCGAGGTTCATTCCTCGGTGTTGGCAGGGCATCCGGGAATTTTTGGTACCCGAGATTTGGTGGCTAGGTCCTTTTGGTGGCCTTCCTTGTCACGGGATGTGCGGTCATTTGTGCAGTCCTGTGGGACTTGTGCTCGGGCTAAGCCTTGTTGTTCTCGTGCTAGCGGGTTGCTTTTGCCCTTGCCCGTCCCGAAGAGGCCTTGGACGCACATTTCCATGGATTTCATTTCTGATCTTCCGGTGTCTCGGGGAATGTCTGTCATCTGGGTGGTGTGTGATCGTTTTTCCAAGATGGTCCATTTGGTACCCTTGCCTAAGTTGCCTTCCTCTTCCGATCTGGTTCCTTTATTTTTTCAGAATGTGGTTCGTTTGCACGGCATTCCGGAGAATATCGTGTCCGACAGAGATCCAGTTTGTGTCCAGATTCTGGCGATCTTTTTGTGCTAAGATGGTCATTGATTTGTCGTTTTCATCTGCCTTCCATCCTCAGACTAATGGTCAAACGGAGCGAACTAATCAGACACTGGAGGCTTATTTGAGATGTTTTGTTTCTGCGGACCAGGATGATTGGGTGACCTTCTTGCCATTAGCGGAGTTTGCCCTTAATAATCGGGCTAGTTCCGCTACTTTGGTTTCGCCATTCTTCTGCAACTCTGGTTTTCATCCTCGTTTCTCCTCGGGTCATGTTGAGTCTTCTGACTGTCCTGGGGTGGATTCCGTGGTGGATAGGTTGCAGCGGATTTGGAATCATGTGGTGGACAACTTGAAGTTGTCACAGGAGAAGGCTCAGCGTTTTGCCAACCGCCGCCGCGGTGTGGGCCCCCGACTTCGTGTTGGGGATTTGGTTTGGTTGTCTTCTCGGTATGTCCCTCTGAAGGTTTCCTCTCCTAAGTTTAAGCCTCGCTTTATTGGTCCTTATAAAATTTTGGAGGTTCTTAACCCGGTTTCTATTCGTTTGGATCTTCCGGTGTCGTTTGCCATTCACAACGTGTTCCATAGGTCTTTGTTACGGCGGTACGTTGTGCCTGTGGTTCCTGCTGTTGAGCCTCCTGCTCCGGTGTTGGTTGAGGGCGAGTTGGAGTACGTGGTGGAGAAGATCTTGGATTCTCGTCTCTCTAGACGGAGGCTCCAGTATTTGGTTAAATGGAAGGGCTATGGTCAGGAGGATAATTCCTGGGTGGCCGCCTCTGATGTTCATGCGGCCGATTTGGTTCGTGCCTTCCACGCTGCTCATCCTGGTCGCCCTGGTGGTCTTGGTGAGGGTTCGGTGACCCCTCCTTAAAGGGGGGGTACTGTTGTGAACTATACTTTTTGGCTCCCTCTTGTGGTCACTAGTGATTTGGCACTTGGATTGTCTTTTACCAGGTTTGTGCTCACCTGCTTCGTTAGGCCTGGGGTGTTGCTATTTTAACTTCCTGGATTCTCAGTCCAGTGCCTGGCTTCGTTGTAATCAGTTCACTTCTGTTTGCTCCTGTCTTCAGGTCCTGGTTCTTTGCAAGATAAGCTAAGTCCTGCTTTTGTACTCTTGATCATTTGCATTGTTCATATTTTTTTGTCCAGCTTGTACAATATGTGATTCCTGTTATTGCTGGAAGCTCTAGGGGGGCTGATATTCTCCCCCCACACCGTCAGTCGGTTTGGGGGTTCTTGGATATTCAGCGTGGATATTTTGCAGGGTTTTTTGCTGACCATATAAGTCTTCTTACTATATTCTGCTATTAGTCAGTGGGCCTCTCTTTGCTAAATCTAGTTCATTCTTACGTTTGTCCTTTCTTCTTACCTCACCGTTATTATTTGTTGGGGGCTTGTATTACTTTGGGGTCTTTTCTCTGGAGGCAAGAGAGGTCTTATTTTCCCTGATAGGGGTAGTTAGTTCTCCGGCTGGCGCGAGACGTCTAGAATCAACGTAGGCACGTTCCCCGGCTGCTGTTAGTGTTTGCGCTAGGATCAGGTATATGGTCAGCCTAGTTACCACTTCCCTATGAGCTGGTATTTATGTTTTGCAGACTTTGCTGTAATCTTTGAGGTCCCCTGCCATTGGGATCATAACAGGTTTCCCCTTGCAGCCTTTGCAGAGTCCTATTCCTTTGAGGGGCATTGATGCTACACCGTTGGCTAAAAATAAACCTCAGTTTTGGACATAGCTGACCATGTGCATGGCGCCAGCCCATCAGGAAGATTGTCATTTTCTGGTGTTGCATAATTTGCATGATGCTATTGTGCTGGGTTTCCCATGGTTACAGGTGCATAATCTGGTATTAGATTGGAAATCTATGTCTGTGACTAGTTGGGGTTGTCAGGGGGTTCATGGTGATGTTCCTGTGATGTCAATTGCCTCCTCCCCCTCTTCTGAAATTCCTGAGTTTTTGTCAGATTTCCAGGATGTATTCAATGAGCCCAAGTCCAGTTCCCTTCCACCGCATAGGGACTGTGATTGTGCTATTGACTTGATTCCAGGCTGTAAGTTCCCTAAAGGCCGACTTTTCAACCTGTCTGTGCCAGAACATACCGCCATGCGGAGCTATGTGAAGGAGTCCTTGGAGAAGGGGCATATTCGGCCATCTTCTTCACCATTGGGAGCAGGTTTTTTCTTTGTTGCCAAAAAAGATGGCTACTTGAAACCCTGTATTGATTATCGCCTCTTGAATAAGATCACGGTCAAATTCCAATACCCTTTGCCTTTGCTTTCTGATCTGTTTGCTAGGATTAAGGGGGCTAGTTGGTTTACTAAGGTTGACCTTCGAGGGGCATATAATCTGGTTCGTATTAAGCAGGGGGACGAATGGAAAACTGCGTTAAATACGCCCGAAGGCCATTTTGAATACCTTGTGATGCCATTCGGACTGTCTAATGCTCCATCTGTGTTTCAGTCCTTCATGCATGATATATTTCGGAATTATCTTGATAAATTCATGATTGTATATTTGGATGATATTTTGATTTTTTCAGATGATTGGGAGTCTCATGTGAAACATGTCAGGATGGTATTTCAGATCCTTCGTGATAATGCCTTGTTTGTGAAGGGGTCTAAGTGCCTCTTTGGAGTACAGAAGATTTCTTTTTTGGGCTTCATTTTTTCTCCCTCATCTATAGAAATAGATCCGGTTAAGGTTCAGGCCATTCATGATTGGATCCAGCCCACATCCGTGAAGAGTAGTATTGAGCGATACCATCCGATACTTGAAAGTATCGGTATCGGAAAGTATCGGCCGATACCGGCAAAGTATCGGATCTAATCCGATACCGATACCCGATACCAATACAAGTCAATGGGACTCAAGTATCGGACGGTATCCCTGATGGTTCCCAGGGTCTGAAGGAGAGGAAACTCTCCTTCAGGCCCTGGGATCCATATTAATGTGTAAAAGAAAGAATTAAAATAAAAAAATATTGCTATACTCACCTCTCCGACGCAGCCTGGACCTCACCGAGGGAACCGGCAGCGTTCTTTGCTTAAAATGCACACGTTTACTTCCTTCCGTGACGTCACGGCTTGTGATTGGTTGCGTGCCGCCCATGTGACCGCGACGCGACCAATCACAGCAAGCCGTGACATAAATTTCAGGTCCTGAATGCAGAATTAGGCATTCAGGACCTGAAGTTACATAACGGCTTGCTGTGATTGGTCGCGTCGCGGTCACATGGGCGGCACTCAACCAATCACAAGCCGTGATGTAATTTTAAAATGCGCGCGTTTCCTGCCTCCCGTGACGTCACGGCTTGTGATTGGTCGTGTCGCCCATGTGACCGCGATGCGACCAATCACAAGCCGGAACGAAATTTTAAAATCCTGAATGCCTAGAATTAGGCATTCAGGACCTGAAAATTACGTCACGGCTTGCTGTGATTGGTCGCGTCGCGGCCACATGGGCGGCACGCAACCAATCACAAGCCGTGACATCACGGAAGGAAGTAAACGCGCGCATTTTAAGCAAAGAACGCTGCCGGTTCCCTCGGTGAGGTCCAGGCTGCGTCGGAGAGGTGAGTATAGCAATATTTTTTATTTTAATTCTTTCTTTTACACATTAATGTTGTTTCGATACCGATACCCGATACCACAAAAGTATCGGATCTCAGTATCGGAATTCCGATACCCGCAAGTATCGGCCGATACCCGATACTTGCGGTATCGAAATGCTCAACACTAGTGAAGAGCCTTCAGAAATTTTTGGGCTTTGCTAATTTTTATCGCCGTTTCTTTGCCAACTTCTCCAGTGTGGTTAAACCCCTGACCGATTTGACGAAGAAAGGCGCTGATGTTACTAATTGGTCCTCTGCGGCTGTTTCTGCCTTCCAGGAGCTTAAACGCCGATTTACTTCTGCCCCTGTGTTGCGTCAGCCGGATGTTTCTCTTCCTTTTCAGGTTGAGGTTGACGCTTCTGAGATTGGGGCAGGGGCCGTTTTGTCTCAGAGGAATTCTGATGTTCCTTGATGAAACCGTGTGCCTTCTTTTCTCGAAAGTTTTCGCCTGCGGAACGCAATTATGATGTCGGCAATCGTGAGTTGTTGGCTATGAAGTGGGCATTTGAGGAGTGGCGACATTGGCTTGAGGGGGCCAAGCACTGTATTGTGGTCTTCACCGATCATAAGAATCTGATTTACCTCGAGTCTGCCAAACGGCTGAATCCTAGACAGGCCCGATGGTCCCTGTTTTTCTCCCATTTTGATTTTGTGGTCTCGTATCTTCTGGGTTCTAAGAATGTTAAGGCTGATGCCCTCTCTAGGAGCTTTTTGCCTGATTCTCCTGGGGTCCTTGAGCCGGTCGGTATTCTGAAGGAAGGGGTGATTCTTTCTGCCATCTCCCCTGATTTACGACGGGTTCTTCAGAAATTTCAGGCTGATAAACCTGACCGCTGTCCAGTGGGGAAATTGTTTGTTCCTGACAGATGGACTAGTAAAGTGATTTGGGAGGTTCATTGTTCTGTGTTGGCCGGTCATCCTGGGATTTTTGGTACCAGAGATTTGGTTGGTAGGTCCTTTTGGTGGCCTTCTTTGTCACGGGATGTGCGTTCTTTTGTGCAGTCCTGTGGGACTTGTGCGCGGGCCAAGCCTTGCTGTTCCCGCGCTAGTGGGTTGCTTTTGCCTTTGCCGGTCCCTGAGAGGCCTTGGACGCATATTTCTATGGATTTTATTTCGGATCTTCCGGTTTCCCAGAGGATATCAGTTATCTGGGTGGTTTGTGACCGGTTTTCTAAGATGGTTCATTTGGTACCTTTGCCTAAGTTGCCTTCCTCTTCTCATTTGGTTCCGTTGTTTTTTCAGCATGTGGTTCGTTTGCATGGCATTCCGGAGAACATTGTGTCCGATAGAGGTTCCCAGTTTGTTTCTAGGTTTTGGCGGGCCTTTTGTGCAAAGCTGGGCATTGATTTGTCTTTTTCTTCCACATAACATCCTCAGACAAATGGCCAAACCGAGCGAACAAATCAGACTTTGGAAACTTATTTGAGATGCTTTATGTCTGCTGATCAGGATGATTGGGTGGCTTTCTTGCCATTGGCCGAGTTTGCCGTTAATAATCGGGCTAGTTCTGCTACCTTGGTTTCACCCTTCTTTTGCAACACTGGTTTTCATCCTCGTTTTTCTTCAGGGAAGGTTGAGCCTTCTGATTGTCCTGGGGTGGACTCTGTGGTTGACAGGTTGCAGCAAATTTGGGCTCATGTTGTGGACAATTTGGTGTTGTCTCAGGAAGGGGCTCAGCGTTTTGCTAACCGTCGTCGCTGTGTTGGTTCCCAGCTTCGGGTTGGGGATTTGGTCTGGTTGTCTTCCCGTCATGTCCTTATGAAGGTTTCTTCCCCTAAGTTTAAGCCTCGGATTATTGGCCCTTATAGGATTTCTGAGATTATCAGTCCAGTGTCTTTTCGTTTGGCCCTTCCAGCCTCTTTTTCCATCCATAATGTTTTCATAGATCTTTGTTGCGGAAATATGTGGTGCCCGTTGTTCCCTCTGTTGATCCTCCTGCCCCGGTGTTGATTGATGGGGAGTTGGAGTATGTGATTGAGAAGATTTTGGATTCTCGTTTTTCGAGGCGGAGGCTTCAGTATCTTGTCAAATGGAAGGGTTATGGCCAGGAGGATAATTCTTGGGTTGTTGCCTCCGATGTTCATGCTGATGATTTGGTTCGTGCCTTTCATTTGGCTCGTCCGGATCGGCCTGGGGGCTCTGGTAAGGGTTTGGTGACCCCTCCTCAAGGGGGGGTACTGTTGTGAATTCTGCTCTTGGGCTCCCTCCGGTGGTTGTAAGTGGTAGCGCTGCTGTCTCTGAATCACAGCATTTATCAGGTGTTTTCACTTTTTGCAATTTGGACAGGGCTATTTAGTCTTGCTTCACCCTTTAGTCAGTGCCAGTTGTCCATTGTTTCTGGAGGATTCACATCCCTGCCTGGTCTCTTCTGCTTTGCAGTTCTTTTCATCAAAGATAAGTTCTGGCCTTGATTTTGCTGTCCACATGCTGTGGTCTTATTGTTCAGTTATTTTCCATGTTTTGTCTTGTCCAGCTTGGTCTGTATAAGGATTTGTTTAGCCAATCTGGTATCTCTGGAGATGCAGATATACCCTCCATGTCTTTAGTTAGCTGTGGAGTTTTTGTATTTTCTGTGGTGGATATTTTCTAGTGTTTTAATACTGACCGCATAGTACTCTGTCCTGTCCTTTCTATTTAGCTAGAAGTGGCCTCCTTTGCTAAATTCTCATTTCAGTCTGTGTATGTTTTTTCCCTCTCCTCTCACAGTCAATATTTGTGGGGGGCTGCCTGTTCTTTGGGGATTTTCTCTGAGGCAAGATAGTTTTCCCTTTTCTATCTCTAGGGGTAATTAGTCCTCCGGCTGTGTCGAGATGTCTAGGGAGCGCTAGGTACATTCCACGGCTACTTCTAGTTGCGGTGTTAGGTTCAGGGTCTGCGGTCAGTACAGGTACCACCTTCTCCAGAGTACGTCCCATGCTGCTCTTAGGCCACCAGATCATAAAAGATAACACCTCTATATACGGTAGATACCACAGGATCCACTATTCACAATAGGTGATATCACAGTTCACCTCCTCCTCCTGTACAATGACTGATAACACCTCTATATACAGTAGATAACACAGGATCCACCATTCGCAATAGGTGATAAAACAGCTCACCTCCACCTCCTGTACACTGAATGATGACACCTCTATATATAGTAGATAACACAGGATCCACCATTCACAATAGGTGATGTCACAGCTCACCTCCTCTTCCTCCTGTACAATGACTGATAACACCTCTATATACAGTAGATAACACAGGATCCACTATTCACAATAGGTGATATCACAGCTCACCTACTCCTCCTCCTGTACAATGACTGATAACATCATGTTGGGGTCCCTATTGTCCCACATTGTCCTATCTACATGTCACCAATATATCATATTAAATTACTAGGCGGCATGTTGATGGCAGCCCATGGATGAGTTTTGGCACTTTTTTTCCTGTGCCTCAGATGGCAGTATCACCTGTATCACCCATATGGTGACACTGGATATATGGGAAGAAGACCCACTTCAAATTTTGTTTCTTTGGCTTTATTAGTACAAGTTTTTGTACTCAGTACAAACAAGAGTGTGGCTTCCCTTACTATGAGCAGGACATTGCATTTATATAGCTTTGCAGGGCTGGGTGTCCATAGTTGGGTCTCGGTCCTGCTCTGCTCTTATTCATATTGAGGTCATTTTGACACATGTAAAGTTATAATGTTAGACATGGTATAGGAACTTGTCATGCTGGGATGGCTTTTATGCTTTTCTTTAATCAAAAACAGTGTTTACTAAGTACTCGTGATGAGCGAATGGGCTCCGATTAGGTGTTATCCGCCATGCTCGGGTGGTAACCGAGTGTCTTCGGTGTGCTCGAATAATATATTCGAGTCCCGGCGGCTACATGTCTTATGGCTGTTTGACAGCCACAACACATGCAGGGATTGTCTAACAAACAGGTACGCCGAAGACACTCGGTTAGCACCTGAGCTTGCTCACATAACGCCTTATCTCAGCACATTCGCTTAGATTTTGTCTGTTTAATGGCCAGCGTGAACATGCTTCTACACGTTGCATGCATATCAACTTATGCTCTGGCTCATTTTTCTCGGTCTTTCTTAATTTATGTAGCAGCTTTTTAAGTATCCATCATTTATTTAGCTTGTGCAGGTTAGTTAGCTCGTTTTCCCGAAACGTTATTCAACTATTCATATAGTATGCAATGCAATTTGTAATCATTAATCCATTACTTGCCAAATTAGCAATTTCCTTTTTTTTTTTTTTTTTAATGACAGATTTTTAATAATTTGGGTCCTAATGAATCAGAAACATAATTTGCAAAAATTTTTCAAGTACGGATTTTTGAGAAAAGGGCGTCCCAATATTCAATTAAAAATGACAATTACATGATTTCTTATTTCGAAAACATTCATTTTACAAACACAACACAAAAAATTGGACCTAATTATAAAAATTATAAAATCTTAGTGCTAGAAGCTAAATATTAGGCGTCCCAAAAAAAGGACATTGGTAGGTAATGGGTTAAGAAATACAGGAATAGTGAGATGTATACAACTGAATGCTTCAAAACACTGCGCCCGTGTCTTTATAAAGTAATGGTCTCATACAAGAATAGAATTATTTTTTTTTGTTTTCCATCTAAAATAACTATTCAGTAAAAATGAAATGATTAACCACAAATGCCAAATCCTGGATTACAGAGTAGAAAAGTGCTTACTTTTCTGCTCGGTGCTGTTAAAAACAGATAAATGCTCATCCTGGTTTTAATTCTGCTTGACACTCCGTCGTCTGGTGTGAACTCACATTATGTCTGTCTCTTGAACAGATTGTGAATGACTCTGAAGCTCCAATGATCTCAGGAGAAGTATTTCATCATGACTTAGCATTCTGCGTGGCAGCAGCGGGAAACACATTGCTCCCAGCATATTCACAGAAGAGGTCTATGATCTATGATCTGAGCAGTAGGTACCAGATGTGGAGCACCATTACAATATTGAATATGCATTTCGGGAAATGTAGATTGGAAGTCATGGGGTGAAGTTGAGGGCAATAGTTCCTAATGGCTGATCTCGGAACTAGTGTTGAAAATTGTCCCATTTTGGATTGGAAACCTATTTCTATAAGTTTACCTAGAGTGTAAAACATATTAATTAGGGTTACTGACCATTTCTCATTTCCATAACGTTACCGACCTGTGCATATGATTATTAACCCTACTGCAACTCCGCTTCCCCCCATGTGCTCTTTACGGCATTGGACCATGTTGTTTCCTACCTTGAGCTCCAATTATTTTTTTTATTTATCATTCCCCATTTCTGTATTTTTTTTTCTCTTTGATGTTTTATATCTGTATATTCCTGTAGACGGAAGCTTTATTTGCATCGGTTGTGACTATGTAGCCATATTTCTCCAGCGGAATCAAAACATTAAAATGAAACCATGGAAACTACAATGGTGTTGCCAACATTTCTTCTTTACAATTGCATATAGTAGTTCTTCTGAACATCTGCTGCACAAATTAATCATGTTTACTGTGTGCTATCTTTTACAACTGAAAATCATTAAATAGCCTTGATGACTTTTGCAAACAATATTTTTTAGAAGAAATAAAGAAGTTCAATTATCGATATCATAGTCAATAGTGCTCAAGTAGGTTAAGACTTACACTGTTGCAGAAACTTTAAGGGGTTGTCCAGAACTATGATTTGAATGAACTGGTCATTAACATCAGATATGTGGGGATCCGTCACCAAGCAACTTCACTGATCAGCTGTTTGCAAGTGATGGTAGTGGAATGTGTGTAAAGTATAGAGCTGAAACAGCATGGCTCTATTCAAGATGTTGTGGGCATTCTTGGGAATTATAATCATGTTACACACCTGTCCATGGTATACCAGGCTCCACTTCCTTCCCCTAGGTCTGCTGCCTTCTGTTGTGCTCCACATTGGGTTTTTGCAGATTGCACGTCATGGATCAATGACATCATCTACTAGACCTATTTAAAGCCCATTGATACACAAACCTGTGTCTTGAGAATGAGACTCTAGATCTCCATGTTTGCTGCACCTTCCTTTAATGATTGTGTAACAAACTCAAATGGGAAAACAGGTGAAACACTAAAAACTGCAACTGACCCAGCCGGTTCCTGTACAGAATAGAGATCCTGACCCTGCAGTCCTAGTGGTTCCTACATGGACTGCAAAAGTCCTAAGAAAAGATTAAACCATGGCAGCTCGGACCTAGGCTGCTTAGGCACGTTCCTCCTAAAATACTGCAGGGCAGAGCAGACTTCAATTCACCTACTGAAGGGAAGGAGTGCTGAGAAAGAGAATCCAGAGTGAGTTAATAGAAACTACAAAATACAAAATGAGAAGATAAGGTATGTACTGCTATAGAGTATGCCACCTACTTCCTGAACAAGAAACAGAAGATAGGTGCAGGGTGAGTTAATCAGCAGAGAGACAAACCCTAGCTGGTCTTTCACTGACTGGCATAAGCAATGACAGTATTGCTGGAAATCCAAATGAGAATATCAACAGCAGAAAACACCAGCAGGGGTAAAGAATTTGTAGCTGCACCTGAATGGTGATTGGGCAGACAAATGAATGAACAAAAACACCTGTCAACCTAAAAAAAGGCTAAAGCAAGTATACCAGGCAATAAACACCCAGAAAAAAGGCATATCTGCTGCGGCCCAAAAAGCACAGGATCAACGGTTAAAGCGCATGACACTTCCATCCCTGCTAGGATCCGGTTCATCTGTCCTGCGTCTCCAGTTCATCTGTCCTCCTGAGATTCCAGAGCTTTCCAGGTCCTCACTAAGCTTGTGTCTTTTAGCTTGCTGCATCAACATCCGAGGTCAATTTGCTCACCTGGACCTGGAGTTTAGAGGATCCACCTCACATGGTGAGCTTGATAAATCATGAATTGAGCTGCTGTAACTGAAAACAGCCACTAAATAGTGTATGAACCTGGGTGTTCTGGTTCTGCCGATCCAGTTGCAGTGGGAAGAAGAAGAGAGCTGCAGCTGCCCACCGACTTCCTTGATTACTTATACGTTCAAGTACGAGGCCAGTGATGCCAGTGCTGATTGGGTGCAGGGCTCATGTTACGTAAAAACCTCATACAAACGTATGTCTGATGGTTTTTGCATCCATCATGCGAAAAACACAGCTTGCACAAAACTGATGGTGGTTCTGGTGATCTATTGTGGTTCTCCTGACATTCATGCAGTGATGTGTTGTGCTCATGTAGTGACGATGATTCTGGTTATATATTCATCACCAGAATCATCAGTACATGAATATGAAGCCAAAATCATCAATAGTACATAATTAGAGCACCAGAGCCATTGAGAGTATATGAATATGGCACCAGAAACATCATCAGTAAATAAATACGTCACTATAACCACCATTTGTACATGAATACATGACCAGTACCACCATTTGTGCATAAATGCATCACTGGATCCCCCATCAGTACATGAGTACATCAACAGACTCACCATCAGTACTTGACTACATCACCAAAACCACATCAGTAAATTAATACATCACCAGAACAACCATAAGTACATGAACAACAAGACCAGACCCAAGGGTACTTGAATACAAGAGCTAAGCCTAGTACAATGGTCAATTGCAATATCAAGTCAGCCCCAGCCCCATAAAAAAATTGTGTTAAGGTACCTTCACACTAAACAATATCGCTAGCGATCCGTGACATTGCAGCGTCCTGGCTAGCGATATCGTTTAGCTTGACACGCAGCAGCGATCAGGATCCTGCTGTGATATCGCTGGTCGTTTAACAAAGTTCAGAACTTTATTTGGTCGTCAGACCGGCGTGTATCGTCGTGTTTGACACCAAAAGCAACGATACCAGCGATGTTTTACACTGGTAACCAGGGTAAACATCGGGTTACTAAGCGCAGGGCCGTGCTTAGTAACCCGATGTTTACCCTGGTTACCAGTGTAAAATGTAACAGTACATACTCACCTTCGCGTCCCCCGGCGTCCGCTTCCCACACTGACTGAGCGCCGTAAAGTGAAAGTGAAAGTACAGCACAGCGGTGACGTCACCGCTCTGCTGTTAGGGCCGGCAGTCAGTGCAGGAAGCGGACGAATGTGAGTATGTAGTGTTTGGTTTTTTTACATTTTACGCTGGTAACCAGGGTAAACATCGGGTTACTAAGCGCGGCCCTGCGCTTAGTAACCCGATGTTTACCCTGGTTACCCGAGGACCTCGGCATCGTTGGTCGCTGGAGAGCGGTCTGTGTGACAGCTCTCCAGCGATCAAACAGCGACGCTGCAGCGATCGGCATCGTTGTCGCTATCGCTGCAGCGTCGCTGAATGTGAAGGTACCTTTACATGAACATCCAACCCTACAACCCCCAGTATGTCTTTAACAAATTAACAGCCATCAACAGACTGCAGACCATACAGTAATCACAATACTGACAAGAACTAGTCAGTAGCACAAATATACATTTACATCCAGGTACCTTATAGATTACATCTTCTCTGAAGTTGTCTCTTTTCATCTCCATCTTGTCTAGATGACATAATAGCTTTTCACATCCACAGCTGGTCTCTGCAGACCTCCCTCTTCTCCGGTCTTTAGCAGCACATCCCCACACGATGTCCTTAAAAATAAGAGTGTTATTAAAAAGTCCTCTGCATCAAAATATCTGTCCATATTACAACCCTAAATAAGCCTCCTATGGTATATGGCCTACACCCTTATGAACCATGTTGTATACCATCACTGTCCCCTGTCTAATTTTTCATTACAATTTCTAAATCACTACACTGTCCCCTGTGAGACAGTAAGGGGAGTTACATGAAAGGGCAGTTATGTATTCCCCAGAATGTGCTTAAAAGCATGCTGAACCCATGGAGTGCATTATAATCAAAGCTACAGCTGTGGTGACCATGCAAAATAAAAGTAATTGTGGACTGGGTCAAGTTATTTGACCAAGTTAGTTTAGGAAAACCTGTTGTGCGCTTTTATTTTTGGCGAGATCTATAGAATGGTAGTGGGACGGGTCTCTCGCCCATGGCCACAGTTTCCATTTAAACCTGCAGTAAAGGTTTGGGTGTGTCAGTTTTGTGTTTGATTTCACATGCAGCAAGTTCTGGATTTTGGAAAATGGCAACACAAAACAATAATTAACAAAAGTTCAGAATTAAAAAAAATTATGTTTGCATTGTCATATGCAAATTGTCTCTTCAGAGAGGAAGAGGACTAGAACTCTAGTGCCACCTATTGGAAGTAGCAATCATAACAGTCAATGTCGTATTGTTTCTCTTTGCGGAGAGTGACATGTTAAGCATGTCGAAATGAGGAGACTTAAAGCCACAATGCTCCTCGGGGATATATGCAAATTGTCTCTCCAGAGAGGAAGAGGGCTAGATAAAGGGTTGACATTGACTGTTAGGATTGTTACTTCCAATAGGTGGCACTAGCGTTCTAGTCCTCTTCCTCTCTGAAGAGACAATTTGCATATTTCCCAGAGGAGCACTGCATTGTCATAGTCACACTGACCTGGAGAACCACCTTGTAGTAATTTTTCCAATGCAATAAATGCCAGAAAAAAATAAAAATAAAATAAATAATGGCAGAGTTGCATTTTTTGCGCTATTTTAGATTATTTGTATTTTTTTCCGGTTTTTCAGTATAGAATATGGTAAAGTGAATGGTATCTATTAAAATTACAGCTCCTCCCGTACAGAATAAATCCACATTTTGATAGAAAAATAAAAAAAAAATTACAATTCTAGGAAGAAAAAGAGAAAAAAAAAACATGAAAGCGCAAAACGAAAATTGGTTTTCTCCTTGATGAGTTATGGGGGTAAAGAGATCGGGGCATGCTACATGACATGAAGTAGAGATGCAGCAGAGCCGAGATTGTCATTTGGCGGCGTTCATCATAATATCATAATGTCAGCTGTTTTCCATAGGGCTATGTAATTCACATGCTCATTTGCTCAGACAACGCGGGTTCATGCTGTATATTCGGCCTGTTAAGCAGGGCATCATAACCTTTACATAATCCTATTACATTCGGCAAATGTCACACTGCTGTAAAAGCCTCGCCATCGCTTTACTGCCAAAGGGACGGGATCCAAGTCTCGAAATTTACCATCAGTTTAGCAATGTGTGCTGCAATGATTAGGAATCCTCGGTGGGACGCCTGACCTCCGGAGAAGATTACCTTCAGTATGAGTAATCAGATGATGGCTTCAACATTAATCCTTTCAGTGGCAACAGGCGGAAAGAGGTCTAGCAGGTTGATTGAGATGATGGAAGAAATATTCTTACAATGATTTTTCTGCCACTCCGCAGATTAACATTGGTAAAAATGCTGAAGATTGTTATTTTGGAAAGGATTTACACTTCTGCACCCAGAATCTCATCTGTCATGTAGAGACATATTAATGCACGCTACGAACATATACAAAATCCACACATAAGTGACAGATGGTAAGATGACTGTGACATGGAGTTTTTACCAATTTTCCAAGTTGTAGCTAAAAAGAAGAACAAGGAAGAAGTTGCCAATTCATCCCTCGTGTTTTTTTTTCTGGAAGTTACATTTCTTTTCTTCTTTTTTCTTGTGCTTTTGTTGCTCTTTATTTTATGCCAAATTCCATAGGATGGTTTATCTATTCTGCGCCAAGTCAAATTTTTTTTCTTTTTTTTTTTTACCTTTTTGGAGCTTTGTAGCTCATAAGTGAATACATTTTGCAAAATTATGCCAAATTTGCAGAGGTACATAAAATCAATCTAGGGGGAAACGCATAAATAGGTGAGTTTGAGAAAAGATAAAAATGAAAAGATGAATATGAAGCAAAAAAAAACCCAGCAAAAAATTCACAAAACCAACCCCACAAAACAAAAAATTCAAAACATAATGTATCAGCCCAGAAATGTGCAAAAAAAAACTGGACTGTGTGTAAGTTTTTGGACAGTGGCATCACCTGAAACCATGAAGACTCAAGGCAAAATCTATAACCTGTGTGCACTTTCCATGTATCATTTTGAATATTGGTGTATCCCTATGTGAACGCAGCTGTAATCCATAAATCTACATCCCTGACCTTCAGCTTCACATACATGGCAGAGATTTGTGCATAGAGTCTGTATAATGGTATATGGGTCTAAGGGCACTCAAGGTGCTGGTTTAGTTCATCTATTTGGCACTGGATTAAAGGGAACCTGTCACCAAGTTTTCCCAATATAAAGTATGGCCTATGAGCCCTGTTTCACAGAATTCTAGTATGCTGTATTTATGTTCCCAATCCCATATGCAAGGCACAAAAAAGACCTTTTAAAATAGTAACAGAAGGTGCGGTTAGACACCTGATGGGCGGCCCTAGTCTTGATTGGTGCCTCCTCTCTTCTTATGCTTTGTGTAGATGACACATCCACACAGTGTCCCCCATTGTGCTACTGTACAAGCGTACTTCTCCCTGCCCTGCCGAGGGCAAAGCAAAGTATTGTAGTGCTCATGTGTTGGCTTTATTTGCAGGTTATTAGCGCTCTTTGACCTTTCCTGGTATATGCACATTACAGTATTGTGCTCTGCTCTTAGTAGGGCAGAAAGAAATGTGATTGCACAAGAGCTCGATGGAGGACACTGTGAAGATGACGTAGGATGCGTCATCCACATGAAGGAGAACGGCGATCAAAAGAAGACAGGAGGCCGAAAATGCTGGAATCAGGGCCCCCATCAGGGCAATACTGCCCTGACTAGTGTATGGGGCCCAATGGGCAGAGGGGGCCTGCATCGGGCCCCATCTCTTCTACTCATCAGGCCCGGGCCCCAGCGGCAGGCTTCCATCGGTACAGTAACTGAACCTGTGTCTGAGATGCAGGTTCACTTACTCTATTGCCTTGCAGGCCGTTCGGGCCCGCACGGCAATGGTTACAGCCGCCAGCCAATCAGAGGCTGGCAGCTGACATCAGCATGCACATCGCCGGCGTATGACATCATTGTCATTCGTCGGCGAGTGCGCGCTGAAACGTCGGGAGGGATCTTCGCCGCAGGAGCGCGGTCAGGTAAAGAGAAAGGGTTTTTTAGTTTTTTTTTATTATTATTTTTATTAAAAGCGGCAAGCCGCAATGTTTCACTGGCAGGATGGAGACACATGGACCATGTGTCTCCATCCTGCCCAGCGCAGAATGGAGACATAGGGCAGAATGGAGACAAGGGAGCAGAATTGAGACACGAGGGCAGGATAGAGACACGGGCGGGGGCAGAATGGAGACAAGGGGCAGAATGGAGACAAGGGGCAGAATGGAAACACAGGGGCAGAATGGAGACAAGGGGCAGGATGGAGACACAATGGCAGGATGGAGACACAATGGCAGGATGGAGACTGGGGGCAGAATGGAGACACGGGGCAGGATGGAAACAGGGGGCACAATGGAGACACGGGGCAGGATGGAGACAGGGGGCAGAATGGAGACACGGGGCAGAATGGAGACACGGGGCGCAGAATGGAGACATTGGGCAGAATGGAGACAAGGGGGCAGGATTGGAAACACGGGGCAGAATGAAGACATGGAGGCAGAATGGAGACATGGGGTCAGGATGGCACAACAAATCAGTGAAGCCTGATTAAAATCCCACTCCAATGTCACTAATTGGTCGGGCCGTCTGACCATGACCAATCAGCGAAGTGTGATTTAAATCCCGCGCCAATGTCGCTGATTGGTCAGGCCGGCTGACCGCGACCAATCAGCAAAGCGTGATTTAAAACCCACGCCAATGTCACTGATTGGTCACGCGGCTGGGCGCAACCAATCAGCGAAGCGGTGGGACCGGAGCATCGCAAGCTGCTGCGGAGGCGACGGAAGGTGAGAATATCACGATTTTTTAACTATTTTTAACATTATATCTTTTTACTATTGATGCTGCTTAGGCAGCATCAATAGTAAAAAGTTTGTCACATAGGGTTAATAGCAGCGTTAACACACTGCGTTACACCGCATTATGCCGCGATGTAACGCAGTCGCTTTAACAGACTGCTGCAACGCTATGTGGGTGGCGGGCACTGACTGAGGGGGAGTATAGAGAGGTTACTGAGTGCAGGGGAGTAGGGAGTGGCCATTTCGCCGCCGGACTGTGCCCATCACTCCCAAGAGTGCATTGCGGTCTCGCGAGATGATGATGTAGCGGTCTTGCGAGACCGCCACGTCATCATCTCCCGAGACCGCAATGCATGGACCGGTCACCGGAGCGTCACGTGGAGTGGGAAAGGCCTCGGCTGGATCCGGGGGGCCGACGGAGGGTGAGTATATAATGATTTTCTATTTTTTTTATTTTTTTTAAAGGGCCACTGTCACCCCCCCAGCCGTTATAAACTAAAAGAGCCACCTTGTGCAGCAGTAATGCTGCAGTCTAACAAGGTGGCTCTTTTAGTTTTTGATTCATTTATTAGCTCAATAAAGCGTTTTATAAATTGGCCACACATACCAGATATTATACCTGGAGGCGGTCCGAAGCGTCCTGTATGAATCCCCCAACTGCCGTCACTCTTCTCTTCAGGGCCGATGGTACCCGCCCCCTTCGCGTTGTTGCTTCTTAAATCCGGCGCCTGCGCTGTGCGTGCCTGCCTGGGGCCTGCGCAGTCTTCAATATCAGTAGCAGCTCAGATGCAGGGTGCCTGACTGCGCAGGTGCGGGCAGTGCGGCCGCCCTGTCACTGAATCCCCGCCCCGCACTGTGTTATTCATTATGCACAGTGCGGGGCTGGCATTCCTGGGCATGCGCACTGCGCTTGTCAGACACTCCCCCGGTCCCCCGCCTTCCAGCATTGCCCGAATATACAGGTTTCATTGCCGACGTTTGGAACAGCCACAAAGAACAACGCTGGAAGGCGGGGGACCGGGGGAGCGTCTGACAAGCGCAGTGCGCATGCCCAGGAATGCCAGCCCCGCACTGTGCATAATGAATAACACAGTGCGGGGCGGGGATTCAGTAACAGGGCGGCCGCACTGCCCGCACCTGCGCAGTCAGGCACCCTGCATCTGAGCTGCTACTGATAATGAAGACTGCGCAGGCCCCAGGCAGGCACGCACAGCGCAGGCGCCGGATTTAAGAAGCAACAATGCAAAGGGGGCGGGTACCATCGGCCCTGAAGAGAAGAGTGACGGCAGTTGGGGGATTCATACAGGACGCTTCGGACCGCCTCCAGGTATAATATCTGGTATGTGTGGCCAATTTATAAAACGCTTTATTGAGCTAATAAATTAATCAAAAACTAAAAGA
The DNA here is from genome assembly GCF_051348905.1 of Ranitomeya variabilis. Taxonomy (NCBI): domain Eukaryota; kingdom Metazoa; phylum Chordata; class Amphibia; order Anura; family Dendrobatidae; genus Ranitomeya; species Ranitomeya variabilis. The sequence continues at coordinate 277,254,547 of NC_135235.1, read as the reverse complement.
GCCACCTTGTTAGACTGCAGCATTACTGCTGCACAAGGTGGCTCTTTTAGTTTATAACGGCTGGGGGGGGGTGACAGTGGCCCTTTAACATTAGATCTTTTTACTATTGATGCTGCATAGGCAGCATCAATAGTAAAAAGTTGGTCACACAGGGTTAATAGCAGCGTTAACAGAGTGCGTTACACAGCAGCATAATGCGGTCCGTTTACACTGCCATTAACCCTGTGTGAGCGCTGACTGGAGGGGAGTACGGAGCGGGCACCGGGCACTGACTGTGGGGAGTAAGGAGCGGCCATTTTGCCACCGGACTGTGCCCGTCGCAGATTGGTCGTGGCTGTTTTGCCGCGACCAATCAGTGACTTGGGATTTTCGTGACAGACAGAAAGAAAGACAGAAGGACAGACAGAAAGGTGGAAGTGACCCTTAGACAATTATATAGTAGATGTGACAATGATCAATTGAAATTTCTAATATCCAGGTTCTATTACATTTTTTATATATATATTTTTACATGCTAAATAGTAAAGCACATACAAATCATATTCTTACAATACATCTGCTCTATTATGCTCCAGGCTGTATCTAACGCTGACTAACAGATAAGAATACTTTCAGGAATACTATAGTGTCAGAAAAAAATTGAGATTACGCTAACTCCCCACCTCGTTCCGCATTAATAACAGCTTTGGATTGAATGAGGAATCTAATTTAATTTTAATGCACACTAGAAACCTCAAACGCGGATGTGCCCTGTATTCCTACATTAGAAGTTGCCCTATTATCCCAGCAGGTGGAATGCTTTGACCTAGGGTTTGAACATTTTAGAACTGGCAAAGTCTAAGGGCCTTCAGCTAAGAGATAATTACAAAAAGCCATAATGTCAATCCCAATGTAGAGCGGGAATCGCTGGATGTTACAGCAACACCAACGAGCACACAGACTCCTAGGATTCTTGCTACATGTGGGCATATTTTTTTCAGATAACATTGCAGGTATTTTTTTGAAACAGGAAATACATTTGTATTTTTATATGATAGAAAAAAATCATGGAATAAATTATATTTGATTTCAAATGTATTCATGAAAACTTAAGGAAGCTCTCCTCTTCCTCCTCCTTCCATCAAAATTGATATTTCCTTAATATATTGCAGTCATCATATTACATAGCACTGTGTACTTACAATTTCTCATTTTGCACTTCTACCCAGTTAATTCTTCTCTTTTCCATTAGATTTATGACATCACAGACTTGTTGAATCCTTCTAAGCAATGTTAATGGTCAAATACTAATTTTGAGGCACAGTGCAAAGATCAGGCCATATTGGAGTTCAGATTTTGGTGGAATGGTTTGATAATTGTTCCGTATTTTATATACTAAACCCTCCAATGAAATATTTTAGGGGTGCAGTCAGTGAGCATGTTGACATCACATGTGCCTCACAGAAGTTTATACCATTGGGGGTGAATAAAAAATTAAACTTTTACCACTAAAATGTTGTTTTAGCCACAAGGTTTTAATTTTTATAAGGGACATTAAGGAAAGAAGGAACTCTCATTTTGTTGTGCTACTTTTCCTGAGTGCGCCAATACCCTACATGTAATCGGGAGCTACAGTAGAAAACTCATAAGGGAAGGAGCCCCATACTATAGTGTAGGTTTTGTTGTTATAGTTTGGGGCCGCCATGACCCACTTGAAGAGCCCCTGAGGTGCCAGAACAGCAGAGCCCAACCATAAGTGACCCAATTTTACATATTACACCTCTCAATTAATTAATCTAAGGGTGCAGTGATCATATTGACACCATGAATGTATCATGGAATTCTATACCATTGGGCAGATCAGAAAAAATAATTACATTTTTTAACACAAACATTTTTGTTTTAGCCTGAAATTTAACATTTTCACAAGGGGAAATGAATACAAATGGCACCAAAATTTGTCAATTTCTACTGAACTTTGCAATACCCCATATGTGGCTGTACACTACTGCTAAGCCACATGGCGAGACTCTGGCTGGAAGGAGCGCTATTTGACTCTTGGAGAATATTTTGCAGACTCTATATACAGAGCCCCTAAGTGCCAGGAGGAAGTGACCGCATTTTGGAAATTAAAATCCTCTAGGAATTTATCTACAGTTGTAGTGACAATTTTGACTCCATGGTTATTTTCCAGAAATGAGCAGCATTGTATGTGACTGGCTGAGTGAAAGGTGCAAATCTGCCTGTGTAGTAGTGCCCAGTACCTTGTAGTGTCTGTAAATTGTAGTACCCAGTTCATTGTAGTGGGCGCACATTATGCCCAGCTCATACTTCTGGAGACATGCACCCTTAAATTAAGTGGGTTCTCATCACTACAGAAATGCCAAACATGTGGATGCTAAATGTGGTTTAGGCACAATGTGGCTCAGAAGGGAGGAGGGCATTTGTTTTTGGGAGTGCAGAATTCACTGAATTTCTTTTTGGGGCTGTCACGGATCCCTACTCCGTGGTGTCACTTATTCGTCACGTGCCTGCTCTCACACGTGACTTGGGGTTGTGCCTGCAAGGGTTAATCTATCTCCCCACTCTCAGTCCAGCATTCAACCTCTGTCCTATGCTGTAATGGGAGCATAAATCACACACCGACCCAGGCCACACACCCGCTCATACTCACTGCCACCACTCATCGAATACACGGGCGATGAGTCCCGGACTAATAATAATACTAATATGTCTATCACTCATAAGGCTCACACACCTTTAGGCTATGGATTATTTAGAACACTCAAGGTTCAACTTGTTAAAGTTTTATACTTTAATAACAAAAGGGTCAGTGCTTACAATAAGAAAAAGGTATAAAAATATGATAATAAAAAGACATACAACTTATGCTAAGCAGTATCAAAATAAACAGGAGAAACTTACAGAAATTATCTAACTGGTAGTTGCTTTCTGCTCCCTGGGGTAGGACGAATGTAGATTGGATCACACCAGCTTCTCAGGCTGCCCCCAACATGTGAACACAATTCTCTGTCTGCAGCCTAAATTTATTACTTTGGTCTGAGGTCAGGTTTCTAGACCGGCCCCTCAGGCCAATATCATAACTGCTGCCTGTTTGATTGGGCCACAGCCGCGCCCCCAATGAATATATTATTCTCTCTTGTGGAGAGGTTCTCAGGGATAGATTACCTCAGGCCCCAATTTAGCATCTCCCCTCTAAGACCTCAGAGGTGTCAAGTGTTCCTTTGTTCTTGGCTCTAGCTAGACCTCCTGGTGACATAGGGAGATGCAATGTCTACTAATCCCAAGGAAGTACCTGTTAACACCTAGGTGCGACTTGCCTTCAGGACAGATGTTACATTATCACTAGTCACACATATAACCCTAGACATATGTCACTACACACATATATATATATATATATATATATATATATATATATATATATATATATATATATATATACACTCACCGGCCACTTTATTAGGTACACCTGTCCAACTTCTTGTTAACACTTAATTTCTAATCAGCCAATCACATGGCGGCAACTCAGTGCATTTAGGCATGTAGACATGGTCAAGACAATCTCCTGCAGTTCAAACCGAGCATCAGTATGGGGAAGAAAGGTGATTTGAGTGCCTTTGAACGTGGCATGGTTGTTGGTGCCAGAAGGGCTGGTCTGAGTATTTCAGAAACTGCTGATCTACTGGGATTTTAACGCACAACCATCTCTAGGGTTTACAGAGAATGGTCCGAAAAAGAAAAAAAATCCAGTGAGCGGCAGTTCTGTGGGCGGAAATGCCTTGTTGATGCCAGAGGTCAGAGGAGAATGGGCAGACTGGTTCGAGCTGATAGAAAGGCAACAGTGACTCAAATCGCCACCCGTTACAACCAAGGTAGGCCTAAGAGCATCTCTGAACGCACAGTGCGTCGAACTTTGAGGCAGATGGGCTACAGCAGCAGAAGACCACACCGGGTACCACTCCTTTCAGCTAAGAACAGGAAACTGAGGCTACAATTTGTACAAGCTCATCGAAATTGGACAGTAGAAGATTGGAAAAACGTTGCTTGGTCTGATGAGTCTCGATTTCTGCTGCGACATTCGGATGGTAGGGTCAGAATTTGGCGTAAACAACATGAAAGCATGGATCCATCCTGCCTTGTATGGAGCATCTTTGGGATGTGCAGCCGACAAATCTGCGGCAACTGTGTGATGCCATCATGTCAATATGGACCAAAATCTCTGAGGAATGCTTCCAGCACCTTGTTGAATCTATGCCACGAAGAATTGAGGCAGTTCTGAAGGCAAAAGGGGGTCCAACCCGTTACTAGCATGGTGTACCTAATAAAGTGGCCGGTGAGTGTATATATACACATATTTCACCACAGGGGCTGAGGAGACTTAGCATATTTCCAGAGCCTTTGCAATACCAATAACGTAATTGTCAGATGATGGACCTGCATGGGGACTTGCTTGTTTTGTTTATAGAGTTGAAGCTTTTATTGGGAACATTTTGCATAACATTTTGGATCACACTTATCTTGCGCTCTACACTGAGCATTTATATCAGGATTTTCATCTAAATTTCTGAATGCCATAATTCAGAAGAAACTCCAAGAAATCCATTCCCTATAACAAGGCAGCAGAGTTACTCTGGACTCTACTTGGCTTCTGTTTACAGGTGTCCTTCTTTTCAGAGGTGCACTAAACATTGGCCGACTGCACTTTTATGCATGCTTAAAAACACTGACAAAGCTGGATCATAGGCCTCAATATAGGGAATCTTCAGCTCGGGTTTCATCTGAATCGCATATTTCAGAGTTTTGCACAGAAACCCTGGTGTAAGCGCTCAGCGTAGAGCACAGGATAAATGTGAAACACTGACCACATACCAGTCAACCAGGGGGAGCGGCCACAGTCTGCATGGGACTGGGTCACACATTAGTGATGCAGCCTTAACTTCCAGAGTCCGGGTATCAGTGGCGGCTGCAACCCAGGGTCATGTGATTGGCACTGAGCGAGCAGAGATAGGCAAATATCAAAAGAGAATGTATTTGAAGAAATACTCATGTCAAAGGTTTAAGTTGATGTGCACAGTAAAGCGGACCATCTCTTTTTAAGGTTCCCATGATCCAGCTCATAGGTTGGGGCAAAGCCCCTGTTCACACTGCGTAGCTAAATCCTCCTACAATATCGTATCCAAAATACTAGAAGCAAAAAAAAGCAGCATGCTCCTTGGATATAGCAAAAGCCATCTAGATACACCGAAAAAAATGAGAGAGGTAACTCAAAAGGTCCAAGTGAAAAAGGTTTCGTGTTTATTCAGCCGTCTGCATGCAACATTTCAGCTCACAAACTATTTGAGTAAAGCTTCTGATGGGAGGCGGAAAGATTGCACTAAGATGGGTGAATAATCTCCAAACCGTTTTTCCCTTGACGGCTTGAGTGATGCCTCGATTTTGCCTTTCTTTATCTAAAACATGGATAACCTAACTTACAATAAAAACCTAAAACCCAGACACTACCTGCTGGGCCATTGTCATTGAAGAATTGACATTTATTGAATTGCTTGTCTTGCAATAATCATATTTTTTCCTTCGCCTTAATAAGCAGAAAAAGCTAATCGCATTATGTCTGAAGTCTTCTCTTGGCTGTGGGCCACCTCAATAGAAGACAAGGATTAAGTGCTGAATTTGCAGACATAAGAACATATCACTTTTGTACAGGATACTTTACTCTACTTTTCACTTTGATAGCTTTTCTTTTGTCTGGCAAAGAATGATAGAAACAGGAATTTTTCTATGTCTTAGACATGAAGCTTCACAGTAAATCTGTTTGTTTTCTTCATAATGTGTAGCTATTGTTCTGCAGGCTTCTTTAATGTTTTGTCGCCCCATGCAGCCGCGCTCTTGTCAAAAGTATTAAAGACTAGTGCTGAGTTTTAGTAAATACTCAACAAATTAACTCCATATATGTCAATCACAGGAGGCAATTTACATAAAGCGCAGAGCAAAACCAACTTGATTTTTCATATATTGGCTTTACTTTAAAGGAGAAATGTACATAAAGGAAAATGACAATTACCTGACTATCAACCATGTGGCAGGATTATTGACAGTGTGCTAGGTGACATTACTCATCACTTTAGTACATATTCGGTACTAATATGAATACACATATTTTATTTGAGAAAATGCTATTTACATACAGAATTCAAATACCTATGTATTCCCTGTCATTACCCTGATTCCAGCGATGTCACTCATTGGGCTGCTTGCTGTAATTTTGAAAAAATCACTGTTTAATTAGCAGGAGATTATTGCTAGAGGACTAATAAACCTGCTGTTATGTAGTCAACCACGCCCCCAACAATGATTGGCCGCTTTCTATACTATGCATAGACAGAAAGCAGCCAATCAGTGGTGTAGGTGGGGGAAGGGTTTTAAAGAGCTCAGCACTCAGAGAACTGCTGGATCTGCAGCAGATAAAAGAGTGATGCTATCAAAACTACAGTAGGCTGCTCAATAAGTCATACATTGCTGCTACATTATGCTGCTCTCAGATGGGGTAGCAAAAATCTGGTGATATATTATTTTTAATTACCCCAGATTAAAGATTTTTCACCCTTAATGTTTCTACTTTGATTAAAGGGGTTGTCTAGCCTTAGAGTGACTTCAGACTTGTAGCCTATGTGACTGCAGACTTGTGCATCCTCACATCAGGCGCACTGCATGCTGTGAGGACTATTCGGTGCTGGAAGCGATGGGTGTGTGAACGCAAATCTGTGATTTTCAGTCTTGAGGTCACGTGCCAACCAGAGGAGTACAACCTTGCACAATGCAATTGTATTGAGGGGGGCCGGAGAAGTCTAGTCAGAATGTGGCAAGCAGTATGCAGATTGCATAACTGTGGTCACATGACCTCCAATTCCCAATACAGCCACTGGAGAGTCCTCACAGTTTTCAGTGTGCGCAGATCAGCTGTTATGTGCCGGAAAAGGTGCGGGCTCATTGCCGGAACCAAACAGGTGGAGGCATCTAATGTCGGATATATCCGCCATTGGACGTTAAGGGGTTAATATCAAACCTGTCTGGTATGGAATGAGTTCTACTACTCAGATCATAGTTACTTCAATAGGAGCAGAATATCTACTATACATACTATTGAGCTATTCTGCCTCCATAACTAAGTTGTGAGTGTAGGCCGCTTGAGACACCATTTCTAGGCTGTTTCTATGTACCAGTACTCACACGAAGATATATAGTCAGATAGCTTGAACTCAACTGTAGAGGCGCATACGAAGATTCCAAATGAAAGCTTATTTTCAAGCTGAATTCTTGTAGTATGCAGAATTACAATTGCAGTAACTGTAATGGCTGCAGTGGGTAAAAAAGACTATTCTGAACCAGAACTGCAAGACACGTGGCTTTATAAGATGGCTACCATACTCACAAAGAGGAAGAAGAGAGGGGTTGATGACATCAGAGCAAGGGAAGCCAACAGGGAGAGAGGGAGGACACATTTCTAAAAAGCAAACCTTATTGCATAGCAACACAACAGCAACAATATAATACTGCATGATTCCCAGGTCATGGGACATGACCGCAGCTGTAGTGTGAACTTCTAGTGACTGAGGAACCAAAAATATGTAAGCATTCTAGAAGTTGGACCCAAACTGATCTCAATTTTTTGACCTAGCTTTAGGACATGCAACCTCTTTATACTGGCTCTGGTCACCTTAGTTTATAGAAAGAAGTCACTGTATGTACTGTCTTACAGAGAAGCCTTTTAACGATAGTCTTTTTCACCTTCGTAACAAGGTTTGATTTCAGTACAAAGGTAAAATAAAAAGTTGCAATAGTCTCAATAAAATTTTCTTCCATAATGTATCTCGGCTTCACAAATGGGAGATATATTCAACTGTACAGTAAAAGTCTTCACAAAGAATAAAAAAAAACCTCAAGAAGAAGAACCACAAATCTGTTTTGACAGCTTTCTTCTATGTGTGAGGAATGATTTCAAATATAACCGAGTTTTGCTACAAACAGATGTCACTACTTGAAGAATCATTTGATTTTTTTGCAATGCTTTTCTTTAAACTTTCCCTTTCGAAATTGCAAGATTTAAGTATTTTGCCATTATGAGCCAGAAAACTTAAATGTATTCCCGCACATAGAAGAAAATCTAAGTGAGTCTCAGTCTTACTTTTTGATGCCTACAAGAAGAAATATTACAATTACCAGTCCATAATAATCCACTGCACTTCCCTATTCCTTGTATTTTCTGTTCATTTAAGTTGTTCTTTAAATTTGTGTAATGTTTTAGGTTTCTGCTGTGTCAGTTTTATGTCAGTTTGGAAAAATCGCTACATTTGTTACCAGTAGCATTTCTGCAAAATGTTGGAAGTCTCGTTTTGCCCCTTTTGCACCTGCTCTGGCACTTTCCCAAAAAATGAATGGGTTTAGCAAAAGTAAGGCAGTGTAATAATTTTTTTAAAAAATATAAGCCAAAAACTGGCACATGTTACAGTTGATCTCTTCATCAGCTTGTGGATGGCATACATTTCTTTTTTGCCCAAAAATGCACCAAATGCAATAAGAGATGTATGCCTCCTGATTAATTTGGCAAGCCCTAGTTCAGCAGACAAAAGTTTCAAGAATGGCTTATAGTCCTATCATTCATACATGCATGATAGATCTAATGGATGTTTTCACAATGTCACTATTTGAAAAAGTGTCTCTGGTCTTGAAAACCACTATTTTTTCCCTTAATTTAATCATATGTCGTTTCTTATCTGTCTTTTTTTGTTGGTATAAAAGCTACTTCCCATGTCTTTTAAATTCTAATGATGCTGCAATGCTAATTAAATACAAAAAACTACAAAAGTAATTACAAAATCACTTACCAAAAGCAATGAACACATGCCAAAATTTGACTACAGCAATGCAATCAAATTTGGCCAGGAAATTCAATTTGCATCAAATTTATTTGTTGAGAATTGCATGTACATTAAGTCCTGAGTAGAGATGACCAAGCACTAAAATGCCCGAATGCTCGTTACTCGAACCAAACAATTCCTAATGCTCTAATGCTCGTTTCAAGTAACAAGTATAATGGGAGTAAATGGGAAATCTGAGCATTTTTACAGCAGACCCTATAAAGAGGTTTGGGGGCAGTGAAAATGTTGAAATAGATGCAAAAAGTGCTGAATGGAAGAATAACAATGTAGGGAAGACCTTTGGCAGCATCTGTGACTCCCAGATCGCTGCTGAGAACAATGGTGTCACACTTTTAAAAAACATTCCAAATCGACAAGAAATTGGAATTTACATGAAAAAGAAACATTCTTTCCTGTATAATGACTTTTATATAAGGCAAAATTGAAAAAGTAAAAAAAATAATAATAATTAAATCAAAATTAAAATGTTTAGTAAAGAATTGAATTGCAGCGTCATTTATGAAGGAAGCAAGAACTGCCAAAGATTAGGGACTCAGATACACCCTGAATTAGACATAAAGGAGGGCCTCATACACATTCTGTTCAAATTGTTGCTATTGCTCTGCTATTGTACCCTGCACTGATCTGCGGTGAGCAGGCTTTTCTGGGACTAAGTCCTGCTTTGCACACACTGAGCATGCCCAGGGTAAGATCTCTCAGTGGAGATCAAGGGTCACATGCTCAGGTACTGCAGCCAAATCTATTGGTCCTTCTAGGAAGGTCCTGTAGGTGCGCAGGCTCTGTAGCAGCCTCTCATTTGTCCTTCTAGGAAGGTCCTGTACGTGCTGCAGCTATTTAAGGCTCGCATGGCCGCACGGCCATGCGCTAGTATCTTCCTAAGTTATGTGCTTTGCGCCAGTGTGGTCATGTGTTTGTATGTGTTCAGGGACCCAGCTGAAATAAGCCCCTAGAATGCTGGCACCTCCGGCGAGGAGATTGTGTTTGTGTGTTTTCAGGGACCTGGCTGAAATAAGCCCCTAGAATGCTGGCACCTCCGGCGAGGAGTTTTGTGTGCATGCATGACCACTGACTGCTCTCATTTGGGTAGTTAGCCTGTGCCTCTGTGAAAGTCTAACAGGGCACAGAGCTTTGCTTTCTCAGCAGCTCTGTGAAGCTAACAGAGCTGGTTCATACCGCCATATAGTGCCGCCAATTACTTAGCAGCAGGTTCTTTCCTGCACGTTGGATCCCGGGTTGTGAACGCACCAATCCCATCTAATAAATATATTCAGTGCGTTCCGCTAACCCTAACATGCACTAAGTGCAAAGCCTTCTGAAAATTACAAACAAGGTCATCCATACACCCTTGAAGACACCATCTATAGTGCCTCATTCAAATATTGTAAGCAAAGTATAGTTGCGGTACTCCTCCACTCATAAAAGTTCTGCAGAGTGCAAAGCCTTCAAAAACTTACAAGCAGTGTCATCTATACACCCTTGAAGGCAACAACTGGACTGCTTCATTAAGAACATGTACACCTGTAGCAGTCCAATTTTTGGTTTTATTTCAACGCAACAAAATTTCACACAAATCAGGTTCTTCGGTATATATACATTTTAACCCACTGCAATTTTACACAAAACAAAGAAAACTGTAAGCATGAATCATTGAATCCATAAAAGGTTTGAAAGATTTTTTTAGAGTTTAACATGCCAGCAAATTGTAGCAAGAACCGCATTACAGTGTATGAATCCATAAACATTTTTTCGAGGTGTTTTGGATTTTTATATAACACTGAAATGTAAAAGAATGTACAAAATACTGAATAGATAAGTATTGAATCAATATAAATGTTTTCATTTTTTTTTTGTTTTATATAACACCAAAATGTAACAGAAAGCAGGTAAAACTGTTTGGATGAGTAATTCAATCTAGAAAAATTTCTCACAGCTTTTTTGAAGTGCTATATATACGAACAAAATGTACCACAGAGCACAGAATTGTATATGGATGAGTAATAGAATACAGAAAAAAAATTCAACACTATTTTGGACTGTTATATAACACCTAAATGTGCCAATTGTCATGACAAGTAGACCACAACTATGAGAGTCAAACTTCGAAAACAAATCCAGAAAATCACTTTGTCTGATTTGGCAAGATTTATTTTGCAAATTATGGTGGAAAATAAAGTAAGTATTTGGTGACCTAAAACATGCAAGATTTCTGTCTCTCACAGACCTGTAACTTCTTCTTTAAGAGGCTCCTCTGTCCTCCACTCATTACCTGCAGTAATGTCACCTGTTTGAACTTGTTATCAGTATAAAAGACGCCTGTCCACAACCTCAAACAGTCACACTCTAAACTCCACTATAGTGAAGACCAAAGAGCTGCCGAAGGACACCAGAAACAAAATTGCAGCCCTGCATCAGGCTGGGAAGACTGAATCTGCAATAGGCAAACAGCTTAATGTGATTAAATCAACTGTGGGAGCAATAATAAGAAAATGGAAGACATACAAGACCACTCATAATCTCCCTCGATCTGGGGCTCCATGCAAGATCTCACATGGTGGGATCAAAATGATCACAAGAATGGTGAGCAAAAATCCCAGAACCACATGGGGGACCTAGTGAATAACCTGCATACAGCTGGTACCACCATAACAAAGGCTACCATCAGTAACACACTACGCCACCAGGGACTCAGTTCCTGTAGTGCCAGACGTGTTCCCCTGCTTAAGCCAGTACATGTCTGGGCCCGTATGAAATTTACTAGAGAGCATTTGGATTATCCAGAAGAGTATTGGGAGAATATCATATGGTCTGATGAAACCAAAGTAGAACTGTTTGGCAGAAATAAAACTCATCATGTTTGGAGGAGACAAAATGCTGAGTTGCATCCAAAGAACACCATACCTACTGTGAAGCATTAGGGTGGCAACATCATGCCTGTTTCTCTGCAAAGGGACCAGGACGACTGATCTGTGCACATGAAAGAATGAATGGGGCCATGTATTGTGAGATTTTGAGTGAAAACCTCCTTCCATCAGCAAATCAGCAAGGGCATTGAAGATGAAACATGGATGGGTCTTTCAGCATGATAATGATCCCAAGCACACCACCAGGGCAATGAAAGAGTGGCTTCGTAAGAAGCATATGAAGGTCTTGGAGAGGCCTAGCCAGTCTCCAGATCTCAACCCCATAGAAAAACTTTGGAGGGAATTGAAAGTCTGTGTTGCCCAGCGACAGGCCCAAAACATCACTGATCTAGAGGAGATTTGAATGGAATGGGCCAACATACCACCAACAGTGAGTGCCAACCTTGTGAAGACGTACAAAAAAAGTTTGACCTTTGTCATTGCCAACAAAGGATATGTAACCAAATACTGAGATGAACTTTTGTTAATGACCAAATACTTATTTTCCACCATAATTTGCAAAATAAATATTGCCAAATCAGACAAGGTGATTTTCTGGATTTGTTTTCTCATTTTGACTCTCATAGTTGTGATCTACCTATGATGTCAATTACAGGCATCTCTCAACTTGCACAATTGACTAAATACTTTTTTTACCCACTGTAAATCAAGTTTGTCATAACTAAATATTTACAGTGAAGGCTCTTAGTCTTCAAGAGTTCTGTCCTTCATTCTGGCAACTGGATATCAGATAATAGACCAATTCCTGACTGATGACCGCCCATTCTTGCCTAACCAGTGCTTGGAATTTATTGGAATTTATGTGTATTTTCTTTGCCAAAATTCTTTTCTAGGACTGAGTGACCACATGTTCTCAATGGAATTGAGATCTGGTGAATTTCCTTGCCATGGATCCGAAATGTCAATGTATTTTTCACCAAAACATTTAGTTATCATTTTTCATAGTAACATAGTAACATAGTTATCAAGGTTGAAGGAAGACTTTAAGTCCATCTAGTTCAACCCATAGCCTAACCTAACATGCCCTAACATGTTGATCCAGAGGAAGGCAAAAAGAACCCATGTGGCAAAGAGTAAGCTCCACACTGGGGAAAAAAATTCCTTCCCGACTCCAATACGGAAATCAGACTAGTTCCCTGGATCAACACCCTAACAAGGAATCTAGTATATATACCCTGTAACATTATACTTTTCAAGAAAGGCATCCAGTCCCCTCTTAAATTTAAGTAATGAATCACTCATTACAACATCATACGGCAGAGAGTTCCAGTGCCTCACTGCTCTTACAGTAAAGAGTCCGCATCTGTTATTATGCTTAAACCTTCTTTCCTCCAGACGTAGAGGATGCCCCCTTGTCCCTGTCTCAGGTCTATGAGACATGGTCTACATCATGTTGGAATAAGCATTATGCATCGCCACATTGCTCCTGGACATTGAGAAAAGTTGCTCTTGGAGGATGATTAGATCCCATTCTTATTCATGCAAGTGCCTTAGGCAAAATTGCGAGTGAGCCAATTCCCTTGGAAACATCAGACTTACTGTTAGGTGTTGAGTTCCCGCCGCTGCACAGGGGTAATCTCGAGCCACCTCCGCTGTGGTCTCCCATTCTTTTTCAGCTGCAGTGGAGCCTTCTCAGCGGAGACATCGGTCCCATCGTTTGGCTAAGTCAGATACTGTGCACTTGGTTACTGCTGATCTTCGAGGCTCAGCCATTGTAACCAGCACTCTTCAGCGGTGAGCAGATGCTCCTTGGACTAAGTCCTGCTTTTCCACTACTGAGTATGCCCAAGGGACGACCTCTCACTGGAGGTCTGGGGTCACATGCTCAGGTCCTGAAGCAATCCCTTTTGGACCAATAGGAAGGTCCTGGAGAGCTTTCTCTATAAAAGATTTGCATGGCCGCATGGCCATGCGCTAGTATCAACTTATGTTTATGAGCGTATGAGCTTAGCTACCTTGTGGTATGTGTCAGCATGTGCTCAGGGTCGGCTGTATAGCCACTAGAATTCCAGCACCTCCGGAGAGGAGTTTGTGTGTGTGAATTTAGGGCTGGCTTATAGCCACTAGAATTCTGGCACCTCTGGAGAGGAGTTGTTTGTGTGCTGTTGCTGACTGAATGACCACGGTGTGCTACCTGCTCCATTAGTGAGCTGTGATCCTCTGTGAGGTTAACAGAGCACAGTGTTACCTTTAATCCCGGCGACACTGTGAAGCAACAGGGTTCGCTCCTATACAGACCGGGTGACGGTACCCATGTCTATTCAGGTGTAGTACTGCCATATATTGCCGCCATCTACTAGCAGCAGGTTCCACTCCTGCACGGTGGACCCTGGGCTGCGAACGCACCTATACTATCTCCATATTTACTACTTGCGTTCTGCCAGCCCTAACACTTAGAGATATAAAAACACTAGAAAAAGCACAATTTCTGAAAACCAAAACTTGTGTTCCTCTCAAAACGTTTGGCCATGATTGTATGTGTTGTATGCAGTGTAAAGCTGCAGTAGCATCGTACGCAGTGAAGAAGCAGTGACCCACAAATTCAAACACAAAAGTCTCTTTTAATGTGTTTCTTCACAGCATTAAAGTCCAATTCACATAAATGCATATAACTTCAGTGGAAATTATCAGTGACCAGTAGTGTTGAGCGATACCTTCCGATATTTGAAAATATCGGTATCGGATTGGATCGGCCGATATTCGAAAAATATCGGATATCACCGATACCGATACCCGATACCAATGCAAGTCAATGGGACAAAAATATCGGAATTAAAATAAACCCTTTCTTTCCTTGTAGGTTCATTCAACATGAAGGAAAACAACTAAGAATAATGTAGGATGTATTGGGGGAGATGGAGGACACATTAAAGGCATAGAGGTTTAGCCCAATCAAATGGAATAGCAGGAATTAATTTTTTTTTTAAGACGCTCGGAGTTACAAAGACATTGACTATGTTAAGATTTTTTATATTTTGTCAGATATTGATGTTTCACTAATTCCATGCTCTTCACCTTCTTTTTTACTTCTCCGACACTTTCTTCTTCATCATCCTCAGCAGCAGCATCTTTTGCATCAACTTCTTCTTCACCTTATTCATCTTCTTCTTCTTCACCTTCTTCCTATTATGCTTTTTTGTTACATTCTTCATATTCTTTTTAGTCAACTATTATTATTCTTCATATTCTACTTCTTCATCATATTCTTATTTGTGACAGGCATTCCTGTAGTTGTTATCTATAAAAGTTTGAAGATTACACCTTCCGTTCTGCCTGTCACAAAAGAGTTACAACAGGATTTGTCCACGTTCAGTTTGGCCAGCAGCAGCAGGCTTTATCCAGGGGCACCACGAGGAGGAACGGACTCACCCCCATACACTGCTTAGTCTTCTTCTGCTTATAATTTAGATAATATCTTTTGCTCTGATGTTTAGTCTTATGCTTAATGTTCTTCTGCTATTCGCTCTGCAGCTTCTTGTTCTTCTTCTTCTCGGTCTTCGTCTCCAGGGTCGTCGTCTCCGGGGTCGTCGTCTCCGGGGTCATCATCGTCATTGGGTGGTCTTCACGGTCGTCGTCTCCAGGGTCATCGTCATCATCAGGGTGGTCTTCAGGGTCGTCGTCTCCAGGGTTGTCATCTCAGGGGTTGTCGTTTCTGGTGTCGTCGTCATCATAGGGGTGGTCTTCAGGGTCGTCGTCTTTAGGGTCTTGAACTTGGAAATGTAGCAGAAGGTACAAGAAGGCTGAGAAAATGCCGAGAACCAGCTGATGGAACTGGAACATGGATGGCTACCCAAAGGTCCAAGAGCCAATTGAACTACCGAGGACCAGCTGACTCTACTGGAACCCGGTTACTAAGCAGCAGGTACCCGTGCCAGAAAGCACTACCAAGGACCACCTGACGTTGGTGGAACTCAGATTACCCAGAAGGAGGCACCTAAGCCAAAGGCTCTACCCAGAACCAGCTGATGGTACTGGAACCAGGATGGGGAGCAGAAGGTACAAGAGCAAAAGACACTGCTGAGAACCAGCTGACGGTACTGGAACCCGGATGGATAGCCAAAGGTACAAGAGCTAATGGAACTACAGAGGACCAGCTGACGTTACTGGAACCCGGTTACTAAGCAGCAGGTACCCATGCCACAAAGCAGTACCAAGGACCACCTGACGTTGGTGGAACTCGGATTTCCCAGAAGGAGGCACCTAAGCCAAAGGCTCTGCCCGGAACCAGTTGTCGGTACAGGAACCAGGGGGGACCGATTCAAGATTGTCTTCCTACAGCCCCAACTAGCAGTGTTGGAGCCCAGGGTCAGCAGGAGGAGCAGAGTGTAGGCCGAAGCCTGCACTCAAGGCAGTTTAATATCTGATGGAGTGTCAGCGTGGCGGTCGCAGGACACATTGCCAGATACACAGCTGGGGATCAGCTGACGGTACTGAAACCCAATAACACGGCAGCAAGGTTTGACTGTGCAAACAGCACTTCTGAGCAGCAACTAGCGGTTTTGGAGCCCAGGGTCAGCAGGAGGAGCAGAGTGTAGGCCAAAGCCTGCACTCGAGGCAGTTTAATATCTGATGGAGTGTCAGCATGACGGTCGCAGGACACATTGCCGGATACAGAGCTTTATTTATTTTTATTTTTATTTATATAGCGCTAACATATTCCACAGCGCTTTACAGTTTGCACACATTATCATCACTGTCCCTGATGGGGCTCACAATCTAAATTCCCTATCAGTATGTCTTTGGAATGTGGGAGGAAACTGGAGTACCCGGAGGAAACCCACGCAAACACGGTGTAATAATTGTAGGGGATAACTCAGGAGACTCTTTGCGTGGAACAAGACAACTACAGGACACAGTTTTATAAGTGGTAAAGTCTATATTATAACACAGTGATTCAAACAGGTGCAGAGAGAAACTCAAGTCCACAACATTTGGTGCAAATAATAAACGAAGCTTAGCAGTCTTCAGAGAAAAATGCAATCAAGCAGAAAGTCTATGAAGCACAGTTATTCTTGAGGATACTTGACACGAATAAATCCTTGTCTTAGTCCAGACACAGATAGATATGCTTATAGGCAGTTCAAATCATATCTTAGCTCAACCAGGGAGGCCTGGTTAATAGTCTCAGGTTATAGCAAAGCAGCGGCAGCTTACATGTCCAGCAAATGCAGATGAAGTAAACACGAGCAGCAGATGAAGGAGGATTACTGGAAACTTGTGTATGCAGCAGGAACTCAGAGCAGATTAGCAGGATCACCACACAGGTTCACAGGAGCAGGTGTATAGCCAGGGAGTAATCAGAGGTCAGGAGCTGGATGCAAGGCAGAATACTCTAGCACAGACTGAAGGCTGAGGAGGAGTTTTATAGCAGGAAGACACAGTGCACATGAGACCAAAGACGCCATCTTGGAAGAGGGCAGTAATGCACAAAAGGTAAAAAACGTTCAGAGTCCTGACACACGGAGAGAACATGCAAACTCTTTGCAGATGTTGTCCTTGGTGGGATTTGAACCCGGGACTCCAGCGCTGCAAGGCTGCTGTGCTAACCACTGCACCACCGTGCTGCCCAGCTGGGGATCAGCTGACGTTACTGAACCCCAATAACACGGCAGCAAGTGTTGACTGTGCAAACAGCACTTCCGAGCAGCAACTAGCAGTGTTGGAGCCCAAGGTCAGCAGAAGAAGCAGAGTGCAGGCCGAAGCCTGCACTCGTGGCAGTTTAATATCTGGTGGAGTGTCAGAATGACGGTTGCAGGACACATTGCCGGATACACAGCTGGGGATAAGCTGACGTTACTGAAACCCAATAACAAAGGAGCAACTGTTGACTGTGCAAACAGCACTTCCGGGCAGCAACTAGCTGTGTTGGAGCCCAGGGTCAGCAGGAGGAGCAGAGTGTAGGCCGAAGCCTGCACTCGAGGAAGTTTAATGTCTGATGGATAGTGTTGAGCGATACCTTCCGATATTTGAAAGTATCGGTATCGGATTGGATCGGCCGATATCCAAAAAATATCAGATATCGCCGATACCGGTACCCGATACCAATACAAGTCAATGGGACACAAATATTGGAAGTGATCCTGGATGGTTCCCAGGGTCTGAAGGAGAGGAAACTCTCCTTCAGGCCCTGGGATCCATATTCATGTAAAAAATAAAGAATAAAAATAAAAAATATGGATATACTCACCCTCGGACGGCCCCTGGCTGTCACCGCTGCAAGCGTCTGCCTCCGTTCCTAAGAATGCAGAGTGAAGGACCTTCGATGACGTCGCGGCTTGTGATTGGTCATGTGACCGCTCATGTGACCGCTCACGCGACCAATCACAAGCCGCGACGTCATCGCAGGTCCTACAATCACTGCATTTTTAGGAACGGAGGCTGCCAGTTGCACGTCTGAGGTCCGGGTCCGTCGGAGGGGTGTGTATATAGCAATAGTAGACACGGCACTCTAGGCTTCTTGAAGGTGCTCAAGTAAGGTATCCAACCCATCAATTATAAGCAATAAATTACTTGGCACTCAGGAGAACTTTTTGCAAAATAAGGAATTCGTTTATTCAGTTCATCCAGTTCAAAAATTTAAACGTTTTCGGTCTAATCACAAGACCTTCATCAGAAAGGTTTTTTTGAGTACTGAAATACATATGCAAAAATACAACAAGATTTTTAGACAAAATACATGATGCACAGTATAAATACACACATGATACATTCTGCTCAAAAATAATGAGAACAACATCACTGGTCGTGTGACAAACAACAACTGTGGCGGTCTGAGTGGATCCGGCCTGGTGTTGCGTGAGTCGTGAGCTTCGTTCAGGAGATGCTAAGGACTGTGAACATGTAAAACGAAAAAATTGTGATGAAGTGAACATGACAAGTCTTGCCAACGAACTGTCAGAGTGGGATACTGATTGATAGACCACCCTTAAAAGACACAAAATGTGAGGTGACCTCCCAAGCTGCGGAGTCATGCAAGGTGAACTGCCTAAAACATAAGAATATAGACACATAAATACACACATGCCATTGTGTAGGTATTGTACATGGTGACTAAGCATAAAGCCCTATTGGACTTGCTGGAATAGCAAAACAACCCTTATGTGTGACCAACAGAAACCCGTCTGTATCGATTCAGAATATGCAGGTCTAACCACATAGTGCCGTGTACATAGTAGAGGTAATATGCCCACCTGGAGGTCCTAACAAGATATATATATACCTGAAAGCCACAAGATACAGTATATGTATGGGCCCACTAAGGTGCCAATGTCAGATGGAGTCCAGGAGACAAAAGACGCCTAAAGAAATATAACAGAACGGATATGCTTAAATACCGCGAGGCACCAATTAAAGCCCAAAGACTGGAATCAAACCCTCAATATAAGAGATGTTACCTTGGATCGCCTAGAGGTATAGGGGATAAGCGCTGCAGAAAGGCGAGGTACTCGCAGGGACAATTGTTGTGAATTCCGTTCTTGGGCTCCCTCCTGTGGTTATGAATGATACTTTTGGGAGTTCTGCCATTGGGCTCCCTCTGGTGGGTTTGAGTGGAACTGCTGCTCCTGGAGTTTGGCCTGGCAGCTGACTTCACTAATCAGCTCCCTTGGCCTTGGTATTTAACAGGGCTCTGGCCTGTAATTCATGCCAGCTGTCAATGTTCTTCAAGGTTAGACTCAGTCTTCTCCTTGGATTTCTCTGATGTCAGCATAAGATAAGTTCTTGCTAGTTCTTGTACTTGCTGTTCAGTTTAAAGTTATGTCTCTTTTTGTCCAGCTTGTCATTATGAAACATTCAGGCTAGCTGGAAGCTCTGGGGAAGCAGAGTTGCTCCTCCACACCGTGAGTCGGTGTGGAGGTTATTTTTGTATTCTCTGCATGGATTTTTAGGTTCTATATACTGACCACACAGTTCCCTTTCCTATTTCTGTCTATCTAGTCAGAGTTGGCCTCCTTTGCTAAAATCTGTTTTCATCCCTGCGTTTGTCATTTCCCTCTCCACTCACAGTCAATATATGTGGGGGGCTATCTTTCCTTTGGGGAATTTCTCTGAGGCGAGATAGTTTTCTATTTCCATCTTTAGGGGTAGTTAGTTCTTAGGCTGTGAAGAGGCGTCTAGGGAGTGACAGGAACGTCCCACGGCTATTTCTAGTGTTTGTGTTAGGATTAGGGATTGCGGTCAGTAAAGCTACCACCTCCTCAGAGCTTGTTCATGATCTATTTTACTCACCAGGTCATATCAGTGCTGCTCCGTACCCACCAGGTCATTTCAGTGCTGCTCCGTACCCACCAGGTCATTTCAGTGCTGCTCCGTACCCACCAGGTCATATCAGTGCTGCTTCGTTCCCACCAGGTCATATCAGTGCTGCTCCGTAACCACCAGGTCATAACAGTACAGCTGGCCCACAATGTGTTAAATACATCTCTAAAGAGGGAAAAGAAAGTTCTGAGTAATTTTTTTTTTTTTTTGTAGCTTGTTTTGTCTTTTTTTTCCCCTTAATCTTTGGGTGGTTTAGTATTTGGGTACTGATACGGAGGTTCAGGGTTTGTCCTCGCGTGTTGATCATCTCACTGCAAGACTCCGGTTTCTGAGCCTAGAATTCCTATTCCTGATTTGTTTTCTGGGGATAGATCTAAATTTTTGAACTTCAAAAATAATTGCAGATTGTTTTTTGCTCTGAGACCCTGTTCCTCTGGTGACTCCGTTCAGCAGGTGAAGATTGTTATTTCTCTGCTCCGTGGAGACCCGCAAGACTGGGCATTCTCCCTTGAGCCAGGGAATCCTGCATTGCTCAATGTAGATGCATTTTTTCAAGCACTCGGACTGCTTTATGATGAACCTAATTCTGTGGATCAGGCAGAAAAAATCTTGCTGGCTCTGTGTCAGGGTCAGGAAGCAGCAGAAATTTACTGCCAGAAATTTAGAAAGTGGTCTGTGCTTACAAAATGGAATGAGGATGCCCTGGCAGCTATTTTCAGAAAGGGTCTTTCTGAAGCCCTTAAGGATGTTATGGTGGGGTTCACCACACCTGCTGGTTTGAATGAATCAATGTCTCTGGCCATTCAGATTGATCGGCGCCTGAGTGAGCGTAAGGTGGTGCACCATATGGCGGTGTCCTCTGGGCAGAGTCCTGAGCCTATGCAATGTGATAGGACTTTGACTAGAGCAGAACGGCAGGAATTCAGATGTCAGAATGTTCTGTGTTTTTACTGTGGTGATTCTGCTCATGCTATTTCTGATTGTCCTAAGCATAGTAAGAAGGTCGCTAGGTCTGTTGCCATTAGTACTATCCAGCCTAAATTTCTCTTGTCTGTTACTCTGATTTGCTCATTGTCGTCCTTTTCTGTAATGGCATTTGTGGATTCTGGCACTGCCCTGAACTTAATGGACTTAGACTTTGCCAGGCGCTGTGGTTTTTCCTTGGAGCCTTTGCAGAGCCCAATTCCCTTGAGGGGGATTGATGCTACGCCATTGGCCAAGAATAAACCTCAGTACTGGACACATTTGACCATGTACATGGCTCCAGCACATCAGGAAAATATTCGCTTTTTGGTGTTGCATAATTTGCATGATGTTGTTGTGCTGGGTTTTCCATGGTTACAGGCACATTATCCAGTGCTGGATTGGAAATCTATGTCTGTGACTAGTTGGGGTTGCCAAGGGATACATAGTGATATTCCTGTGATGTCAATTTCCTCTTCCCCTTCTTCTGAAGTTCCTGAGTTTTTGTCGGATTTCCAGGATATATTTGATGAGCCTAAGTCTAGTTCCCTGCCTCCTCATAGGGACTGTGATTGTGCTATTAATTTGATTCCTGGCTGTAAGTTCCCTAAGGGTCGACTTTTCAATCTGTCTGTGCCAGAGCATGCCGCTATGCGGAGTTATGTAAAGGAGTCCTTAGAGAAGGGGCATATTCGCCCGTCTTCGTCACCGTTGGGAGTGGGGTTCTTTTTTGTTGCCAAGAAGGATGGCTCCTTGAGGCCCTGTATAGATTATCGCCTTCTCAATAAGATCACGGTTAAATTCCAGTACCCTTTACCTTTACTTTCAGATTTGTTTGCTCGGATTAAAGGGGCTAGCTGGTTTACCAAGATCGACCTTCGAGGGGCGTATAATCTTGTTCGTATTAAACAGGGTGATGAATGGAAAACAGCATTTAATACACCCGAAGGCCATTTTGAATATCTGGTGATGCCTTTCGGGCTCTCTAATGCTCCATCTGTGTTTCAGTCCTTTATGCATGATATTTTCCGGGAGTATCTGGATAAATTTATGATTGTATATTTGGATGATATCTTGGTTTTCTCTGATGATTGGGAGTCTCATGTGAAGCAGGTCAGGATGGTATTTCAGATCCTTCGTGCTAATGCACTGTTTGTGAAGGGGTCTAAGTGCCTTTTTGGAGTTCATAAGGTTTCTTTTTTGGGTTTCATTTTTTCACCCTCGGCTATTGAAATGGACTCTGTTAAGGTCCAGGCCATTCATGATTGGACTCAACCTACGTCTGTGAAGAGCCTTCAGAAATTTTGGGGCTTTGCTAATTTTTATCACCGCTTCATTGCTAATTTTTCTACTGTGGTTAAACCTCTGACCGATTTGACAAAGAAAGGTGCTGATGTGGTGAATTGGTCCTCTGCGGCTGTGGAGGCCTTTCAGGAGCTTAAGCGTCATTTTTCTTCTGCCCCTTTGTTGCGTCAGCCAGATGTTTCTCTCCCTTTTCAGGTTGAGGTTGACGCTTCTGAGATTGGGGCAGGAGCTGTTTTGTCTCAGAGAAGTTCTGATGGCTCTTTGATGAAACCGTGTGCTTTCTTCTCCAGAAAGTTTTCGCCTGCTGAGCGTAATTATGATGTCGGCAATCGAGAGTTGTTGGCTATGAAGTGAGCATTTGAGGAGTGGCGTCATTGGCTTGAGGGAGCTAAGCATCGCGTTGTGGTCTTGACCGATCATAAGAATTTGATTTACCTCGAGTCTGCCAAGCGGTTGAATCCTAGACAGGCTTGACGGTCTTTGTTTTTCTCCTGTTTTGATTTTGTGGTCTCGTATCTTCCGGGATCTAAGAATGTGAAGGCGGATGCCCTTTCTAGGAGTTTTCTGCCTGATTCTCCGGGAGTCCTTGAGCCGGCTGGTATTCTCAAGGAGGGGGTGATTCTTTCTGCCATCTCCCCTGATTTGCGGCGGGTGCTTCAGTGTTGTGATTCGGTTCGTGGGCTCCCCCGGTGGTCTCTTGTGGTACTGGTGTCCTGCAAGCTTTGCCTTCCCAGTTCACCTGTTCCTATCAGGATGTGGGAGTATCCTATTTAACCTTGCTCCTCAGTCATTCTAATGCTGGCCATCAATGTATCCAGAGTGATTCTGTTGCATGTTCCTGCTCCCAGTTTTCTGCTCAGCTAAGTTGGACACTTTAGTCCTTAAGTCTATTTTTGTATGTTTTGTCCAGTTTGCACTTATGTGAATCTCTGCAGCTGGAAGCTCTTGTTGGGCTGAAATTACCACTCCAGTGGCATGAGTTGTCACATGAGTTAAGGTAATTTCAGGATGGTGTTTTGAAGGGTTTTGCAGCTGACCGCGAAGTCCTCTGTTGTATCTTTCTGCTATTTAGTTAGCGGGCCTCTCTGTGCTAAATCTGCTTTCATACTACGTGTGTCTTTTCATCTGCTCTCACCGTTATTATATGTGGGGGGCTGCTATCTCCTGTGGGGACATTCTCTGGAGGCAAGCCAGGACTGTGTTTTCTTCTACCAGGGGTAGTTAGTTCTCCGGCTGGCGCGTGGCATCTAGAGACAACGCAGGAATGCCCCCTGGCTACTTCTAGTGTGGTGTGTAGGTTTAGCATCGCGGTCAGCTCTAGTTTCCATCACCCGAGAGCTTGTCCGTTTATTCTATGCTTCTGATGTTTCCTTGCCATTGGAAACCATAACAGTATGGCCAGCCCAAATGTTTAATCTATAGGCTGAAGCAGGAGAGAAAAGGAACTGTGTGAAACCTTTTTTTTTTCCTTCCTCTGAAGTTGCACTCCAGCTCTAATTGCAGTCTCCTGTTTTCCTCTCCTCTTAACCCCTGAATGGCTCAGACTTTATCTGTTGAAATATGGATCCCCAGAGTCTGGCTACCAATTTGAATAATCTTGCCTCTAAAGTTCAGAATATACAAGATTTTTTGTTACATGCTCCTCGGTCTGAACCTAAAATTCCTATACCGGAGTTTTTTTCTGGAGATCGATCTTGTTTTCTAAATTTTAAATACAATTGTAAATTGTTTCTTTCGCTGAGATCTCATTCTGCTGGAGATCCTGCCCAGCAAGTAAAAATTGTTATTTCTTTACTGCGGGGTGACCCCCAAAATTGGGCATTTTCATTGGCACCAGGGGATCCTGCGTTGCTCAATGTGGATGCGTTTTTTCTGGCTTTGGGGTTGCTTTATGAGGAACCAAATTTGGAGATTCAGGCTGAGAAAGCCCTAATAGCCCTCTCTCAGGGGCAAGATGAAGCCGAAATATATTGCCAAAAATTTCGAAAATGGTCTGTGCTTACTCAGTGGAATGAGTGCGCTCTGGCGGCAATTTTCAGAGAAGGTCTCTCTGATGCTGTAAAAGATGTCATGGTGGGGTTTCCTGCGCCTACTGGTCTGAATGAGTCCATGACAATGGCAATTCAGATTGATCGGCGTTTACGGGAACGCAAACCTGTGCACCAGTTGGCGGTGTCTTCTGAAGAGGCACCACAGAGTATGCAATGTGATAGCTTTCTGTCCAGAAGCGAACGACAGATTTATAGGCGCAAAAATCATTTGTGCTTCTATTGTGGAAATTCTACTCATGTTATATCAGCATGCTCTAAACGAACAAAGAAAGTTGATAAATCCTCTGCTATTGGCACTTTGCAGTCCAAGTTTATTTTGTCTGTAACTCTAATTTGTTCGTTATCTTCTATTGTTGCGGATGCGTATGTGGATTCTGGCGCCGCTTTGAGTCTTATGGATTGGTCCTTTGCCAGGCGCTGTGGGTTTGATCTAGAGCCTCTGGAAGTTCCTATACCTTTAAAGGGTATTGATTCTACACCATTGGCTAGTAATAAACCACAATACTGGACACAAGTGACTATGCGTATGACTCCAGACCATCAAGAGGTGATTCGCTTCCTTGTACTGTATAATCTACATGATGTGTTGGTGCTGGGATTGCCATGGTTGCAAACTCATAACCCAGTCCTTGACTGGAAAACAATGTCTGTACTAAGCTGGGGATGTCAGGGAAATCATGGGGACACATCTTTGGTCTCCATTGCTTCATCTATTCCCTCTGAAATTCCTGAGTTTTTGTCTGATTATCGTGAGGTTTTTGAGGAATCTACTCTTAATTCTCTTCCTCCTCACAGAGATTGCGATTGCGCCATAGATTTGATCCCTGGCAGTAAATTTCCTAAGGGTCGTCTATTCAATCTGTCTGTACCTGAACATGCTGCCATGCGAGAGTATATTAGGGAGTCCTTGGAAAAGGGACATATTCGTCCTTCTTCGTCTCCTCTTGGAGCGGGGTTCTTTTTCGTAGCTAAAAGCGATGGTTCTTTGAGACCTTGTATTGATTATAGACTCTTGAATAAGATCACAGTCAAGTATCAGTATCCTTTGCCATTGCTGACAGATTTATTTGCTCGCATTGAGGGGGCGAAGTGGTTCTCTAAGATTGATCTTCGCGGTGCGTATAATTTGGTGCGAATTAAGCAGGGGGATGAGTGGAAAACCGCATTTAATACGCCCGAGGGCCATTTTGAGTATTTGGTGATGCCTTTTGGTCTGTCAAATGCCCCTTCGGTCTTTCAGTCTTTTATGCACAATATTTTCCGTGAATATCTGGATAAATTTATGATTGTGTATTTGGACGATATCTTGATTTTTTCGGATGACTGGGAATCTCATGTTCAACAAGTTAGGAGGGTTTTTCAGGTTTTGCGGACCAATTCTCTGTTTGTTAAAGGTTCAAAGTGTGTTTTTGGGGTTCAGAAGATTTCTTTTTTGGGGTACATTTTTTCCCCCTCTTCTATTGAGATGGATCCTGTGAAGGTTCGGGCTATTTGTGACTGGACGCAACCGACTTCTCTTAAGGGCCTTCAGAAATTTTTGGGCTTTGCTAACTTTTATCGTCGATTCATAACTGGTTTTTCTAGCGTTGTCAGGCCTTTGACTGATTTGACTAAAAAGGGTGCGGATGTTGCAGATTGGTCTCCTGCTGCTGTGGAGGCCTTTCGGGAGCTTAAGCGCCGTATTTCTTCTGCTCCGGTGTTGTGCCAGCCTGATGTTTCTCTTCCTTTTCAGGTGGAAGTTGATGCTTCCGAGATCAGAGCGGGGGCGGTTTTGTCGCAGAAAAGTTCAGATTGTTCAGTGATGAGACCTTGTGCGTTCTTTTCTCGAAAATTTTCGCCCGCCGAGCAAAATTATGACGTCGGTAATCGGGAGCTTTTGGCGATGAAGTGGGCATTCGAGGAGTGGCGTCATTGGCTTGAGGGTGCTAAACATCAGGTGGTGGTCTTGACTGATCACAAAAATTTGATTTATCTTGAGTCGGCCAGACGTCTGAATCCTAGACAGGCGCGCTGGTCGTTGTTTTTCTCCCGGTTTAATTTTGTGGTTTCGTATCTGCCAGGTACTAAGAATGTGAAGGCGGATGCCCTTTCTAGGAGTTTTGAACCTGATTCCCCTGGTGATTCTAAACCTACGGGTATACTTAAGGATGGGGTGATATTGTCTGCTGTCTTCCCAGACCTGCGACGTGCTTTACAAGAGTTTCAGGCGGATCGGCCTGATCGTTGTCCGCCTGGTAGATTGTTTGTGCCGGATGAGTGGACCAATAGAGTCATCTCGGAGGTTCATTCTTCTGCGTTGGCAGGTCATCCGGGAATTTTTGGTACCAGAGATTTGGTGGCTAGGTCCTTCTGGTGGCCTTCCCTGTCTCGGGACGTGCGTACTTTTGTGCAGTCTTGCGATGTTTGTGCTCGGGCCAAGCCTTGTTGTTCTCGGGCTAGTGGGTTGTTGTTGCCCTTGCCTGTTCCTAAGAGGCCTTGGACACACATCTCTATGGATTTTATTTCTGATCTCCCTGTTTCTCAGAAGATGTCCATCATTTGGGTGGTGTGTGACCGCTTTTCTAAGATGGTTCATTTGGTGCCCTTGCCCAAGCTGCCTTCCTCATCTGAGTTGGTGCCCCTGTTTTTTCAGAATGTGGTTCGGCTGCATGGTATTCCGGAGAATATCGTTTCCGACAGGGGATCCCAGTTTGTGTCCAGATTTTGGCGGGCGTTTTGTGCCAGGATGGGCATTGATTTGTCTTTTTCGTCTGCATTTCATCCCCAGACAAATGGCCAGACGGAACGTACTAATCAGACCTTGGAGACTTATTTGAGGTGTTTCGTGTCTGCTGATCAGGATGACTGGGTCTCCTTTTTGCCGTTGGCTGAGTTTGCCCTTAATAATCGGGCCAGTTCTGCCACTTTGGTCTCCCCTTTCTTTTGCAATTCAGGGTTCCATCCTCGTTTTTCATCTGGTCAGATGGAGTCTTCGGATTGTCCTGGAGTGGATACCATGGTGGATAGGTTGCATCGTATTTGGGGGCAGGTGGTGGACAATTTGGAGTTGTCCCAGGAGAGGACTCAACGTTTTGCTAATCGCCATCATCGTGTTGGTCCTCGTCTTCGTGTTGGGGACTTGGTGTGGTTGTCCTCCCGTTTTGTCCCTATGAGGGTCTCTTCTCCTAAGTTTAAGCCTCGGTTCATCGGTCCTTATAAGATTTTGGAAATTCTTAACCCTGTGTCTTTTCGTTTGGACCTCCCAGCATCCTTTGCTATCCATAATGTCTTCCATCGGTCATTATTGCGGAGGTATGAGGTACCACTTGTGCCTTCTGTTGAGCCTCCTGCTCCTGTGCTGGTTGAGGGTGAATTGGAGTACGTGGTGGAGAAAATCTTGGACTCCCGTGTTTCCAGACGGAGACTTCAATATCTGGTGAAATGGAAGGGGTACGGTCAAGAGGATAATTCTTGGGTTACAGCTTCTGATGTTCATGCTTCTGATTTGGTCCGTGCCTTTCATAGGGCTCATCCAGATCGCCCTGGTGGTTCTTGTGAGGGTTCGGTGCCCCCTCCTTAAGGGGGGGGTACTGTTGTGATTCGGTTCGTGGGCTCCCCCGGTGGTCTCTTGTGGTACTGGTGTCCTGCAAGCTTTGCCTTCTCAGTTCACCTGTTCCTATCAGGATGTGGGAGTATCCTATTTAACCTTGCTCCTCAGTCATTCTAATGCTGGCCATCAATGTATCCAGAGTGATTCTGTTGCATGTTCCTGCTCCCAGTTTTCTGCTCAGCTAAGTTGGACACTTTAGTCCTTAAGTCTATTTTTGTATGTTTTGTCCAGTTTGCACTTATGTGAATCTCTGCAGCTGGAAGCTCTTGTTGGGCTGAAATTACCACTCCAGTGGCATGAGTTGTCACATGAGTTAAGGTAATTTTAGGATGGTGTTTTGAAGGGTTTTGCAGCTGACCGCGAAGTCCTCTGTTGTATCTTTCTGCTATTTAGTTAGCGGGCCTCTCTGTGCTAAATCTGCTTTCATACTACGTGTGTCTTTTCATCTGCTCTCACCGTTATTATATGTGGGGGGCTGCTATCTCCTGTGGGGACATTCTCTGGAGGCAAGCCAGGACTGTGTTTTCTTCTACCAGGGGTAGTTAGTTCTCCGGCTGGAGCGCGGCATCTAGAGACAACGCAGGAATGCCCCCTGGCTACTTCTAGTGTGGTGTGTAGGTTTAGCATCGCGGTCAGCTCTAGTTTCCATCACCCGAGAGCTTGTCCGTTTATTCTATGCTTCTGATGTTTCCTTGCCATTGGAAACCATAACACTTCAGGAGTTTCAGGCTGATAGACCTGACCGCTGTCCTGTGGGGAAACTGTTTGTTCCTGATAGATGGACTAGTAAGGTAATTTCTGAGATTCATTGTTCTCTATTGGCTGGTCATCCGGGGATTTTTGGTACCAGAGATTTGGTTGCCAGGTCCTTTTGGTGGCCTTCCTTGTCGTGGGATGTGCGTTCTTTTGTGTAGTCCTGTGGGACCTGTGCCCGGGCCAAGCCCTGCTGTTCCCATGCTAGTGGGTTGCTTTTGCCTTTGCCGGTTCCTGAGAGGCCCTGGACGCATATTTTCATGGATTTTATTTCTGATCTTACTGTCTCTCAGAAGATGACTGTCATCTGGGTGGTTTGTGACCAGTTTTCTAAGATGGTCCATTTGGTACCTTTGCCTAAGTTGCCTTCCTCCACTGATTTGGTTCCATTATTTTTTCAGCATGTGGTTCGTTTGCATGGCATTCCGGAGAATATTGTGTCTGATAGAGGTTCCCAGTTTGTGTCTAGGTTTTGGCGGTCCTTTTGTGCTAGAATGGGCATTGTGTTGTCTTTTTCTTCGGCATTTCATCCTCAGACAAATGGCCAAACTGAGCGAACCAATCAGACCTTGGAAACCTATTTGAGATGCTTTGTGTCTGCGGATCAAGATGATTGGGTGGCCTTCTTGCCGTTGGCCGAGTTTGCCCTTAATAATCAGGCCAGTTCGGCTACCTTGGATTCGCCTTTTTTTTGTAACTTCGGTTTTCATCCTCGTTTTTCTTCGGGGCAGGTTGAGCCTTCGGACTGTCCTGGTGTGGATTCTGTGGTGGACAGGTTGCAGCGGATTTGGACTTAAGTGGTGGACAATTTAACGTTGTCTCAGGAAAGGGCTCAACGTTTTGCTAACCGCCGTCGGTGCGTTGGTCCCCGGCTTCGTGTTTGGGATTTGGTCTGGTTGTCTTCTCGTCATGTTCCTATGAAGGTTTCTTCCCCTAAGTTCAAGCCTCGTTTTATTGGTCCTTATAAGATTTCTGAAATTATTAATCCGGTGTCTTTTCGTTTGGCCCTTCCTGCTTCTTTTTCCATTCATAATGTGTTCCATAGATCTTTGTTGCGGAGATATGTGGTACCCATGGTTCCCTCCGTTGACCCTCCTGCTCCTGTGTTGGTTGACGGGGAGTTGGAATATGTGGTGGAGAAGATTTTGGATTCTCGTCTTTCGAGGCGGAAACTTCAGTATCTGGTCAAGTGGAAGGGTTATGGCCAGGAGGATAATTCTTGGGTTTTTGCCTCCGATGTCCATGCGGCCGATTTGGTTCGTGCTTTTCATCTGGCTCGTCCTGATCGGTCTGGGGGCTCTGGTGAGGGTTCGGTGACCCCTCCTCAAGGGGGGGTACTGTTGTGAATTCCGTTCTTGGGCTCCCTCCTGTGGTTATGAATGATACTTTTGGGAGTTCTGCCATTGGGCTCCCTCTGGTGGGTTTGAGTGGAACTGCTGCTCCTGGAGTTTGGCCTGGAAGCTGACTTCACTAATCAGCTCCCTTGGCCTTGGTATTTAACAGGGCTCTGGCCTGTAATTCATGCCAGCTGTCAATGTTCTTCTAGGTTAGACTCAGTCTTCTCCTTGGATTTCTCTGATGGCCTGTCCATGTCAGCATAAGATAAGTTCTTGCTAGTTCTTGTACTTACTGTTCAGTTTAAAGTTATGTCTCTTTTTGTCCAGCTTGTCATTATGAAACATTCAGGCTAGCTGGAAGCTCTGGGGAAGCAGAGTTGCCCCACCACACCGTGAGTCGGTGTGGAGGTTATTTTTGTAATCTCTGCGTGGATTTTTAGGTTCTATATACTGACCGCACAGTTCCCTTTCCTATTTCTGTCTATCTAGTCAGAGTTGGCCTCCTTTGCTAAAATCTGTTTTCATCCCTGCGTTTGTCATTTCCCTCTCCACTCACAGTCAATATATGTGGGGGGCTATCTTTCCTTTGGGGAATTTCTCTGAGGCGAGATAGTTTTCTATTTCCATCTTTAGGGGTAGTTAGTTCTTAGGCTGTGAAGAGGCGTCTAGGGAGTGACAGGAACGTCCCACGGCTATTTCTAGTGTTTGTGTTAGGATTAGGGATTGCGGTCAGTAAAGCTACCACCTCCTCAGAGCTTGTTCATGATCTATTTTACCCACCAGGTCATATCAGTGCTGCTACATACCCACCAGGTCATTTCAGTGCTGCTCCGTACCCACCAGGTCATTTCAGTGCTGCTCCGTACCCACCAGGTCATATCAGTGCTGCTTCGTTCCCACCAGGTCATATCAGTGCTGCTCCGTAACCACCAGGTCATAACAGACAATAGCGCTGTGGAGGAAAAGGCAGGGAGTAGGTAACCAAGCCAGGGAGAGTGCCAGGGACGGGGCAAAGGGCTGCTAAAAGGGTGCGCTGGTATACCTGCTACCTCTGGAGGCATCGGCGCCGTACTGCAGGGGTCACGTTGCTGCCCGAACTGCTGACAAGCAGCGGCACTTCCGGGTTTAAGTGTGCACTGACAGAGGGTCACCTGACCCATCGCGTCATAGGGATCACATGACCGGAAGAGCTGCGCATGCACAGAAGGGGTACCAGCATAAGAGGAGAACCTCAGCGATATACGGGGCCTGCGGCGCCTGCGCACTGGAGCTGGAGCCTAAGATAGCTGTGTGTGTGATAACGGAGACCATATATAGGTAGAGCCACAGCGCAGGATGGTCCATGTGGAGACCGGACCGCTAAGACAAGGGCTAGAGCTGAACTGTGGGCAAAGCTGAGGCAGAAAGTCTGCCCAAAGGGTAAGATAATCGTGTATAACACAGCAGGTCCCTAAAAGGTGGTCACACAGGTGCAATATAGAGATAAAGTTAACACTCTATACTGGTATGGCATTATGTAAGAATACTGTACCATGTGAGGAAAAGCCAGTGCTCAGTGCATGGGGTGCAATTAACGGTTCTGTGGAGGCACAAGAGGAAAAAACATGAAACAGTTAAAATCAAGACATTGTTAGTCAAACAGAATATACATCACCAATACATTCTTCACATACACAGCATGTTACAAAAAGCTGAGACGTCATAGTCCCTATTCAATCCCTTGGGTTCTAGATTCTGTAATGTGTAAATCCAGTATGCTTCCCTCCTTTGGAGCATTCTGATGCGATTTTGGCCCCTTCTAGGGATGTCTATTTGTTCCAGAACCTGGAACCGGAGTTGGGCGATGCTATGATTCTTTTCAGAGAAATGATGTGGGAGGGGGAGATGCGTCTTATTACATTGAATCGTGGATTTATGTTGGGCCACCCTATCCCTCACTGTTTGTGTGGTTTCACCCACATAGGCCAAACCGCAAGGGCATTTTATCAGATAAACCACAAATGTGGACTCACAAGTGTAGAAACCTTTTATGGGAATCGCCTTACCGGTTTGTGGGTGAAACACACAGGGACCCTTTTGTACATTGCTGCACTGAAAGCAGTTTAGGCAGGGGAATGTGCCTCGTTTCTGAGTTTGAAGGAAGGTTTGCTTGGGGACCACTGTGCCTGGGCCAATATCTGCCCTGACCAGCCTATCCTTAAGATTCCTAGCTTGCTTAAAACATGACAGGAATGGCACTCTGAACTCTGGAATATTAGGATAGCTTTTTGTCAGGATGTTCCAGTGTCTCCTAATAGTAGACTGCACTAAACCGGAGAGAGGGTGAAAAGTAGAGATAAAGGGGATTCTCTTTTGGTTTTCCTTGGGTTTACTATTGGATAAATTCCGTTTGGCATCCGTCAACACCCCTTGGGGATAGTCCCTATCAGTGAATTTGTGTTCCATCTCACTAAGTCTGATTTTTTTAACGTCTTCGTCAGAGACAATCCTATCCTATCTATGGAACTGTGATTTGGGAATAGGGTTCTTGACAGAGGGTGGGTGGCAGCTGGTGAAGTGTAAGAGACCATTGCGATCTGTAGGTTTAGTGAATAAATCAATCGCCAAGTTATCCTCCCTTTCCTTGTAAATCAAGGTGTCCAGAAAGCTGATCCTGTGTGTGTCATGTTGTATGGAGAATCTGAGTTCGGGCCAGATACTGTTAATGTGTTGGTCAAAAGGCAGGAGTGATTCAATTGGACCATCCCAGACGCAAAATATATCATCGATATATCTCCGCCAAACCCTGCAATGAGCCATGAATAAGGGATGATTGTACACATAGTCATTTTCAAAGGCCGCCATGTACGCTACGGCGTAGGGGGGCGCTACATTCGCGCCCATTGCTGTGCCTTGTTGCTGGGCATAGAAGGTGTCCTGAAACATAAAGTAGTTTTCTTTGAGCACTAGGCCCAAAAGATCGGCACAAAAATGACGAATTTTGATGTCCACTTTGTTATCACTCAGGAGCCTGTCCGTAGCCGCTAAGCCTTTCTCGTGAACTATCGATGTGTACAGGCTGTTGACATCCCAAGTAATCAAAAGGGAAGAGGGGGATATAGGGCCCAAGGATTTAATGACTTGTATGAAGTCGTTAGTATCCAGTACAAAAGAGCGTGTGGTTTTAATTAGTGGCGTTAGAATTTTTTCAAGCACCATTGATAAAGGAGAAAAGACAGAGTCGGTCAGGGATACGATAGGCCGGCCAGGTGGTTTAACTAGTCTTTTATGGATTTTAGGTAAAACATAAAATATGGGGGTGATGGGGTCCTTTTTAATGAGAAAATCCCACATTTTACTGTCAATAGTGCCTGCTTGGAAGTGGAAGTCTATGACAGGTGCAATTTTTTGGACCAACTGGTTCAAAGGGTTGTATGTAGTGTTGAGCGATACCGTCCGATACTTGAAAGTATCGGTATCGGAAAGTATCGGCCGATACCGGCAAAGTATCGGATCCAATCCGATACCGATACCCGATACCAATACAAGTCAATGGGACTCAAGTATCGGACGGTATTCCTGATGGTTCCCAGGGTCTGAAGGAGAGGAAACTCTCCTTCAGGCCCTGGGATCCATATAAATGTGTAAAAGAAAGAATTAAAATAAAAAATATCGCTATACTCACCTGTCCGACGCAGCCTGGACCTCAGCGAGGGAACCGGCAGCGTTGTTTGTTTAAAATTCACGCTTTTACTTGGTTACGTGAAGTCCCGGCTTGTGATTGGTCAGGGCGGCCATGTTGCCGGGACGCGGACCAATCACAGCAAGCCGTGACAAAATTACGTCACGGCTTGCTGTGATTGGTCCGCGTCCCGGCAACATGGCCGCCATTAACCAATCACAAGCCGTGACGTCACGGGAGGCTGGACACGCGCGCTTTTTAAAAAGCGCGCGTGTCCAGCCTCCAGTGACGTCCCGGCTTATGATTGGTCACGGCGCCATGTTGCCGGGACGCGGACCAATCACAGCAAGCCGTGACGAAATTACGTCACGGCTTGCTGTGATTGGTCCGCGTCCCGGCAACATGGCCGCCATTAACCAATCACAAGCCGTGACGTCACGGGAGGCTGGACACGCGCGCTTTTTAAAATGGGCGCGTGTCCAGCCTCCCGTGACGTCCCGGCTTGTGATTGGTTGCGCCGCGGTCAACCAATCACAAGCCGGGAGGCTTGTATAATACATCAGCTGAGAGGTGATACATGGGAATGTGAGACACATCCTGCAAATTCGACCAAACTTATTATGCAATAATTGATGTTTTGACAACATTGGCAGTTTCCCCTTGTTTGGTTTAGTTCATCCTCACTCATTTTGTGCGCCGCGGTCAACCAATCACAAGCCGGGAGGCTGGACACGCGCGCATTTTAAAATTTTAAAATGGGCGCGTGTCCAGCCTCCCGTGACGTCCCGGCTTGTGATTGGTTGCGCCGCGGTCAACCAATCACAAGCCGGGAGGCTGGACACGCGCGCATTTTAAAATTTTAAAATGCGCGCGTGTCCAGCCTCCCGGCTTGTGATTGGTTGATCGCGGCGCAACCAATCACAAGCCGGGACGTCACGGGAGGCTGGACACGCGCCCATTTTAAAATGCGCGCGTGTCCAGCCTCCCGTGACGTCACGGCTTGTGATTGGTTGCGTCTCCCATGTGACTGCGACGCAACCAATCACAAAGCCGGGACGTAATTTTAAAATCCTTAAGGACCTGAAATTACGTCACGGCTTGCTGTGATTGGTTGCGTCGCCCATGTGACTGCGACGCAACCAATCACAACGCCGGAACGTAATTTTAAAATCCTGAAGGACCTGAAATTACGTCACGGCTTGCTGTGATTGGTTGCGTCCCGGTCACATGGGCGGCACGCAACCAATCACAAGCCGGGACTCACGTAAAGGAAAGAAAAGCGCGAATTTTAAACAAAGAACGCTGCCGCTTCCCTCGGTAAGGTGCAGG
Organism: Ranitomeya variabilis; assembly: GCF_051348905.1. Classification (NCBI taxonomy): domain Eukaryota; kingdom Metazoa; phylum Chordata; class Amphibia; order Anura; family Dendrobatidae; genus Ranitomeya; species Ranitomeya variabilis. The sequence goes on along the minus strand of NC_135235.1, from coordinate 277,219,443 downwards.
CTGCGTCGGAGAGGTGAGTATAGCAATATTTTTTATTTTAATTCTCTCTTTTACACATTTTTACATTAATGTTGTTTCGATACCGATACCCGATATCACAAAAATATCGGATCTCGGTATCGGAATTCCGATACAGCAAGTATCGGCCGATACCCGATACTTGCAGTATCGGAATGCTCAACACTAGTTGTATGGTATTACTTTATATATTGTAGTGTCCCCTAGTTGTCTAGACACCTCCTCAAGGTAATCAGTCCTGTCCATAACTACCGTTGCTCCGCCCTTATCCACTGGTTTAATTATAAGAGACTTATCCGACGATAGTTGCTCCAGTGAGAGTCTCTCTGAATGTGAGAGATTAGTATGGAACTGGAACTTCCCCCGATCCATCTCACGAGTCAATGCGTGAATGTCTCTTTCAACAAGGGAAACAAAAGTTTCCACTTGTGGATTAGAACGTGGTGGCATATAAGAGCTGTGGGTTCGTAGCCCCAGGTCACAGAGTTCAAGCAAGGCCTTGTCCTGCCTTGAAGGATTCAATGCAGGAGGTTGTTCCGAGAAGTGGACACGTAGTCTGAGGTTCCGATAAAACCTCTGTAGGTCCATGCTGAGTTCAAATGAGTTGAACTTGTACACTGGGCAGAAGGATAAGCCCTTTTGGAGTACGGCCAGTTGATACGTGTCCAAATTTTTTGAGGAAATATTGACTACCAATGGGAGGTCCTTACCTGCGAGCGTGTTGCCATCTGGTTTCTGGGTTCCCCGGCGGCATTGGCCCCCCCGCCTCGTTTTCCCTTTTGGCGGCCGTGATTGTGCCCTAAAAAATAAGAGGAGTGGGAAGTAGAAGGATTTGAGGTGCCGGGCCTGCTGTCGATGGAGCCAGAAGAGCTTAGAGAGCTGTGTCGTCTGGTGGAATGCCGAGTATCTCGCCACTGGTAGACTCGGTTCTGTAAATAATCCTCGGTATCTCGTAGAAACTTCGATCTTTTCCTCTTTTCCACTTCCAATCTGTGTGACTGTAATAGCTCTTGATTTTTTAGCTTGAGTTCCTGGAACTCTTCCTGGGGCATGGTGCTGATCAGTTGGTTTTCGGTGGCATTTATTTGGGTGTTTACCGTATCCAGGTTCTTTTGGAGGTAAAAGAGAGTTAAAGTCATCAGGTCCGCTGAACATTTGTTCAAAATGTGTTCAAACTTTGTACAGTAATCTTTATCTTCCCTGAAGAAGGTCGGTTGTAGAGGGACCCGTAGGCCCCGTGGGATCCTCTGGACTCGGAGGTACTCAGCTATCGTAATGATGTGCAGTTCTAGGTTAACTGCTCGCCTAGACTCGCGTTCCAAGTCGCGATTCTTAAGCTCTTTAGTGGGAATTTGAAGAAAATCGCTAGGTGCAGTCACTTTAGAAAGGATTTCCGCCGCTTCTGTTGCATTGAAGGAGAAGGTCTCGCTTGACATCGTCCGAGGTGCTCGTGTAAGGATTCAGCATGTAGCAATAGTAGACACGGCACTCTAGGCTTCTTGAAGGTGCTCAAGTTAGGTATCCAACCCGTCAATTATAAGCAATAAATTACTTGGCACTCAGGAGAACTTTTTGCAAAATAAGGAATTCGTTTATTCAGTGCATCCAGTTCAAAAGTTTAAACGTTTTCGATCTAATCACAAGACCTTCATCAGAAAGGTTTTTTTGAGTACTGAAATACATATGCAAAAATACAACAAGATTTTTAGACAAAATACATGATGCACAGTATAAATACACACATGATACATTCTGCTCAAAAATAATGAAAACAACATCACTGGTCGTGTGACAAACAACAACTGTGGCAGTCTGAGTGGATCCGGCCTGGTGTTGCGTGAGTCGTGAGCCTCGTTCAGGAGATGCTAAGGACTGTGAACGTGTAAAACGAAAAAATTGTGATGAAGTGAACATGACAAGTCTTGCCAACGAACTGTCAGAGTGGGATACTGATTGATAGACCACCCTTAAAAGACACAAAATGTGAGGTGACCTCCCAAACTGTGGAGTCATGCAAGGTGAACTGCCTAAAACATAAGAATATAGACACATAAATACACACATGCCATTGTGTAGGTATAGTACATGGTGACTAAGCGTAAAGCCCTATTGGACCTGGAGCAGAGTGTAGGCCGAAGCCTGCACTCGAGGCAGTTTAATATCTGATGGAGTGTCAGCATGGCGGTCGCAGGACACATTGCAGGATAAACAGCTGGAGATCAGCTGACGTTACTGAAACCCAATAACATAACATGGCAGCAAGTGTTGACTGCAAGCAGCACTTCCGAGCAGCAACTAGCAGTCTTGGAGCCCAGGGTCAGCAGGAGGAGTAGAGTGTAGGCCAAAGCCTGCACTCGAGGCAGTTTAATATCTGATGGAGTGTCAGCGTGACGGTCGCAGGACACATTGCCGGATACACAGCTGGGGATCAGCTGACGTTACTGAAACTTAATAACAGAGGAGCAACTGTTGACTGTGCAAACAGCACTTCTGTGCAGCAACTAGCGGTCTTCGAGCCCAGGGTCAGCAGGAGGAGCAGAGTGTAGGCCGAAGCCTGCACTCGAGGCAGTTTACTATCTGATGGAGCGTCAGCGTGATGGTCGCAGGACACATTGCCGGATACACAGCAGGGAAACAGCTGACGTTACTGAACCCCAATAACACGGCAGCAAGTGTTGACTGTGCAAACAGCACTTCCGAGCATCAACTAGCAGTGTTGGAGCCCAGGGTCAGCAGGAGGAGCAGAGTGTAGGCCGAAGCCTGCACTGGAGGCAGTTTAATATCTGATGGAGTGTCAGCGTGGCAGTCGCCGGACACATTGGCAGATACACAGCAGGGGAGCAGCTGACGTTACTGAACCCCAAAAACAGAGGAGCAACTGTTAACTGTGCAGACAGCACTTCCGGGCAGCAACTGGCAGTGTTGACGCCCAGGCAAAGCAGGAGGAGCAGGCTAGAGTTATTGCAGCAACACAACAGGGGACCAGCTGGCATTACTGAACCCCAAAACAGAGGAGCAACTGTTAACTGTGCAGACAGCACTTCCGGGCAGCAACTGGCATTGTTGAAGCCCAGGGAAAGCAGGAGGAGCAGGCTAGAGTTATTGCCATAACACAGCAGGGGAGCAGCTGGCATTACTGAACCCCAAAAACAGAGGAGCAACTGTTAACTGTGCAGACAGCACTTCCGGGCAGCTACTGGCAGTGTTGAAGCCCAGGGAAAGCAGGAGGAGCAGGCTAGAGTTCTTGCCGCAACACAGCAGGGAAGGTGTATGTAACTGGGATCCGGACGGGACCTCTACTTTATCCCACATGGGTAATTAATTTTTAATTGTATTGTTTGCATTTTGGCTCTTGGCTACCAGTGTAATACTGATGTATATACCTATACTTACCTAGCCGGGCTGCCAGTGTTTGGTGGGTAGCCATAAGTGCATTCTGTTTACAGCACATTTTTTGCATGTTTACAAAACAATGATTGCATTGTCCCGTACTGGCGTTCTCAGCTCACTATTGTAACCACGGATTTAGTCACTTCGTTACTCTGGTGTTAAATGGTAATGTTTTATCCATGGCAGTGATGTGCCTTAATAAACTTTTGTGTTTTTCGTTATAACTGTTCTTGGTTATTCTTTGACTCATGGTTCTCCGATTTGTGCAATATTCATGGTTGAGTCGCCAATTTTCTTTGAAATACACGGCTGATGTTCTTTTATGTACAGCAGGGAAGCAGCTGGTGTTACTGAACCCCAAAAACAGAGGAGCAACTGTTAACTGTGCAGACAGCACTTCCGGGCAACAACTAGCGGTCTTGAAGCCCAGGGATAGCAGGAGGAGCAGGCTAGAGTTATTGCCGCAACACAGCAGGGGAGCAGCTGGTGTTACTGAACCCCAAAAACAGAGGAGCAACTGTTAACTGTGCAGACAGCACTTCTAGGCAGCAACTGGCGGTGTTGAAGCCCAGGGAAAGCAGGAGGAGTAGAGTGTAGGCTGAGGCCTAATTGGCGCAAGTTGAAAGGGAACCTTTAAACCCCCCGCAGGCGTTTGTAGCTGAAAGAGCCAACTTGTGCAGCACTAATGCTGCAAAAGGAAAAGGTGGCTCTTTTAATTATGCTCCTTGCAAACGCAGAACTAAACACTTATAAAATGTGTCCCCTGATACCGTGAAATCGTCCCAGAGGTGGGACTTTCCTTCGTGATGGGACGCAGCACAGCCGTTATTCCTACCCCCTTGGTGGCGTGTGCCGCCTCCTCAGCGTTGTTTGAATCTGTCACCGAGCCTGCGCTGTTATGTTCAACCTTGGCCATGCACAGTTAGCGCAACCTGTTTTCTGACATCATTTGTTGTCAGGCAGGCTGTGCCGGTGCGGCCGCACTGTCTGAGATCCCACCTCGCAGTGTCGTCTAATGTAATCACACTGCGGGCCGAAGCCTGCACTCGAGGCAGTTTAACATCTGTTGGCATGTCAGCGTGGTGGTCGCAGGACACATTGCTGGCTACACAGCAGAGGAACAGCTAGCATTTTTCTCTGTGCAGCCAGCACTTCTGGGCACTAACTGGCGGTGTTGGAGCCCATGGTCAGCAGGGGGAGAAGAGTGTAGGCTGAAGCCTAATTGGAGCAAATAGAAAGGGAACCTTTAAACCCCCCAGGTGTTACTAACTAGAAGAGCCACCTTGTGCAGCAGTAATGCTGCACAAGGAAAAGGTGGCTCTTTTAATTATGTTCCTTGCAAAAGCTGAATGAAACACTTATAACATTGCCCCTTTTACCGTGAAACCGTCTCGGAGGCGGGACTTTCCTTCTTAATGAGCCGCAGCACAGCTTTCAAAAATACCCCCTTGGTGCTGGGTGCAGCCTCCTGAGCATTGTTTTTTGGTGTACCGGAGTCTGCGCTGTTGTGTTATCCCTTGGGCAAGCGCTGTTAGCGCTGCCCGTCTTCTGAGATCATTTGATGTCAGCCGGTGCGGCCGTGCTGCCCATGAATCCCAGCCCCGCAGTGTCTTCTGATTTATTCACACTGCGGGGCTGGGATTCATGGCCTTGCGCAGTAAATATGTTCACCTCTCACTCATGTCCTTACACCTGCTTCAGACTGTGCGGTGTCAGCTTATCCCTTATCGCATGCCACGGCCGTGAAGCCACACAGTCTGAAGAAGGCAGAAGGAGATGAGTGAGAGGCAAAGATATGCACTGCGCATGCCCATGAATCACACCCCTGCAGTGAGAAAAAATAAGACACTACTGGGCATTATCTCGGGCAGGGCGGCCGCACAGGCGCAGCCAGCCTGACAACAAATGATGTCAGAAGACGGGCAGCGCTAACTGCTTATGGCCAAGGTTGAACATTACAGTGCAGGCTCTGGGGCAGATTCAAACTACGCTGAGGAGGCGGCGCACAGTGCAAAGGGGGTTGCTACGTGTCATTGCAAAGGAAAGTCACACCTCAGGGATGGTTTAACGGTATCAGGGGACACATTTTATACCTGTTTAGTTTAACGTGTGCAAGGAGAATAACTAAATGAGCAACCTTTAGTGTTGAGCATTCCGATACCGCAAGTATCGGGTATCGGCCGATACTTGCGGGTATCGGAATTCCGATACCGAGATCCGATACTTTTGTGGTATCGGGTATCGGTATCGAAACAACATTAATGTGTAAAATAAAGAATTAAAATAAAAAATAGGGATATACTCACCTCTCCGACGCAGCCTGCACCAGCCTGCACCTTACCGAGGGAACCGGCAGCCTTCTTTGCTTAAAATGCGCGCGTTTACTGCCTTTCGTGACGGCACGGCTTGTGATTGGTCGCGTGCCGCCCATGTGGCAGCGACGCGACCAATCACAGCAAGCCGTGACGTAATTTTCAGGTCCTGAATGCCTAATTCTAGGCATTCAGGATTTTAAAATTACGTTACGGCTTGTGATTGGTCGCGTCGCGGTCACATAGGCGACGCGACCAATCACAAGCCGTGACGTCACGGGAGGCAGGAAACGCGCAAATTTTAAAATTACATCACGGCTTGTGATTGGTTGCGTGCCGCCCATGTGACCGCGACGCGACCAATCACAGCAAGCCGTGACGTAATTTTCAGGTCCTGAATGCAGAATTAGGCATTCAGGACCTGAAATTACGTCACGGCTTGCTGTGATTGGTCGCGTCGCGGCCACATGGGCGGCACGCGACCAATCACAAGCCGTGACGTCACGGAAGGCAGTAAACGCGCGCATTTTAAGCAAAGAAGGCTGCCGGTTCCCTCGGTGAGGTCCAGGCTGCGTCGGAGAGGTGAGTATAGCAATATTTTTTATTTTAATTCTTTATTTTACACATTAATATGGATCCCAGGGCCTGAAGGAGAGTTTCCTCTCCTTCAGACCCTGGGAACCATCAGGGATACCATCCGATACTTGAGTCCCATTGACTTGTATTGGTATCGGGTATCGGTATCGGATTAGATCCGATACTTTGCCGGTATCGGCCGATACTTTCCGATACCGATACTTTCAAGTATCGGACGGTATCGCTCAACACTAGCCACCTTGTAAAAATGCAGCATTTCTGCTGTACAAGGTGGCTCTTCTTGTTACAAATGCCTGGGGGGACAGGTTCCCTTTAATTTGTGTTGTGGTGTCAGCGTGGTGGTCGCAAGACACATTGCCGGATACACAGCAGGGGTTCAGCTGACGTTACTGAACCCCACTAACACAGGAGCAAGTGTTTTTCTCTGTGCAAACAGCACTAATGAGAACCAACTGGTGGTGTTGGAACCCAGAGTCAGCAGGAGGAACAGAGTGTAGGCCGAAGCCTGCACTCGAGGCAGTTTAATATCTGATGGAGTGTCCGCGTGGCGGTCGCTGGACTCATTGCCGGATACACAGCAGGGGAGCAGCTGACGTTACTGAACCCCACTAACTCAGGAGCAAGTGTTTTTCTCTGTGCAAACAGCACTTCCAAGCACCAACTTGCAGTGTTGGAACCCAGAGTCAGCAGGAAGAGCAGAGTGTAGGCCAAAGCCTGCACTGGAGGCAGTTTAATATCTGATGGAGTGTCAGCATGGCGGTCGCCGGACACATTGGCGGATACCCAGCAGGGGATCAGCTGACGTTACTGAAACCCAATAACAGAGGAGCAACTGTTGACTGTGTAAACAGCACTTCCAGGCAGCAACTAGCAGTGTTGGAGCCAAGGGTCAGCAGGAGGAGCAGAGTGTAGGCCGAAGCCTGCACTGGAGGCAGTTTAATGTCTGATGGAGAGTCAGCGTGGCGGTCGCCAGACACATTGGCGGATACACAGCAGGGGAGCAGCTGACGTTACTGAACCCCAAAAACAGAGGAGCAACTGTTAACTGTGCAGACAGCACTTCCGGGCAGCAACTGGCGGTGTTGACGCCCAGGCAAAGCAGGAGGAGCAGGCTAGAGTTATTGCAGCAACACAACAGGGGACCAGCTGGCATTACTGAACCCCAAAACAGAGGAGCAACTGTTAACTGTGCAGACAGCACTTCCGGGCAGCAACTGGCGTTGTTGAAGCCCAGGGAAAGCAGGAGGAGCAGGCTAGAGTTATTGCCATAACACAGCAGGGGAGCAGCTGGCATTACTGAACCCCAAAAACAGAGGAGCAACTGTTAACTGTGCAGACAGCACTTCCGGGCAGCTACTGGCAGTGTTGAAGCCCAGGGAAAGCAGGAGGAGCAGGCTAGAGTTCTTGCCGCAACACATCAGGGAAGCAGCTGGTGTTACTGAACCCCAAAAACAGAGGAGCAACTGTTAACTGTGCAGACAGCACTTCCGGGCAACAACTAGCGGTCTTGAAGCCCAGGGATAGCAGGAGGAGCAGGCTAGAGTTATTGCCGCAACACAGCAGGGGAGCAGCTGGCGTTACTGAACCCCAAAAACAGAGGAGCAACTGTTAACTGTGCAGACAGCACTTCTGGGCAGCAACTGGCGGTGTTGAAGCCCAGGGAAAGCAGGAGGAGCAGAGTGTAGGCTGAGGCCTAATTGGCGCAAGTTGAAAGGGAACCTTTAAACCCCCCGCAGGTGTTTGTAGCTGAAAGAGCCAACTTGTGCAGCACTAATGCTGCAAAAGGAAAAGGTGGCTCTTTTAATTATGCTCCTTGCAAACGCAGAACTAAACACTTATAAAATGTGT